>NC_089264.1:51082169-51770294 GCF_963930625.1 Muntiacus reevesi
ACATGGGCACTAATTTACTTAGTCATTCAATACATTTTTAAGCATCTAATATATACTAATTTTCAAGCTAGTTACTATAGATAGAGCAGTATAAATCACAGACATAATACTTGTCCAAATACAGCTTAAAATATGTAGGGCAAAAGTATATTATACATATAACTAAGAATAATCTCATTTTTGAAATACTAGAAAGATAGATGTATAGCATACCATGGAAGTATGTATAGGAAAGATAACCTATTCTGGGAAATTTTAATAAAGCTTTCCTAAGGAAATGGCATCTCAACTGAGAACTGAAAGATAAAATTATGTAGGTTGAGTCAATAGTATATGCAGAAAAAAAGAAAAAAAAAGGTAGAACATTGGAACTAACTAAAGAGGTAAGGTAATTTTGTTCTTTTCAAAAAAATAATTGGAGTTAACAAGTTAGACAGAAGCTACATACTGCATTATTCCATCTATGTAACATACTGGAAAAGGCAAAACTATGGATATGAAAAAATTAGTGGCTGCCAGCAGTTGTGGGAGAGGGAGAGAGGACGAGGTGAATACAGAAGGTTTTCAGGGCAGGGGAACTACTTTGCATGATGCTATTAATATAATGGTGGATACATGTTATGATACACTTTTTCAAACCATTATAATGTATATCAACAATAAGGGAACCCTAATGTAAACTTGGGTACACCTTGTGGCTCAGCTGGTAAAGAATCTGCCTGCAATGTGGGAGACCTGGGTTAGATTCCTGGGTTGAGAAGATCCCCTGGAGAAAGGAAAGGCTACCCGTTCCAGTATTCTGGCCTAGAGAATTCCATGGACCGTATAGTCCACGGGGTCACAAAGAGTTGGACACGACTGAGCAACTTTCACAGTAAGCCATGGACTTTGGATGATAAAGACGTATCAGTGCAGGTTCATCAACTGCAACAAATATACCACTCTGATGAGGATGTGAATAAGCAAGGAGGCTGTGAATGTGCAGTAGCAGGGGTTATATTAGAAATATCTGAGTCTTTCATTAAATTTTGCTGTGAATCTAAAATGGCTCTGAAAAATAAAGTCCATTCAAAACAAAAACAAATCTCGGCTTAGAGGTCAAAAGAAAAAGGACACATATATATGCATTAGTATACTGTATTGGTCTTTATCTTTCTGGCTTACTACACCCTGGAATTTAGAAAGATGGTAATGATAACCCTATATGCAAACAGAAAAAGAGACACAGATGTACAGAACAGACTTCTGGACTCCGTGGGAGAAGGTGAGGGTGGGATGTTTTGCGAGAACAGCATCGAAACATGTATATTATCAATTGTGAAACAGATCACCAGCCCAGGTTGGATGCATGAGACAAGTGCTCGGGGCTGGTGCACTGGGAGGACCCAGAGGGATCGGGTGGAGAGGGAGGTGGGAGGGGGGATCGGGATGGGGAACACATGTAAATCCATGGCTGATTCATGTCAATGTATTGCAAAAATCACTACAATATTGTAAAGTAATTAGCCTCCAGCTAATAAAAATAAATGGAAAAAAAAAAGAGAGAATTGTTTTATTGATTGGGACATAAATTTTTAAATATTTTAGACCTTAAAAGAAAGGGAAGTCATAGTAAAGCTTGATTAGTATGGACACATGCTCAAGCTCTTATTCTACTTTGGGAGCAGAGTTGTGAATGGATTGAAGGTGTTGTACAATAGAAGATAAAGGGTGATCGGTTTTAAGAGGCTGTTATACTAGAAAGAAATGAAAGCTGAAAATACCTGGAATTAGATTAATAGATTTGTGAGGTAGCCAGGAGGAACACTTAGAATTTAGTGAGGAAAGGGGTGAGGCACCCAGGACTGAGTGGACTCAAAGATGACAGCCGAGGTTCAGGCCTTCTCAGCAGTGTTTATGCTGGTGACGGTGGTCAAACTAAGGGAACGCTGTAGAAAAGGCAAGCTCTGAGGAGGGAAGGGAAGGGAAGCGCCCACGAGTCCTCTTGTTTATCTTTCAGCATTAATCATTAGAAATCCACACACAGTGTACTAGCAAATAAAGACCACGGAGAGGATCTGAAAGTGAAAATTAAATAGAAGAACTTCAATAAGAGCTTTGTTCTAGGGGAAGAAGCTCTGAACCAGCATTTAGATGAATCAATGGCATCTAATGACCTTTGGCAAAACACTTAATTTCACCAAACATTATTATTATTATTATTATTTTTCCCGAAAACCTATCTGGTTGAACATGTAACTTAATCTTATTTTTGCTATTATCAAGCTAAGGTTGAATCATTTCATCCATTTCAGTTTCTCTAATGAAAATGATAAATGTAATGTAATCAAACCATATTGCATATTTGAAAATTACTAACAGAATATATCTTGAAAGATCTTATCACAAGGAAAAAATGGTAACTTTGTATGGTGATACTAACTAGACTCTGATAATCATTTTGCAGGATATATATAGTGTGTATTCATACACTATGTGTGTATTCATAGTACATTTGAAACTAACACCATGTTGTATGTCAGTATCTCCATTACCATTTGTAACAAAGTAAAAATATCATTTAGGACTCACTTTCATCTCAAAGCCAGCTTAATGTGTCTGATGCTTGCATTGTTACTTGGAAAAGGATTCTGAAACCATGCCCATGCACAACGGAGGTTTCTTGATTCTCTTTGAGTATGAGGCAGAAATGTGGGGAAACGTAAGTTGACTGTGCATAATCTAAGATTTTATATCTCCATCTATATATTTTTGTGATATGCATCTTTATATAAATTTTGGACAATTCCAAGTACATGGAGCCAAGTAAAGAACTGCATATTGTATAAGAGGAAATATTTTTAAAACTGAAGAGCACAAAGTACATTATTATCTGTCACCAAGGTTACAAGAGGTTACATGACTGCCCCTAGCAACAAGACTTGTATCTAAGGAAAACTTTCTACTGCGATGCAATTTTAATTCTCCAAAACTCATAATGAGGGAAGATGAGAAAATTACCCCATTTGTGAATAATGGAAGAAGAAAGATAATCTTTTCTGTCTGTCCCAGTTTGTTGCCAACTAGGTAATCTTTTTTTCTTTAAGTATGTCAGCATCATCTGTAAAAGGACATGAAATAGAACTATAGAATCATCACTTACTGATTATATTACAGTACCTTAATACCTTTGACATAAGCAAAACAATATATAATACTATAAAACACATAATAGAAATGAGGTTCATCTGAATAGTACCCGAAGAATTAACAAGCATGTACAAACAGAACATCTGGATTTTAAATGAAATTGATGAATATATATATATATATATATATAAACAGATATATGGTGCTTATGTGACAGATTTTGTCACATGCAAAGATTTTTTTGCTTAATCAATGATATGAAAAGCAAATCATACACTTAATTTTTTGTAGGAATATACAGCTCACTTCTATATGCAAACTACAGATACTGAGAATAATACAGAGATTCTCTGATTTCACTCTGCAGGAAAAAATGAAGTCCTTAGGAAGGTTTATGTAGCAAATATATGTATTTTTAAATTTGATTTCACTCTTTTTTTGCTTTTTGCTTGTTTTTCTTCTTTAAGCATTCTTAGTGTCATTTCGTGGTTCAGGCTATTTACTTCTCATCCCAGTTTTGTGCTGGGTTATGCTTTTCTAGGTAGAAGTTTCCTGGTATGTAACTTATACTAATAATGCTTATTTTTTCTTATCCCTCAAATACCTTTTCATAATTTCACTTTCCAGCATTCTTTACCTTTTCTTATTTTACACAATGTAATCAGGCTGTCTCATCTTGTCCCTCTATTTCTTAGCTGTTGGAAAACATCTATTTGTTCCCTGAATATCTTTCACCCAGGTCTCTTTCCTTGGCACTTTTTCTTTTTCAGCTGATTAGTAGGCCCAATACTTGGATGGACCAAAGACATTAAAGTTAACATGTACAGTGAAAACAATTACCATTTTCCTCTAAGTTGCTTTTCCTCATATTCTCATTTTTGTGTGTCATAATTCTAGGTATCATACTTTGTGGTTTGTTCTAAATCTCTGCTCACAGTATATGCAAAGCTGGGACAAATCTACATCTGTAAAGCCCTCTGGAATTCGTTTTCACCTGCACTCCTCCTATCCCACTACCCACCATCTTCTCTGGCCTGAGTTACTGTGACAGGAATCTAATAGAATTTATACTTTTTAGTCCAATCTTCTGGAGAAGTCAATGGCACCCCACTCCAGTACTCTTGCCTGGAAAATTCCATGTATGGAGGAGCCAGGTGGGCTGCGGTCCATGGGGTCGCTAAGAGTCGGACACGACTGAGCAACTTCACTCTCACTTTTCACTTTCATGCATTGGAGAAGGAAATGGCAACCCACTCCAGTGTTCTTGCCTGGAGAATCCCAGGGACGGGGGAGCCTGGTGGGCTGCCGTCTATGGGGTTGCACAGAGTTGGACGCAACTGAAGTGACTTAGCAGCAGCAAAAGCAGTCCAATCTCCAATAAACTAGTTTCTATACAGCAGCTAGACTACTCTTTATATAATGAAAATCACTGATGAGTTGGTCCCTACCTTATAGCTGTATTTTTTTTTTTTTAGGATATATCTTTTAAAAGATCTTTAGCATGATTTCTCAAGATTCTCTCTGAAGTCAAGGAGATTTGTCTAAATGTTGATCAAAGATGAATTCACTGAATTCTATTTTTTTTCCCACTGGATTCTTAATTTAAAAACTACTGAGTTATAGGTGGTACTGCATTTAAATCCTTAAAGGTAAACTATAGATCCAATAAACTGTTGTTGCTTATTTGTGTCCAACTCTTTGCAACCCCATGGATTGCAGCGTGTCAGGCTTCCCTGTCCGTCACTCTCTACCAGAGTTTGTTCAAACTCATGACCACTGAATCAGTGATGCCATGCAATCATCTGGTCCTCTGTTGGCCCCTTCTCCTCCTGTCTTCAACCTTTCTTAGAATCAGGGTCTTTACCACCGAGTCGGCTCTTCATATAGGGTGGCCAAGGTATTGGAGCTTCAGCTTCAGTCCTTCCAATGAATATTCAAGTTTGATCTCCTTTGGGATTGACTGGTTTGATCTCCTTGCTCTCCAAGGGACTCTCAAGAGTCTTCATCTCCAGCACCACAATTTGAAAGCATAAATTCTTCAGCACTCAGCCTTCTTTATGGTTCAACTCTCACATCCATACATGACTACTGGAAAAAACATAGCTTTGACTATACGAATCTTTGTTGGCAAAAGGATGTCTTTGCTTTTTAAATCAATACAGTTGTGGTCAAGAATACTGGCTCTGGAGCTCAATTTCCAGAACAGACTCTATTCATCCTATGTGACGATAGTTCCCAAACTGTAGCCCACAGACTCTGACAAGTTGGGGACTTTGGACAGTTTTTCAATTCTGATACTTCTATAATCATGGGCATCCTCAGATTTTGAAAATGAATCAATATATACTTATAATTTGTGAATTTTTCTTGTTATATGTTATACTTCATTATCATTTTAATAAAAATAAAAACTGTTCACATATACAAGAACACAGAAAATAAAGTACATATGTCACTATTACTTTTAAAATACCTAAATTTAAATATATAAAGAACTCATGCTAAGTCAATTCAGTCATGTCTGACTGTGCAACCCTCTGGACTGCCACCCATGAGGCTCCTCTGTCCATGGGATTCTTTAGACAAGAATACTGGAATGGGTTGCCATTTCCTGCTCTAGGGAATCTTCCCGACCCAGGGATCAAAGCTGCGTCTCTTTCATCTCCTGCAGTGGCAGGTAGATTCTTCAACACTGTGTCACCTAGGAAGCCCATATAAAAAATAGATACAAATAAGATATTACAATGGGATGCTGACTTAACTGAAACATTCAGCTTATTCTGCTTTAACTATAAAACTACTGAGAGATTTGTTTTAGATAACAGTGCTTACATTTTAGGTAATAACAAAGAGAGATCTTTATTTTATATGAAACATGCTTAAGATGTTTAATGAGTTCCTTAAGTGCTGACAATGTGATTTGAGTAAATTCTTCCTGCTTTAAAGGAGTTAATATCAGTTGTAGAGAATTTTATATTTTGATTTACAGATAAAGTGGCAATATAACTGGTATTAGTGACTAAAATATCTAGAATCAAATAACAGATACATACAGATAAATAACTTCAATTGTAATTTTGATTATATAATCCTTTTACACACGCACAATGAAACTTTTACATAAATGCATTTGTGCATACACACAAGAGAACATACAGCATAAACACGTTTATATGTCATCATAAGTAACATTTTATTCTGTTTAAACAAAATTGGTATGGAACTAAAATCAGATTATTCAATTCTAGAGGAAGAAGTTGAAGTAAAATAAAATACAGTTGACCCTTGTAAAAATGAGGAAGGTTAGAGATATCAGCTCCCTGCAGTTGAAAATCCTTGCATAACTTCACAATTGGACTTTTGCATCTGAAGTTCCTTATCAGCAGATTCAACCACCTACAGATCATGTAATACTACAGTATTTACTGAAAAATAATCTTTATAAAGTGGACTCCCAAAGTTTAAGCATCTTTTGTTCAAGGGTCAACTGTATTTTTATTGGAGCTTGGGTCCTAAGACCCAAAATGGCTTAAGTGAATTATGATTCAGGTTCCATCTGATAGAAGTTGTTTGACTGTAATCCAACTCTCATCCAACTCTCATCTTTCTTTGAAACCATCCCAGGGCTGGATCAGTTAACAAATCAAACAAGGGAAACAGAAGTAAGGGGAGTCCAGTGACATCTTGACAAAGTAAAGTACAGCAGTTCTCAAACCTATTTTCATTTTTCCATCTATTGTAAAGAAAGAGGAAACCTTAAATGGAAATAACAAGGACTTAATATTTTATGAGAAAACATCTTAGCACTTTGACAGTTGAATGTAAGAGATTCAGAACAAAGCAGACAGCAAAAACAGAGACATTCTATCTTCCATATGAGAAAATAAATGGGCCTGCCCTATACTTAAGGCTCTAAAAGAGTAAGAGATCATAAAAAGAGAAATGAAATAAATTTTTACATGTTATGACTTTTACCTTTCAATCTATTATGAAAGCTGTAACCCATAAGACTGTTCTCTAGTCTGCATTTCAGGAATTTGATTAACAAAGTTTGACTTTCCTCCACCCAGTTAGCACAGAGTAAAGAAGTGGAAGAAACTTTGGCGTTCTCATTTGTAATCCTGCTGGTGACTGGGGTGGTGGGAGAGTTATATAATTGTGAAATTAATTATACATATAATTTTATAAAGTAGCATGAATATAAATTATTAAATCATCTATGACACAAGTTCCAAATACATATGCATTAAGTAGAATAAAAACATATTTATATTCCTAATATATTTATGAAATGCAAATGCTATAAATATATTGCATGACTATAATACAAGATATATTGATAAGCTACAAAGATTAGTTTAAGACGCTTACTATGTCAAGTAAAACATAGAATATGTTTTAGAAATAACTGAAGGAATAAAGACCTAAAGGGAAAAATGCGTTACTTTCTCCCAAACACCTATCTTTCATGAAGATAAAAGTCTTTGTTATAGAGTAAAACTACCAAACAAAAAGTGGTGTCTTCATCAAACTATACTCTTCTAAATATTCTTATTCCTTCTTAGGACAGGGTGAAAAACTAAGAAAATAATAAGGTTTTGAAGTCCTTTTTATGGTTACAATGGGCCTCCTGTGGGACATCTATGAAAGGAAGGTAACCAGATGAATCCATGTAATCTCTGAGGAGCAGAGCACGCAGCCACCAGTGAAAAAGGCAGGTGAAAGAAACAGAAGGTGAATCAATAAAGAGATTCCTTGCTGATAATAAACATTTGTTCTAAATCCCCGTTATTTGTATTTAGTAAGTACTTTTCTTCCTGAAACATGGTCTGTACTTAAAAGTCAAATTGGGAGTCTAGAGGATGCTTGATAGTATTTCCTTTCGTAAAGTAGAGCAACCTGAATTTAATAAATTTATCTCTTTACTTTTGGGAAAAAATGGAAAATATTTGAACTGTTGACTACGATTCTCAAGTCAGTCTCATTGCTGTCTGTGTGCACGATTCTCTGTATCCCATTAGACAAATGGAACATGCGATGTTTACAAAGTTCCTAGAAAAAATATGTCTACAATATTTCCCTAGTGCTTGTGAGAGATATGTGTCTATAAAAGCACACAAGGATCCCAGAACATTGAAACCTCCTTAAATAACATAACATCTACTTTAAAATAAGGTGAAATAAACTACATTAAGAGAGCTGTCAAAACAGAAGAAAATTTAAAAAATGAAAATGCTTACAAGTTCCAATATAAATACTTTAAGTTATGAAATATTAAAATATTTTCATAGTTATATGACACAACATGAGACTAAATCTGTAAAAATATTAAAAAACAAAATTATTTTTATATACACATTCAGATAAGGTCTAATTTTAAAAACTGAAGAGGCTACTGTAAATAAATAGTGAACTACAGATGTATAAGAATATTTGTTGGTATATAGGTATAAATATATAGTTGTATATACATGCTAATATATGCACACACATATCCAGAACTCTTCCAAGTATGTACATCATTATCTCCATTTTATTCTATTTATAGGAAGCACGATATTATATACAGTCAACCCACAATCAAGAGGAAGAAATTATGTTTCCACATTTTTAAAAGAATTTGTAGTTATAAGGAAAAAAGGCAGGGAGGGAGGGAGAGAGGCAGGGAAAGAGTGGAGAGAAAAAAGAGTCAGAGAAAGAAACAGCATTCAGCAAACTTCAGTACAGGTGACTATGCAGGTAAATATACAACACACATTGAATACAAAGCTACACTATTTCTT
This sequence comes from Muntiacus reevesi, assembly GCF_963930625.1. Classification (NCBI taxonomy): domain Eukaryota; kingdom Metazoa; phylum Chordata; class Mammalia; order Artiodactyla; family Cervidae; genus Muntiacus; species Muntiacus reevesi. The sequence goes on from NC_089264.1 coordinate 51,091,082, forward strand.
TGAAAGAAATCTAATAAATCCCTGAGAGTACTGTTATTTTTTATCATTCTTCTCCAGATCCTGATCCAGAGATCAAGCCCGGGTCTCTTGCATTGCAGACTGATTCTCTACTGACTGAGCCACCACGAAGTCCCCCATTTTTAACAGCACGAATACATAAAGAGCCGTGAATGTAAGATGACTGACACAGCATTTTATGCAGGAAGATATTGGTAACAACCATAATTCATTTATTCAGCAACTGTATGGTAAAAGTTAAAAGTAATGAGGCCCGGTAAAGTGCAACAAGTTCTGATAATCTTTGTTTAGAAATATCAGGGAAAACCCCGCTAATTAGGTGATATTTAAGCTAAGACCTAAATGAAATGACAGATCAAGCCTTACAAATATCTACCCAAGAATTACATCAGCTAAATGGAAATTCTAAACACCCAAAGGGTAGAATATGTTTGGTGTCTCCAAAGAAGCCTAAGTAAAGAGGTGGGACAGGAATAGGAGAAATGACAATGAAAGTGAAACCTGAGAGTAATGGTCTGTGTGTTGGAGTGGTGGGGGACAGGAGTCACATGTACGTAGGGACAGGATCTCACTGAGTGAAGGAAATGAGACCTGGGTAAAATATGATGTGACCTCGTTAGTATTTTCAAAGGATCACTGCTGCTGCTGTACAGAGATTTCAGACCTAGAGGGAAAGCCGGGAGAATAACTGGGGTATGACGTATTCCATGTGAAAAAGTGTTGTCTTTGATTATAAAGTGGTAAAAACTGCTTGCATTTTGGATAGGTTTCTAAGGTAAGAGCAGAATTTGTCAGTAATTTGTTGCATGATATAAAAGAAAGTGGGAATTCATGAACGACTTAAGGGCTTTTTGCCTGAGAACTCCAAGACAGAGTTGCCATTTGCTGAACTGGAAAAGATAATGGAAAACTTCGTGGAAAGTCCAAAGTCCTAATTTGGGCACATTAAGTGTAAGATGCCTATTGAATACAAAATTGGAGATATCAGTAGACTACATTAGATAGATGGTCTACAGGGCATCTTAAAAGGCCTGGTGCTAGATAAAATAAGACAATGAGTGTTATAAAAGAGAAAAGTCTTTGGGATTTAGTTACTAGCTTACAGCTAGAGAAGATAAGGTACTACCTACAAATGTTGCAGCAACAGTTAAATAGGAAATTGAGAGAGAGTGAGATCTAAGAGGCCAAAAAATAAGTTGAAATAAGGAAGGATTGAAGACTTGATCAAATGTTACATATAGTTGGAGAATGATGCTAACAATTTAACGTTGGCTTTTCTGGTAATATGGAAACCAAAGTATTACTGAGAAGAGAAAGGAAGAAAAGTGAATGGAGAAAATATGGTTAAACAGTTTAGGGAACAGATACTGTGAAAATATGATTTAGCTCTGTATAGAAGAATGAACTAGTACTTGTGGTGTGATTTGTTGAAAAAAAAAAAAAGAAAAGTAAAATGTTTAAGTGGAAAAAGTGCAGACCACATGTATATTTTCATGAATAACAAAGTATAAGTAATTTTTTAAAAGACACATGCATACGTATATGTGTTTAACTGCACACTAAGAGAGATACAATAGTTGAAAGTTCATGTACCGAACTCACTACATTTATCAATGGGGTAGTGGTAGAGATTAGGAAAATAGAAGAGGGAACTGACTGTTTAATTTATTTTCATGTTTTCTGACTGATTTTGTGGAATCTCCATGACTATTTGCTGCTTCAGAGAAAATCTACTAGAGATTAAATGTACAGGTACAATAAACTAGGAGATTATTGTTTATGCAATCCTTCATTCAGCCGATGGATCCTTAGTTAATATGCAAGGGCTATACTTGTAAGCAGGACAAATGCAGTCCCTGCCTTCAAGGATTCTACATTGCAGAGCAGGAGTTTTCAATCCTGACTGCTTGTTAGAATTGAACAACCCTGTTGAATAGGCTGTATCATAGAGTATTTTAAATGAACTCTAGAGAATGAATTTTGGCAGCTGTATTTTGTAAAGGTCAGTAAGCAATCCTACTGCACTGAGAGTTTCCAATTGCTAATTGAAGAAATGGTTAAAGTTCAGAAACATATCCAACTTATAAAAACAATATCTTGGAGAAAACCAGGATGCCCTCCCCAGAAACATATCCCATTTCAACTAAGTGAATAACAAAACTTCAATATTTTTTCCTTAACATATTCTTGCTAGAATTAATCAATATATATTTTTGGGTACAGTTTTCATTGTGATAAAATATACATAACATAGAACTTAATTGTTCTAACTATATTTAGGTGTAGAGTTAGTAATCGATATGTGTTTAAAGGAAGAAGGAAGAAGCAGTTTGTGGATTACCAACTATAACCATACAACTGTGACCAAATACAACTTTCTGTGTGGTAATGACAAAAGGTTGACTTCCAAAAACTTCCATTGGCCAAGATTTTGTTTTTGTTTTCTGCAGGGACGCTACTTATATGTTGCTCTTTGTTCACTGATACAATTGCATAAAATCATACCTTTACTACAAATTACATATGTCATAACTTTACTACAGATTATATCAGGGAAAAGTATACAAGTGTAGTCCTTCTAAATTTTGATTAAATACCTTGGTAACGAGGGCTTCCCAGGTGTTGCTATTGGTAAAGAACCCAACTGCTAATGCAGGAGATACAAGAGACACAGGTTCGATCCCTGGATCAGGAAGATCCCCTGGAGAAGGGAACGGCAACCAGTATTCTTTCTTGGAAAATTCCATGAACCAGGCACACTACAGACTACGGGGTCACAAAAAGTCAGAGAGGAATGAGTACACACTTTGATAGTGAAACAAGCACAACTTTACAAAAAATATAGACCAAGCACTCGTTATCCCTCAGGTCTTATAGCAGGAAGGGTCTATAGGCTTGTCTTCTTTTAACTATCCTATCTGTTGGTTTATTTATTTTTATAAATAAGTGTAGTGATTAAACCCAGAGAGGCCTTAGCTATTCATACACAACAGAACCAAGATTAATACATAGGTTTGTGAGTCCTGTGGTCTCTACTCTGTTAATAAATTCTCTTTACACTTCGGTAAATTAACATAATAAAGAGTTTCAGCAAGGCTATTGGTTCACTTATAATCCATTTGGTTGCCTCCTTTTCTCTACTTACTTTCTTTTCTGAATTCTCACTTTTTTTTTTTTTCTTCCACTCATCTTTCCTGGCTGAATTGTGATGCTGTATTTGCTTTTATTTATTTTCACAGCAAGACTGACTTTGGCTGTCAGCCAAACTTCACTTTCTGTAAAGAAGACAAGTGCTGTTTGTTATGGGCAATGTTGCCGTTTTCTGTTTTTGGAAAAGTCAAACAGTATAAAGAGCCAGCATTTTTTCCAGCTCATTTGGACAATGATGTTTCTTCCTCAGATTCCCTTCAGAAAGTGACTTCAAGGCAGCTCAGCCTCTGGCATTCAACTGGACTTTCAGCATTGTGTTTGGATCTGGCTTTTCAGTTCAAACATGTACTAATTTAACCTGCTGACCTTTTGTCTTCCTCCTTCATTTTCTAAAAACATTTACCCATGGATGGCCATTTTTTCTCTAAGAGTGTTCCATACCCTGTGGCATATTATCCTCAAAGATTACATCTGAACAAAATCAAATGTATACAATCAAATCATGCTGATAGAACCCAGGAAGATATTTACTAACAAAATCTTTTTTTTTTTTTTTGAAAATGGAAGTTATTCTTAAGGGTGATGGCCTGAAAGTCACTGCCTTAACATAGCAATTTAATGAAAAAACAGGAGTGTGTTTGTTTTTTGGTTTTTTTTTTAAGCTCATTGTTTTGAGTAGTTAACAACAAAAGTGGTACTCATAACCTCCTGAGGAATCAGGATAAAAAAGTTAGAATCAAATAATAATAATAACGCCCACAAAGACTGAGGGCAAGATTGAGGGCAGAATGAGAATAAGAGGGCATCAGAGGATGAGATGGCTGGGTGGTATCACCGATGCAGTGGACAAGAACTGGAGCCAACTCTGGGAGATGGTGAGTGACAGGGAGGTCTAGTGAGCTGCAGTCCATGGAGTCACAAAGAGCAGGACACGTCTGGGCGACTCAGCAACTGAACAATAAGGCCAACAGAGCCATAGGATTTCTCTTTAAATGACTTGCTTCAAAACATAAGCAAGCCTACGCATTAGAGGAAGTCTTTTAGTTAAGAGGGTTATATTCTGTGCATTTCCTATAGTTCCTCTTATCCCCATAAAAGACTCCAAATAGAACAGTGTTTTCTCTAAACCTTATTTACCTAAATTTTAAAACTTGACATCATTAGATGTGTCCAGCAAATCTGTGCCGCATTTTCTCTGTCATCTAAGATTTTGTGTTTCTGTCTTCCAGCCATAATTTTAGGTCCAGTGTTCTTTGAGATGGCTAAGATTACTTCTTGATATGCTATTTTAAAACTAAATTTAAATTTCTGTTCTGTTTTTCTGATATATATATTTTTTTACCCTGTGTCTGTTTGGGTATAAAATTAATCATATTTTTATGATGATGTCTTGTCCAGATACTTACATTTCTTCTGATCTGACTTTAAAAAATATTATTTTGTGAACTTTAATTATTACTTATTAAAAGAGGTCAACTCTAAGTGTAAATTAGTTGGATTAAAATGCTGGTTATTTGTATCAAGAGAATTTACTTTCTCAAAACCTCAGGCACAAATTAACTCAGAATGTTAGCTTACTTTGAGCATAAGTGAGCTACAATTGAATATTTAATCCCTAAATTCAATTTTCACCTGGGTGTTTTGGCCTCAAATCTATTTTCTAGCTGTACTTGATAAGTACATCAGAGAGGATTTGGAAACAGAATCATTGGAAACAGAATCAAAGTCAAGTGCAAAGTCTCTCTGAAAAATGAGCATCCTATTTCCAATTAACTTGACTGTTTACAAAATTTATATTAATATACCCACAGCATAGATTTCAGAGCCTTTGAGATTTGAGCCTGTATAATAAGGTAGGTAAATGACTAGAAAAGTGAGGTATTAATAGTATTCTCATATTTCTGATGAGATTTAAAAAAAGATGAAATCTACAGAGAGAGATTTTACACTATCTGCCAAAAAGTACATACATTACCATTTGATCCACAGATGCATTTACCTCTAGGTCTCTATCCCAAATTGCTGCTGTTGTTCAGTCGTTCAGTCCGGTCATATCTTTGCCACCCCATGGACTTCAGCATGTCAGGCTTCCCTGTCCTTCACTATTTTCCAGAGTTTGCTCAAATTTATGTTCATTGAGTTGAAGATGCCATCCAACCATCTCATCCTCTACCGCCTCCTTCTCTGCCTTCCCTTAATCTTTCCCAAATCAATACTGGTAAATATTTTTCACCTATTCAGTAACAGCAGGTATTTAATCTGTAAAGCAATGCTTATTCTTCAAATTTCAAGGAATAGCAACACTGTAAATCTTAGTATCTCATCATATGGAAATTACAAAACACTTGTCTGATTTTTCTGAGCTTTTATAAGGAAAAATAGTGTCATAGATTTCATATTACAATATATACAGACTTGTCAAACCATCTAAAATTAAAATTCTTCAGATGAACAATGCTAGGAACCAACTTATTATACCTAAAGTTGACTATCAAATCCTCTAAAATATCAGAACCGTTCATTAAAACAGGAGGTCATAGGGCTGAGATGGCTCTACAGTGGTAGCCTAGTTAAGCAAGCCAAAATCTAAGATTGTAAATGCCTCAAGGTTATGAAACCAAAACATTAAGGACAACCAATCACAAATAACCAACTAGATTTTAAGATACAGGCAACCAAAATTTCCCTTCCTTTGTTTCCATCCTTTCTCTCTTATCTTCCCCCTAACTACTGTAGGAGGGATGCTCCTCACCACTTCTGATTTGGGCTGCTCCAGCCCAATTGATTTTTCTTAAAATTTTCATATGCATTAGTTTATCTTTTAGTAAACTACATTTTTAATAAAGATGTTAGTACAAAAAAGCCAATCTATAGTTGAAATAAGGTTTTGATTTTCTGAGCAAAAATATAATAGTTCTATTAGAATTTGAGAATAACATGCTATATGATCTATAATACAAAATAGTCTAAATTCAAAACTCTGATACTTCAACAGTAATTAAGATGTAGGAAACATGGAAAGATAAGATTTATCTTTTATTTCTCAAAGGCCAGTTAATTTATCTAATTTGTTTGAGGTTTTATTCAAACACATATTTATAAATTTAAGGCACATGAACCTTTCCTAATGAGGTCATCAAATCTGTTTTAGTATAGAAATTACAGAGTTTGTAAAAAAGGGATAATTTTATTTAGAACTGCCTTTGCTTGTCTAACACATTTGTATTCATGATTCATCTATAAGTAATGAAAGTTACATTAAGGCTATTTCTATACATTAAAAAAAAAGTCAGATGAAAAACTATTTCAATGACTTAAATTTCACATTCTAGAAAATTGCTTATATAACAATCAGCCATTTGAAGCAATAGAAATCCTCTGAAATCACTGGAAAATTTTTGTGTCTTACATGGCATTCTTGTATTTCAGATTTATTGTGAACATTTGGGATGCAATTTAGCATTTTACCAGTTACTGTTTTTTTGATAAACTTAACTCAATTTTCAAAATATTAGATGAATATTAATTATTTTTATTTGTATTAATGTCCTTTGTTTCCTTTTTTTTTTTGCCTCAACCAATATTTCATGACAAGGCACTCTCAATATTAATACTCCCGATATTAATGAATGGTGAATACTTTTTATTTCATCATATGACTATGTGAGAGAGTGTGTCCTTGCTGCTTTGCTAATCTATATTTCTCAGTTCCCTGAGCCTAACCTAACAGCAATTCTCCTATTAATACCAGGAACTCAAGTATATGTTGTATACCCAAAGGACACATCTTTTTCTTTTTTTGAGTAAACTGAGAGATTAAAGAAAAATAAATGCAATATGCTATACTTGATTGAATCCTTTTCTTTTAAAGGACTTTACTGGGCCACAACAAAACTTGAAGTCTGAGTATTTAATAGTAATTTATCTATCAGTGTTAGCTCTTATTATTTACTGTGGTTGGCCATTATGTCAGCAATTTTCCCCCAAGTAACTCTAGAAAATTAAAAAAAAAAAAAAAAGTTCCTGTAACAATTGTGTTGCTGCTGTTAATCTTTGTAACTATTTAGTTATCCAGAAGTTATTTTAAAGTACAAAGAAAACTGCCAAGGGAGAATAGAGGTAAGTTTCAAAGCTAACAGAGTATCATCTATATGTGAATCAATCAGTCAGCCTACTAAATAAAATTTCATTCTTACATCTAACTATTTGCATGGTTAAATCAATGTTATAATGTTAAAGATGCACTATTAAGTGCCCTTAGAAGATTTGATTCCTATTAGGAAAAACATTTCTAATTATCTTTAAATACTATTAAACTAAAATATTTCACTAAGCTAAAATATTTCATTTAATCCTATATTGAAATGAAAAAAATCAATGTGAATGACTAGAAAATATACATCCTAGAAAATACCTCTCTTACTATGCGGTACTCACTATGCTAAATACCACATATAATTAAATTATTCCATTATTACTAACTCGCTAAGTTATTAATCCTGACTTTACAGATGAGGAAACTTTAAGGCCCAAAGCAACAGACTGGACATCTTCAACTTCTATAACAGGCCAATGTCCTTTCAATCGAACTAAATATGGTTAAAGAAACAGAAGAGGGTAAAGAGCAGATCCTGACCTCTGCCAATTTCTTATTCCTTTTAGTTCATATTTGAATCAGTTGAGAAAATTCAAAAAAACTTTGATCTTTCATCAACATTAGCTCAGCATTCTTGTATTAAGTAACAAATTAAAAGTAACTAGGAAGTTTTGACTCTTTAATAAGCATATTTTCTCATTCTTAACATGATAAAATAAGCATGGTTGTATCCATTATATGTTAAATAATCTCACTTATTAAATTTTTCCATAATCATTATAGCTAATAGAAATAAGTTAAAACAGAATTCTTCCTTAAATTACCACAAAATACAAGCATTACAACAACAAGAACAATATATAGATTGTTGTCTAAAAAGTATCACTATGCTAGATAATATTATTATTAGCATAGAGCTGTTAGGCTTAATTTATATTCTGTTGACTATAAGTAAACTTTGCATATCTATATTCAATTGAATAAATTAATATAATATTCTTAATGTCTATAACAATACATGAGTAACCACACATTATTATGCCCTCTAAAGTATAATAACAGAACCATACAAGAACTTCTATAAACTATTTGACCTTTACATGTGAGGAAATACCATCTTCATCTGTCTATAGCCAATATCTAGCATTATATTTCTGCATATTCAATACTTGAGGGATATTTTAGAAAATATATTAAACCAACATGGTTTTTAATAATGAGGTAAAACTAACATAGCTATGTAAATTGGCATGTAGGGACAAAACAAAATAAAACCTCTACTGAATATATTTTATTAACTGTTCTGTTTGGAATGGTTCAGTAGTGACTCAGCTGTTACATATCAATGTATTTATTTGCTCAGCACATGGTTTGTGACTATCCTGAATTTTTTAAAAATCATATATTCTGAAGCAAAGTATTTCAAGGTTCTCTTGACCTCAAAAGAGCAAGACCTCTACTTTGATCTTTTTCTAATATTTTTTGATTCATATAATAAAACTGGCTTAAATGTTTATTTTGGGGGGAGTCGATATGGGAAGTGTAGATGAATGTATATATACTTATTCATACATACACACATATGAAATAGATAGGAGTTTTATAGTTTGGCCTAATAAATCAATAAATACAGTAGTATTTCTATGAAATATACCCTACTGTTTTTTAAACTAACTTGCCAGCTGATTTTTAGAAGAAAAAGAACTGTTCTAAGTTGAAAATAGGCTTGGAATAATTTTGTTTGTTTCAGGACAGTATCTTAGGCACAGTTTGTCTTAATTAAAAAAAAAAAAAACAAATCCAGCATTTGAGATACCATAATTAGAACGGGCAGAGCACGCAGATCATTTTTAGGGCAATGAAAATAATCTGTATGATACTATTATGATGGACACATGTAATTACACATCTGTCTAAACCTGTGGCATGCGTAACATCAAAAGTGAACCTTTGGGTAAATTATGGGACTTTGCATGATAATCCTGGGTTGGAAAGATCCCCTGGAGGAGGGCATGACAGCCCACGCCAGTTTTCTTGTCTGGAGAATCCCCATGGACAGAGGAGCCTGGAGGGCTGTGGTCCATGGGCTTTCAAAGAGTCAGACATGATAGCGCGACTAAACACAGCAAACAGCACATGGGTAAAATAAAATCTTGACAATATCATCTGTTCTAAATTTGGTAAATTTTTAAAAAATCTATGTCATACATAAAATCATAGTAATCAGATCACCTCACTTTATCAGTACCACAGTTTATACTGCTTTTAGCAAAATGGTAAATTTTTTTAAAAAAAATCTATTAATCATAGGAGAGAAATTCAACTAATTTCATCTAAATCTTAATTTCAGAGCATCCAAGTCTGAGACTTTAGTAGTTCTTACTTTTAAAACAATTTCCTCATACATGCCCCATCATTGCCTTCAATTACTACTGGGATTCCTTATCACTATTTGGAGTTCTCCCTAGGACATTTCCTTTCTAAGCAGTACAGAATCTGCTAGTCAATGTGCTCTTTAATTTGCAACCTCTGAAATATTCAAAAAACTGCTAATTACAAGCAGTTGAAAATAGTCTGACTCACAGATGCAGCTGGATTGAGCTGTGTGGGAGGGTAGCATAGATAATCATTTACTAACGTCTTAATTTACTTTTAATGGAGAAAGTGAAATCTCTAATTTACATCTGCTATTTTCCTTTAATTATTTGTTGTACCAAATTTTCATGTTTTAAAACTAAACCTTGAACAACCTTGTATTATATAAAAATACATATTATTTAGTGTTACTAAATTCTTAGATAATAATCACCTTAATAAATACAGCTTGAGGATCTTCCAAGACTCAAAGCATTGTCTGTTATAAAAGCAGTAATAATAAAAACTGTGAAAGAAAATTAGTTTCCAAGAGTAGAGTTATTCATTTATCACATAATTATCTTCCATTAATAAAAATGACAATATTCTAATTGAAAGGAAAAATTCACAATACTCTGAGCATTCTTTTCCAAGCTAATATTAAAAAGAATTAAATTTTAATTCCCACAACAATAAAATTTTAACCAATAATTAAATTTTTGCTGTGTATACAATATATGTAACACAATTATAAGATTATTCATCATATTGTTTAAATATGTCTTATAAGTATGAGCAAGGTTATATATTAGTTTTCTTCTTGAATATTACATGAATTCACATGATCTTTACTATTTATGTCACTTAATTTATCTCATTGCATTTATTCATACATTATTTTAGCTATTTATAAGTCATAGTCACTGTAGCTATCTCCTCTTATTATACTTATTTTATATATTTAGTTCTCTACTTTGTTGGAGTGGCTATTTCTAATATCTTTTGGCTTGAGGTATCTTATAAGGAGAGCATAATAAATTGGACTGAAAAAAAAAAAAAAGATCAGTGTGTCCATTTTCACTTTGGGAACCTAAACTGAGAAAGTGTCCAGCAAAAAAGTTACTGGGAAGACAATGGTTATCAAGTGCCAGATGCTAAGGTCGTATTGTGGTCATCCTCTCAGTCGTGTCTGACTCTGCCACCCCATGGACCGCAGCCTGCCAAGCTCCTCTGTCCATGGGGATTCTCCAGGCAAGAACACTGGCGTGGGTTCCCATGCCTTCCTTCAGCGGATCTTTCCAGTGGAAAGATCCAATAATTTTTTTACTGTCTAAGCACCAGAGAAGCTTGGTGAATTCACCCTTGTCATGAATTTGGTTCTACATCCAAATGAGTTAGGATTTCCATTCCTTCAACAGAGAGGACTGAAAACAAAGAAGTTGGTTTATATTCACAAAACATTTAACACATTGTAATCCTCAGTGTCAACAGGTTAACTTAAAATGCATTTATTCCAAGTAAATAAAGAACTGAATTGCCAGCATCCCTGTTAAACAGATTTTTTTTCCCTTCTTCTGATTAAGTGACATACTAAATACAACTACCAAAGTGTTTTGAGCATGGTATTAGCAAAAGGAAATATAAATATTATTGTTAAAGGTATGGGGCTCTGGGTCGCTTACAAATCATAATTTAAATAGTTCAATGCTTGATTAGCCCTTATGAGGAGCACATTTCAAAAACAACAACAACAACAACAAAATTTTAACAAAAATCTTTTAAAAATGTTGGAAGTTTTACTTGCTTTTCTGGTCACTATACTGAGAGAAATATATATTATAGCAATATTTCCTGAAGTCTTCCAGGCAAGATTCCTAATGAAAGACTCCCCTCATGCCCTCAGATTTTTCAGGCTCCAAAAAATTGGAAGATCAAGAGATTATGTACTCCTCAGACACAGAGCTCCTTGACAAACAGTTTTTACTCGATTTCACTAGTTTTTTATTTTTAATTTGAAGATACTGATGTTGCTGCTGCTGATAATGATGCTGAAACCCCCTACTGTGGATAGTATTATCCTTCTACATGTTTCCCTTCCACCACACACATCCTAAACACATCTATGACAAAATTGACTTACATTTTTTCCCCAGTGTAAGAAACTTAGGACTAGGCAGCTTTAGAAATTGACAACTTTTCATTATTAAATGCAATTTCAGAATTCAGAGCCTCTCTCTAAATCTAGGTTTTTAATCATCATACTAATAACATGTCTCCAGAATATCCACCAGAAATTTTACTCCACTGATTTTTTATTCTATTGTTATAATCTACTAAATTTCCTGACTCTGCAATCAATTGACCAGTATAGACTAGGTTATACAACCCTAACTAGGGTGGCACCCTTTGTTGAATTCTAAACAGTTCTGAGTTACATGAACTCTGAGTATAAGTAGGCATGCAACTCACTGTCTTAGAATTAAGACTACACTATTGATATTCCTGTTCCAAATTTATATTTGACCTATCTTCTATTTTCTCCTCTGTATATCAGTCTTGTGAGATCCAAGGATATAAATTATGTTTAGAGAAGCTATCCTGTGCTACGTACATCTGGATATTCCTCAAAACCCTTATTTACATGATTGCATCAGTCAGGGTATGATGAGGAGAGAGAAGGATCACAGTATAATTTGAAGAAAGAAAGTTAAATACATAAATTTATTAACAGAATCAGAATAATAAGGAATGAGAGAGAATTCTACAGAATAAAAGAATAGATAAGAATAGATAAGGAGCTCAAAAAACAGTCCCTTTGTAACCCTTGAGAGATGAATTTCAGATACTTTTGCAAATGGAACCAGTGTCACTCAGATGGCGAAGATATGGTTTCACACCACATTAGGGGAACTTGATGTTGAAAATCTGCTATCCAGAACGCTCTGCAAATCTACCCCTTCTAAGTGTTAGGGAATCAAAAGACTTGCATTTCATATATGTTTATTTTTTTACTGCTATCCATATAACTTGACAAAGATCAACCTTGAGGTTCATCCCTAGCCATAATAAGCAACCTCCTCATATTAGTCAATGAAACAGATATGTCTTATAAATTATGAAAATAACAAATGAATAAAAAATATTGATTGAAAGCACCAGAATGCAACTAAGGTATCTAAGCAACTAATGCAACTAAGAGGTTCACCAAGACTGAATTCAAAGTAGCCTTATTCCTGAAAAGCTGTTTGCCTTCATTATCTTTAGCTTGTAGAGCCTGATCAGAGAATAAGATCTGGAACTTCTGTTGTTTCCACTGAGCCGGTGCAGCAGATATTGAAGTTCATGGATGCCACAGGAATTAAGAGAAGAGGATGGCAGATAAATGGAAGGCTCAAAGTTGATTCAGGTCTTCTGTATACAAGCCCTCAAAAGGCATTTACCAATTCCTGAGTTGGACATGCCCAGAGTAAAAGGTTAAAAACAACAAAGTAAAACAGCTGCTCAGAAAGAAAAGTCAATTATGACATCTTTTATACATGGAATTTAAAAAGAAATGATACAAATGCACTTACTTGCAAAACAGAAAAAGACTCCAGGGGAAAACTGATGTAGCTGAAGTCCTAAAAATGAAGTCAGACTCTGCAATCACTCCATGTTTATAGATCATAGTTCTAAAGGTTGTGCACTAAAAGAATGACATTAAGAAATATTAGAAGGAACTTTACAGACTAAAGTTTCAAGCATTCAGAGTTACTGTCTAAGCAAGGTGCTTTCCTGGTGTGCTATCTGCCTGCAGAGAAAAGTAAAAAGTCTTTTCTAGAGGATGATAATATTATCCAGAGACTGCACACCTTTTCACTTAAAGTATCCAAAATCATATCATGCATGTGAACAAACAAATTCAATAAAAAAAATTGATAACAGAAAGACCAAACAAAAATCAGGCAGAGAAGACTAATTAAATTATAAAAAGATAGAAAAGATGAGTGTAGTTGAGTCACATTACCTGCTCACACTCTTAATCTGAATTACATGGATATTAAAAAATATATAATTGCTGGAACGTAAAAATGCCATATCACTTTCAGTTCAGTTCAGCTGAATCATTCAGTCATGTGTGACTCTTTGCGACCCCATGGACCGCAGCACACCAGGCCTCCCTGTCCATAATCAACTCCCACAGTCCACCCAAACCCATGTCCATTGAGTCCATGATGCCATCTAACCATCTCATCCTTTACCGACCCTTCTACTCCTATCCTCAATCTTTCCCAGCATCAGGGTCTTTTCCAATGAGTCAACTCTTTGCATCAGGTGGTCAAAGTATTGGAGTTTCAGCCTCAGTTTTAGTCTTTCCAATGAACACTCAGGACTGATCTCCTCCAGGATGGACTGGTTGGATCTCCTTGCAGTCCAAAGGACTCCCAAGAGTCTTCTCCAACACCACAGTTCAAAAGCATCAATTCTTCAGCACTCAGCTTTCTTTATAGTCCAACTCTCACATCAATACCTGACCACTGGAAAAACCATAGCCTTGACAAGATGGAGCTTTGTTGGCAAAATAGTGTCGCTGCTTTTTAATATGCTTCTTAGGTTGGCCATAACTTTCTTTCCAAGGAGCAAACGTCTTTTAATTTCATGGCTGCAGACACCATCTGCAGTGATTTTGGAGCCCAAAAAATAGAGTCAGCCACTGTTTCCAGTTTCCCCATCTATTTGTCATGAAGTGATGGGACTGGATGTCATGATCTTAGTTTTCTGAATCTAAAAAAATATTTTTCACTCTCCTCTTTCACGTTCGTCAAGAGGCTCTTCAGTTCGTCTTCACTTTGTGCCATAATGATGGTGTCATCTGCATATATGAGGTTACTGATATTTTTCCCAACACCTTCATTCCAGCTTGTGCTTCATCCAGTCCAGCATTTCTCATGATATACTCTGCATATAAGTTAAATAAGCAGGGTGACAATATACAGCCTTGACGTACTCCTTTTCCTATTTGGAACCAGTCTGTTGTTCCATGTCCAGTTCTAACTGTTGCTTTCTGACCTGCATACAGATTTCTCAAGAGGCAGGTCAGGTGGTCTGGTGTTCCTATCTCTTTTAGAATTTTCCACAGTTTATTGTGATCCACATAAAGGTTTGACAAAGTCAATAAAGCAGAAATACAAGTGTTTCTGGAACTCTCTTGCTCTGTTGATGAATCAACAGATGTTGGCAATTTGATCTCTGGTTCCTCTGCCTTTTCTAAAACCAGCTTGAACATCTGGAAATTCACAGTTCACATACTGCTGAAGCCTGGCTTGGAGGATTTTGAGCATAACTTTACTAGCGTGTGAGATGAGTACAATCGTGCAGTAGTTGGAGCATTCTTCGGCATTCCCTTTCTTAGGGATGGGAATGAAAACTGACATTTTCCAGTCCTGTGGCCACTGCTGAGTTTTCCAAATTTGCTGGCATATTGAGTGCAGCACTTTCATAGCATCATCTTTTAGGATTTGAAATAGTTCAACAGGAATTCCATCACCTCCACTAGGTTTTTTTATAGTGATGCTTCCTAAGGCCCAGTTGACTTCACATTCCAGGATGTCTGGCTCTAGGTGAGTGATCACACCATCATGATTATCTGGGTCATGAAGATCTTCTTAGTACAGTTCTCATGTGTATTCTTGCCATATCACCTGCATTACATTAAAAAATAGTTCAATGCAAAAGAGAATGATAGCCATTTTCATAAACAGGTACTTTTAAGAAGATGTTCTTCAAAAGTAAGCTTATAAAATATCATTATAAAATAATTAGAATCATTACAACTAAACAGATAAACAATGCCAAATGTTAGTAGAAATATACAGTAACAGGAACTCTTACACACTTTTGGTAAAGCTGTAAATTTTTACACTTTGAACTGTTATCCAGTATCTACCAAAGTTGAACATATCTATACTTATAAATCGATTAAATTCCTAGATGTATTTTAAAAACATATATATACTTCACAGAAATCTGAACATGTTACAAAAGTTCAAGGATATTTAAGGAAGCTTTATTCATAGTCTTCACCAAAGTAGAAATTACCAAAATTATCACTGAGGTAAAACAGAAAAAGCAGGATGAAAAACTTCAGAATTACAATCTATAACTAGGTACAAGAACACAGATGAATCTTACAGACAATATTTAATGAAAAAGAAACCCATAAAAAATATTGAACACTGGTTATGTTTGAGAATATCTACCTACTTCTATTTACATAATACCTACCTACCGATATCTAGGAAGATAGATATCAGTAGGCAGTAGATACCAGAAGATGATTATATTTTTGAAAGGACTAATAACTGAGTAAAGCCATAACGGGAATATGCTGGAGGCTATTAATATGCTAGTCCTTGATATATTTGATATTTTTACAGAAATGCTTACTTTAAAAAATCCAGTATCTATACACTTAAAATTTATTCATTTTAGTTTGTGGGGGTTATATTTCAATTGAAAAGCAAAGGATAAAAATAGTTTACTATGTTTAGATCTTATTTTACTTACAGAGAAGTGGATGAACTTTAAGTATCAAAATGAGTGTACCAATTGCTATAATTTTACAATAGATTTTAGATACACTCCTTTTGTATTTTTGGCTTTTTATTATACATTTATAAAAGACTGTAAATAACTACTCCCAAATGACTTATTCTTCCCAAAGCATTTATGTACTATGTTATCTTATTCAGCCACCTAATGTTTTGTGTCTGAAACAAAAAATTCCATCTATGTAAAAAATTGAGAAAGTACGAACATGACTGGTACTTTAATGCCCCTATGAAAATCCATTTCCTGAAGGTTAAATTGAAAGAAATATAGAATGAGATAAAGTAGGAGAAACTGTGCTTAGTTCTTTCATATTCAATATTTAAGTTTCTAGGAAAAAGTGTGTGTGTGTGTGTGTGTGTGTGTGTTAACAACTGGCTTCTCCATTAATCTTATTTAAAAGAGAAAGATCTATATGTTTCAAGAAAATTTTAATGGGCTTTGAAAATCAATGATTTTAGAGGACACAGTATACCTAAAGTCTGAGAGAGACTGGAAGATAAAATGTCTCATTAAAAGTAATAATAAGTTTTCTTATTTTTCCCAGTTTGGTCCTATCTAGAAACGTAAATGAAGACCTAGAGCCTATTGATAGTTGTGTACAGATCCACATGTTTTATCACCTGGGTTGGAGCTTTGGTACAAGCTTTGGTATCAGTTCAGTTCAGTCACTCAGTTGTGTCAGACTTTTTGTGACATCGTGGACCAGAGCATACGAGGCCTCCTTGTCCATCACCAACTCCCGGAGCCTGCCCAAACCCCTGTCCATCGAGTCGGTAATGCCATCCAACCATCTCATCCTCCAAAGTCCCCTTCTCCTCTTGCCTTCAATCTTTCCCAGCATCAGGTGGCCAAAGTATTGGAGTTTCAGCTTCAGCATCAGCTTTGGTATAGCTTTCATTTTTATTAAGCAAATATGTTTTATAGTATAACATGTGCTTACTATCCCTGAGGGTTATAGAAAAGTTTGACCTGACCCCCTTCCTAATTATAAAGCCACATTATCTACGTATAGGCATTTGACAAGTACAACCACCAGACACAGGCTTTCCCTGAGATACTGTTTGGAGTCTAAACCAATACAAGGTAGCATAGTCAGTTAAGGCTTCAGATTTCTGTGTTATAATACATGAACGTATTTTTAACTGGTATTATTACTTAACCAAAATTTCTAAAAATCTAATTTATCATCAAAATGTATTACTTTATATTATTTTGCAAAAGCTTTTATAAAAAGTAGGCTTAAGAATTAAGCATTCTAAAAGAAATGAAAGAAATTTGGATTGTTCTGGTGATATTAATCAGTGACATATATTTTATAAATATACCTTTAATATACAAGTGCTCAGGGCTGGTGACCTGGGAAGACCCAGAGGGATGGGATGGGGAGGGAGGTGGGAGGGGGATTCAGGATGAGGAACACATGTGAATCCATGGCTGATTCATGTCAGTGTATGGCAAAAACCACTACAATATTGTAAAGTAATTAGCTTCCAACTAATAAAAATAAATGAAAATAAATAAACAAATAAACCTTTAGATAACATATTTTTCTTATTCAGAATGAAGATACTTTCCATGTTTTTGTTGCCTCCAAGTTTGGGTCACACTTCTCAGAGACTACTAAAATTTTCAAATAATACTGGTTAATTTTAACTCAATATTTTTTTGTATACCGTGTATATTGTATAGATCAAAACATATGTGGAATTATCTGGTCCAGTCATTCTGTGTCTTATAGAAAGTTGCAGTTATCAGGTGCACCATTATCCCATCAACTGACTGAAATTGTTAGGAAGAAGCCTATCAGCTTGTCAAAGTTAAGAGCACCACTTGTTAGCAGTGATACCAGCCAGATGTCTGTGTTACATTTAGCTCTTTCATAATTAAACTCTTAAGAGTGCTAATAGTGTTTGTTTCACACATAATTTATCTCAGTGCTTTGTTCTGATAAATATCAATGTGATGAGGGAAGACAAACACATGTCAAAGTAGTGATTTTGTTTAGATAAGACACCATATATTCCTCAAACGGTGGAAACTTTCCTAACCCAGGAATCGTAAACTTAAAGGATTCCAAATTTATAATTGTATATTTCTTAACCTCTGTCTAATTAACAGGCACGTTATGCAATAATCACATTCATTTAAACGCAAATGAAAGTCCTCTAGAATATTTTATAATTTATCCACTGTATTTACTGGTTGTACTACCATCAACATATTAAAGTTCAATCATTCTAAAGGTGAATTAAAAAAAAAAAATGAGGACTTCTGGCTTTCAGTTGCACGTGTAAGGAGCCTGGAAGTTTGCACTCCATTCTAATAACAAGTAAGAAGCTGAAGAGCCTAAAAACGACAACAGCAACAACTCACCCTGCATCAGTAAGCAAGGAGCGGATGCAGAGCAAAAGGCCGCCGGTATGAGAGAGAGAGGTGAGCAGAGGCAGTCATGACTTAGCAGAGCAGAGACAAGAATGAAGCTGCCGCAGGACAGATGCCGTGGTAGGAAAACTGAAACTGCAGCTGACGAGTTGCTGCAGGCTCAGTGGCCAACTCTGAGCGTTAAAAACTTCATGAAGAACCAGTTGCTGGTGAAGGGGGTACCCCATGATATTGGGAGACTTACTTCCAGGAGGTTGACCAGGTTCCCACAGTAAACACTGAAGAAAAAAGCCCCTCTGCTTCCTGCAAAAAGAAGGGAAAAGGAAGAATTTAGAAATAAGCCACGTTACTCTGTTCTTAATAAGGCCTGCCTCAGGAGAAGTGAATAACCAAACCTATAAAAGGCTATACTGTTGGAGCCTAACTGACATGGTGAAGGGAAATAGACAATTCCAGCCCACATTAGCCATCCTCTCCCATCAAAATATTTCCAAAAAAAATCCAGAAATTCTTGTGAAGCTCACACCTCAGGGACAATGGTTGATACCTAATCACTGGACCACAGGACACTTCCACCCACCCCCCAAAATCTCATCTCCACATTGCTAAAGATCTGTTTAAAGCAGTTCTTTTTATCCAGTTCACATATTTAGCTATCAAAAAAAGATGCAAGCCATACCAAAATATTAAAAAAAAAAATTAAGAGGCAAAAGTAAGCATCAAAACCAAAAATGCTAGGAATGTTAAATCATCAGAATTATCAGACTGGAAAATTAAAATAAGTACAATTAATATGCTAAGGGTGCTAATGGATAAAACAGCATGCAAAGACAGATGGGCAATATAAGCAGAGAAATATAAATGATAAGAAAGAATTCAAAAGAAATACTAGAAATCAAAGCACTGCAACACAAATGAATAATTACTTTAAAGAGCTTATCAGTACATTGGACACAGCTGCTGAAAGATTCCCTAAGCTTGAGGATATTTCAATAGAAACACCCAAACCTGAAAAGTAAAGGGAAAAAAGACTGGAAAAAACAGCACAGACTATCTAAAAACTTGGAGACAACTACAAACCATGTAACATTAATATAGTGGGAATTTCAAAGGGAGGAAAAGAGAAAAAAAAAGAAGAAATATTAGAAATACGAATAATTGAGAAGCTCCTCAAATTAATATCAAGCATGAACCACAGATCCAGGAAGCTGAAAGAGCATAAAGTAGATTAAATGCCAAAAACCTACATAGAGGCAAATCATTTTAAAGCTACTCAAAATTAGATAAAGAAAAAATATGAAATAAGTCACAGGGGGACAAAATGCATTATCTGTAGAGGAACAAATATAAAAACTACATACCTCTACTCAAGAAACTATGCAAGGAAAATAAAGTGGATTAAAATGTTTAAAGTGCTTAAAGAAAAACAGACAAAAAATTCCACCAAATCATAATTCTATATCCTGAGAAACGATCCTTCAAATGCAAGGGAGAAATAAAGACTTCCCAGAGAAGGAAAAATTGATGAAATCTGTTGGTAGTAGATCTGCTTTGCAAGAAAAGTTAAAAAAAAAACCAAAACTTTAAATGGAATAAAAATGATATTATTTAAAAAATTTTAATTGGTCTAAAAATAAGTTGTTTAAAATAAAAATAGCAACAATATATTGGATTATGGATGCTAGGATTATCAAATGCATATTACCTAGTGAAAGCAGCCAATATTAACAGTATACAGGCTGTATGAGCCAACTACATAGCATTCTAAAAAAGCAAAAGTACTGAAATAGTGAAGATTCCAGTGGCTGCCAGGAGTTGGGGAGGCAGAAGGATCAACAGACTGAGCAAGAAGGCTATCAAGGGCAGTGAAAATACTCTTTGTGATAGTATAATGATGAATGCATGCCATTACACATTTGTCAGTCATAGAACGAGTGCATAACAACAATGAACCCTAATGTAAACCATGGACTTTGGATGGTAATAATCTGTCAGTATGGTTTCATTGATTCTAATGAATGGAATGCATACCCTGGTGGAAAGTGTTGATAACGGGTGAACCTGTGCATGTATGGTGGCAGACAACATATAGGAAGCACTCGATTTTGCTGTGAATCTAAAAATCAATCTAAAACATTAGATGTTACTAATAAACAACAACAAAAAATATTCCCCCAATTGTTTCTTCTAATTAGAAATAAATTCTATAGTAGTGAACATGCCAAAAATTTGTAACACTAGCTTCCCAATGTTTTACGAAGGTGTAACTCAAGGTGTTAATTTTAACACATATAGATCACACAGATTCCTTAGTAACTAAAAGAAATCAGCACAGATGTCATTATGAAGTATCTGCCAGTTCTACTGAAGGGCATTTGAAAAATGCCAACAATTAGATAATTTATTAATTTATTTGCTCAACTTTTTCTTTCTTTTGAGGTTCTGCTCAATATACTTCTGTGTAAAACTCAAAATTGATGAAAAAGTATCACTATCTAAAAATGACTATTCTCCCCAAATTAACAAGCCAATGGAATTAAAAAAAAAAAAAAAACTTTCAATGAGATATTTGACAGATTTGAAAATGCAACTACATATCTAAAAAACCAACTAATATCTTTACACATGAAAATGTGCAAGATTATCAGATGAGTATGAAGAAGGACTTGTCACATGAGATAACACAGAAAATCTTAAAACTGAAAATTCAAACAGTTAATTACTGATGTAGGTAAGAGGCATAATTGTGGGCAGAGCGAGGAGACTGCTTTCACTCTTCATACTTATATGTGTCAGTATTCCTTTTTTATTACAAGAGAATGTATTTGTGTATTATTTGTACAAAATAATAATTTTCATCAAAATGATAATAATTTTTACAAAATTAGTAGGAATAGCACAACTTGCTAACATTTCAGAAAGCTACGTGCTATGAATTGTTCCAGGTATTTTCACAGGTCTTGTCTTGTTGAATTCTCACAACAACTTACCTCCCTTACATTTCAGAGAAACACTAGAAAAATTAACTTGCCTAAAGTTGTATAGCATAGAATTGTCAGAGGTAGCATTTGAATCAGGCAACCTATCTCCACATGCTGCATTGTTAACCACTAATATAAGGCATAGAGTTCTCTGAGCTAAGCAGGCAATATCCAGTTTATATTAGGGAGGTAGCTAAGCCAAGTTAAAGAAAAAATACATTAGTATATGAAGGCAATGGCACCCTATTCCAGTACTCTTGCCTGGAAAATCCCATGGATGGAGGAGCCTGGTAGGCTATAGCCCATTGGGTCGCGAAGAGTCGGACACGACTGAGCGACTTCACTTTCACTTTTCACTTTCCTGCACTGGAGAAGGAAATGGCAACCCACTCCAGTGTTCTTGCCTAGAGAATCCCAGGGATGGGGGAGCCTGGTGGGCTGCTGTCTATGGGGTCACACAGAGTCGGACCCGACTGAAGCGACTTAGTAGCAGCAAATATATATGTATATATATATGAACACATCCTTGTATATATATATATATATATATATATATATGTACACATATATATATATATCATTTACATTGCATAATGTATAATAGTATCATATATCTATAAAACATAATTTCCATAGAATTTAGAAGATTCAAGAAAATGTAAATATAATAAACTACAAATAGGGTATATCAGTTTGCTGCCTAACAAATACAGACTTAGCTTAAAGCACACACTCAGTCACTTCAGTCGTATCCGACTCTTTGACCCCATGGACTATTTCCCACCAGGCTCCTCTGTCCATGGGATTTTCCTGCAGTAGGTTGCCATGTCCACCTCCAGGCATCTTCCCAACTAAGGGGTCAAATCCACATCTCCTGCATTGCAGGCAGATTCTTTACCACTGAGCCACCAGGGAAGCCCAGTAACTTAAAGTAACACCTGTTTCAGCTTATAAATCTCTAGGTCGGAGTTTAGTGTGGAATGTTTGGGTTCTCTACTCGGGTTATCACAAGATAATATTTTTACGTTGCAACACAGGAGTATCAGACAAGTTGTTCTTACCTGGGGGCTTGGAGGAAGATTCTGCTTGAGAGCACACGCAGATTATTGACAGAACTCATTGCCTTATGGCTGTAGAACAAAGGTTTCCATTTTGTTGCTGTCAGCTGGAGCATTCAGCACCTAGAGGCCACCAACCCTCTTGCCATGAGCCTCACTCTATCTTCAAAGCCAGTGATGGAAAATTTCTCATGGCTCATTTAAATGCCACTCAAAATTTAAACACATTTTACTTCCTTTCAGACCACTAAACACAGACTTAAAAGGCTCATGTAATTATGCCAGGCTTATCCCAGTGGTCTCCCTATCTTAGGGTCAGCTGATTTGGGACCTGAATGACAACATCAAAATCCATTACAGTAGTGCTTATAGTAGTATGATCGTTCATTTCACCAATTTTAAGCCTTGGTGTCCAGTTGTTCAGTCAACCACTAGGCTAGATGCTTTTGCATTCCAGTCCCTTATAATGAAAATGGTATTTTTTGGGGGTGGGGGGGTGTTAGCTCTAAAGGTCTTGTAGGTCTTCATTGAAGAATCCAACTTCAGCTTCTTCAGCATTACTGGTCGGGGCATAGACTTGGATTACCATGATGTTGAATGGTTTGCCTTGGAAATGAACAGAGATCATTCTGTCATTTTTGAGATTGCATCCAAGTACTGTATTTGGGACTCTTTTGTTGACTATGATGGCTATGCCATTTCTTCTAAGGGATTCTTGCCCACAGTAATAGATATAATGGTCATCTGAGTTAAATTCACCCA
This sequence comes from Muntiacus reevesi, assembly GCF_963930625.1. Taxonomy (NCBI): domain Eukaryota; kingdom Metazoa; phylum Chordata; class Mammalia; order Artiodactyla; family Cervidae; genus Muntiacus; species Muntiacus reevesi. The sequence goes on from NC_089264.1 coordinate 51,114,475, forward strand.
TTCCAGTCCATTTTAGTTTACAGATTCCTAAAATGTCAACGTTCACTCTTGCCATCTCCTGTTTGACCACTTCCAATTTGCCTTGATTCATGGACCTAACATTCCAGGTTCCTATGCAGTATTGCTCTTTAGAGCATCAGACCTTGCTTCCATCACCAGTCACATCCACAACTGGGTGTTGTTTTTGATTTGGTTCCATCTCTTCATTCTTTTCTGGAGTTATGTCTCCACTGACCTCCAGTAGCATGTTGGGCACCTACTGACCTGGGAACATCTTTCAGTGTCCTATCTTTTTGCCTTTTCATACTGTTCATGGGGTTCTCAAGGCAAGAATACTGAAGTGGTTTGCCATTCCCTCTTCCAGTAGACCACATTTTGTCAGAACTCTTCACCATGACCTGTCTGTCTTGGGTTATGTATAGATGTGACGGTTGGACTATAAAGAAAGCTGAGCGCTGAAGAATTGATGCTTTTGAACTGTGGCATTGGAGAAGACTTTTGAGAGTCCCTTGAACTGCAAGGAGATCCAGTCAGTCCATCTTAAAGATCAGTCCTGAGTGTTCATTGGAAGGACTGAAATTGAAGCTGAAACTCCAATACTTTAGCCCCCTGATGCAAAGAACTGACTCATTGGAAAAGACCCTGACGCTGGGAAAGATTGAGGGCAGGAGGAGAAGGGGAGGACAGAGGATGAGATGGTCGGATGGCATCACCAACTCAATGGACATGAGTTTGGGTAAACTCTGGGAGTTGGTGATGGACAGGGAGGCCTGACATGCTGCAATCCATGTGGTCGCAAAGAGTCGGACACGACTGAGTGATTGAACTCAACTGAACTGAGGCTAGATGCTGCTCTGAAGGTATTTTTAGATCTGATTAACATTTACAGTCTGTAAATGAAAATGATCCCTTATAATGTGAATGGGGCTCTTTTAGTCATTTCAAGCAAGGCCTTAAGAGCAAAGACTGAAGTCTCCCAAAGAAGGAGAAATTCTGTATCAGTGTTGCAACACTGAAACCCTGTCTGAATTTTTTTAGCCCTAGACCTGTCCCGACAATCCACAGCATTCTATCATGCATGAATTTCCAGCTGTCTGATTTGTTCTATAGATTCTGCATGGTTAGCCTCCTTAACTGTGTAAGTCAATTCCTTTGAGGCTCTCAGCCTCATTCTTTTTTTTTTTTTTCATTTATTTTTATTAGTTGGAGGCTAATTACTTTACAATATTGTAGTGGTTTTTGTCACACATTGACATGAATCAGCCATGGATTCACATGTATTCCCCATCCCGATCCCCCCTCCCACCTCCCTCTCTACCCAATCCCTCTGGGTCTTCCTCAGCCTCATTCTTAACTCCTGACACTTACCTACTTTCAATACATTCTTACTGTTTAATCTTTTTAGTCACTGATTTTTAACAGCAAGACTTACAGAAAATGACAGCTGTAAAGAATATTTTTCTCTGAGATTTGGTTGCTATATTAAGTAAATAAAAATATGGGATACACAGTTAAATCTGAAAATCAGATACAGAATGGATAATGTTTTATCCTTAATACTTATAGTAAAAAAAAAAATCCATTATTTATCTTAAATTCAAATTTAGCTGGTGCCCTGTATTTTAATCTAAAAACTATACACCGAAAGCACTTTTTAATCTGGAGATTTCAAAGAATCTCTTTGTTTTATTTGCTTATTGAAGATTTGGGGGAAAGAGTTTAAATATTTAGGATGATAATGCTTGTGTATTTAATGGTTTTGGCAGTCAGCATATAATTAAACCAGTTGGGCTTAAAATTGTGAATACTTCTCGAGGCAATAATGCAAACGCTTATGCTGTTATAAAGCCATTTTTTAAAAGTGGATGCATATTTATGTATATGGAACTTGAACAAAGTTGAAGATTCTATGAAGTATTTTGAGACTTTAAAAATAAATGGCATATTTTGTTAAAAGTCCACACTATTCAGTAAGCACTACCGTTCACTTGTATAAGAACAAACTGCTCAAACAACAGTATCATGAACCCATTCTTCCCAAGTACACTCAAGTCACTAGATCTGATCTTGCACTTCTTATTAATGAAGATGGAGGCACTGCTAGAAGGCAAGTTCACATCTCCTGGATTTAGGAATTGTAGATCACAATCACAACGGAGATGTAACAATTGTGACGTAAATCACAATCAGCATTTACCCAAGAATCTTTCAGATTGAAAGTTGATCCATTTTTCAAATATATAAAAGAGAAACAACTTCAAATAAAATGAATTTCAAATGGATTATTCTGAGAATAAGTAAAAATATATTTGTGAAAATATTTCCTAAAACTACACATTATTGTGAATGCTACTATGATACAGTAATGATTCATTTGTTAGTTGAACTATAACCTCAACCGATTTAAAAAATGTTTCTCAAGAAAATCAGCACATATTTAATTTTAACTTTTGTCAAGTAACATTCTCAGAAAGATTACTGACACTGAAAACATTCTATGGAAATTCAGTTATTATCCTTTTACTGACAAATAAGTTTATCTTAATAGAAACATCATAGCCTAGGCTAAATGAATTATCAGGCCAATTTTTATTGCATCTGACCATTTGGATATACACTGTGTATTCTGATTTTTTAATTAATAGACTTTCTTTTTAGAGTGGCTAAAGATTTATAGAAATTTTAATGGAAGGTATGGAGAATTCTAAGGAACAGATCCTGAGTAGAATTATCTCTGTAGTTTACAAGTTAGAATTTCATTTTTAAAACTAGAGAAATCCACTGAGAATTACATAGTGAAGCAGCATGGTCATATATGGAATTATAAAATATTAAATTAAAGAAAATTTAAGAGATGGATTTGGACTATTCATACTAGATGATGAGAGGCAAGTCTAAGATATTCTTATGGCTTCAACAGAATTAATGGTAGAATTGATTTGGTCTCCACCTTGGTAAAAGGCATTAGAAAGGATTAAAAATACTTATATAAATTATTACTATCTTCAAAGATTTTACAATCCTGATAAAGTAAACAATATTAACAATGACTTTACAAAAACAGAACATAATGTATAGGAAACAAGATAATCCAGGGTTGGCTAGAAAGACTGCAGTGTGCTGGAGTATAATAAGAGAAAAATAAAATGAGTAAATCTGAGATAAGAAGAGCCTGGGAAGTAAGACTGTCCAAAACTAAAAACTAAATGTTTAAGATACTGGCCCTAAAATACCTATGTTCATTTATTTACTTGTCCATTCACTGAGCATTTTATACACAGACATTTTTGTGTATGTGAAAATTACCATAAATTAGAATGCTGAATATAAAGATTCAAAAGAACACATTTTCCAATAAGGTTCAAAGACAAAGCTGCAAATCAATAACCAGAAAAATATTAATGCACAATGATACTCACATAACCAGGAAAATTAAGGCAAAGAGAAAAAACAAAAAAGAACTTGGAAGATTTGAAGATAAAAGGTGCCTAAAGAGTCATCAAAGATAACTATTTCTTAATAAAGAACATATCAAACATGATAATGATAAGAAGGAAAATAAAATCACAAGTAGAATAGAGAATTGTTCTCAAAAGATTTTCACCAGTCATTTTTTCTAACATCTAGGTTAGGGTAAAATTACCAGACCTTACTGCACACCTTTGGAAACAAGCAAGTCATCTCTCTGGAAATATTCATATCTTTTTTTTTTTTTTTATTTAAACCAAATGACTTAATCAAATCCAAACTAAGGATCTCATAATCCAGATTCCCAATTAATCACTGTTAAACCATATTACCCCCCTCACACTCATGGACAAATTCAAAGAAACTTAAAAAAGAACTTGCAAAGTGACTAGCAGTAGTGAGTCAGGGCGGGATTTTTTGCTTCATAACCTCAGATATGCAAATGATACCACCCTTAAGCAAAAAAGGAAGAGGAACTAAAAACCCTCTGGAAGAAGGTGAAAAAGGAAAGTGGAAAAGCTGGCTTAAAACTCAACATTAAAAAACAAAGATCATGGCATCCAGTTCCTTCACTTCATGGCAAACAGATGAGGAAACAATGGAAACAGTGACAGATTTTAAGTTCTTGGGCTCCAGAATCACTGCAGATGGTGACTGAGGCCATGAAATTAAAAGACACCTGCTCTTTAGAAGAAAAGCTATGACAAACCTAGACAGCATATTAAAAAGCAGAGACATTATCTGGCCAGCAAAGGTCTGTATAGTTAAAGCTATGTTTTTTCCCAGTTGTCATGTAAGTATATGAAAGTTGGACCATAAAGAAGGCTAAACACCAAAGAATTGATGCTTCTGAACTGTGGTGTAGGAGAAGATTCTTGGAAGTCCCTTGGACTGCAAGGAGATCCAGCCAGTCCATCCTAAAAGAAATCAGTCCTGAATATTCATTGGAAGGACTGATGCTGAAGCTGAAACTCCAATACTTTGGCCACCTGATGCAAAGAGCAGACTCAGAAAAAACTCTGATGCTGCAAGAGATAGAAGGTAGGAGAAGCAGACCACAGAAGACAAGACGGTTGGATGGCATCACCAACTCAATGGACACGGGTTTGAGCAAGCTCTGGGAGATGGTGAAGGACAGGAAAGCCTGGTGTGCTGCAGTCTATGGAGTCACAAAGAGTAGGGTGACTGAGTGAACAACAACAACAATGCTCAGAACAGCTTATTGACCTAACTGATTGTAGTTGGCTCATAAAGTAAGTGAAAATACCAAACGTAAAGGCCTGGAATGATGCACCTGATGCATACTTGAAGGTCCAAGTATTCTTGCTCATCCACCACCTGAAGAGTGGGACAGACTGGACAAGTAAGGATCATTTTGGTATTTAACAGTGTGAATTAAAATGAGTATACATTATCTGAGATTTCAGAATAACTGCCATCATATTTTTTCCCAAATAAAAATGTATCTGGAAAATAAGAGTATGATACAAAATTAACATATTTTAAAAAATGGGATTTTTCCCTTTGATTTTATTTTCACAACTGTTCTAAAATATTAACCAGCATTTCTTCCAAGCTACATATTTTATTACATCTCAGATAAAGGCACTGAAATATCTCTCCTTGAATTAAGGAAAAGAAGACACATATCCTTACATAAATACAAATACATATTTTTATAAAATTATAATTTGTATTTATGCATGTGAAAACTGTTTTATTTGCTACATGGCATGATTGTAATATATAACATTTTCCCTTGCAAAAGTTTTTATTATTAGTATTGTGCAGAAATGCTCGAAATACTACAAAATAAATTTGGGGAACAAAAAATTAACATACTTGACAGTAAAACTTTCAGTCACTTTATACTATTTTTTTTTTTACATAAACTTTTTACACTAACATAAAATCTAAATTTGTTACTATCAGTTCATCAATTCTGTATCATTGCTACAGGACTCCCCTCAGATAAACTTCAAAGCAGGCTTGATCCCTAGGTAAGGAAGATCCTCTGGAATAAGAAATGGCAACCCACTCCAGTATTCTTGCCTGGAAAGTTCCATGGACAGAGAAGCCTGGTGCTCTACAGCTCTTGAGGTAACAAAGAGTCAGACATGACTGAGTGACTGAGAGTGCAGAAATATTGGTAGTGACCTTGACACACATTGATAAACTTCATGAATTTTTTAAAGGTTTGAATGGTATTTTTTTTCTAATGCATAATTTCATTATATAAAAATAAAAGCATATAATTGTGATTGATATTATAAATTAACACCATAAGTGACAATTCTGATTTAAACAATGTATTCACTATGAGAATAATGGCTTTGCTTTGGATTCATTTCTGAATTTACTGATAGAAATATCAAAGCTCTGAAAAAAGTTTTATCATAGAAGTATACAATAGCTCTTGTTAACCAAACTCACGTTAAAGGCATCTCAAAGAGCAACTAAATCTTTTCTTTCCCTATGAAAGTCACCAAATTCATTTGTGATTAAAAGCATGAAATTTTATTACGAAGTGATATTTTATTCTAAACCTCATCCGGAAGAAACAGAATTTATACTTGTGAAGTTATCTTGGTATTTAGGGCAAAATTGCTAAATTTGAATAATGTTAAATTTTCTACATGAATAACGTATTTTAATAGTATTTAAAGTTATAAAAAACTGCATATTAATTTAGAGTGTACTGTTGTCCAACAGGCAGATAACAAGATACTTGTTTATATTTATACAACTTTATAGATTGTGAAGTCTTTATATCTTAACCTTTTATTTCAGTGTTTAGAGAGCAACTAAACTACTCTGTCTGCTATCTTGTAAGAATTTTTAAATTTCTTCACTATTCAACCCTTTGGGGTGTACTCTTGTCTTTAACCATAAAAAAATTCCTCTTACTCTTAATGAAAACTGCAAGTTCTATCAAGGGAATTATATTCCAGGTCTCTTTGTCTAAACCAAAGAAATTATAAAGGCCTTTGATTTTAACAATTATCCACTTCAGCTACCTTATATAAATACTGATGACCACATTCATCTAATGAATAGTTATATCATGGTTTGCTCAGATATTTATGTAGAGAAGAGCATACTTAAAATATAATGTTTCAGTTCTCAGCTATAACCAGATGAAATCCAGTTTATAAATACCATGTAGTCAACCCTGCTCTGGATAGTACTCTCCATAATTGCAACTGTATAAATGATTTAGTTTAAAATAAAATATAAAGGGATGGTGAAAGATACTGTTTTTCTTAGTAGTGAGATTTGACAGTTGTTTAGTATTATTTGCCAAGTATAACAGTCGACTTACATGCCCACTGGTAAATCAAATTAATGAATTTATCCCATGAAAAACTACATATCAGCAAGCAATTCATAAAGTTAGCAAAGCTGCAAAGTCATATTAAAAAAAAAAAGTTTTAAGCTATAGTGAGACACTATGGAATGTTCTATACCAAAAATATTATCGACATTTCATGCACTGACATTGCAGCTGGTAATACTGAGACTTAATTATTGCTAGGCCACTGCTGAAAGTAAGGGGATATGTTTTTTTCTCAAAATGAAGAGTAACTAAATCAATATTTCTAAAAAAAAATATAATAGTGTCTGCCACAGAGCAGGTATTACATACATGTTTATTTTCAGTTAAATAGAAATGAGGCCAATGTATTAATCGTTCACCTGCCTTCCTATATCCCTACTTACACTGAACATAAATATAAAAACAAAAATAAGTCCAAAAATGACTCAGTGAAGTCACTCAGTCATGTCTGACTCTTGGAGACCCCATGGACTGCAGTATGCCAGGCCTCCCTGTCCATCACCAACTCCTGAAGCTTGCTCAAACTCATGTCCATTGAGTCGGTATTGTCATCCAACCATCACATCCTCTGTCCTTCCCTTCTTCCACCTTCAATCTTTCCCAGCATCAGGGTCTTTTCCAATGAGTCAGTTCTTTGCATCAGGTCGCTGAAGCACTGGAATTTCAGATTCAGCATCAGTCCTTTCCAAAGATGTCCTTTAGGATGGGTGGCTGGATCTCCTTGCAGTCCAAGGGACTCTCAAGAGTCTTCTCCAACACCACAGTTTAAAAGCACCTATTCTTCAGCGCTCAGCTTTCTTTATAGTCCAACTCACATCCATGCATGATACTGAAAAATCATAGATTTGACTAGACAGACCTTTGTTGGCAAAGTAATGCCTCTGCTTTTTAATACACTGTCTAGGTTGGTCATAACTTTTCTTCCAAGGAGCAAGCATCTTTTATTTTCATGGCCGCAGTCACCATCTGCAGTGATTATGGAGCCCCAGAAAATAAAGTCTGCCACTGTTTCCACTGTTTCCCCATCTGTTTGCCATGAAGTGATGGGACCAGATGCCGTGATCTCAGTTTTCTGAATGTTGAGTTTTAAGCCAACTTTTTCACTCTCCTCTTTGACCTTCAACAAGAGGTTCTTTAGTTCTTTGCTTTCTGCCATAAAGGTGGTGTTATCTCCATATCTATTATTGATATTTCTCCCAGAAGTCTTGATTGCAGCTTGTGCTTCATCCAGTCCAGCATTTCTCACGATATACTCTTCATATAAATTAAATAAGTAGGGTGACAGTATACAGCCTTGACGTACTCCTTTCCTGATTTGGAACCAGTCTGTTGTTCCATGTCCAGTTCTATGTTGCTTCCTGACCTGTTACAGATTTCTCAAGAGGCAGGTCAGGTGGTCTGGTATTCCCATCTCTTTCAGAATTTTTCACAGTTTGTTGTGGTCCACACAGTCAAGTGCTTTGGCATTGTCAATAAAGCAGAAGCAGAAGTAGATGTTTTTCTGGAACTCTCTTGTTTTTTTGATGATCCAACGGATGTTGGTAATTTGATCTCTGGTTCCTCTGCCTTTTCTAAATCCAGCTTGAACATCTGGAAGTTCATGGCTCATGTATTGCTGAAGCCTGGCTTGGAGAATTTTGAGCATTACTTTGCTAGCGTGTGAGATGAGTGCAACTGTGCATTCTTTGGCATTGCTTTTCTTTGTGATTGGAATGAAGACTGACCTCTTCCTGTCCTGTGACTACTGCTGAGTTTTCCAAATTTGCTGGCATATTCAGTCAAAAATGTCTACAGAACTTAGTTTAATTTTCAAGTATGAGAAGACATTAAATATACTAATAGATAGTAAATTGTCATTTACTGATGTCATGCAGCTACATTTTAAGTGTTGTGAGGAGGCAGAGACTTAGAGTAATAGACAAATGTGTTATCAAAACGATATTGAGTAAGTATGATATAAGAGTTTATTTTGTCTCTGATGATTAAGAAATATATCTGATTAGTTGCTCTTTTAATGGATTAAAAAAAACAGAGGGTGACCCATAAAAATATCTATGAAAGAATTGTACAGATTTAGAAGAAGAAACAATGAAATAAACACACTATGTGTGGAGAACTACTGACGTGTCTGAACACAACATATAACCTAGTGTGACTACAAGACAACAGGGAGAGGGAAGAGAAAAGTCAAAAAAAAAGACGGCAAGTGGATGTCAGCAAAGGTAAGGCAGGTTATTAAATTGAATATAGAATTTAATGTCTCACTCTTGGCTATATCCTATCTCAAAATTATTCATTTGTCAAGGAAAAAATCTGATTAATTTCCCTACATTGAAATAGATTTTCAGCAATATCATACCCACCTCCACACTGTAAAACTGCAGGGTAGAATATTAAGTTACAGATGTTTTTTACACCATGTTTTAGAAAAATGAATTTACCAATATCCACTTCAGCTTTCTCAATTTACATTGTTGAGGAAGGAAAAAAAAATCTACAAATAAAAATAATGTATCCAAATTGTTTTTTGGAGCTTGAAACTAAAATGATGTTTTGACATTAAAATCGTGTTTCTGACATAGCAGAATTCTACGACCACCTCTAGAGTAGCTATATTAGAAATTTTAAAATAATGATAAAAATGCAAAGGTTTAATCATGTTTAAAACTAACTATAATTTTAATTAGGGACTTCCTATTTGATGTCCTAATTTAACCATATTAAATGTCACTCCCAAAGTTCAAATAAATTTCTGTACTGAATAGTGCAAACAAAACAAACAAAAGTAACAGGCATTTTGATGAAGACAAAAGCTCTCAGAGGTCAGTTTCCAAACAAAAGTAGAGTAAGAGAGAAAATATCTTTTATTTTAATGTTTCCAAAATAAAGATTAAATCATAATTTTAATTGCAATTTTAGCTTACAAATATTAGTAAAAATAATTTTTGTGTCTCTGAATCTGATTATTTATTAAACCAGCCTATTTTGCTTATTAATATAGGTCAATTAGTTTATGTGTGCATCTCCTGTGTTAAACACACACAGTAAAACTGTTGAAGGTAGTTTTTCAGAGATATTTAGCAGCTAAACCTGAGTTAAATCCACTTGTTTATCAATTTATCTCAATATTCTCACCAGTCAGTTGCATTTAACTACTATTTGATAATATTGCACTGTGTGTGCATGTCTGTGACAATACTATGTGAACATGTCAAAATGAGCAAAAGAGCACAGTAAAAAAAGAAGTACCTCCTTTTAATAGTAGAGCAGAAAAATAAATTATTATAGAAGCTTGAATGTGTTACTGAATTGAGGCAATTTATTGAAAATATAAGGTCAGAAACTACTGCCATATTTAATTTATAAAGCATAACTGTAATTTTTTGATATTTTATTAGAAGAATGATCTGGGAACAATTAAAAACAGTACCAGTCCATAGCTTGAAAGTTGAAAACTGTGAAAATGTCATAATTGAAAATATATGATAAATGAAGAAGAAATAATTGACAAACTAAGACAAGTTCTGACAGAATGAAAAAAAAAAGAAGAAAAATCTATATATGAAAAGTGAAAGTCGCACAGTTGTGTCCGACTCTGCGATCCCATGGACTGTAGCCCGCCATGTCCTCTGTTCAAGGAATTCTCCAGACAAGAGTACTGGAGCGGATTGCCATTTCCTTCTCCAGGGGACCTTCCTGACCCAGGGATTGAACCTGGGTTTCCTGCATTGCAGGCAGATTCTTTACCAACTGAGATACTAGGGAAGCCCCTATATATATGTATACATACACATAAAACCACTAGTTATTTTGGATGTGAAACAAGCTCACATGAAAACTCAGCACTGACGTGAGACTGACTATGCAAAAGGTTGGCTGCAGAAATGCATTATGATGTAAAAATAAGTGAAAATATAAGGTAAAAAATTGCTTTTCATCATGAAGCAGCCAACATTTACACTGAAAAAGTTGCTTCAATTAGGAAATGGCTTTAACTGAATAATTTCAATGCTAATAAAACAGCTTTCTACTCATGCTATATTCCTATTAAAAAAATGAATGAATCTAAGAAACTTTAACATGACTAGAGAAAGTATCATTGGATTAAAGGTGTGTTAAGACCAGGTTGACTGTTCCTGGCCAAAAGCCACTACAAGATAAAGATAACAATAACTGAAAAACACAGCACCTGAAACATTCAAACAACATTTGTGTATATTATCACAAACAGTAGAAAACATAAGAAATCAGAGCAAAACTTTTAGCTGCATCAATAATCATTCCGTACCAAAAGCACAAACGCACTATAGGTTAGCCAGATTGAAGTTTATGTTATAAAACAATGTTTTCAAAATTTACTTTTCCCCAAACTTGATCTTTGTGAAAAAATTATATGGCCAAGAAAATTTACGCCCCAATGGGAGTCACTATGAACAAGTCCCTGGAGCTGCTGCTCGCTGAAGAGTTGGAATCTGATTTGGGGCATGCCACTTATGCAGATGGAAATGAGATTCAGATTTATAATCGTGTTAGAGTCAATTGTCCCAAATTCTGATCTTGTAATATTTTTTATTGTTTAATATACTTTATAAATTCTACTCCAAGTGATTTAGCTTCTTACAGTTTTGGGGTTGCCCTGACATTTTCCAAATTAAAAAAAAAAAAAAATTACACATTCTCTGTTTTCCAAACAAAGATGTCTGCGTGGGAAAAGGTTGGTGTGGCTGGGTACCACACATAGTATGAATTGACTGGTGCGTTTTCAATATGGATGCTCCAAATCTACAAAAAGGTATTTCCCAAATTTATTTGCTGCCAAGATTCTAGATGTGTAAAAGATGGCACACACACATGAGACCAGAAAGGAGAAAATTTTAAATATTTGCAATAAATTGATTTATCTTTCTAGCATGGTTGGAGATATTTAGTTTTATCTGGTACAAGTTAGGCCAGGCATTATAGTGTCTGGTCTGTATTTAGTTATTTATCACCTTTTTCACAAGGTTTTTATCTAATGCTTAATAAATTTCAGATTTTTAAAAATATTCATTCATTTAATCTTTATAACAAGTTTAGAGGATAGGCATTGTTACTATTCTCGTTTTATAGGTGGAGTGAACTGAAGCACAGCCCGTTACCTAATAAGGCCAAAGTCACAGGGTTAATGGATGGGACAGTAAGATTTGAATTTAGCTAGGGCAGTTCCAGAGTCCAGGAACTAAACTACCATGCTATGCTACTTTTTCTGTTATCTTTCCTAGACTCCCTAGAATCACAGATAATGAGTAAAGTGGTGGTGCATCAATGGAATTTTCAGAAGAATTGTTAGAAGAGATTTATTTGTAGAAGAGTTTTATAGTATCTTGCTGTTATTTATTTATTAACTAGTTGTTTTTCAGTGGCCAAGTCATGTGCAACTCTATTATAAATAAAAAGTATTATAGTATATTTCACTATTATTGTAATTACTGTATTCCATGCAGTGCTGGAGAAGACTCTTGAGAATCCCTTGGAGAGCAAGGAAATCAAATTAGTCAATCCTTAAGGAAATCAACCCTGAATATTCATTTGAAGGACTGATGCTGAGGCTAAAACTCCAATAATTTAGCCACCTGATGCACAGAGCCAACTCACTGGAAAAAAACCCTGATGCTGGGAAAGATTGAGGGCAGGAGGAGAAGGGGGTAACAGAGGAAAAGAATGTTGGATGGCATCACCAACTCAATGGATATGAGTTTGAGCTAACTCTAGGAGATAGTGAAGGACAAGGAGGCCTGACCTGCTGTAGTGTATGGGGTTGCAGAGTCAGACATGACTTAGTAAGCGAACAATAAGAAGCAGCAGCAGTATTTAAACCTTGGCTATTTGGGAGATTCTAAAAGCTATTTATTTGAGGGCTCCAAAATCACTGCAGATGGTGACTGTAGCCATGAAATTAAATAACGCTTGCTCCTTGGAAGAAAAACTATCACCAACCTAGACAGCATATCAGAAAGCAGAGATATTACTTTACCAGCAAAGGTCACTCTAGTTAAAGCCATGGATTTTCCATTAGTCATGTATAGATGTGAGAGTTGGACAATAAAGAAAGCTGAGTGCCGAGAATTGATGCTTTTGAACTGTGGTGTTGGAGAAGACTCTTGAGAGTCCCTTGGACTGCAAGGAGATCCAACCTGTCGATCCTAAAGAAAATCAGTCCTGAATATTCATTGGAAGGACAGATGCTGAAGCTGAATCTCCAATACTTTGACCATTTGATGCAAAGAACTGACTCATTGGAAAAGACCCTGATGCTGGGAAAGATTGAGGGCAAGAGGAGAAGGGGGTGACAGAGGATGAGATGGTTGGATAGCATCACTGACTCAACGGACATGAGTTTGGGTAAACTCCAGGAGTTGGTGATGGACAGGGAAGCCTGGCATGCTGAAGTCCATGGGGTCACAAAGAGTTGGACACGACTGAGCAACTGAACTGAAAAACTATTTCATATGACTCAGTTTTCGTAAATTAAATTTCATATTATTTCCTTAAACTAAAAGATTATAAGCGATATTGTAATTAATTTCAAAAGTGCTTGTAAAAAAAAAAAAGAAAGAAACTCAAGACAATTCAAGATTAGTGATTTCACAAGACTGAGATTAAGTCAGTGAGGAACCAATTAACAAAATGTAAAGACATTAGTAATTCACGGCATGAAGTGGCAAAATATTTACTTTAATTATTATTACCTATGGTTGCCTGAAATGAATTACCTACTGAGAGCTAAGTTTTAATAGAGGTAGTGATATTATGATCAATGATCATGACAATGTTTACAAAGCGCAATAGGACTGAGGGAGGGAGGGCTGACCATTTCCACTATGTGGAAAGATGGTGACCAGCTCGAGATTTAAATTCTCATCTCAAAGCCTGGTGAGAACACAGGGATTTTCTTTTTCAATAAAATCATCACTTCTCTTGGTAATGGCAAGATTTATATAGGTGTAAATTTTAAAATAAAATGTATCCCTTCAGTTTGGTGAATTATGGCACTATTCACTTTTCTAGGACTTTGTTAACGAAGTACTAAAATGTGGTACTTAAAATTCTTAAGACAAGTAAAGTTTATTGTATCCCAGTTCTGGAGGCTAGGAATTCAAGATTAAGATGTGAGCAGAGTCCTGTTCTCTCTGAAAGCTCTAGAGCAGAACCCTTCCTTGCCTCTTCTGGTTTCTATTATTTGATTACATTCCTTGGTGTTCTTGGCTTGTCTACTCATCACTCCAGTCATAATGCTGACTTTTCCCTTGGTGTCCTCACAAGTGCCTTCCCTCTGTGCATACGTGTCTAGCGTCCAAATGTCCCCATTTTTATAAGGACCCTAGTCATGTTAAATTAGGAGTCACCCTAATATGCTCATTTTAACTTCATTTTTTCTTTACAATACTTGTTTCCAAACAAGGGCATATTCTGAGGTACTAAGAATTAGGGTTTAACATATATTTTCTCAGGTACTCAATCCAACCCATAATAAGGGTAGATTGAACAACAATCTTTTCAAATATGCCAAAAGTAGGACATATATTAGGAAAAAGTAAGATACTGAAATTTGGAACGAGATCATTAGATAGGATTCTAGTAGGAGGGACACAATTCCCAAACCTCTCCAAAAATCTCTGCTGAAATATAAGGCTGCTATTGCCTTTCTTCAAACAAATGCAATGAATCCACATGAGAAAATCATATCAATGAGAATGAAAATCTCTCTAATATTCCTTTTTTTTCCTTTTATTGCCACCAGATAAACAATACATTGCATTCAAGATGTTATGAGGGAGAAACTGCAAAGCCAAACTTGTATAAAAAGCTTTACACACCAACATAATTTCAAGGGTCACACATTCAGGTCGGGAACCTAGGAGTTATGTGTGAAGACTTTGAGATAGACAGCTCAACAGAGAAGAAAATAACATATTAGGGTATTAGGCCCAATTTACTAATGTGGAACATTTGCCAGAAATTTCTGAATCAATCTCCTAGGCTGAAAAACTAGGGGTCGTTTCAACTACCGGTTCATTTGTTAGTTTCAGCTGGGTGTTATCAATGGTTCACTTTATATGAAGTTAAAATTCCATGATAAAATATAGAGGAAGCGATACAAACATTAAAGATAATTGAAATGTTGGAGTTTATGGATTGTGTGTGATACAACTTTCACCTCTTACCTATGTCTCTGAGAGAATCCAGAAAACACTGCACTTTGCAGGTCACTGAGAAATACACTGATGAATAGATTGCCAACCTTACAATTCCCCTCTATTTGTTAGAGAGGAAATGCTACTACTGAAGTTTATTCTCTATTTGGATCTGATTTACAGATTCCTGGAGTGGCAGAAACAAAACAATAATACAAAGTTGCTAAAGCTATGCTGTCTTGGTTACTCCATCAACTACCTGCATTTGTAATCAGAAGGTCAACTTCATAAATCTTTGCCCAACCAATAGTTTGATGCCTAGGACTAAGTCTCATTGCGTTAGTTGCTCAGTCTTGTCTGACTCTTTGCGACCCCATGGACTGTAACCTGCAGGGTTCCCCTGTCCATGAAATTCTCTAGGCAAGAATATGGGAGTGTGTTTCCATTCCCTTCTCCAGAGGATCTTCCTGACCCCAGGATTGAACCTGTGTCTCCTGCATTGCAGGTTCATTCTTAACCATCTAAGCCACCAGTGAAGCCCCGTTATCTTCTTTATTCACTTATCTGGAGTTGGGGAGGGTGGGAGGAGGGGGCCCTCTAATTTTGGAGATTTATTTGCATCTCCTTACATGGTCCTAATGGAACTCCCATCCCTGAGTCAATTCACAGATACAGAATTCCATGAAACAAGCTGAGAATCGAAACACCCTGAGAGAACTCCGTAAGTTCATCTTCTTTCCAGTGTTTCTCAATGGATTTGCAGTCATTTATCAGGGAAAATGTTTAATGGAGAAAGCACATTTTGGAAGAAGTTTGGAAAAGTCCTTTAAACTGACACTAATCCCTGGGAACAGAGAATCCTACCATTGTCCACTAGCCAGAAGGGGCTTCTGTGGCTCAGCTGATAAATGACTCATAAACAGCTCAGTAGGCCTGAGAAACTGCTCTGTAGTAATTGTCTCAGTTCCAAATCTATAGACTTATTTTAATATAAAATAATTACAGATTCACAGGAAGATGCAAAAGTATTACAGAGAGGCACAGTATACTCTTTGCCCAGTTCTCCCAATGGTAACATATTACATAATTAAACCAAGAATCTGATGTAGGCACAATATGTGTGTATAGTACTATGACATTCAATTACATGCAATTAAGTGCATCCAAGATGCAAAACTATTCCATGAAAAAAATACAGGTTCCCCTGAGGCTACCTCTGTAGTCAGATCCACTTCCCTACCCCTAATGTGGAAGCACTAATGTGCTTTCTACTTGTATCACCTTTAATTTTGACATTTTGAGAATGTTGTATAAATGGAATAGAAACTATTGGCCTATAAATGGATCCAATATATTTTGTTGAAACAGCTAGGTGCAAAACAACTAGAAGGATTTCATTAAAAGCTCTTGAAGGGCTGTTCCCTTCCCAACCTTTCTGAAGAGTAGACTGGAAAGAAGAAAGGAAGGAGCCTTTTCTTCCCTTTCCTTTCTTCTCTTTGTTTTTCATACGCTTTTGAAAACTGTACTTAATCGAAACAAAGTACCTACGATTGTGTAACTTTCTAACAGATAATGTAAACGTTTCCAGGTTGGGGTTTGAGCCTTCAGATTACAGTGTCCCCCACTCCTCTGCCACCCTGCTGAATGTGAACTCCTCCTTCTTGCTTCCTGTTCCCCAGACGAAAATGCCACCTGCGTTTGCCGCCTGCACCCAGCCCTCCCATTCTTCAGATCTCAGCACACACACCTCGTTTTCGTTTTCTCTGACGGTTTTCTGGTCCCCTATGCTTTCTCACCTCACAGGTCCCTTCCTGCGCAGTGCACTGTCAGCTTGCCCCACCGCAGTGTCCCCTTGAACCTGCGCCGTGCGTGTTTGTTGGGCGGTTGTTCTTGGAGCACGTGGGCGTGGGGCTCCATCGTGCGCAGGATGCCAGGTCCTGTGCGGTTGTGCGTGGTGGGCGTGGGGCGTGATACACAGGTGGTGGGTGGGGCGTGGTGAGTGGGTGTGGCGTGGTGAGTGGGTGGGGCGTGGTGAGTGGGTGGGGCGTGATACACGGGTGGTGGGTGAGGCGTGGTGAGTGGGTGGGGCGTGATACACGGGTGGTGGGTGGGGCGTGGTGAGTGGGCGGGGCGTGGTGAGTGGGTGGGGCGTGGTGAGTGGGTGGGGCGTGATACACGGGTGGTGGGTGGGGCGTGGTGAGTGGGCGGGGCGTGGTGAGTGGGTGGGGCATGGTGAGTGGGTGGGGCGTGGTGGTCTGGCGGTTTTGGTGTGCGTGGTGGGCGTGGAAAAAAAGCAGGGGGGCTTGTCCAGTCAAGTTCCCAGAGCAGTCGTCTCAGTCCAGCTGTGTACTCATCCTGCAGGCTGGGCTGGCCCCTCACAATGACTCAGCTCTCATGCCATTACATCCCCCGTGACAGGAGGAAATTGTAAACAGGTAGGGAAGAGGGGAAGAGAGACGTGGGGTCTAGCCTTCAGCCTGTGTGTCTGGGTCAATGTGCGGAGTTTCGTCACCTGAGTCAGGACGAAAGTACTCAAAGTATGGGCTTGGGGACAGCGACGTCAGCATCTCCTGGGCTTACGTTAGAGGTGCAGAATCTCAGGCCCTGACTCAAACCTGCTAAATCAGAATCTGCGAATGGATTTGCATGTTGCAGTGTGAGAGGCGCTGACCAGCCATCTTTCTGGTTCATACTCACATTAACGGTTAAGAAGTGCTGGCATGGGACTCTGTCAGGATTCCAAGCAGAAGTCAGAATACCAATAACCGGCGTGAATGTCTGACTGTAACAGGGTTGAGGTCAAATCCTTACTGAGTGTTTTGGGTTCACAAGGTGATTCATGAAACAAAGGAGGCCTCTCTGCGGTTGTAAGATGAGCACAAATATAAGTGAAGACGTGACCCTGAGGGGGTCTGGACAATAGGCAGCAAGTACAAAGGCCCTAGGGTGGAATGTACTCCGTGTGTGTGTGTGTGTGTGTGTGTGTGTGAGAGAGAGAGAGAGAGAGAGAGAGAGAGAGAGAGAGAAAGGAGACTATGTGTCTAGGGCAGAGAGAGGGAGACTGTGATAGTGGGAATGGATTTTGTTGATCTAGTAGATAATGGTAAGGGCTTGGGATGGTGTCATGAGTGGAGTGGGTGCCATTGGAAGGTTTTGAGTGAAGGAGTCACATGATTTGGCTTTTAGTAGGCATCTCTCCCCACACGGCATGGCTTAGTTTCATTGAGTTAGACAAGGCTGTGGTCCGTGTGATCAAATTGACTGGTTGTTTGTGATTGTGGTTTCAGTCTGTCTGCCCTTTGATGCCCTCTCTCAGCGCCTAGTCTAACTTGGGTTTCTCTTACCTTGGACATGGGGTATCTTTTCACAGCTGCTCCAGCAAAGCGCAGCTGCTGCTTCTTACCTTGGACGTGGGGTAGCTCCTCTCAGCCACTCCTACACCTAGAGCCCCTTGGACTGCAAGGAGATTCAACCAGTCCATCTTAAAGTGTGTCAGTCCTGGGTGTTCATTGGAAGGACTAATGTTGACGCTGAAACTCCAATCCTTTGGCCACCTGATGTGAAGACCTGACTCATTTGAAAAGACCCTGTTGCTGGGAAAGATTGAGGGCAGGAGGAGAAGGGGATGACAGAGGATGAGATGGTTGGATGACATCACTGACTCAGTGGACATGGGTTTGGGTTGACTCCGGCAGTTGGTGATGGAGAGGGAGGGCTGGCGTGCTGTGGTTCAAGGGGTCGCAAAGAGTCTGACACGACTGAGCGACTGAACTGAGCTGAGGCTTCACTCCAAGTGATTTGCTGTGAATAGACAGAAGGGGGAGAGATGGGTAAGGCAGCCAGGTCAGGGCCAACTGCAGGAATTCTAGAGAGAAGCTAACAAGGTGTCTTGGATCAGGGTGAAAGCAATGCAGGTCAGGTGACATGCTTAGGATCTGGTCATATTTTGAAAGTAGAACTGGTTGGACTTGATGATGATTGATTAATAGCATGGGGGAGCAAAAGGAGAATCTCCTCAGGGCTATTGTGTATGCCTCACAAGATCAGCCTTCCTAGAAGACTCCATATTTCCCCCTTTCAGGGCTAAAACAGGCTGGGGAAGTTGTCTCTAACAGGAAAAATAAGTTAAGAAATTTATCTCATAAAAGCATAGAAATTATGAGAGTAATTTTGAAAGTTTTATTGTTTGGCAAAATGGAAAGTTGGCAAGCCCTAATTTTCTGTTGTTATTGTAGTTGTAAGGGTCAATAAAAATCAAAATCTGGGAGCCTCCAAAATAAAGTCTGGTTTATATGGTCTATAGCATTCTTTTCCATGCTGCCCCACCCCATGCAACCCTATGTTCTTCTTTGTAAGTTTCTGATAGATGCTGTAACTAATTACTACTTGATGGCTCGAAATACAGAAATTTGTTTTCTCATCATTCTGGAGATCAGAAGTCCAAAATCAGTATCACTAGGTCAAAAATCAAGATGTTAGCAAGGTCACATTCCCTCTGGATGCTCTAGGGGTTAATCCATTCTTTGTTTTCTTCATTTTCTGGTGGCTACCAGCATTCCTTGGCTTGTGGTCACATCAGTCCAGTCTTTAAGGCCAAACTCTTCAAATCTCTATGTTCTGTCTTCATATTACCTGTTCCTATGTGTTCACATTTGACTCCAGAGAGTCAAAACTCTCTCTGCCTTCTTTTTAAAAGATGCACTTAATTGCATTTATTACCAGCCTGCTTAGGTAGTCCAGGATAATCCTTCCATTTCAACATCCTTAATCACATCATTCAAGTCTTCTCCTCCCTTTTTTGACTATAAAAGAAAAAGAAAAAAAAGTTAAATTTCAGGCATACAAAACTGGAATTGGGCAGCCACTGAGGATCTGGTATGAGAATCCTTCCTTCACTATTAAGGACTTGAACTTTCTCTAAACTGAACCAAACCCAAGGTCACCACAAGCCACATTCAGGACAATATCTGCAACCTGCGATCTTATGATCTCAGGGTTCCACTTATAAGTATGCAACCATTTCAAACTCCAACCAATCCTTGCTTAACACAAACCCTCACTTCTTGCCAGCTCCAATTATAATTCTTGAGAGACAACTTATGTAATACTGTGACCTAGCAGTTTTTACTTTTATGGCTTCCTTCATACTGTAGTCTGGTGGAACACAATTCAGACATTTCTTAATCCGTGTCTCTGAGGCTGCAGTCCTAAAAAAACCCTCAATTAGTAGTGTAGAGTTAGTCACTCAGTTGTGTCCAACTCTTTGCAAGCCTATAGAATGTAGCCCAGCAGGCTCCTCTGTCCATGGAAATCCTCAGGCAAGAATATTAGAGTGAGAAGCCTTTCCCTTCTCCAGAATATCTTCCTGACCTAGGGATCAAACCCAAGTCCCCTGCATTGCAGACAGATTCTTTACTGGCTTAGCCACCTGGGTAGCCTTGTAAATGCTTCTGTATTTCAATCAGGTCTCTGTTTCTGAAATTTTGGTGAACATAGCTGACGTGGTTGGCATGATCCAGATGAGTGCCCCCTCAGCAGTCTGGCAGTTGTTCAGACCCTATGTACAGTACCTACGCAGACCCACTGAGTCCAGCCTTCCCTTCAGTTGCATTAGAGCTCCATGTGAGTGCTCCTGGAGCCAAACCTCCCATTTGGTTGAGCTCTAGGTCTTTATTTGGGGATTTATTTTAGAGCTTATTTTTAATCTCAGCATTCAGATTCAAGGTTTTTCCATCTTGTGATTCACGTTTCAGGTTTTCTGTCTTCATGGCTTGGTAAGAGATGTGTTTCAGGTTTTCTTTCTTCTTTTGGTGACTTCTCAGAATAAGGGGAAGTTTTTACAGGAAAAATTTAAAGCAAAATGATCTTTTAGGAACTTGTGCCAACTTTATATTTAACACCTGTAATTATACCCCTATTCTATAATTACTTATCTAAATGGGTCCATTTAACCTAGGGTGATTTGAATTTCTGTTGGCTAAAATAGGGAGCTCTCAAAACCCCCAAATTTGTCGATCTTCATGCATGACTAGAGAAAATATGAGATAGACAAAATGAATGGGAGGCATATTTTAATTGGTATCTAGAGGATTTTAAACTTACTGCTGAGAAAATTGCTTCCCTCCCAGCTGCAAATGAGCAATGTATACGTATTATTTTTCATGACTCTTTGCCCTGTGGTAACATTTTTTGGATAAATTTACTACCTATGTTTCCTGATCCTATTGGATAAAAATTCAATAAAAAGCAATAATACTTCCTTCTTACAATATCAGCTTGTGTCTTCTAATTAGCTAGATGTAGGAAATTTCAATTATTTGGCAATGTAAGAGAGGAAGTTTAAAAGTTTTTCCCAGTCACTTAGATGACCTTCAAGTAGAAACCTTAAAATCTTTGTTTAACTATATAGGCTATATGAGAACTAAAATTCTAAAATTTATCCCAAATTCTGGAAGCACAATCATGGATTCACTATAGTTTCAATTATTAAATTTTATAAAATATGTGACTATCAGTCAAGGAAACACTTCCAAATATCTGTTTAAATATGTTCGGAGAACACTGCTCCAATAAGTGTGAAGGTACAAGAAAGGTAAAGTGACAACAAGTATTTTAAAGTCTCACTTAAGTCTTTCTTCTATCAAAAAAAAAAAAATTTCCTAGAGCAAATACTGTTCATCCAGTTATACGGTCTTACGTGTGATATGGATCAGATATGCCAGAATTGGGCACCAAGAATTTTGCTTAAAACAATGTCTAAAGTGACTTCTACCTTAATTTTCAGATTGAAGAGTGAAGAAACAAACCTACAATTCCATTTTTTGTATTGCATAAGAGTGAACAGTTATTTTAAAAAGATAACTCTATTGATAATGCTGTAAGGAGATTTGACTCATTTTGTTCTACATTAACTAGAATGCATGTTGCAGCACAAAGATGTTTAACTTTACCTTCTATGCTGATGCATCAATTTGTAGATAATTTCTCACAGAAACAAATAAATCTTAAGCAGGGTAACTAAACGACAACCAGTCTTCCGGAATTTAATTTCTAAGAAAAAGAAAATCTTGATCTCTGGAATTAAGAAAAAAAAAAACAAACAAAAACGCATTTGTATAGGCTATACATAGCTTTTCCATGACAACTAGGAACTCAAAAGGAAAGCCGAGAATAGTACTCCAAAGTCTTCATCTAATGCCATCACTAACCTGTATTTTCCAGTGTTTGATGTTAATATACTTTAAATTAATTTGAAACTAGTGAAGTTTCTAGTGTCCTTAGGGTCCTGATACCTTCAATATCTCTCCTGAACCTGGTGGTTTCAATTCAGTTGAAATTACTTGACATCACTTATGAAAAGCCTTTGAAGTGCTTCTGCCTTGATTCAGGCTGGATCTACACTGAAGGGAAAAAAATGGAAAAGGACAGCATCATTTTCAACATTTCTTTTTCACTCTGACTTTATCATTTTCCTTAAATCTTCTGCACCATAATTTCTTCTGAGAGATAAAATAATTTGTGTCCCTTTTTTTAAGATGGCATAATACATTCACTTACTGGAAATTGAGTCATTGTGAAAATTATAGACAGTGTAATTTTTGGCTGCTTCTAATATATATATTGCTCCAGCAATATATATTGCTTGTACTTGGTCAAGATCACATTAAAAAACATGTTAAAACATATAGCCTGTTGCTTGGGCTACAACAGGGACTAGAATTTACTGGATAAATAGAATGATGCAATGTTCTCTTTGCCAGCTGTCAAGCCCTCTAATTTTAATGGCATTGTAACATTTGTTTTCCTCTTTCTTTCTAGAAAACTGCTTCAATGAAGCTAGGATGAGCCATCACTTGATAATATATTTCTTACTTTAAAAAATAATAAAAATAAAAACTCCCACTGTAGAAAATTAAGCAATGTGAGGAAGTCCTTTGCCTCTAGACATATGTTGATATTATTCAAAGCAGCAGTTTCAGGTATTAAATGACTTATTTGTATTGATTCTTGTGCTTTCCTTCTGTTTCATATGGTAAAGAATCTGCCTGCAAGGCAGAAGACCTGGGTCAGTCCCTGGGATGGGAAGATCTCCTGGAGAAGGGAATGGCTACCTATTCCAGTATTCTTGCCTAGAAAAATCCCATGAACATAGGTGCCTGGCAAGCTACAGTCCATGTGGTCACAAAGAGTCGGACATGACTGAGTGACTAATACTTCCAGTTGTGACAACTGTGCATCACATGACTCTAGGAAGAGGTTATCATATTATTCCATAAGCATAGTCCCACTGCTGTGGAAAAAGAGTTTATTTGTCTCATCTTCAAATGGATGAAGTCTAACTACCTCAAAATAGAAGCTTAACACTTTAAAAGACATTCCATTTACATTTAACTCCGTTTGCTTTATAAAATAAAGGACTAAGTTGCTTAAGCCTCTTTTCAATTCTTATTGCACTTGAGAACACTGAAAATCTATTTCAAGATAAAGGTAGTTTATTTGTTGCTTTAATCAACATGTCATGAGCTGTGGACTCTATGAACAGGACCAAGGGTATCTGTTTAGGAGTAAGCTACTTTCCCAATTGCAGATAGTTCTATGAAAAGTATATTAACAGGACATCCAATGTCAGATCAAGGAGAGTGGTAACATGTTTCAGTGTTACATATCCCCAGTGTTGAAAAGCAAAATTTGTGTCCCACTGTTGCAGCATCTCTCTTTAAAAGTTTCTTAATCATCTTAGCATATAAACGGGATGTCATGAACTCATGGTACACCCTATGAGCCAATTTTTGTTATGCTTTATTCTCAGTAGAAGTCCTACCAACTTTTTTTTTTTTTTTTTAGATACAGAGATTTCCCATATACTTTCTCTCCCTGATCTCCACCACAGCTCCCCGCAGCAACAATATCCTTTGCTAACATGGTACACTTGTTTCAAGCAGTGGTCCTGCACTGAAACATCATTAACCCCTGAAGTCCAGAATTCACATTGGTCTTCCCCCTTGGTAAAATCCACAGTTTACCTTGGACTTCTGCCTTCCCCCAGGGTACCTTCTATTGTTTTTGTCAAATGTATAATGATATGTATTCACGTTTGTGGCAGCATACAGATTGGTTTCACTCACTCCCCTGAAAATCCATGCTTTGTCTATTCATCACTCCACCTCTAAGCCTGGAAACCACTGATCTTTTGTCTCCATAGTTTTGCTTTATCCAGACTGTCATGTAAATGCGATCACACAGAATTTAGATTTTCAGATCGATTTCTTTCACTTTTTGATATGTATTTATGGTCCCCTCAGGTCTATCCATGATGTGATAGCTCATTAATTTTTATCACTGAATAACAGTCCATTGTTTGGATATAACATAGTTTGCTTATGTATTCACCTACTGAAGGACATCTCGGTTGCTTCCAAGTTTTGGCAATTATGAATAAAGCTGCCATAAACATTGTGTGTACTATATGAATTATGAATAAAGCTGCTATATTTATAATATTAATTATATAGTACACAAACATGTGTACCATATAGTTATGAATAAAGCTGCTATAAACATTGTTTGTTCCTTTGGGTAAAGCAAAGGAGCATAGTTGCTGGAAAAAATTTGAGATATCAAGGTAAAACTTCATTCAAGGATGGAAACAATAAAAGACAAAAGTGGTAAAGACCTAACAGAAGCAGATAGATTAAGAAGAGGTGGCAAGAATACACAGAAGAACTATACAGAAAAGGTCTTAGTGACCCAGATAACTATGATGATATGGTCACTCACCTAGAACCAGACATCCTGGATTGTGAAGTCAAGTGGACCTTAGGAAGCTAGTGAAGATGATGAAACTCCAGCTGAGCTATTTACAAACCTAAAAGATGCTGCTGCTAAAGTGATGCACTCAATATGGCAGAAAATTTAGAAAACTCAACAGTGGTCACAGGACTAGAAAAGGTCAGTTTTCATTCCAGTCCCAAAGAAGGACAATGCCAAAAAATGTTCAAATTATCATGCAGCTGCGCTCATTTCACATACTAGCAAAGTAATGCTCAAAATCCTTCAAACTAGGCAGCAACAGTACATGAACCAAGAACTTGCAAATGTACGAGCCGTTTAGAAAAGGCAGATTGTTAAAGGATTATTAAGAGTTTTGTATAATTTAGATACTGCTCATTACCAGAATATCTTGTGCAAATAATTTTACCAAGTGTATATTAAATATCATTTTATATTTAGGTTTATACTACAGTGAGAGGTAATTTTTGTGAATGGTGTGAAGTCTGTGTCGTCTTGTTCAGTTGCTCAGTCATGTCTAACTCTTTGTGACCCCATGGACTGCAGCATGCCAGGCTTCCCTGCCCTTCACCATCTCCCAAAGCTTCTTCAAACTCACGCCCATGGAGTTGGTGATGCCATCCAACCATCCCGTCCTCTGTTGTCCCCTTCTCCTCCTGCCTTCATTCTTTCCCAGCATCAGGGTCTTTTCTAAGGAGTTAGCTCTTTGCATAAGGTACCCAAAGTATTAGAGTTTCAGCTTCAATCTCAGTTCTTCCAATGAATATTCATGATTGATTTCCTATAGGATTGACTGGCTTGGTCTCCTTGCAGTGCAAGTGACTTTCTAGAATCTTCTCAGACACTATACTTCAAAAGTGTCAATTCTTTGACCCTCAACCTTCTTTTTGGTCCAAATCTCACATTAATACATGACTTTGGAAAAATCACAGCTTTGACTATATGGATCTTTGTTGGTAAATTAATGTCTCTGCTTTTTAATATGCTGTCTAGGTTGGTCATAACTTTTGTTCCAAGGAGCAGTCATCTTTTAATTTCTTGGCTGCAATCATCATCTGGAGTGATTTGTTTCCCCATCTATTTGCCATGAAGTGATGGGACCAGATACTATGATCTTACTTTTTTGAATGTTGAGTTTTAAGCCAGTTTTTTCATTCTTCTCTTTCACCTTCATCAAGAGGCTCTTCAGTTCCTCTTCACTTTCTGCCATAAGGGTGGTATCATCTGAGTATCTGAACTTATTGATATTTCTCCCAGCAATCTTGATTCCAGCTTGTGCTTCATCCACCCAACATTTTGCATAATATACTCTGCATATTAGTTAAATAAACAGGGTAACAATTTTCAGCCTTGACATACTGTTTTCCCAATTTTGAACCAGTCTGTTCTATTTACAGTTCTAACCATTGCTTCTTGAGCTGCATACAGGTTTTCAGGAGGCAGGTAAGGTGGTCTGGTATCCCCATCTCTTTAAAAATTTTCCACAGTTTGTTGTGATCCACAGAATCAAAGGTTTTAGTGTAGTCAATAAAGTAGAAGTAAATTTATTTTCCCCTCTGGAGTTCTCTTCATTTTTTATGATCCAACAGATGTTGGCAGTTTGATCTCTGGTTCCTCTGCCTTTTCTAAACCAAGTTTGAGCATCTGTAAATTCTCAGTTCATATACAGTTGAAGCCTAGCTTGGAGAATTTTGAGCAACATTACTTTGTTCAAACATTACTTTGAACATTTACTTTGTTCATAATTTTTGTTTTGAGTAAGTTTTAGTTTGAGTAAATTTTAGTTTGAATAAGCTCTGGGAATTGGTGATGGACAGGGAAGGCTGGTGTGCTGCTGTTTGTGGGATTGCAAAGAGCGGGACACCACTGAGTGACTGAACTAAGCTTGCTAGCGTGTGAGATGAGTGCAATTGTGTGGTTGTTTGAACATGCTTTGGCATTACCTTTCTTTGGGATTGGAATGAAAACTGACATTTTCCAGTCCTGTGACCACTGCTGAGTTTTCCAAATTTGCTGCTTATTGAGTGTAACACTTGTCTTTTAAGATTTGAAATAGCTCAGCTGAAATTCCATTATCTCCACTGGCTTTGTTTGTATGATATTTCCTAAGGACTTTGCATGTGCCAAGATATCTGGCTCTAGGTGATTGATCACACCATCATGGTTATCTGGGTCCTGAAGTTATTTTTTGTATAGTTCTTCAGTGTATTCTTGCCACCTCTTCTTGATATCTTCTACTTCTGTTAGGCCCATACCGTTTCTGTCCTATATTGTGCCCATCTTTGCATGAAAGTTTCCCTTGGTATCTCTAATTTTCTTGAAGAGGTCTTTAGTCTTTCCCATTCTATTGTTTTCCTGTATGTCTTTGCATTGATCACTGAGGAAGGCTTTCTTATCTCTCCTTGCTATTCTTTAGAACTAGCATTCAGATGGGTGTATTTTTCTTTTTCTTCTTTGCCTTTCACTTCTTTTCTCAGTTATTTGTAAGGCCTCTTCAGACAACCATTTTGCCTTCTTGCATTTCTTATTCTGGGGATGGGTTAGATAACCATGTCATGAACAATGTACAATGTCATGAACCACTGTCCATAGTTTTTCAGGCAGTCAGTCTATCAGATCTAATCCCTTGAATCTATTTGTCACTTCTACTGTATAAGGGATTTGATTTAACTCATATCTGAATGGCATAGTGGTTTTCCCTACTTTCTTAAATTTAAGTCTGAATTTGGCAATAAGGAGTTCGTGAGCTTAGCCACAGTCAGCTCTATCTTTTTTTGTTGACTGTAGAGAGTTTCTCAATCTTCGGCTGAACAGAGCATAATTAATCTGACTTCAGTATGACCATATGGTGATGTCCTTGTGTGGAGTCATCTGTTCTGTTGTTGGAAGTAGGTGTTTGCTATGACCAGGGTGTTCTCCTGGCAAAGCTCTGTTAGCCTTTGCCCTGGTTCCTTTTGTACACCAAAGCCAAACTGGCCTGTTACTCCAGGTATTTCTTGACTTCCTGCTTGTGCATTTCAGTCCCCTAGAATGAAAACGATATCTTGTTTGGTTATTGCTCTAGAAGGTCTTGTAGGTTTTCATAGAATGGTTCAACTTCAACTTCTTCTGCACTGGTAGTTGGGGCCTAGACTTGCATTACTTGATATTGAATAGTTTGCCTTGGAAATGAACCAAGATCATTCTGTCATTTTTGAGATTGCCCAAGTATGGCATTCTGGACTCTTTTATTGGCTGAAGGGCTACTCCATTTCTTCTAGAGGATTCTTGCTCACAGTAGTAAATATAATGGCTATCTGAATTAAATTTGCCCATCTGGTCCATTTTAGCTCACTGATTCCTAAAATGTTGATATCTAGCTTCTTTTTATTATTATTATTTATCATTTTTGCATGTAGATATTCAGTTTTTCTAACACCATTTATTGAAAAGATTCTCTTTGTTCCATTGTATTACCTTTTCTCTTGGCAACTGTCAGTTGACTACATCTATGTGAGTCTACTTCTAGATTATCAGTTCTGTTCCACTGATTTACTTGTGTATTTTTTGCCTATACCACACTGTCTTGTTTACTGTACTTCTAGTAAGTCTTGACATTGAATAGTGTCTGGCCTGTCACTTTGCTCCTCCTTAATATTGTATTAGTGCTTCTGGTGCTTTGACCTCTGCATATAAACTTTAGAATTAGCTTGTAAATTTCCACAAAATAATCTTCCATGCCTTAAAGAAAATTCACAGTTAAATTATGAAAATGTAAAGAAATATATTTAAAGCAAATTTTTTTTCATTTTTATATTCTACTTGCGTTCCTCCTTTGCCTTATTTTACCTCTGTACATATGAAATACCTAAAGATTATAGTAATTAGGTTAAGTACAAATGTATTAAATACACAGTATGAACAGAATTGCATTTGTATGCTATAATAACATATATATAAGCTATCTTATAATTATTTTAATCTCTATTTCTATTCTAACACAATGAGAGAAAACCCATCATCATTTTCAATTTAAGGTAACCACAACAAAAAATCCTCCAGTCTGAAGAGTGGCAGCAATAGCCTTGCTATTTGTAACGATTTATCTAGAAAACCCCATGTTTGTGGCATTTATTTATTTAAAAGCACTATTTAATAACAATTATACTTTAAATTACTATATTTCAGTGAGTTTATACACTGTTACAGTTTTTAGAAATGTTATTTTGCTCATTCTTATTTTGTTTATTTGGTTAAACACTTGCCTTTACAGGATATGTTCACTGATTTATTGGAATTTAATTCATAAGACCTTTGGCATAATGTAAAAATTATGCAAATTATAAATATAAATTGTTATGAGATGATGAACTTAAGGACAGAAGACATCATGGAACAACTTAAGGACAGAAGACATCAAAGGAGCATGAACCAGTTCCTTTGTTCAAGAAGACATCAGCTGTGAAGTTGGTCAACTGACATTTAGATATAATTTCCTTCAATAAGCAGTGTGTGACTTTTAGTTAACCCTAGTGTTTCTTAGCCTCGATTTCTCCAGTGTAAAATGAAGATAATGATGCTTATTTTAAAATCGTATGTTCCTAGGCAGGTTGATAAGAAGTCTAGGGGTCCCCAAGGAGAGAGAGGTCTGGGATATTCAAGGAGGAAGAAAGGACAAACTTTTTTACTTTTTTTCCTCTACATTCCTTAGGATTATATAACAATAATGTATCCAGCCTGAGGACAGTCTTTGGATTAAATCCTGTGGCTAATTCTGTTATCTTAAAATGTAAATTATGGGAGTAGGTCTGGTCTTTACAAGGATGTATCCTGCCTGAAGACAATCTTTGGATTAAACTTTCTAGCCAACTCTGTTATCTTAAAATGTAAATTATGGGAGTGGATCTGGTGAGGTCTTTACAACCTCCAGACATTCTTTGGATTCATTAGACAGTATATAACTCCATTGCTAACACTAGCAAAGGGGTACTCTTTTGCCCCCTTCTGATGCCTATGTCAGAAGCTTTCTCTATCTCCTTTATACTTTAATAAAACTTTATTACACAAAAAAATAAATAAATAAAATTGTAGGGATTAAACTAGAAATTATTTATATAAGTTTCCTGTCACACTGGTCACATAAGTATATGAAAGCTATTTTGTAGCTCAGATCCTGTTGATTGTTCTTATACAACAGGGAGTCACAAAATGGTTCGTCTTCTGGGAAGAAGAGATGAAGTAGTTCCTTCTATTCTTCTGAACTTCTTTTCATGCTCTGTGTTACTGCATTTCAGATAAAATATGCATTGGGTGAAATTGAACACAAATTCACACACACGCATGCAGGCACAGGAGGATGACATAAAATGTCCAAGTTTACAGAAATGAGGAGACCATAAAAGCAGAAGAAATCACATATGACAGAATATACAGTAGCTTAGACTTGGATTCTGGTGATAGTATCTGATTAAGGTAAATCAGATTCTTTAGTAAAGTGTAATTATTGACTACATTTTGTGGTCAAAATTTGCATTATCTTTCCAGAAATCTGTGGACTTTGTTTTAAGTGAATGTTGACCATTACCGAGTTCCAAGAAATATCTAGTTACATTTTCTGCTGAAGTGAGGCTGGATGATTAGTGGTAACATGATTTTGACAGTATTTCAGCCTCCATATTTCTATCTTTCTAGAAAAATTTATCCTCATAATAAATGATACATCAAATTCTATTTTATAATGCCTTTAATTATTCCCTTATGTCATCCTATCACTTGTATATGAAATAACTCTTTGGAAAAAGTTTTCTTTTCCAATATGTGGATTCAGAAAATACCTGTACAATTTTTGATGGTTTTATTCTCAAATGAATTTTCAGTGCAAATGATATCTACCAAAAGAGACTTCCAAGTTTAAATCTATTTTTGTTAACATCATTAAGTTTTTTAATGATGTTTTATTAACATCACTAAGTCACAGACTTCCCTTGTGACTCAGCTGCTAAAGAATCCTCCTGCAATGTGGATGACCTGGGTTCGATCCCTGGGTTGGGAAGATCCCCTGGAGAAGGGAAAGGCTGCCCACTCCAGGATTCTGGCCTGGAGAAGTCCAAGAGGGGGCCCAAAGGGTTGGACACGATGAGGTGACTTTCACTTTCAAGTGTATTACACCTAGGTATATTTAAACTAGATAGTGAAATGATTACAGGCTCACATGCTTGAAATTCATTGTTCCATGTTATTTAAAATATAATAGATTTCATTAAAAATTCTTCATTTATTTCTGTAAATATTTTCCTCAATATACAAATTAAATATGTAAATATCAAATATGGTCCAGTTTCTATAAGAGCACTTCATTGTTCTTATCAGATATCTTTTTAATATTTTTGAAACTTCATCAGCTTACCTACTATATGAATTATGCAATCTTAATAGAATTATCCTTTGACAGAATCAAAATTAGAGTTTTTCAAGATACATAACCTGTAAATTTCAGAAGGTAATTATAGTCAATAGTCAAATTAACTACAAAAACTCAAAACTTTCAGTGCTGAGAAAATATGTCATTGGCCAGATTGTTAAATATTCAGAAAGTTTACTCAAATGGCTGTTGAACTCCTTTACAAAAACAATATTTTATTATGCCATCAATTTTGCTTCCATAAATCTCTGGATTATGTTTGTTCTTGAGTTCTATTGCTATCACAAATGAGCATTTGGTATTCGTAGTTAGTACAGGGAAACATATGAAGAATGGTTGGATGTTAAATTTATTTTCACATTCTCAGAAGCACATGCAAACAGGAAAAATAACTGCTTCAGAATTGTCTATTATGCAGATTATAATTTCATAGTTGTTTCTCACATCACTTACATCATGCCTGCTAATAAAAAGAAAACAATTCTAGCATAACTCTTTAACAGTGACTGAGTTGCCAAAAATATCACTGCCAATGAATTCAATCATGTTGTTTACATTAATTTGCTGACTTTTAATCTGAAGAAAGTACATTGTGGAACTAATGCTGATGCTAATTCTGCATGTTTATGCTCTGAAATGACTGATATAATGAAAAATGAATCTCATTTTAGTGTGCATTTTGGATGCAAAGCACAGACATTACAAAAGACATCTAGATTGAAGTCTGTTAAAAAACAAAGATTTTAGAAAACCTAAATATTCCTTCCTATCTATATATGATTGTGAATCTCCTACATTATCAATTCTGTGTGTGGTGAGGAAGGTATAACATGTAGCAAGTGGTACAAAAATAAGTAAATATTTGTTTTTATGGCTGTATACTTAAATAAATAAATACCAACATATTAGAAAACTAACAAGAAAATGTGAAACTTAATTTTGCAAGGTAAATGTAATACTGCAGTTTGTAACATTTTAGCAATAATTAAATAATTAACTATTTAATTTAGTGCATTATATAGCTCTTTGACATTTGTTATCAGTCCTTTGGGGTACACTTTAGCTTATGAAAAGTATAGATAGAACACTAAACTTAAACTATTTAAGATTATTATTATCATTATTATTTTCATTAGTCACCAATTCTATTATTATACTTAATGACAAAGCTGAAGAAAATAAAATCTGGAGAAAATCTCCATACTGACAGTTAGTATAGTCACAAATGTGGAAGGAAATAACACTAGAATGATCTTCATTTTAAACAGTTTTCTAAAAAGAAATGGACATCTACTCAATAGTTTGTAATAAACTATATGGTAAAAGAATCTGAAAAAAAAAAGGATATATGTCATATAACTGAGTCACTTTGCTATACACCTGAAACTAACACAGAGTTGTAAATTAACTATATTCCAATATAAAACAAATACTAAACTATAAAAAAAATTGAAGGACTTACAAAAAATAGTGTTGAGAGTCAGATTGAAAAAAAAAAAAAGAATTCAAATGGCAAGTTATTCCAACTTGAATTGCTTCCTTATGTCTCTGGTCATCCCTCCAGTAGAAAAGTTAGATATTTCCTAGTAAGCTTTCATGGATTTCTTAGTTAAAGATTTAAAATTACTTTTCATAGTGGATAAATTATTTGGTTCAACTGTAAACTTTGTCCAAAACTTTAAAATTTCTTAAGAATACAATTAAATTAAAATTCTTTTATTTGTGAAGATCCTCGAAAGGCATGTGCTTTCTTAGGCACTACATTATTTGCTCAATACTCTTAAACACAAAAAATGAATAATATAATTTGATTTCTCAAGTAGGTTTTCTTTGTTTTTGAAATTATGTAAGCACAATATGTAAAACATTCATGACTTAATAAAATCATAAATATTTTAAAATTTAGAATGTACATGGTATCCAGTGGGCTTCCCTGGTGTCTCAGATGGTAAGGAATCCTCCTGCAATGCAGGAGACCTGGGTTGGGAAAATCCCCTGGGGGAGATCATGGCAACCCACTCCAGTACTCTTGCCTGGAGAATCTCTATGGACAGAGGAGCCTGGTGGGCTACAGTCCATGGGGTCACAAAGAATCAGATATGACTAAGTGACTAAGAGCACCACAGCATATGGTATCCAATAATGAGTTAGCTTTTTGTTAATTATATGTTAGATGGTGAGAATTGATAAAGGCATATAGTATACAAAAAGGCCATTTTCGATAACACTAATGAAGGCTGAAATGGAAACCAAATCATCTTGATATATAACAGAGAGCTCATCCCCCTCATCTTCTCTTCATGTGTAGATCAACCAAGACATTGATGGAGATATAAGGAGCCTTTTGCCCTTTGGGCCTAAAGTGAAGGTGAAAGTGTTAGTCACTGAGTCATATCTGCCTCTTTGCAATCCCATGGACTGGAGCTCACCAGGCTCCTCTGTCCATGGAATTCTCCAGGCAAGATACTGGAATGGGTTGCCATCCATCCTCCATGGGATCTTCCTGACTCAGGAATCAGGGCCTCCTGTATTCCAGGCAAATTCTTAACCATCTGAGCCACCAGGGAAGCCCGGAGAAAGTCAAATCTCTCCATTCCACTCCACATCGCTCCAGATAAGTGATGGTGAAAAGTTTAGGCTCTTCTTTAAGAGCTAAAGTCTAAGTTGAAGAAAGGAATAGAGAATTGATAAGTGCTCCCTTTAAAAAAATAAGTCTAGTTAGAGTATATATTCCAAAAAGAGAAAATTCTGTTTAATATGTAAGGTGAATACAAATCTTTCTCTGAAGATAACTTCATTTGCCTGTGACAGGAAATCAATATTTGAAACCTTTAAAAATAAGGAGTTTGTAAGCTATGGCAAGTTGTTGATGCCATTAAGTTAAGCTATTAAGTTGTTGATGCCATGGGAATATTCTTGAGAGAGAACCAACTGGAGTTCCTGAGAATATCCCAATGATTTGTTGTTTACATGACATTTCTTGACAACATTTATGGTATTTTAATACATGACAAGGCAATCTTTGGAAATATTAATATAAAATTGTATCTGACAGTTGTAGACTAATCAGCTGAAGAGCAGCAGTGTTGTTATACATACTGAGAACAAGGCATAATTTGCCTTAGGAATTTTTCAAGAAAAAATATTTTATGTGATACTAAAATATTATCATTATTATTAAAATAAAAATTTTCTTGATAAGTATCTTTTCTGTGAGGGTAAGAGGTTATTAACTGTTTTTACCACCAACAATGTTTGCTTCAGATTGCATACATTCAATTTAACTATAATAAAGTCTAATTCTTACAAGCTCCCTTCATATTTTACAGAACCATTAATAAAGTGTTCTTGCTGAATGATTTCCTAATGTTCTGCAAATTATGTAGAATTCTTGATTATAGGTTTTGAAGAACTACTGTGCATAAATACATGATCACATATATAAAATTCAAAACTCCCCAATTTGCCTTTGAAATTTTGTTCCTTTATTTGAGAACGGAAAGCGTGAATGCAAGAAAATGGGGGAGGATTTTTATGACTGACTCAGAATATCCTTTTCTCTGTCGGTCTTCAATTTAGAATCATTAACTTCTTTAAAGTTATGTTTACTAATTGTTAGTGTTCTCATCATCATTGTTCCTAGTTCTAATACTCCAGTTACCAAATCCCACAGAAATTTATAATTCAGTGCTTAAAAAAAAAAAAAAAAAAAAAGAAGGAAAATATTTCCTGACTTTTTTCACTTGGTGTCTCCCATTGATAAATTTATGAAATTGTCTTCACTAGTAAGCAAAGAATAATATAATATCAAATATAAATGCTTTGACTCCTCGGATGCTAATAGAATTAACAAATGCAACAAATTACTATTATAACTTTTACAACAAATAAGGGAAGCTTGAAATAAGGCATAGAATATTTATTTTATTTGTGCTCAGTTGCTTCAGTGAGTCTGACTATTTGCAAACCTATGAAGTGTAGCCCACTAGGATGTTCTGTCCATGGGGATTCTGCAGGGAGGAATACTGGAGTGGGTTGCCATGCCCTCCTCTCGAGGAACTTCCCAACCCAGGGATCAGACACTTTTCTCCTGCATCTCCTTCATTGCAGGCAGATTCGTTACCCTCTGAGCCACCTGAAGAGCCCTTTAATTCATTTATTGAAATATAATTGACTTATTATATCATGTAAGTTTCCATTGTACAATGTATTGGCTCAGTATTTGGTACATTATGAAATAACACAGTAAGTCTAATTATTATTTGTCACCATGCAAATTTATAGCAATAGTATTTCTAGTATTCCCTGTGTTACAGATTACATCTTCATGACTTATTTATTTTATAACTAGAAATTTTTGCCTCTTAGTCCCGTTCATCTGTTTCTCATCACTTTGCTCCCCTCCCCTCTAGCAGTCACCTGTCTATTTTCTATATCTGCATGTCTCTTGTTTTTCCATTTGTTTTTTTTTTTTAGAGTCAACATATAGGTGAAATCCTATGGTCTGTGTCTTCCTCTGTCAGAGTTAGTTCATTTAGCGTAACATCCTCAAGGTCCATCCATTTGCTGTAAATGGCAAGGCTTATTTTTTTTTTAATAGCTGAGTAGTATTTCATTATACATATATACTGTATGTTAATTGCTCAGTCATGTCTGGCTCTTTCCACCCTGTGAACTATAGTCCACCAGGCTTCTCTGTCCATGGAATTCTCCAGTCAAGAGTACTGGAGTGGGTTGCTATTCCCTTCTCCATACATATATACTACATATTCTTTCTTCATTCATCCACAGATGAACACATATTGGATATTTTAAACGAAATGTTGGATTTGTTAAACAATAATGCAGTAAATGTAGAGGTGCATATTATCTTTTAAAATTGTGACTTATTTTTTTCAGATAAATACTCATAAGTAGAATTGCAGGATAATATGGTTTTATCATTAAATTTGTGAGAAACCATCACACTGCTTTCCATAGTGTCTGTACCAATATGCATTCCACCAAGTGTGCAAAAGTGGTCCCTATTCATCACATCTTTGACAATATTTGTTATTTGTTGTCTTTTTGAAAATAGCCATGCTGACAGGTATGAGATGATAGCTCATTTTGTTTTTTATTTATATTTCCCTTGTGATTAGTGATGCTGAAAATCTTTTCATGTGTCTGTTGGCCATCTGTAGGTCTTCTCTAAAAAGTGACTACTCAGGACATCTGTTCGTTTTTAGTTGTTTATTTGCTTGTTTCTTTCTTCTGTATTTCTTTCCTTCCTTCTTAACTTTTTCTTTATTTTTTTTTTCTTTTCTTTGGATATTGAGTTGTGTGTGTTCTTTGTATGTTTCGTCTATTAGCTACTTATCAGATTTACCATTTGCAAATATATTCTCCCATTAACTAAATTGCCTTTACCTTTTATTGATGGTTTCCTTTGATGTACAAAAACTGTTTAGTTTGATGAAGTCCATTTAAAAAAAAAAAAAGAATTGTCTTGTTGTCCTCTGAGATAGACAACAAAGGAGATAGATCCACAAAATATTTCTAAGTCCTATGTCAAACAGTGTACTGCTGTCATTTGCTTCTAGGAGTGTTATGGCTTCTGTTCTTAGATGTAGGCCTTTAATTCATTTTGAATTGTTTTTGTTAATATGATGTAAAATAGTCTCATTTTATTCTTTTATATATAGCTATCTGTCTTTCCAGATACCTTCAAATCTAACTAAGATGCTGTATTTCCTATGGTATACTCTTAACCTCCTTTGTCATAGTTTAATTGACCAGGTAAGTGTGGTTTCATTTCTGGGCTCTTGATTCTTTTTCATTGATCTGTGTGTTTGTTTTTGTGGCAGTGTTATACTGCTTTTGATTATTGCAGCTTTGAAATATAATTTGAAAACAGAGACTGTGATACCTATGGTATTGTCCTTTCTCAAGAATGCTTTGGCTGTTAAGGAGTTTTTGTAGTTGCATACAAATTAAGAATTATTTGCTCTAGTTCTGTGGAAAAATTCCATTGATATTTTGATAAGGATTATGTTGAACCTGTAGAATGCTTGAATAGTATTGATTTTTAAAACATTAATTCTTGCTATCGAGGAACACAATATATCTTTTCATTTATGTGCATCATCATCAATTTTTTCATCAATGTCTTATAGATTTTGTCATGGGAGTGTGTAATTTCCTTGGTTCTGTCTCGTCATAACAAAAATTTGAAGCAACGGACGTTAAAGCGCTCAGATAGACCATGTGACAGCTCTCAGACAGATCAGTGTTACAGTTCCATGTTACAGCTCAGTTTTATTTAGAAAATAAAGGAAAATACATCCTTGAGGCATGAGGGCATGCCAACCCAAAAGATGTAAAGAGAGAGAGAGAAACCCTGGCTCTTTGGCTGTTCTTTTTATATGTTTTTTCTCCTCCCCCCTGGGCCTGCCCTATGTAAATTGGGCTAGCCAGGAGTGCTGTTTGTTCTATCTGAGGTCCTATTCTATTTTCTATTGTTCTATTTTCATGGACTTTTACCTTCCTTGTCTTTTAGCCACCACCATTCTAGACTCCTTTGTCCTCTTCTAACTACCTAACAGTTTTCAAAGTACAAGTGTTTCACCTCCTTGGTTTAACTGATCCCTTGGTATTTTATTCTTTTCAAAGCAATTGTAAATGGGATTAATTTCTTAGTTTTTCTAATACTTTGTTTATAGTGTATATAAATGCAACTGATTAATGTATTAGTTCAGTTCATTTCAGTTGCTCAGATAAACCATGTGACAGTCATGTTCAACTGTTTGTGACCTAGTGGACTACAGCAAGCCAGGCTTCCCTATCCTTCAGCAACTCCCAGAGCCTATTCAAACTCATGTCCACGGAGTTGGTGATGCCATCCAACTATCTCATCCTCTCTTGTCCCCTTCTCCTCCTGCCTTCAATCTTTCCCAGCATCAGGGTATTTTCAAATGAGTCAGCTCTTCGCATCAGGTGATGGAATTATTGGCGTTTCAAGACTCAGCATCAGTCCTTCCAATGAACACTGAGGACTGGTTTCCTTTAGGATGGACTGGTTGGATCTCCTTGCAGTCCAAGGGACTCTCAAGAATCTTCTCCAACACCACAGTTCAGAAGTATCAATTCTTTGGTGCTCAGCTCTCCTTATAGTTCAACTCTCACATCCACACATGACTACTGGAAAAACCATAGCTTTGACTAGGTGAAACTTTATTGGCAAAGTAATGTCTTTGTGGTTTTCTATTTTATATATAGTAGTGAATTTATTTTAACCCAGAACCACTAATTTATCCCTGTTCACTTTCCTTTTGGATTCATTTCTAAATAATACAAACAGCTCAATATTAAAAAAAATCAAAATATGGGCAGAAGATCTAAATAGACATTTCTTCAAAGAAGACATATGCATAGCCAAAAGACACATGAAAATATGTTCAACATTTCTAATCATTAAAGAAATGCATATTAAAACATATTAAAACAGGGTATCAAGTCACACCAAACAGAATGGCCTTCACTAAACACTAAAAAGTCTACAAATAATAACTGCCAGAGAGCATGTGGAAAAAAGAAATCCTTGTACACCATTGGTGGGAACATAAATTGGTTCAGTCACTATAGAAAACATCATGAATGTTCCTTAAAAAACCTAAAAATAGAGCTATCATATGATTTAGAAATCACACTCTGGGACATATATCTAGAAAAAAGCATAATTTGAAAGGTACGTACACCCCAATGTTCATAACAGCCATGTTTATAGTAGCCAAGACAAAGAAAC
Organism: Muntiacus reevesi; assembly: GCF_963930625.1. NCBI lineage: Eukaryota > Metazoa > Chordata > Mammalia > Artiodactyla > Cervidae > Muntiacus > Muntiacus reevesi. The sequence continues at coordinate 51,153,426 of NC_089264.1, forward strand.
AACCTAAATGTCCATCAGTCAATGAATGGATAAAGATGCAGTATATATGCATATATGTGTATATATATACTGAGTGGAATGGTACTTAGCCATAAAAAAAGAATGTAATAATGCTGTTTGCAGCAACATGGGTAAAACTAAAGATTATCCTATTAACTGAAGTAAACCAAACAGACAAAGGTAAATATCATACAATATTGCTTATATGTAAAGTCTATAAAAATGATACAAATTAACTTTACAAAACAGAAGTAGACCCACAGACATACAAAACAAACTTTTGGTTATGAAAGGAGAAAAGGGGAAGAGGGATAAATTAGAAAATTGGGAGTAACATGTACACACTATATAAAATAGATAACCAATAAAGGACCTACTGTATATTTTGTATATTTTGTAGTAACCTATAACAGGAAAATATGAAAATTATATATATATATATATATATATATATATATATATGTATAGCTGAATCACTTTGCCGTATACCTGAAACAACACTGTAAATCAACTATGCTTCGATTTTTAAAAGTGAATAAAAATGCTTGGGATTGATAATTCTCCAGATTAGAATTGAGAAAACATGTAGTTGTTTTCCTTATTTTCAATTTTAGATTTTGTTTTAAAAATTTGTGAACTATCTGTTGATATGTAATGCACCCTCATTTTTATCTGTTGTCATAGTTCAAAATATGGGACATATCTTTCTATTATAATATTTATCTTACATAAGCTAAAGCTGGTTAACTCTACATGATTCAGTTCAGTTCAGTTCACTCAGTCATGTCCGATTCTTTGCGAACCATGGACTGCAGCGCACCGGACCTCCCTGTCCATCACCAACCTGGAGTTTACTCAAACTCATGTCCATTGAGTCGGTGATGCCATCCAACCATATCATCCTCTGTCGTCCCCTTCTCTTCCCACCTTCAATATTTCCCAGTATCAGGGTCTTTTCAGATGAGTCAGCTTTTTGTATCAGGTGACCCAAGTATTGGAGTTTCAACTTCAACATCAGTCCTTCCAAAGAACACTCAGGACTGATCTCCATTAAGATGAAGTGGTTGGATCTCCTTTCAGTCCAAGGGACTCTCAAGAGTCTTCTCCAATACCACAGCTCAAAAATATCAATTCTTTTTGATACTTTTCTCAGCTTTCTTTGTAGTACAACTCTCATATCCATACATGACTACTGGAAAAACCATACCCTTTACTAGATGGACCTTTGTTGTCAAAGTAATATCTATTCTTTTTAATATGCTGTCTAGGCTGGTCATAACTTTCCTTCCAAGGAGTAAGCATCCTTTAATCTCATGGTTGCAGTCACCATCTGCAGTGATTTTGGAGCCCCAAGAAATAAAGTCGCCACTGTTTCCCCATCTATTTGCCATGAAGTGATGGGACCGGATGACATGATCTTAGTTTTCTGAATGTTGAGCTTTAAGCCAACTTTTTCACTCTCCTCTTTCATTTTCATCAAGAGGCTCTTTAGTTCTTCTTTGCTTTCTGTCCTAAGGATGGTGTCTTCTGCATATCTGAGGTTATTGCTATTTCTCCTGGCAATCTTGATTCTAGCTTGTACTTCATCCAGCCCAGCGTTTCTCATGACATATACTCTGCATATAAGTTAAATAAGCAGGGTGACAATATACAGCCTTGACATACTCCTTTTCCTATTTGGAACCAGTCTGTTGTTCCAATCTACATGATTTAGACTTGACAATTCAATTCAAAGATGGAGTGTAGAGGAAAAATGTCCAGAAAAATTAGTAAGTAAGGAGATAGACTTTTTGTCTTGCTCTGGGAAAGGAATCAGTCTATAGTAGATGATAAGCTCTAGGTCATGAAAGAAGATGTGAGGTCATGTGCATAGCTTCAATTGCCTGGAGGTAAGGACCAGTTTTCCCCATGTTGAGACAAGAGATTTATGTTCAGTGATGATATGATATTGCAACAAGCATCCAATCTTAAACCATTGATTGGTGGTGGAGTCATGTGCTGCTTTAGGAAATGTTTTAAGGAATGAATAAATTTTGCTTTGAGAGATGATGGCTGACGCAGAACACATGTACCTTTAGTTTTGATTTGATAAGTGATGAGAAAGGGAAAAAACTGCATTTATATTTCATCCAAAATTAATAGAATAAATGAGAATGTTATGATTTACAAATGACAGGATTTGAGGCAGTTTAGACTTCTTTCATGATTAATTGGAATTAATGCTAATGATTAAGAATTGTTCACTGGAGGAGTTGATACTCTGTGACACTTTGTATAATAGATTGACCTGGTTATTACATGTAAAACAGAATGAAACTTGGGAACTGCAGCGGATCACAGGGGACTCCATTAAAGCATTCCTCCACTGGTGTGATACCTGAGATGAAATATGTTAAGCAGGCTGAACATAATCAAACTTGCTAATACCATTTCTGGTTCAATCTCTGAGGCTAACTGAGGATACTACATATGGAATGAAATGCATATTAGTCACCTATCACTGCATAGCAAATTACTTGTCAAATTAACACCTGTTAAGTGGAGCATAGGATGTGGGTGGTGAGCCATGGTTCTGCAAAAGACCTCAAAAGCAAGTGAAATAGAGAAGCTTATTATTAGCAGTTTCTAGAAGAAATACCTGCCACACCTCATGGGACCCCGTGGGGAGGTTAAGGCAGCCTGCAAGCAAAGAGAAAGAGAAAGGAACTGGGGAACATGCCTGTATTAGGCTTTATGAATAAAGTGCTTTGGAGCTCTCAGACTGAGGCCATATTGGTGAATTCAAACCAAAAGAGCAGGCCTTTGGTAAACGCCATGGGTTGTGGAGGCCGGCAGGGGAGAAGCATCTCATCAAAGAGTTACATGAGGCATTGGGAAGCAGAGGATATTTTGATAACAGGTGCTGTTGAAGCAGTCTCATCAGGGACTTGCATTTGCTTTGACACTGGGTGCTTTCTAGGGCATATGCTTGATGGCGTTTAAGGTTCCCGCGGGCCACTTGACCAAATAAAGTGGATACAGTGGCAGAAATGCTAGGGAATCCCTTAGCGACTCTTGACAGCACCCCTAAAAGTGAGTGGCTAGAAACAAGCATAAGGGTTTCTTACAGTTCCTGTGCATTAAGAATTCAGGAGTAGTTTACACAAGTGAATTTTACATATGGACGCAGTCAGCATGTCAGCAGAGGCATTGTTAAGAAGGTGAATCTGTGACTGAATGATGTATTTCCAAGACGGCTCTCCTACAGGTTCGTTGGCTGAAGGCTTTCATTCCTCACCACATGGGCCTCTATTCATGAAAGGGTCCCTAGCTTTCCCCAGAGCCTCCAGAGAAAACAAAGAGACTGTGGAAGTGTTTTATAACCTAGTTTCTATCCCCAAAATCACCCACTGTTATTTGCACCTCATTCTACTTGTTAGAAATAAGTTATTGAGTCAATCCCACAGCCAAGGAGAGAATCAGGTTACAGGTATTCCAGGAAAGGAGTATCAGAGAATCTTGGAACATGTTTTTTTTAATGTTTTAACTTTATCAAGGAATAATTGACAAATATAATTGTATACATTTAAAATGTAGAACATTAGATATACATAAATATTGTAAGACAGTTACTAAAAATGATAATAACACATCCATAATACCACATAATTAACATAGTGAAGATGTTTTTAAAAAGCCACCATATATGCAGTATGTCTTCATGTGATACAAACAGGTTATGTTAAGTTTCTTGATAATGAGACATAGTCAGGAAATATCTGATGGTGACAACCAGCACCTGTTTTATAATTAATTTCCTTATAGTATAATATTAGCAGAAATCATAGACAGTGAAGTAGTTTTATGATATGAAGAAGTTATAATTATAACACATGGCATTCTGAGATTGACTGGCCAATCCAGCCAAAGTGAAAATGGACTTGCATTTAGACCATTCAGATATTGCCAAACAATGACAGCATGACCACAAAAACCAAGAACCACAAAAACAAATAATAACAATAAAATCTCTTTGATCTCAAATCTCATATCAAGATAAGAAATAATTAAGGATTATTATCACTTGCATTTTTATCACTTGCATTTTTCAGGCAAGAATACTGGAGTGGGTTGCCATTTCCTCCTCCAGGGGATCCTCCCAACCCAGGGATCAAACCTGCATCTCTTGCATCTCCTACATTGGCAGGTGGATTCTTTACCACTACACCACCTGGGAAACTGTAACAAATGACACATAAAAATGTCATCTTTAAATGAGAAAAAGCAACAGGATGAGCTGACTGAGCTGTTTTGGGGAATTAAAAAAAAAAAAAAAACTAGCATTGTATGTAAAAAAAGTAGCATTGTTAGGTTCTTTAAAATTATTGATTTTTCTAATCTGTTCACTTTGTTAGAAGAAGTATGGTAAAGGATCTCATACTGTCTGGAGATTCTACCAGAAGCCAACTACTTGGGAATCACTACTTAGGCATAGCAGACATGACAAACTATACCTTTAAATACATTTAAGTCAAGCATGTCGTCTATGGTATGCACTATAGCTAGGCCATCATCCTCCACAGAACGCACGTAGCTAGGAAATAGCTCCTCACTTAGAGATTCCCTTTTCTGGTTGCCAGGCAGTTAGGCCTGGTCCTCTATGTAGTCCTTGCTGATGAATGTAAATCTAAGTGAGCTTACCAAATACGGGTCAAGGTTTATCAAAAGCAGGTTCAGAATATCTAAATTCAAAATATTATTTCTAAACCTGAAATATATCCAGTGAAGATCCTGGAATGTAGCATCTATGGATTGAATGGTTGAAACTATGGGTCCCATCTCTCTTGTCCTTCTCTCATCTTCCAGAGGGTGTGGCGTGAATGTATTCTGTCTGTGGAAATAAGTGTGCACAGATATCTTATGAGCTGGGTTTTACTAAAATCCTATTCTCTCATTTATAATATACAGTTATAACTAGAATGCAGCTTCAGAACTAGCTACTAGATTTCCTAGTCCTCTTTGTACTTTGTTATGATCTTGTGAATTTTTTTGCAATTGAGAAATGAGTGAAATTTCTGGTAAAAGATTATTGAATAACTGGTGTACTTCTTCCATACTCTCTTTCCCTTCCAACATCTGAATAAAATGACAATAACATTCTGAGGGTACTGTGACACAAAACAGAAAAAGCCTGCATTTTTAATAACTCTGTGGAAGAAAGCCACCCACCAACTGGGGACCTCGGCCTTAGACTGAGAAGTGAGCAAGAAAAAAAAAATAAACTATTGTCTTTGAGTTTAATTTATCTTTGGTTTGGTTCTTAGAGAGGTTTAGTATACCCTAACTAATGCAAAAGTGCCTTCAGGCCTTAAAACTGAAAATGTTCTAAAACAGCTACATGCTGCAAGAATGTCTAACATTGGCTGAGGGTGAACGAGATGACTGAAGCGTCTCACATAGCTCTGGGACCACAGGTTTCAATGAAGCCCTTTTGCTTTTATAAAATAAGAGTCCAGAAATATTTATGGGGCTTTGTTTATGCCAGTCACTTTTGTAGATTCCAGGGATGCAGTTAATGTCAACATATACAGAAAGTAGCTTGTGCATGACATGACTCAAGAGAGTTCCATTTGGAGTAGTGCAATGTACTTGACACAGAGCAATTCTCATAGGTTAAGGTGATAATTGTAACTCTGGCATAGAGTTATTGGTATTTGGTTAACTGCATACAATAATTCAAGTGAATCAAGCAGCCAGTCTTCTTGCTTTCTTAAAATGTACAATCTAGAGTGAGAAACAGGCAGTAATTTGACTATAAATAAATATGTTTCTGATTATAATGTTTTGAATAAAATTGAACATGGAAATGGACTAATCATGATAAAAGATGCTGGTTTATATGGGATGTTAAAAAAGTCCTCATAGTGGTAGTAATATTTGAGTACCACCTGAAATGATATGAGATACTACTAACGTATGTTTGTGGCTATTTGAGGAAGAAACATTTCAGACAGAGGAAAATGTGAGTACAAAAGTTCTGATAATGGTATGTGCTTAGTATATTCCATGAACAGTAAGAAAGCTAGAGTAGAGAGAAAGTAGTGAAGAAGGTGGACAGTATTAAAAATGAGTTTGAAATGCTACATATGTGCTAGATTATGGAGGACTTTTGTGACCCTCAAAGTCTTAATGATTTATTTTAATTTTAATGGAAAATTAACAGTGAGAGAAGTTCTCCCATAATCCAAATAAAATATTTAAATACAGATACTCCTATTTTTCAAATGCTCCCAAAATGTAATGCAAAGTAAATACTAGATAGATTGCCTTGGGCTCCAAGTTCCTGGATCACAATCGTGAAGGTGTCCACAGGACGGAATCTGAGCAGCTGTGTGTTTCATGCAATTAGCTCCCTAGAATTTTGTACTGAGATGAAATTTGTGTATGAGAATAGAGGAAGGCCATCATGAAGTAACAGCTATTTTGAGACCATACAAGCCAGACCATTGTTATATTTTGTTCATTGCTTTTTACATTGTAAACTTTAAATTCCAAAGAAAAAGATCAAGTACCTTTTACGGAGAGTATCATCTTACTGACTGGGAAGGATTATGTTTGGAAGTCTTGAATCATTCATCCAGTTCGGAAAATGATTCTTGAAGAAAGAAAGTCTAATCTGTATATTTTTATATAGTATGCAAACCAAACCTGATACAAAACCATCCAATTTTACTTTAAGTATCTACTTTGACTCTGGCTATCTGTTCCAATAGAAACACTAGTAAAAGGTGTTGGAACATCTCTGTTTAGGAATAAAAATTGTGAAACTGTGTGTAAGCTTTTGAATCGTAATTGTAGTTTACTGCATATGAAGGAGTGAACTGCTGTAGTAGGAAGTTTGAAATTTTGCCATAGGCTTTAAAGATGGCAAACTGGGTCTGGGGCAGACTGGGTTCATGAAGTGAGTCGTGTAAGCAGTAGGTTCAAGACGATATTTTTCTGGGTACCCCTGAGGCTGTTTATGTTTGTCAGAATTGTCTGTGTTACCAACAACCCAGAGAAGGTTTCGCTTTGTTTGGCAGACTTAAATTTGAGTAGGATACTTAATCAGTGTCAACTCCTTTCCAAGGGCCACGAGCAAAATTTTGCCAGAAAACACAACTACTGAACCTCAAAACAAGAAATGTGAATGTGGTTTTATGTGTTGGCATCAATCAGAATGACAGCATGCCAAGGGCCTGGTTACAGTAGATTACAGCTGGAAGCTACGTGTCAAATGTGGATGATCACGTTTGTGTCCCAAAAAGAGATAATTTATTTGTTCAACAAGTATTCATTGAAATGCTACTAAAAGTCAAGCTCAATTCTAAGCATAGAGATTCAGAATAACCTGTATGGTTCTAAATATGATGCCCAAACTATTGCTGGCTTTCAAGTGGCTATATCTATACCTATATCTACATCTATACCAATACCTGTATCTATGTATCATCTATCTGTCTATGACTTTGAATGGATTCTTATTTGCCGAAAGAGAGGAGTGCTCAATAGGAACTTGCTCTGTAAGTTCAGTGTTGATGTGCTGGTATGTCTTCATGGTACTTACAATCTATCTAGTGCAGTTTACATGTAAAAACAAATAATTAGGGAGCAGTTTAAGTCAACATAGCATTGAGGCGCCTAAGGAAATGCTTCAATTCAATATAACATAGTATCCTGATGGCTCAGATGGTAAAGAATCTGATCCCTGGATCAGGAAGATCCCCTGGAGGAGGAAATGGCAACCCACTCCAGTATTCTTAACTGGAGAGTTCCAGGGACAGAAGAGCCTGGTGGGCTACAGTCCATCGGACTGCAAAGAGTCAGATACAACACACACACAGGCGGGCGCACACACACACGCACACACACACACAGGCACGTGTGCGCGCACACACACACACGCACACACACACGTTGGATGGAAACCTTGAGTAGAAAATGGATACTAGGTAAAGCTAAGGAAATCTAAATAAAATAAGAACTAAAGTTATAACTTCTCAACATGTGTTTATTAATCGGAATGTGTACCATACTGATTTAAGATATTACTAACAGGAGAAACTGGATGTGGGGTATATAGGAACTCTGCCATCTTCCCTATATTTCTGTAAGTCCATAGATAAAGTAAAAAGTTAAAAAAGCAGCTTAGGCAAACCATAGACCTGAAAGAAAATATTTGTAAAACATACGTGTGATAAAAGTATGTACTTAGAATATATCATTTTTACAACTTATTAAGAAAAAGAGAATTAACTCAATTTTTGAAGAAACCTTGGGGGACTATTGAAAAATTATTTATCTTGATCAAGTTGATGGTTGCAAGAATGCGTACATTTGTCAAACATTGTTGAACTGTATAATTTTTTTTTTGCGAAGTGGTAAAAAAGAAATTTAATAACATAATACCAAAAGTATTGAGTTGTACAAGTTAAATGGAGAAACTGTATATTTCATTACAGAAGTAGACATAGGTGTTCACATAAGTGAAATATATCTCAGTAAAGTTGTTTAAAAACAAAAACAACTACTATTTGGAACTGTATAATTTTTAAAGATGAATCTTGTTAAAGATTATAGCTCAATAAACCTGTATTTAGAAAAATGAAATTAAAATTTCCTTTAGTTTTTTCAAAATGGCAGAAAGATGAATTAAAAAACCTGTGGAGCCAACAGAAATGCTAACATAAGTATCAATAACCACATTAAATCAAAGTGGTATAAAGACATCAATTAAGAGGCAAAAATTCTCAGATTGTATTTTAAAAAAGCAATATTCAAATATATACTGTCTTGCAAAATACTTTTTCAATTATAAAGACAAAATTTTAGAGTATTATATACTTTTCCTCCAAAAACTCTATAGTTTAAACTTTCATGTTGAGGTTTATGATCCATCTAAATGTAATTTTTGTGTATACTGTGATATGGGGCTAATTTTTTTCATATGTTAATACCTAGTTATTCCAGCACCATTTATTGAAAACACAGTTCTTTCCCCATTAAATAGTTATTTCTGTCTTAAGTATTAAATAGAATTTACCAATGAAAAGATTCTGTGTCTAGAGCTTTATTTGATGGAAAGTTTTAAAATAAAAATTCAATGCATTTAATAGATATTATACTATGAATATTCTCTATTTCATCTTGTGTCATTTTTGCTAAATTATATTTTTAAGTGGGTTCATCTGCTAATTTTTAAAAAAGTTTATTGACATAAAAATGATTCGTAGTAGAATTTATCATTTTAATCTCTTATCGGATCCATGAAGGAACATCTTGACATGCACATCACTTGAATTCCTGATACTGGTAAATTCCATACTGTAATTTTTTGGTCTGTCTACCTAGAGGTTTAGTTTGCTTTTCATCATGTTTTCAGTGTTTCAAAGAGTCAGCATTTGGCTCTATTAATTTTCACTGTTGTTTGTCTCTTTCTTTTCAAGTTTTGTCTCACCACCAGAGTCTGCCTGCTTCTGTTCACTTTGAAGTGCCGTGAGGTCATTTATTTTTGGATTTTCTTAAGAGTTTGCAGTCATTATACATGTCACACCATAAAAGTACATATGTATACAATAGTTAATGATATTATTTGCTTCCCAGATGTTTATTGTTCATTTATAAAACTTCTTTTATAAGCTACAATATGATTTTTGCCCATTTTTCTATTTTATATATTCTATTTCTATTTTGCCCAGTTTTTTTTCTGTTTAATTCCTTTACAGGCATACTTTATTCTGGATAGAAGCCTTTTGAGGGTTATATATGTTGGAAATATTTTGCACACATTTGGTGACTTTTCTTTTCATCACTTAAGAAAGGAAAACTCTCTTACCATATTTTCCAACCATGCCAAACCAGGGCAAATATTCTACTTCTTATCTTTATGGCTATTAAGTTAAACCTTTGACAAAAAGGGCACAAATAAGGTAACTGAATTGTTCATATGTAGTTTTTAAACTATTCCATTTTCTTTATTTGGTTCTCCAGGTCTATTCCACAGGATTTCATTTCTTCTACAGCTAAAATTTGGCAAAACACTTGCCAGTCATTTAGCATAAAAGAAAGGGCCATTGTGTATATTCTAACAGATTATTAATGAAAATATTCACGATTATAAGACAAACTTGCAAATCACTTTTGTTTTTACTTAAGTAGAGTTCTTTTGCCATAACAGATAAACTGCATATTAAAAATTCAGACATCCTTTATAATAGTGCTTTGCATTTCAAATTCCTTGATACATTAAAAGTAGTGTTTAAAATTAATTGAATTTATTGGAAAGGGGTCAATGAGTCATTGCAAATGTATACATTTTTCACTTAAATCTTCTCTGCATGGCTACTTAAACAGTCCTCTCTTCCTTCAAATAGATTCATAATCATGACTAAAGTTTAATTCCAGTAAATGAAATTGGTTTGCTGTTCAATAAATGTACACTGTAACTGCAGAACGAAAGATCTATCTAGCTAATCATAATATTTACCAGTGTCAGTGAGATTAAAGTATTACATTATTATCATGGAGTTGAGAAATATCCTTAAGAAAAAGGCACATCCTCAAAATAAATAAGGAAAATGACAAATCTGGCACTACCCTAAATTGAATGGATTCTTGATGTGACAATGTAAGAATGCCTTTTCAATTAAAATTTTCATTTTAATTTAGTTCAGTTATAATCTGTCTTCATAAAAATGTTAGATTATTATCACTCTTAGAAAGAAGTAGATTATAGCTCTGTCCTTCAGATGAACCAGTATGAATGGTAAAACTCTTGAAGTCATATGTCAGAACATGTGTTTGGTGATGTAATGCCAATGATTCCAGGGAATCTTCCTGACCCAGGGATCAAACCTGGGTCTCCTGAATTGCAGGCAGCTGCTTTACCAACTGAGCCATGAGGTAAGCCCTCGTGGTATGTGCGTTTGCATACTACTAAACGGACTATGGCTCATCAATTTTTATTAAATTTAAACAATATCTGTAGTAGACAGCCAAAAACAAGACCTTGATAGGAAAGGAATTTTAATATTCCTTTATTTGTCAAAGTTTTAAATTAAACCATGTGAATGATATTTGACATACCCTTCCAGTAAGGATATATAAAATGCAAGTCTACTTATGTTAAACATATAAATGAATAAGGAAAGTCTTAACTGTCTTCTAGGTATTTGGACTCTAGATTTCTGGATGAATCCTAATACTCAATTCAGTTGTGTTGATTTTTATGGACACTGCCAGTACTTCTTTCTGTTGATATCGGTTCAAAACTGTGTTTACTGTCTACCCCTTCGATCCACGATTTCTATTATGTGCAGTACATTATAGCTCTCATTAACAGTTGTTTATCTGGACTGTTAATTTGTTCTGTGTTCATTCAGTGAATTTTTAAAGTTTTTTTTTTTATTCATTAAAATAGAGTTTGTGAAAAAGTGAGAATGGCCAATGTTACATTTTAGTTAAACACTTTATTGAAAAGTCATAGTTATTCAAATAAAGGCATGTAAAATAATACAATAAGAGTGAATCTTTGAGACCATGTAACTCTATTTACTTTTAATTCTCCATTTGTAAATAATAAAAGTAAATAATATCTCAAATATGCAATTCTTCTCACTTTCATTATTTTCATCTTCACTGCTGCAACTAATACCTAGTTTATTTTAAATTCAATTATTTATTTTAAATCATAACACCATATTTAGACTTTAACAAATAGCACAGTATGTATGAGTTTTGGCTCAAATAATAATTTTTTAAACTACATGTTGCAGTATTGTTATTTTTTCATAAAACAAAGCAGAAGTTTATCATCTACAGGGGATTTTCTCCCTTGACCATAAAATAATCATAGTAAGTGTGAGTTAATTTTCGTTACTCTGAGAACTCTATTTGTCAAGCAGTTTATTAAGAAAAGGAACTGAGGTATCACTCCAAATGTCTACAACTGAATCACATTTGCTGTGTTCTAGAATCACAGTCCTCTACGCCCCCTCACCTCCCTGAGATTCTAGCAAGTTTGAGAATCTTGGGCTGGTGCATCAGTCACAAGAATCTTCAGACATCTTATTTGTTTGATGATGCCAATCCACTTCAAAATAGCCTTTCTAAACAAGAGAAAGAAAACTTTCAAGTGTTACTCCATATCACTCAAATCCAGATTTTTTTGCTACTCTATAACAACCCATACCAATAACCATGGGCTATAAAGGAATATCATTATCAGAAGAAAAGGCAAAAGAGCATGCTACCATAACCCTTATCCTTACATCAGTGATGTTTTCCGGAAAAGTCCCCTCTTATCTTTAATTTCCCAACTTTTGGCATCTTGTGGCGTTCATTGAAAAGGCACTGCTTTTTTAGTGGATTCCCAATAATATCCTGAGGGAAGATTTGAAATATCACCAAGGAAGAAGGTTAGTACTGTTTATTTGTTACCAAATAATTGAAGGCATTCAATGGGCGTCATCATTTAACAGATAAAAAATTGAGGTTAGAGTGCAGTATCATGCGTCATTGAACCTGGCAGCATAAGCAAGTGCTAGAGCGTGTTAGCAATTCCATTGCCAGTACCCCAGCGGTCTTAAATACAAATCACTACTCCTCTCCTCTGTCTCCCCTCTTTCTTCTTTCAAGATATTCTTTATGTAGTATTAACTGACCTCACATCAGATTCCAAAAATTAGGATGAATATTTATTGAACCTCTACTATGAGTCTGGCAGTGTACTTGACACTGGAGATGCAACATTGAATAGAAAGAAAAAGAAGATTGAAAATTCTGGACTTTATGGAATCTTCTAATAGGATGCAGGTAATTTAAAACAAAGCCCAGTAAAGTCTTTTAGAAGATGATAGTTGCTTTGAAGAAAATTTAATTAAGGAAGGGGGAAAGTTTGTGTTGGTGAGTGGTGGCGCGTGCGTGCTTAGTAGCTTCAGTCATGTCCGAGTCTTTGCAAACCCCATGGACTGTGGCCGCCAGGCTCCTCTGTTCATGGGATTGTTTAGACAAGATTGCTGGAGTGGGTTGCTCTTCCCTTGTGCAGGCGATCTTCCTGGCCCAGAGGCTGAAGCTGTGTCACCTGTGTCTCGTGCCTTAGCAGGCTGATTCTTTATCACCGAGCCACATGGGAAGCCCAGTGAGGGGTGCAGTCATTTTCAATTGCAAGTGGATTTCTCTGGATAAACTTGAAAAGGTGGAATTTGAACAGAAACTTAACAAGTCATGCAGATATCTGAAAGGAAAGCAGTCTAAGCCAAGGATCAACAAACCAAGGCCTACAGAGCTTACATAGCACCTAACCGTCTGCCTGCTACTCCTCCCACTCCAGCCTGTTTTGTAAAGTTTCACTGGAAAACAGTTGCATCTATTGTTATATTTTACCTATGACTGCTTTTAGGAGCAGAGTTGCTATGAAGACCATACTGTCTGCAAACACAGGAAAAAAAAAAAAAAAAAGATTGCGATCTGTACCTTACAGAAAAGTTTGTGAACCTTGGTTTAAATAAAAGGAAGAGCTGAATTATTGTAAATCAACAATACCTCAATTTTAAAAAAAGAGTTCAATTCAAATATCTGAGGCAGGCATATATGTGGTCCACTTGGAACACTCCCAGTGCATTAAAAAGGCAAATATGGGCTGCATCAAAGGGGATAAAGCAGGAGAAATAGACAGTAAGTTCAGAGAGGTGATAGGTGTCCACCTTACTGATTAGTATCAGAATGAGTACTGATACCCAGAAAAACATATTTTTAATTTATTTCACTATAGGCTTCAAAAAATACTCGTTTATATTCCAACAATATCTAGGTGAATACATGTGTTCACCAATTCATTGAGAAAATGGTTTTATGGAACTACTCTATCCTAGGTAATCTAATCGGTGCTAATCTTTTGTAATTTTTAGATTGCATGATCTCCAAATGACTCAAAAAAATTTTAATTTAGTTTTGACTCTCCCTTTTTACATATAAAGCAGATGAGGGTCAAGGAGTTTAATAAATTTATGTGAGGTGAGGTGAGGTGAGGTTGCTAAATCGTGTCTCACACTTTGGGATCCTATGGATTGCAGCACGCCAGGCCTCCCTGTTCATCACCAACTCTAGGACTTTACTCAAATTCATGTCCAGTGAGTCAATGATGCCATCCAACCATCTCATCCTCTACATCCCCTTCTCCTCCTGCCTTCAATCTTTTCCAGCATCAGGGTCTTTTGAAATGAGTCAGTTCTTTGCATCAGGTCGCCAAAGCATTAGAGTTTCAGCTTCACCATCAGACCTTCCAATGAATATTCAGGACTGATTTCCCTTAGGATGGACTGGTTTGGTCTCCTTGCAGTCCAAGGGACTCTCCAGGGTCTTCTCCAACACCACAGTTCAAAAGCATCAGTTCTTCGGTGCTCAGCTTTCTTTATAGTCCAACACTCACATCCATACATGACCACTGGAAAAACCATAGCCTTGACTAGACGGACCTTTGTTGGCAAAGTAATGTCTCTGCTTTTTAATATGCTGTCTAGGTTGGTCATAACTTTTCTTCCAAGGAGCAAGCGTCTTTTAATTTCATGGCTGCAGTCATCATCTGCAGTGATTTTGGAGCCCCCTAAAATAAAGTCTCATTGTTTCCATTGTTTCCCTATCTATTTGCCATGAAGTGATGGGACCAGATGCCATGATCTTAGTTTTCTGCATGTTGAGTTTTAAAACAACTTTTTCACTCTCCTCTTTCATTTTCTTCAAGAGGCTCTTTAGTTCTTCTTTTCTTTCTGCCATAAGGGTGGTATCTTCTGCATATCGGAGTTTACTGATATTACTCCCAGCAATCTTGATTCCATTTTGTGCTTCATCCAGCCTAGCGTTTCTCATGATGTACTCTGCATATAACTTAAATAAACAGTGTGACAATATACATACAGCCTTGATGTGCTCCTTTCACGATTTGGAACCAGTCTGTTGTTCCGTATTTACTTCTAACTGCTGCTTCCTGACCTGCAAACAGATTTCTCAGGAGGCAGGTAAGGTGATTTAGTATTCCCATCTCTTGAAGAATTTTTCACAGTTTGTTGTATCCACACAGTCAAAGGCTTTCACATAGTCAGTAAAGCAAACATAGGTGTTTTTCTAGAAATCTGGTACTTTTTTGATGATCCATTGAGGTTGGCAATTTAATCTCTGGTTCCTCTGCCTTTTATAAAACCAGGTTGAACATCTGGAATTCTTAGTTCACATACTGTTGAAGCCTCGCTTGGAGAATTTGGAGCATTACGTTGCTAGCATGTGAGATAAGTGCAATTGTGCAGTAGTTTGAGCATTCTTTGACACTGCCTTTCTTTGGGAAAGGAATGAAAACTGACCTTTTCCAGTCCTGTGGCACTGTTGAGTTTTCCAGGTTTGCTAGAATATTGAGTGCAGCACTTTCACAACATCATCTTTTAAGATTTGAAATAGCTCAACTGGAATTCCATCACCTCCACTAGCTTTATTCATAGTGATGCTTCCTAAGGCCCACTTGACTTCGCATTCCAGGATGTCTAACTCTAGGTGAGTGATCACACCATTGTGATTATCTGTGTTGTGAAGATCTTTTTTGTATATTTGTTCTTTGTATTCTTGCCACCTCTCCTTAATATCTTCTGCTTCTGTTAGGTCCATAATCTTTCTGTCCTTTATTGTGCCCATCTTTGCATGAAATGTCCCCTTGGTATCTCTAATTTTCTTGAGGAGATCTCTAGACTTTCCCATCTATTGTTTTCCTCTATTTCTTTGCACTGTTCACTGACTATGACTTTCTTATCTCTCCTTGCTATTCTTTGGAACTCTGCATTCAAATGGGAATATCTTTCCTTTTCTCCTTTGCCTTTTGCTTCTCTTCTTTTCTTAGCTATTTTTAAGACTTCCTCAGACAACCATTTTGTGTTTCTGCATTTCTTTTTCTTGGGTATGGTTTTGATCCCTGCCTCCTGTACAATGTCACTAATCTCTGTCCATAGTTCTTTAGGCACTCTATCAGATCTAGTCCCTTGAATTTATTTGTCACTTCCACTGTATAATCATAAGCGATTTGATTTAGGTCATACCTGAATGGTCTAGTGGTTTTCCTTACTTTCTTCAATTGAAATCTGAGTTTGGCAATAAGGAGTTCATGATCTGAGCCACAGTCAGCTCCCCATTTTGTTTTTGCTGACTGTATAGAGCTTCTCCATCTTTGGCTGCAAAGAATATAATCAACCTGATTTTGGTATTGACCACCAATGTATTGACATACCATCGTGATGTTCATGTGCAGAGTCTTCTCTTGTGTTGTTTGAAGAGGGTGTTTGCTATGACCAGTGCATCCTCTTTGCAAAACTCTATTAACCTTTGCCCTGCTTCATTCTGTTCTCCAAGGCCAAATTCGCCTGTTACTCCAGGTATTTCTTGACTTCTTACTTTTACAGTCCAGTCCCCTATAATGAAAAGGACATCTTTTTTGGGTGTTAATTCTAGAAGGTCTTGTAGGTCTTCATAGAACCGTTCAACCTCAGCTTCTTCTAAGAAGCAGAATAAGAACTGAAGCCAAAGTATTAGTAGCTATATTTACAAGTGCCAGCAAAGTTATTTGCATGCATTCAATTAAAAGATACATACATACACACATGCCATGCAGTGTCTGAGGCATTTGGCATTACTGTATCAACTCATTAAATCTAAATGCTTGATAAAATATCATCTTAATTGTTCTTTGCTGTTGTTTAGTCACTAAGTCATGTCCAACACTTTTGTGACCCCATGGACTATAGCTCACCAGGCCCCTCTGTCCATGGAATTTCCCAGGCAAGAACACTGGAATAGGTTGTCATTTCCTTCTCTTGGAAGTCTTCCCAACACAGGGATCAAACCCATGTCTTTTGCATTATAAGCAGATTCGTTACCACTGAGCCACCAAGGAATCCATTAGAAACTTAATTCACAAAGTACCCACATATCTATAGTCTCATTTAATTTTCAGAAATATGATTCAGATTGTTGATTGTGATTTTTTAATTTGAATTATATTCTACTTAAAAAAAATACTTCACAAATTTCATTTTGAAATTCTCTTCTGTCATCATTGACTCAGTAATACTCCTTACGAAGGTGACTATGGTTCATTCTATAGCTAATTTAAGAAAAAAAAATAGAAAATAATATCCATACTAACAACATGTGGGTTTTTTTCATGATCAAATTATATCAATTATTAAAATTCAAGAAAAAATTCTGTATTGACATTGAAAATAGTTATGCCATAATCTCTGAAATTTCTCAGTTATAGGTAGGATAGTATTGATTTGAAAATCTCATTCCCTTCCCTGGGTAGGTAATGACTAGTGAGACCCAGCATTGGTAGCCAGCTGGTATGACTGTCAAAACAGGGACCTCTTGTGTTAAATGCTTAGATTTCTTGGGAATCTTGGTATTTTGTATACTTGTGCTACTGGCTAGATGTGTGGCATCATTTTATTGAATATATGTGATTGATACAGCAATCATTTTAACTTATCAGGGGGTTATCATTACCAAATAGACAATTTAGCTCAACTTTGATTGGTTGATTTTTCAAATATAAAAAAGAAGAAATAAAATCTCTAAGCATGATTTGACCAAAAAAGGATAATTCCCATGCAAGTATATATGTATACACACACATAAACATAACAAGAATATCTATATATCTGTATTTTGGAAAAAAAATGTTTTCTGTAATTATATGAAATATCAATTAAAATTTGAAAATAATTTTGATAATAAACCTGAATGGTAATAAATAATTTAAGAGGAGATTTCTATGGGCAGTGTTGCTTCAAGTAGACTGGGAAGAAATGCTACAGTATTTACTAATCAATTTTGTGCTTCTGTAAGCTCTGTATTTAAAAATCAGATCTAATTTTCTTCCTCAGAAACTGGAGTCCTACTAACAAATCCTGGCTTAATTACCTATTGTTTCTTCCTCTTACGTTTCTGTCCGTAGACATATAACACACAGAAAGAACAATGCAATTTTTGTGTCTATTCCTTCAAATTTTTCTTTTATTCCTTGAGCTTCCATTTTTCCCTTTACTCCTTAATGAATGTATCAGAGTAGGATATAATCTGTTGAGTGCTATAGAAATCTGTAATGGGGGAGAATTATGTGTTTCCTGATTTGCCACTGAATTCGTGTATCCAGAATAAAAACAGACCTACTACTAAACTGTGGTTTTCCACTGTATTTTCTGTTACATGATTCCAGAGGATGATATAATATAGCATGTGAATAAAAATATCTGTGGTTATATAAATTTGGAACATATGGATTTAACATACTTAAAGCAGATTTTTTAAATTAGAAGACTTCTTAGAAAAGCCATCTCATACAGCATACTGAAATGCTTCATACATCCATACAGGTTTTATTTATCTGCAGAAAAATTTCTAGAGGCTGGTGTACAACACAGGAACATACTTTAAGAAAAAATATAACTGTACTACCTATGAGAATAAAGTCTATAGGCTGCTTACTTAACTTTCTCACCATTACATAAAAATCCAATTAATGACTTCATTATATACCACTCAAATTGTCTTGTTCAACCATCCATTTGTTTTAGAGATTCCATACAGTGTTTCCAATATTTTATATTATTTAAACTGTGAACTTTACAAAGAAGCATAATACTATTAAAATGATACTTAAAATATTTTAAATAAAAATAAAGTAAAATCCCAAACTTATTGAAATGGTCACATAATATATTGCATTTATGACATTTTAGAGTTTCTAAAACATCACCACACATATTCATTTTATATCATAAAATAATTCTTTATAATCATATTCATTTTATAGATGAAAAAGCTTATGCTCAGAGAGTAAGCTTATTTTACTTTGACATTTTACAGACATGTTAGCATTTATCAGTTAAGAACTTTCCCCTTTTCTTCTTACTCTGCTTCTTTTGAGATATATAAACTACCTCAGAATTCCTTCATCTATAACTAAGAGAAAAATCAAGGCAAATTATTTTACCAAAAAGGAGATTTAATGGGCTGAAGTAACTGAGAAGATCAGAAGTGAATATGGTTTCAGTCATTGATTTAACCAAAAATACAACGATGTATTAGCCAGGTTCTCCAGAAAACCAGAACCAACAGGGTGTGTGAAAACTCAAGGAAGAGTTGAACTTCAAATCCAAAAACAGTCTGCTAGCATAATTCCTTCTTGCTCAGGAGCTGTCAGTCTTTGTTCTGTTAAGGTTTTCAACTGATTGAATGAGGCTCATCCATGTAATGGAGGGTAATATACTTTACTCAAAGTCGGCTGATTTTGATTTTAGTATATAAATTCACTTTCCCAGGAACTTGCATAATAATGCTTGACCAAATATCTGGACAGCATAGCCATGCTAAGTTGACACATAAAGTTACCCATCACATACAATGATCTTGTGTTGTTTTTCATAGCTTTACCTGTCTCTCTCTTTCTATCTCTATATCTTTCTGCATCTCTTTCTTATTGCTCTGTCTCTCTCTCTCTCTCTCTCTCTCTCTCTCACTGTTTCTGTCTCTTCTAATGAGCACAAAAATTCTGATCTCTCCTTACAAGATGAAGACTATCAAGTGAAAATGATATTCTTCTCCAGTTCATTTACCACATATTCTAAGAATCTTTAAACCAACTTAATCCAATTCCTGTTACAAATCATTGTGGGTATAACAATGCGAAATCTGGTGATACCCAGTCTGAACCAGATCCCTAAGTATAAACATTGTAATCTCTTGCTAGCAAAGGAAGGTACCCACCAAAAAACCTAGGTTATATCACTCTCATTTTATTAATCCTGTAGCTTTTAATTTAAAATAAGCCCTTTAATCTAAAATGTTAAGGTCAATATTCTTTTTTAAATTAAACTGGAGTTTAATGAATAATGATCTTGTCAAGATAGTCTCGTTTAGATGGAGTAGATTGAAGAGAGAGTTACAATAATAAACTTTCTCACCTATTCCTTCTTGTCTCAGTGATGAAGACCTTTCTTCAAAATGAGAGCAAATAAAGCATTTACAATGAATCAAGGAGACAGCAGTTTATATGTAAGAGTAAAAATTTAAATGAAAATATGTGTGTCAGTATTTAAAGCGTATGACCAAGCTTTGATATTAATGAATTTTTATAATTATTCAGCCTGCTTTGTGCTTCTTTTTATTTAAGATACTCAGTATGAAATTATTTCTGACATGCTTTCCATGCCCTGAAAAAAATTGGAAATAAACAGATTCTTAAAGAAAACTGATTTCTAGTTTGTGCCAGTAAAATTTATTTTTTGGTTAGAGAACGATCCAATCCTTTTAAGTTGAACACAGCATCCATTTTTCTGACGCATGCAGACATAAACATTCGAAGATATGCACAGCTCTAAATTTGTTAGACATTTCTTTTTAATCTTCAGGGTTAACTTCTTAATTCCACTTGACATCCTTCCCCTGTACATTTTCGTTACAAGTTTTTCTAACAGCTTCCTTAAAATGAAAGTGTTAATAGCTCAGTCCTGTTTGACTCTTTGCTACCCCATGGACTGTAGCCTGGGAGACCCTTCTGTGCATGAAAATCTCCAGGCAAGAATACTGTAGTGGGTAGCCACTCCCTTCTTCAGGGGATCATCTTCATCCAAGGATCAACTCCAGCTTTCCCACATTGCAAGCAGATTCTTTACCGTCTGAGCCACCAGGGAAGGAATGCCAAATTTCCTATTTGTCTCTATTCTTCTTTTCAAATGCCTTTACTCTAACTACAAAGTATGATCTGAAGACTTAGATGCTATTTTGTTGCTTAACTGTTATATAAAATAATATATGTTTTCAAGAACCTAGGCTTCCAGTATTAGGATACATGCCTATCTCATCAACAGAATTATATATGATGGCGAATTGTCTCTATCTAGATAAAACTCATATATTCCTTTTAATCAATCTTAGCATTACTTATGAAACTTATAATAACATCCTTCAAATTTCAGCGTGAATAAGGCAAGATGAGCACCTCTAAAATTAAAATAATAAGGGAATTGTTGGAGTGCCTTATCATAAATCCTGAATCATGTTTGGAAAGGTCATTAGTATAAATGGTGTGCATTTATCTCTAAATCTGCTTGAGTTGTTTATATAGCTTTTTTGCAATGATATGCATGGAGTACCATATAATTTAATTGTGTTTTGTGATAAACCTTTAGAATGAATTGTAGATTTAAAATGACAATTCATCCTATAATGCATGAACCAAGTAATGTAAGAATGAATCCATAGTGACCATTTAAAGTGGAATTCAAGAAAAAGAACACTTAATTTGCTTCATAAAAGCCTGTGAGGCATTGCTATTGAATAACGTAAGCAGAATGCAGCCATATAAATCTTCTTAATTTACGTCTTGGGCTTCATTATGCATATTTGATAGCACTCTGCAGAACTTTAATTTACAGACTTCTGGAATTTTACCAATCCCAAAAGTAGTGCTAAACATGCATGTTGGAACATTTAACTGAAGTAAGTCACTGGAGATTTCCTCAATAAATATAGAATTATCAGTTATTTGCATCCCTTGAAGATTTAAAGCAATAGGCCTATTAAAAAGATGATGGCAAATACTTTTTGAATACAAGCATTTCTCCAACCATACACTATCATATACACTCAAAGTATATATTTTCAGGTGTGCATTGATTCTGAGTTACTGTTCATTTTCACACCTCAATAGGTGACACGATGCAGTCACATGTTGAAATATTAATGTTTGCCAATGAAGCAACTTTAAAGAACCACCTGATGTGATCTAGAGACCAACTCTCTAGAACTTATGTTATTACTTACCATGTACATAATTGATTAGAGTATAGAAAATAAACTGTACATATAGCTTCTATGAAACTCTTTTCATTAAATCCAGTCATTCCAACCTTCAACACAGTTGAGTTGTCACTATTTTTCATCTTCTTAAGAAGGTTCTGTTTCAAGAATCTTGGCACCAAATATACGTCTTACCCTCTTATAAAACACAAGTAGTAGGTATTCATTCTTTTCACAGCAGTAACTTCATTATGATTCATAAATATGAGAGAAGTAGGCTGATGATATAAAATTACAAAACTGACATTTGTTGAAAAAGAAACATTTATTGGTAACGATTTTATCTTGGCTTCATTTTTCCTTCTAACACTCTTAAAACTCTGCTTACCCATGTGTATAGGGAAATGATGGATTTAATCTTGGACCACATATAATTGGGTAATTGATTTCCATTATGAGGTGTGTAATATACATTTGCCACAGTAAAATAGCAATGATAACTAAACCCTTGAAATTACGATGCATTAGATGTTACCTGACTCTTTAAGAGATTAGCCAGAGCTCTGGCAGTGGTGGTTTAGTCGCTAAGTCCTGTTTGACTGAGTTCCCATGTACGGTAGCCTGCCCGGCTCCTCTGTCCGTGGGATTCTCCAGGCAAGAACACTGGAGTGTGTTGCCATTTCTTTCTCCAGAGGATATTCTTAACCCAGGAGTCATACTCAGATCTCCTGCATTGAAGACAGATTCTTTACTGACAGAGCTATGAGGGTTAGGGAACTAGAGTTCTAAAACTTGCCAAACATCTGATCACTTTTTAATCCCATCATACAGGTGAATGTTTCTTTTGTTTAACAATGTAGATAGTATATGTTTCTTGAGTCTGAGACATTACCCTGTTAATATTAGGAAATATTTGATGCACAAGTTATAAGAGCTAATATTATAATATTATTGTCTTAATTAAATCTGATGATTATTATCATTTTGCTTGGGGTGCAGTTTTAAATTCTAAAATTCCTATTTGACTTTTTTCAGACGGATAACCCCTCAAAAATTTTAACATTGACATCTCTAAAATGGGCATAATCTTAAATGGTACATCCCAGGGTAAAAAGTTCCTTTGCCTAGTAAGCTTTTGGAAATGAGGGAATAAGACTAGGGCTTGACACTGCACTCTGAATTATCATATAAAGGAGAAAAATAGAGATGGGTGAATACCAGTTAGTAAGGTGAATGACTATCTTATATATTGCATATATTTGTATATATTGCAGCACATATATGTAGCACATGTACTATGTGAAATGACATTTAAATATGTAGTTACACATCTATATGCATGCGTACGTCATTATGGATGGTGTTGCTCAGCAAAGAAAGGAGAATCACCTGTATACATGCTGGCACCACTATACAAAGACTCCACCTGGGAGAGGGTCTTTCTCAGGGTTAATTTGGATATCTTATCTTCCTTGCAGGCAAATCCCAATCATGGAGTATGGCATATTAGCCTAACAGAGCCTGGTTTGCTCATGTGTCATATAGCTAAATCAATTTGCATCATTTCCATGCTCACTGAAAAAAAACTCCAATTATAATTTGACTTTCCATAAAACCTGTTCAGAATGAGAGAATGATGGTAAAGCTGATCATTCTGAGAATTGTATTTCTCCTTATAAAACATGAATTGACATTGTGATAGTGCATATCCTTTTCTCATAAGCTTTATTATGAATTAGAATTCTTTAATTTGATTACTTTGGGAGCATGGTGATATCAGCTTCCCCTGCCTTAAAGACAGGGTTACAACTAAGCTTGCCAAATTTACACAGATCAAAGCCATCTGGTGAGGGTTGCATTGGGCAACCTGCCAGTTTCCACCTGTAATACCCCTCTCATAATTATGATGAATAATATTCTATTTTAAATTGTATTCTCTAAGGTATAACAACATTTTACTTGTTTTGCGAATATGAATTTCAATCCTTCTACTGAAATAAATTAATTAGGTTCAAATTTTGCTTTAATTCTTACTAACTGAAGGATTTGTTGCAAAACATTTAGGTATTCTTTGCCTCAGTTTCTACACTTGTATAATGGGTAATAATGGAATATTCCTCTTAGAGTTTCAAGAGGATTAATTGGCTGAATGTTTGTAAGGCAAGGCCTGCTATGTAGTAAACTTTTACAGGCTTTTGCTAGTGTAATGAACTATATCTTTTGGATCGCTTTCTGCACATAAAATAGATTGGCAGATTCCGATCGGTTCTGTCATTATCATGCCATTTAGAGCAATTTTATTTCTGGGGATTTACCCCTACTGCCTTGACTTTATTCTTTAAACTCATATGTAGACTACTTTAATATTTTCCAGAATTCTCAAGCTGCCTGGTGATTCCGTCCTGCCTTTACCGTTGTCTTCTTTAAGACACACATCTGGTCATTAGGTTTCCCATATTTAACAGTCACTGAGTATTGCTTATAGACTGAATTCTAAATTCTGCAGTAAGACATACTAGACCATCCACAATCTGTTCCTAATCTCAGTCTTCAGCCTCATTTCACATTATGTCCTTCAAAATCACTGCAGTCTAATTGTACTCTTCGTCTGGTCCCCAAGTGCGTCAACCAAGTTTCCAGGTGGGAATAATTGCTACGCTGTTGTTAAGAGCTTGAGCAGTGAAGTCAGGCTTCCTTAGACTCAATCCTTGGTGATGCCACTTATTTGGTGGTGACCCTTGACAAATTCTTTAATCTCTTTATGTTTCAATTTCCTGGAAAAATAAGACCAAGCTGATAGAATTAAAATAATAGATAGACAATACACTGCCTTCTGCACTCATGCGGTATTCCTTATTGTAATCGGTAGAAGATTTCTGTCATTTTGGTTACCTTTGCTGTTCCTTCAGCCTAAAGTGCTTCTACCATTTTCAATAACAATCTCTTGTGAAAGAATCAAATTAAATAGCAATATAGTAATAGCAGACTAGTCTATGGGGTCGCAAGAGTAGGAAGCGACTCAGCAACTAAGCACCCAGAGTGATAGCAAGGGCTTCCTAGGTGGCGGTAGTGGTAAGCAAGCCACTTGGGGTGCAGGAGACATAGAGATGTGGGTTTGGTCCCTGGGTCAGGAAGATGCCCTGGAGGAGGGCATGGCAACCCACTCCAGTATTCTTGCCTGGAGAATCCCACGGACAGAGGAATCCGATAGGTTCTGGTCCATAGGGTCACAAAAGTCAGGCAAAACTAAAACAACTTTGTACTCTCACCCATGGTGATATCAACTACATTCTGTCCCTCCAAAGACAGCATGCGATATTTCTGTTATAGAACCCATGCGTCATATTAATTTTACTTACATTTAGAATTTGGAATCATTGTTTATATGTCTTTTTCTCAGAGTAGTCTGTGAATTCATTGAAGGAAGAGACCATGTCTTATTAATATATCTCTTCCAGCCCACTTCCATCAAAAATGCTAGGCCCTCTAAAGAAAAGTATTCCTTGCTGGAAGCAAATTGAGGAAGGAAGACAAGTCAGGCCCCATGTCTCACATTCTGATGCGTTTTCTACATCACATTCAACCCACTTCTCTTCCCACAGGGTTAGCCAGCTCTGTGACATTGGGGAAATTGCTTATTCCATCTAGGACTGTTTCTTCCTTTGCATTGCACACATAATGAGTGTACCTGTGTCAAAGGCTGGCATAAGGATTAAATAAGATGATTCGCCCAGCACTGACTGTCCCCATAAGGAGTGCTCAGGCACACTGACGAATTGTTGCTATCATCATTTTTTGATTGAATTATGATTTGGGGTGAGAAAGAAGGGAGGCCAGAAAACATAATAATTTCTTATATCCATGTCTAATATAGGGAAGAAAAATATGCTTTGTGATGCTGTCAGCACAATTACAAGATGGATACTCAGGAAACTGAGATTTTGCAATATGAATGCCAAAATGCAAATGTTTTTTCCTCAAAACAACTTAGAAAAGACGAACATTCCTTGTTATTTATTCTTGCTTACATCCTAGAAATATTTTGGGAATGAAATACAATAAAATAAAACTAAACTACAAAACCTTCTATTAAAACTGCATATGTTTATTATTATATAGGCAAGATGATGTGTCATTCTGCTTGCTTGCTGTCTTTATTAGATTATCTTTGATTTGTATCATTGTTCAGTGAAATGCATTTCTAGAATTATCTCTTGATATTTTCACATTAGGACATTTTTTTAATGATTTATTCAGGTAATAGGGATCTGACCCAAGGAACAAACTTCATTAATGTCACTTATGCCACTTTGGTGTTTAGTCCATTTCCCTCCTAATAACAGCCCTATAGCAAGTGATGTCCATGTCCACGCAGTTTAAGAAAAGAAATAGTTTGTTGATTTTTGATGCTATTTTCTCTTTCCTGACATGTATTGAACTGATTAGCAGAGGTTTTCAAAGTGAGATCTAAAGATTCACACATGTGTGCTCAGTAAAAATGTGGGGATTTGGTTCTATCCCAAACCAGCTAATCTGCATTTCTCGGAATGAGAAGGCTTGAAGTCTAAATTTTATCTGGTTTCCCAGATGACGTTTATGCACATCAAAAAGTTAGAACCAATGAATTGGATTGATGCTATTTAAAAAAAAAATGTATTTGCAGATATTTTCCAATTTTCAAACTGATTTATCTAAGAACATAAATTCGCTTTGAAAGTTAATTCTTCTACCATTTACTATGGTCCTCACAGTTCCTAGAATTTTAGTATTACGTTGTTTCTAAAGCCAGGTTGTGTTAACAACCAATTCAGTATCTTTTCATTCCACAAAGTATTGTTCAGTTTTATACTGAATTCACAGTGCTGCCTCAGTGATTTGAACTACTCTACAAAGCAATTAGAGATTTCCCTGCTTCCAGAGTGTCCTTTGAAAACTAAAGCCTTTCTCTATAATCAGAGATTTCTGTTACAAGTGTCTTTGTAAATGCACTCAATTCCTTTGTAAGTCTGGCCATTTACTTTATTTGATGTTGTCAGTACATGTAACAGGGCTTACATTTTACTCACCCTTAAAAAAAGTAGATAACTCACTCATCTACCTCTCTTTTATTCCATTATTTTCTTTTTTTGAGGGCTTGGGGCCTGATGTTTCTTTGTTTTAAAATATAACTCTATCACTCATTAAAAATTCTAAAACCTTTACTTTATCATTTATTAAAACCCTTCATTAGGTCAGACTCATCTGTCACCTGAACGAGTGCTACTTGCTTGTCTACATATTCAATAGGTTGAAATTTACTTGTTTAATTAATTTTCAGTGAATTAGGTCAATGAAAGTAGCTGGTCCTCTCTCAAACTACTTGTAACACACAAACAAAATACCATACCTGTATCTAACAGCGCTGCTCTGTTCTGTGCCTCCAGAAATCAGACTTAAAAATAAGTGCGTTTTATCATTTCATCTGATTATTGGTCAAGTATTCTTAGTCAAGCATGCAGTATGAATTAAAGAATGAAACCCAGGTTGAAATAATTTCTATAATTCATATACTATTACTCTAATGAATTAGTTACAATATATATATTTCGACTAATGTATTTATGTTTCTTTGATTTATTTATATTTAATTGAAGAGTAATTTTCTGGTTAGCATACTAATGAGTTTTATCTGATTAATCTTATATTATTACAATGAAATCTTTAAATATGAGAAGATTGAATCATATGATCTAAATTTGGGGAAAAATATGGTTTATATAGAAGTTGAAATTCATGATTTATATTATATGCTAGGGAAAGAGAACACTAACATTGACATTTGGGGATTGTTCTTTCACATTTGGAATTGAAATTTCAAGTCCACTGATCCTTATACAACTGAAATAAGAAAGAACAGCACTCCATGCAAGAAAAGGAAGATAAAGACCACAAAAATATTCAATAAAAGAATGGGATATTATTTCATTTGCCCATATACTATCAGTTGATTAGAATGTATAGTGTCACCAGATCCTTGTTCTTTAGTTGTTAAGATCTAGAGATGAAAAAGAAGCTTATTAGGACCAGCTCTGCAAAACTTCATGAGTATAAAAATCAGTGACATGAGGACACCAAATCAAGAGAGCTCTTTAAGTTTGATTAGATCCCATTTATTTGTTTTTTATTTTATCTCTTTTGCCTTGGGAGACTGATCAAAAAATAATGCTACAATTTATACCTGAGAAGGTTTTGCTTATGTTCTCTTCCAGAATTCTGTGGCGTCATGTTTTATATTTAGGTCTTTAAACCATTTGGAATATATTTTTGTGTCTGGTATGAGGGAGTATTCTAATATCATTGATTTACATGTCCCAGTCCACTTTTCCCAATACCAGTTGCTAAAGGAACTGCCTTTTTTCCACTGTATAGTCTTACTTCTTTCATCATAGATTAATTGACCATAGATTGTATGGGTTTGTTTCTGGGCTCTTTATTCTGTTCCCTTTATCTATGTTATTGGTTTTTATATTTATACCATGCTGCTCTTGTTATAAAGCTTTGTACTACTGTCTGAAATCTGGAAAAGTTATGCCTCCAGTTTTGTGCTCATCCCTGAGGATTGCTTTGGCAATTCTGGGTCTCTGTGAAAATGTTTTGATAGTAATTATGTTAAATCTGAAATTGCTTTGGATAGTATAGCCATTTAAAAAATATTGATTCCAGTAATCTAAGAGTATGGGATATCTTTACATTTCTTTGAGTCATCTTCAATTTATCAGTGTTTTCTAGTTTTCAGCATATAGAGCTTTCACTTCATTGGTTATGTTTATTTTTTGACCCAATTTTAAACTAAATCTAAAAAATAATGCAAATGAATCTATACAGAAAGAAACAGGCTCACAGACATAGAAAACAAATTTATGGTTACCAAAAGTGAAAGAGAGGGGAAAAGGATAAATTAGGAGTATGGTATTAACAGATACAGACTACTGTACATAAAGTAGGGGAGCAACACAAATTTGCTGTATAGAGCAGGGGACTTTGTTAAATATAATACTTTGGCCACCCAAAGTGAAGAATCAACTCATTGGAAAAGACCCTGATGATGGGAAAGATTGAAGGCAGGTGACGGGGGCAACAGAAGATGAGATTGCTGGATAGCATCATCGACTCAATGGACATGAGTTTGAACAAACTCCGGGGGATAAGGAAGGACAGGAAAGCCTAGCATGCTGCAGTCCATGGAGTAACAAAGAGTCAGACACAACTGAGTGACTGAACAACAACAATAACGACATAATAACCTGCAATGTAAGGTAATCTGAAAAATTATGTGTATGACAAAAAGAGATTCATCTTACCAGAGCCCCTGCAGAGCATATGTAAAGGACATATTGAGTGAAGAGACTAGATGAACGGACATTAGTACAAAATCCAACAAGAGGTGAATGCATTGAGCAGAAATCCATCTTGCAAACTTCTGGGAGAAGCTGTGTTCCTGAATGGGTGTGGAGGAGGGTAGAAGAGTCAGGACTGAGGGTCTAATTTTAGCTAGAGGTTGCTTTCCATAGCATTCTGTTTTTCTGGCTGTAATTATTCTATTCATAGCTTTGTCTGTAAAAATATTTGTGATACTGACTTAAATCTGGACTTAAAACTAAGTTGAAAAAATGCAGATTTTGTGTTTTGTTTTCATTCACTTTTTTCCTGTGATTCATTCACAAGACTTATTGCTAAATAACCAAATGTGCTTTTAACAATGCAGAGACATGCTTCCAAAGTAAGATTCTATTGTTTCATAGCTGTTTTTACTCTCCCCTAAGGAAACTTAGCTGTAATTAAAAACTAGCAGTAACTAGTGAGATGTAATTAGAAAGTATTAGCTTTTTGTGATTGCTTATCTTTTTTTTTTATGATATCACTTATATATGGAATCCAAAAAGTAAAATAAACTAGTGAGTATACAAAAAGGAAGCAGACTCCCAAATGTAGAGAGAACAAATCAGTGGTCACCAATGGGGAGAGGGAAGGGAGGAAAGACATGACAGGCATAGGGAATTAAGAGGTGCAAGTTTTCCAATGACTGTTCCATGTACTCTTAACCACATTCCTGTCTTTTTTACAGCTACCCAAAGACTTTCAAAGCTTATTCTTAATCAACTTTATAGATTTTATAGGCATTCCATGAAGGAAAAAGTTCAATGATAACTTTGGCTTTGACACATGAAACTTTATATTTTGCTTTTTTCTTTATGCTCTCTAGGGTAGTTTACAAAATACAAGCTTTTTAACAAACATACATAAAACATGCTTTTTTACATGCATATGCATGGGGAAATTAGTGATAAATTAAGGACAGAAAACATTAAGATAAATCTGAGAAGAGGTTGGAACCTCAAAATGAGAAATTATAAACTCAGAGGAGCAATACAATTCATGCCCAGATTGTGAGTGACCTCCAGAAAAGAAAATGAGAGAAAGTAAATCCAACCCTTGTGTTTGCATTTTAGCTTCTGTCAGAAAGCCTGATAAGAGAATCTGTTCAGTATCTGTTTGCACTGAAGAAAAGTGTGTAAATGACCCAGTGTATGAGAGAGTTGTTTGTAATTACCCACTGAATATATATGTAGATTTGATTTAAAAAAAAAAAATCCTTACTTGCTTTCCTTTCCAGTATTTATATATCCAGCACTAATGGAACCACAGACTCTAGGAGACTATAATAATTATTTGTCATAATGTGATAAATACATAAATCATTTTAAAAAAGAGGTAGTAGAAACAGGATCTCTTTGTATGTGCATCATTCAGTTTAAGCTAGATTGTGTTATGGGACACAAACAGTTGCAAATTAGTCCATGGCTTAACTGACATCCGCTCCCACATTCACAGGTTTCCTTGGGGGCTCAGATGGTAAAAAATCCGCCTGCAGTGTGGGAGACCTGGGTTCGATCCCTGGGTTGGGAAGGTCCCCTGGAGAAGGGAATGGCTACCCACTCCAGTATTCTGGCCTGGAGAATTCCATGGACTGTACAGTCCATGGGGTCACAGAGAGTCCTGTAGATTTGGTGTGTCTGTACCTTCAGCCACTGTCTCTACACCATTGCAGATGCAGGTGCTCTTTCAGAGCAGCTGTCCCTCATGGGATGGCTCAGCTGCCTAGGCTGATTATGGATAATCGGTCTCAACCTGAGAGCGTCTTTGCCACCAGAGTAAGAGAGGACACAAAGGCATTTCTATCTATAACTATACCTGAGTATCTATCTGTGTGTCTCATCTGTGTCATCTGTCTTCCCTTTGTGTAAGTGCCAAGTCGCTTCATTTGTGTCTGACTGTGCTACCTTATGGACTGCAGCCTGCCAGGATCCTCTGTCCATGGGATTCTTCAGGCAAGAATACTGGAATGCGTTTCCAGGCCATCCTCCAGGGGATCTTCCTGACCCAAGGATCACACCCACATCTCTTAAGTCTCTTGCATTGGCAGGAAGGTTATTTACCACTAACACCACCTTGGAAGTCCCCGTGTGTGTGTGTGTATATTAGTTTTTTAATGGGTAAAAGACCAGTTCAATTTCTGGGTTGGAAAGATCCCATGGAGAAGGGATAGGCTACCCACTCCAGTATTCTGGCCTGGAGAATTTCATGGACTGTACAGTCCATGGGGTCGCAAAGAGTAGGACATGACTGAGTGACTTTGATTTTCACTTTCAATTATAACTTTAAAGGTAAGAGAGGGAAATAATCTATTGGCTAGAATTTTATCATTAATTATGGACCATAAAATTCTTATTATTTCCACAATATTCACTGTGCCCTCTGGCATGCTTTTGAACAACAAAAATATATCTTCTTATATTTTGCATCCTATTATAGGGTTTATTTTATTTTTAAATTACTTTTTTGACAAACATTTATTGACCACTGACTATAGCATGAGCTAAAATGAATATTTTATTAATTAGGTTGCATCATGTTTTATGTTATTAGACTCTAGAAATATATGATAATCAGTTAATAACATCAGGATTTTAAAAATCATTATATTCTAAAGAATGTGTCATTTTCTCTTTTACTAATTTGCTAGTAGCCTATACTGTGCCTCAAAGCTAATTAATAAGTTGCAAGTTGTCAAGACACCAAACTCTTCCTTTTTCAAGACAAGATTTTCTCCTGTTTTACAGAGCATTTTAGGAACACAGAGTTTATGTAGTTTGGTTGATCTCTCAAGATCTTCTCCATGTATTTAATTGAACTATTTAAAAATTTATGATAAATGTATGTAACATAATATATATTTTATGGTTTTACCAGTAGTCATGTATGGATGTGAGAGTTGGACTATAAAGAAAGTTGAGTGCTGAAACATTGATGCTTTTGAAAAGTGGTGTTGGAGAAAACTCTTGAGAGTCCCTTGCACTGCAAGGAGATCCAACCAGTCCATCCTCAAGCAAATCAGTCTTGAATATTCATTGGAAGGACTGATGTTGAAGCTGAAACTCCAATACTTTGGCCACCTGATGTGAAGAACCATCTCATTTGAAAAGACCCTGATACTGGGAAGGATTGAGGTGGGAGAAGGGGACCATAGAAGATGAGATGGTTGGATGGCATCACGGACTCAATGGACATGAGTTTGAGTAAACTCTGGGAGCTGGTGATAGACAGGGAGGCCTGGCGTGCTGTAGTCCATGCGGTTTCAAAGAGCTGGACACAACTGAGCAACTGAACTGAACTGAACTGATGCAACATAAATTTACCACTTTAATGTGTACAACTCACTGGTGTTAATTACATTCACAGTGTCATACAGTCATCACTACTATCTATGTAAAAAAAATTCTATTATCTTAAACAGATGCTCTGTAACTCTTATACAATAAATCCCCATACCACTCCACCCTAGCCCATGGCAGTTATGAATCGACTGCCTTTCTCTGTGAATTTGCCTAGATTTTTCATATATTATTTCATTTAGCATAATATTTTCAAGGGTTATTCCTTTTGTAGGAAGTATCAGAACCACATTCCTTTTTGAAGTTGAATATTGTTCCATTGTATGTATATATTACTACAAATTTAATTTATTCATTATCCTGTAGATGGACACTTACATTGTTTCTACCTTTGAGCTAATATAAATATTGCTACAATAAATACTGTAATACAAATATATATTTGAACTCTTCTTTTTACTTCTTCTGGATATGTACAGTTGGCTATTGAACAACATTGGTTTGAAATGTACAGATTCACTTACATCTGTGTGTTTTTGTGTGTTTTGTTTTGTTTCCACTAAATACTTACTATGTGTGTGTGCATGTTTGCTTTGTCACTCAGTCGTGACGACTCTTTGCAATTTCATGGATTGTAACCCACCAGACTCCTCTGTCCACGGAACTCTCTAGGCAAGAACACTGGAATGGGTTGCCATTTCTTTCTCCAGGGGATCTCTCCACTCAGGGATCGAACCTGGGTCTTCCACATTCCAGGCAGATTCATTACTCTGGGAGCCAACAGAACATCTACTATAAAAATACAAAGGTTAAAATAAAATGAGGAGATATCTCTCTCTCTCCTTAGCCAAACCTGTATTTTTAGTCAATAGTGGTATCAAGAATTCTACCTAATCATAGGAGAAAATTAACAAATGAACAGCAACAAAAAGGAGACAGGTATTCACAGGCGAAGGCAATATTTCTAAACTTAAATTTCAGTGAATGTTTATGTTTCAGTTCAGTTCCGTTCAGTTAGTTGCTCAGTCGTGTCCAACTCTTTGTGACCCCATGGACTGAAGCACACCATTACATTTAGTAGCAATTTAATCCGGCAACATCTTCTGCTCACAGTAATATGTTAAATAAGTGGTTCTTTGACCACAGCCTTGAAAATTCTGACCTTCGAAGGTCTTGCACAAAGATAAACAAATTAATTGCTATACCTAGGTTGCCCCATCTTGCTTTCTGAGATGATAGTCTTTCTTTTACATCCGTGGTGATTAAATTTTTCTATGAAGCATGAAATATAATTACAGTGGGATAGAGAGCATTACCCACATGTGTTATATTTGCCCATGAAATTAGCAATTTTCCACTAAAAAATACCTACAGTGTTTAATACTATTTTATTCATCTTGTTGAACTATAAAGAGTTATGCTTTGTTGTTTAGATTAAATGATAAAAAATCTAATTTTTAAAACTCTCACTTAATTGCTCTGTAGTTTTACTTTTTCACTGAAGACACTTTAACTGTAAGATGCCATGCTTGTTTCAATTTGTATTCATTCAAGTCCAGTTTTGTTGCAGGAAGGGGGACCCCTTCCAGGGCTCAAAACCGGCCTCTCTAACACTCAGAAAAGAATTGTCCACGGAGACATGCGTGCTGAAAAAGCAAGAGATTTTATTGGGAAAGAGCACCCAGGTAGAGAACAGGTGGGTAAGGGAACCCGGGGGAATATCTCTACCACGTGGCTCGCAGTCTTGGGTTTTATGGTGATGGGATTCGTTTCTGGGCTGTCTTTAGCCAATCATTCTGACTCAGAGTCCTTCCTGGTGATGCACGCCTTGTTCAGCCAAGATGGATGCCAGAGAGAAGGATTCTGGGAGGTGGTCGGACATGTGGTGTCTCCTCTTGACCTTTCCTGAACTTTTCTGGTTGGTGGTGGCTTATTCTTTCCGTGTTCCTTACCAGGACTTCCTGTCATAAAACAACTCATGCAAATAGTTACTATGGTGCCTGGCCAGGGTGGGCGGTTTGGGTCAGTGTGCTTCCCCTAACCGTTTGAAATCCCTAGCTGAAGCTTTGCTAAAATGTCATCTATCCTAATGAATATGTATTAAATAAAGTACAAAATAAATCTAAGAATTGTTTTTTTCCAAGTATTCTGGGTTTCTTTGGACTTGAAGGCTCCTTTGCACTGAGTACATTATCAGAGACAGTGTTCATGGTATAAACTGCTTATTTAAATAGATAAATTCAGAAGGTGAATGATTGTTGTGGAGAACAAACAACAGTGGAAAGTTTTAGGTAACAAAGAGGAATTTATAGTTTAGTTATAAGATGCCCTTTTCTCCTCACAATGGAATATTTTACTCCATGTGTTTAGAAACCTAGTTAACAAATCTGCTTTTAAATAGCAGTTGTAATATTTTTACCTTTTTTTCTGATTATAAAAAGCATATGCTCATTGTAGTAAATGTATACAAATCAATTTACAAAAAGAAATAAGTTCATGATTGTTCCACCATCCCCAAAATCTGCCTTTATTACATGGACACAGTTACTTACCTGGGCTTCCCCTGTGGCTCAGAGGTAAAGATTCAGCCTGCCAATCCAGGAGATGCAG
The DNA here is from genome assembly GCF_963930625.1 of Muntiacus reevesi. NCBI lineage: Eukaryota > Metazoa > Chordata > Mammalia > Artiodactyla > Cervidae > Muntiacus > Muntiacus reevesi. The sequence goes on from NC_089264.1 coordinate 51,188,600, forward strand.
GTTCCAGGGTTGGGAATATCCCATGGAGGAGGAAATGGTAACCCACTCCAGTATTCTTGCCTGGAAAATCCCCTGAACAGAGGAACCTGGAGGGCTACCTTCCATAGGGTTGCAAAGAGTCAAACAGGACTAAAAGGATTGAGCAGACAGCAATTACTTCATCTACATGAAATGAATAGAAGGAAATTATCTCCATTCTCACTACCTCTCCCTTAATTGCAAGCCTTTATCACTTGCTAACTGGGATGACATTTACTTGCTAAGCACTCCCTTTCTCCAGGTTATCTCCATGCTCTCTGTTCTCTGCACTGCCTTCAGTGAGGTCAAATATATTCTTGCTCAGGTGACATCCCTCATTAAAATGTGCCCATTAGAAATTGGTTCCTGTGGTCCTCTTTAACACGCCAGAGAGGGAGAAGGCACTTCTCATAAGGAAGTGAAGACTGGAAGTAGTTAGAATTACCTAGAAAGAAAGCACCAAAGGGATTCTGAAGACCAGTGTCATATAACCTAGAGGAAGTCTGAGCTACTCAAGTCAATATAATGAATTTTTGTAATAACTCCATGGTAAACCTTCTTTTACCATTGAAATGTGAGATGACTATTTATCTGTTAGGTTCCAAATCTGATTATTCTTTCTAGAGAAATTCAGGGACATGGAAATCTAATGTGTCTGAGAGTTGCAGTTTCTGTCAAGTTTCCTCCTCCTTTTTTTGTGTTTGATTATTATCATTTTTGTTTGTTCATTTCTTTGTTTTGGCTGTGCTTTGCTGGAAGTGTAGAATCTTAACCACTGGACCACGTAGGAAGTCTGTCCTCCTTCTTACAGTTATGGTTTGCAGTTAGCTTTTTGTATGTGTCCTAAATTTAAATATGAAGTGAACAGCGTAGGTTCACTTGATATTTAAAGGACATTTTCAACATGCAAAACAGACCAGAGCAACAGTATAAGTCATAGGAAACAATATTAATTCTAGACAAAAGAAAATTCAGACTCTTTTTTGGAATTCTCAGCATGTTAAGTAAATTGATATTAATGATAATACCAGAATGCTATGAAAAAATAAAACACATCTTGAGGGCAAAAATATGCTCTTTAGTAGATATTATTGTCTATGATTGCTCTGGGATAATGGCACTCAAGTTATATTGCCACTGCAATTAAAGAATAGCTTTTCCATTGTTCTCATGTTCACAGATGTGTCCATGTGAACAACTTTTTGACCACAAAAATGTAGGTAGATATGTTGCTTTGCAATTTAGGAGGAAGTTGCTTTAATAAACTAACTGGAGTATTAAAAGTATAGTATGTGAGCACTGATTGAAAACTCAACAATAGCAAGAGAATATCTAACTCTACTATAAGTTATGGAGTTAAAATAAAAACAAGAAAATCATGTGTGCGTCTTTTGTTTGGAGTTATATGTTTATTTTTTGTGGTCTGTGTTGATATGTGCTATTGACTGGGAAAAAAACATACATGAGAGTTGTAAGCTAAGATTTTGTGGGGTGAATGAGGACTCTAGCTTGGGAGACAGTATTTCAGATAATTCTGAGAAACTGCTTCAAAGAGGTAAGGGGAAAGTTCAGTGTATAGCTGATTTTGGTGGAGGGGGAGTACATGCAATCAGGCACAGATCTTTTTGCAGAAGACCGCTGCTAGCCTCGTGAAGGTTACTGCTAGTTTCAAGGATTAGGCATCACCATGAAGAATTTTAGTGCTTTTCTCCATAAGTGGAGATTCAAGAATTAAGCTTATGAAATCTTCTGAAAACATCTAACCATCTGAAAACATGATCTGCCCGTTTTTCCCAGAGCACACAGAGTACCTCATTCCTGATCTCCATCCTGAACTCCTTAAAGTGTGTAGTAAAGGTCAGCGGCCACAACAGCTGTGATTTTATTCTTTGTAACAGTAGATGGCCAGAGAAGGCAATGGCAACCACTCCAGTACTCTTGCCTGGAAAATCCCATGGACGGAGGAGCCTGGTGGGCTGCAGTCCATGGGGTCACGAAGAGTCAGATACAACTGATGTGACTTGGCAGCAATAGCAGCAGCAGTAGATGGCAAGTACCAACCTTTAGTTGGCAGTACGCTAGAAGATCTGAGTTCAACCACATGCATGGTTAGAGTGCTTGCCTGGTGGCTCAGATGGTAAAGAATCTGCCTGCAGTGTAGGAGACCTGGGTTCCATCTCTGGATTGGGATGATGCCCTGGAGAAGAGAATGGCTATCCAATCCAGTATTCTTGCCTGGAGAATTCCATGGAGAGAGGCACCTGGTGGGCTACCGTCCATGGGGTTGCAAAGAGCCAGACACGACTGAGCGACTAGGGGTTTCACTTTATTTTTTTCACTTCATGCTAGAAGATTGGAGTTCAACCACATATATGGCTAGAAGAGTAGACCTGAAATGGAGGATGGAAGTATTGAATTTTGTATAGGACTTTGCATAGTTTCTGAGAATTTTCATATCCCTCAAAGTCCTATGCAGGCTGTTTTTTGTTTATGCTAAGCCAAATAAAGCTTAATTGATACTACTTTGCTATATTATTTATGTATTTTTTTGATAATTAAAGGGAAGTCATAACTTCCTGATGTGAGATAATTAATAGTGAAATATCTTACATGAAATAGCCAAACACATTCTAATTTTGTTCTGCATGATAGAAACATGGAAAAAAAGGAGGATTGAAGCTGTTTATTGTGGATATCAACCAGAATGTGCTAACAACTTCAACAAAAATAATCCTACTCAATTTTGTTGCATTCTTATTTTAAAATTGCTCTGTGAAATGTCTTAATACTGAAGTTGTTTTGGTGTAGTATTCCAAATAATTCTACTAAGTGATTTTCCTTATAATAAATATTGTGATATATTTTAGTATAACTAATGAGATATTTATTTACCCCTATTCAAGATAAGAATGGTAAAGAGAGACTAAATAGTCAAATTCCTAGTTTGGAGCTGTTAAGTAGACTTAGTAAATATTTAGCAAAAGCAATAGCATGAAAACCAAAATGTGTTTCAAGACTAGGCACTTGAGTTAATAAAATAATCCTCTAAAGAGTTTTTATGGGCTTCCCTGATAGTTCAGTCGGTAGGGAATCCGCCTGCAATTCAGGAGACCCCGGTTCGATTCCTGGGCTGGGAAGATTTGCTAGAGAAGGGATAGGCTTCCCACTCCAGTATTCTTGGTCTTCCCTTGTGGCTCAGCTGGTAAGGAATCTGCCTGCAATGGGGGAGACCTGGGTTTGGTCCTTGGGTTGGAAAGATCCCCTGGAGAAAGGAACAACTTAAACTTACCCAGTCCAGTATTCTGGCCTGGAGAATTCCATGAACTGTATAGTCCACAGGGTTGGAAAGAGTCGGACACAACTGAGCAACTTTCACCTTCATCTTCAAGAGTTCTTAGAATATGGCTTTATCTGTCTATTCACTTACCATCTTTCTGTTTCCCTATCTGAAAGTGAAAGTGAAGATGTTAGTCCCTCTGCTGTGTCCCCAGCTTTTTGAGAACCCATGGACTATAGCCCACCTGGCTCCTCTGTCCATGGAATTCTTCCAGGCAAGAATACTGGAGTGGGTTGCCATTTCCTTCTCCAGGAAGACTACTAAACCCATTAATAGTTTGAGGACCTTAAGTTTTTAAAAATGTACTGAAGTCAAATTGTTGTCACTGAATTTATATATGTATACATGTACATTTATGTGTATGTGCATAATAAATATGCTAATGGAAGGACAGTCTAGAGATCCTTTCTCCTGTGAGCCTCAGTTCTTGGTAAGGACACAAAGAAGAATCTAAGGTGTTACCGATTACAAGAAAGTTTATTAACGATAAAGAAAGAAAAAATACGTCACAGAGTTGGACAGTACTGGGCAACTGAGAACACATAAAGAAAGAACCCAGAGAACACCCCGAGGGAGAGGTGGACCATGCCAAGGGAGGCAAATGGCCCTGGAGGGCTGGGGTACAGAATTTTTAAGGCAGGGTCATTTGCATAAGGGAGGCGGTGGGTGATTGACAGCTGCAGGAAATATAACAAGATGCTCTACCACCAACAACCTTCCCATAATTCAGTTTGTTACAATTAGATGTATGTATTCATGGACTATTAAAGAGCAGTCAATGAATCCAGTGGCCGCAAAAGATTACTTTAGTACAGGATAGTGTGAGGTGTGTGCATGTGCTAGAGTAGGGGAACTCCTACCATTTGGCTGGTGGGGGGTTTTCTTGCCCCCTGACTGTTTTTGGAGTACTGGTGGGGGACATATTGGGGTCTACTGGTTTAGTCCTAAGTCATGTCCTTGTGATCCCATGGATGGTAAACTGCCAGGTTCCTCTGTCCGTGGGATTCTCCAGGCAAGAATACTGGAGTCGGTTGCCATTTCTTTCTCCAGAGGATGTTCCCGACCCAGGAATCAAACCTGGGTCTCTTGCATTGCAGGCAGATTCTTTAGGGACTAAGTAACCCACTCCAGTGCTCTTGCCTGGAAAATTCCATGGATGGAAGAGCCTGGTAGGTTACAGTCCATGGGGTCGCAAAGAGTAGGACATGACAGTGACTTCACTTTCTTTCTTTCTATAGTTTCTTTTGGAGCCCACTCCAGTGTTCTTGCCTGGAGAATCCCATGAATGGAGGGGCCTGGTGGGCTGCAATCTATGGGGTTGCAAAGAGTCAGACATGACTAAGCAACTAACACACACACACACGAGGTAAGCCCTATATTAGGGGCAGAGCTGGGAAATTGCCCTTGATGGGATTAGACAGTTATTGAACATTTAACTGAAGGGGCCACCTCTGGTTGCTCTTAACTAACTTCCTTCCTATCACATGCATATGTTGCATATACTTATATGTATATGTATGTGTATTTGTATGCATACAATACACTCAAATATACACATATATATGTGCATATATATTACATATAAAAGCATTGAAACAGAAAGGAAATTTAATGAGTTTTATGGTAGCTCAGAAGGTAAAGCATCTGCTTCCAATGCGGGTGACCCGGATTCGATCCCTGGGTTAGGAAGATCCCCTGGAGAAGGAAATGGCAACCCACTCCAGTACTCTTGCCTGGAAAATTCTATGGACAGAGGATCCTGGTAGGCTACAGTCCATGGGGTCATGGGGTCGCAAAGAGTCGACAGGACTGAGCAACTTCACTAAGTCACTAAAAATACTCATCAATTAAATTGTTAAAATTGTATATACAGGAGGAAAGAGTAGGTGTAGAACTTTGAAGAGTTATTTAACTTTTGTCATTTTATCATGCATAATGATACAAAATGAGCTAATTCTTTACTGTTTAGATCTGAACTAATTCCAGAAATCAGACTCATTTGTTTCTCTGATATCATGTATACTGGGATATACTTTCTCATTCCTATTTTTCCAATGGAACTATATTCTTCTGTGAGTTAAATCCAGAAATCACCATTCTTCAATTAATTCTCCCAAATAAAATCTAAAAAATAATTGCTTTCTTATTTATAGCGATTCATCCTTGTACATGATTTTCTTTCTGTATATGATTGCATTTATTTTACATCTGTTACCACTGAGTCAAGTGCTCGGGCCTGGTGGGCTGGGAAGACCCAGAGGAATCGGGTGGAGAGGGAGGTGGGATGGGGGACCGGGATGGGGAATATGTGTAACTCTATGGCTGATTCATATCAATGTATGACAAAACCCACTGAAAAATAAAAAAAAATAAAAAAAAACCACTGAAATAGTAATGTTTTGATAGCAGAAATGGTTTTACTTATATTTATTACTATTATTAACACATTATATAGCACATATTAAGAGGTAATCAATGGTTACCACAAATATATCCTATGCATGCATGAAGTGTATGCATGTGTGCTCAGTCATGTCAGACTCTTTGAGACCCTTTGGACTGTAACCTGCCAGGCTCCTTTGTCCATGGGATTTTTCAGGCAAGTATGCTGAAATGGGTTACCATTTACTCCTCCAGGGGATCGTCCTGACCCATGGAAGGAACCCACATCTCCTGTGTCTTCTTTGCAAGGCAGATTCTTTATTTGCTGAGCCATCAGGAAGCCCAATATGTAGACAGAATTTTTTCCTTCTTTTTTCACATTTTTCTTTTGGCTTTGTTGTTTTTTTTTCTGTGTGCCTTTATGTGTTTTTCAATACAGTCTTTTCTTCCTAATAAAAAAAGTGTTGTTGCTGTTGTTTTCATATTATTTGAATTTTCATGAGAGCAGGATATTTGAAAATTATTTGGACCAAAAATCAAGAACAAGCTTCTAAATATTTTGCATTTCATTTGCTCCTGATTTGGAATACTACCATGGTGTCAGATGGTCAGGAAAGAGGTGAGAAAGTTGGAAGGAAACTCTTTGGGCCATGGACTCTGCAAAGTAGATGAAGCAGTGATTTTCAAAGAGCAAAACTAATACTAAGCCTTAGACAAAAACATTAGTCAGATAAGCAGCAAGATCTAAGAAATAGCAACAGACAGACTTTTGTATAGGTAGGAGTGAAGGAATAGTCACCTTACCAAATTTGGATATCCAACTAGGGCTTTCAGAGGAAAATAAAATCTGAAGTCAATGATCTAAGAATAGCACTAAGTACTGCCATCAGCCTATTTATAAAGCTTTCAACAATTAATTTCTTTTTGATTTTTCCTTTAATTTAGTCTGTCCCTGAGGCAGTTAGTGAGAGCTGAACACAGTTGCTGATTCCTTGAGAAACATGCAAGTTTAACTCTATTTCCTTCAGGCAGGGTTGACACTTGGTTTGTCAGATGGCTCCTTCGTAGCTGCAGTGAATTTTGAATATTCTGTGTCATTTAAAGGGTGTTATTTCTTATATAGCAGGAGACAAAAGAGACATGAGTTCAATTCTTGGGTCAGGAAGATACCCTGGAGAAAGAAATGGCAACCCACTCCAACATTCTTGCCTGGAAAAATTCCATGGAGAGAGGAACCTGGCAGGCTACAGTCCATAGGGTTGCAAAGAGCTGAACGTGACTGAGTGACTGAGCACATACACGTTATTTATTGCAGCATGCTGCAAATGGAAAACACAGTGGCATTTGACACAAGTCATCCTTCTGTCCAGATCCTGGCTCTGCCACTCACATAATCTGTAATTGTGAACAAGCGAATCTGAGCTTCAGTTTCTGCACTGGCATAGTGATGAAGGTAAAACATGTCCTACCTCACAGGAGTTTTGTGATTTTTAAATAAGGCTTGCAAAGTCCACAGATATAGCAGGCATTTCGAAACTGATAATTCCTCTTTTCTCTAAAGTTACTCAGTCTGCCTAATGTGCTAGACTCTGTTCTGCCCACTATTATCATATAAATTGTGTTTCCAGTAACAACAGAGATACATAGCAAAGTAGGCTCTTGTAGAAGATTTTGCAGAAGTGATTTTTAATGAGATGCTTTTTCATGTGATTTGCTTCGGCTACTGAGCAATAATAAAACAAGACATAAGGAGAGACTTTTAAAGAGATTGTACTTTGGAACTTGGCCTTCCTCGCTGCTCTGTGAACCCTGAAGCCATCATGTGAACCAGCCTGGGCTAGCATGGTGAATGGTGAGAAGGAGGTGACCCAACAATTTCCATCTTCCATGCTGACAGCCAAACAACAGCCAGACAACTGAGTGAAGTCACCTGTGACCAGTCAACCTGCACCCAACCTGTCAGCTGACAACAGGAACAGGAGTTACTCCAGACGAGTCTGGCCCAGTTTAGGAGAATTACATAGCTGATCGCAGACCAATGCCAACCCTCAGAACTATGGCACAAATAAATGGTTGATCTTTCAGTCATCACATTTTTCTGATTTGCTACACAAGGACAGATAACTATATCTCTTAGTATATTTTTAAAAAATATGCTGATTAATTGAAGACAAAAATATGGAGGAAAAAGAATAAGGGAAAAAAGAGTGAGAGAGAAAAGATGAATCAAGAAGAAGGGAGAATTTTATCCTGGATCTTGACATTTTCCCAAGAATGAGCAAAAGAACACTTGTCTGCCATCATTTGCTTCTCATTCAATCCATAAATTAGCATTCCAATGTTGAAATGCCAGAAACATTAATTTAGGGGTTCAGAGGTGATCTCTGGGGGAGAAAAAACTCTGCAACAGCACGTTGGAAAGTCTTCTGTCTTAAATACACCAAGAATACGATTTAACATTTAAGAGCATTTTGTAATCATTAATTAGCACAGATAGCTTACTCCATCCATCTAAGAATTCTTTGGTAAAACTGAATGTCACAGTAATAATGAAAAGAGCAGTATGCCGATTGCTGCAATACTAATTTTAAATGGAGCAGAGGAATTTAAATAGGAAAGATGAATTATACTGGGACTGTAGTGTATACATATTCCTAAACTAATGTTCAATATATTTCAACCTTTTCCAAGGAAACATGGTGTTATAGAAGGATAGAGAGAAGATTCATATAGTTCCATAATGTTTTAAAAGGAATTGGTTATTCTTTCTTCACATTAACAAAAATATGTTTTCTGGTGTTAAGATAATAGTCTCAAATTTGGTGCAGTCTCCTTTGGTAAACTAAAAGAAAAACTGAGAATGTCAGTTTGTAGAAAAAATTAAAAATTGAAAACTATAAATTTTTACTGATGGCTTTGCATTTGAGATAATGGGTCACTGTAGATGGAGCTCAGTCACATTTGTAGCATTTAACTCTTGTCTCTCACAGTCCTAGCCTCATTCTGGAAAAATAAAAGTCATTCAAAATTTTGTTCATGAACTGTGAACATATTCAAATTATATGTAAAGACTAACTTTTCAACAAACATTAAAGAATTTACATTGTTAAATTAGCATTTACTTTTTGAAAGGTAACACCAAGAGGCTATATAACTATTTTAATAACATTGTTCTTACTTATGCTATTTAAAATTTTTTCTGGAGACTCAAGTTCAAGTTCTATATTACTTATTTGTTTGCCAGAGAAATAAAGTTTCTATGCTGCATACTTCATGCAGTGAGCATGTGCTGTCCATATTGATGGGACTAACGTTCAAAAATTCCTCAGTTGACTCTGAAGTGAAGTGAAGTCGCTCAGTCGTGTCCGACTCTTTGGGACCCCGTGGACTGTAGCCCACCAGGACCTCCGTCCATGGGATTCTTCAGGCAAGAATACTGGAGTGGGTTGCCATTTCCTTCGCCAGGGGAGCTTCCCGACCCAGGGATCGAACCCGGGTTTCCCGCATTGTAGGCAGACGCTTTACCGTCTGAACTACCAGTCTCTACCATACATTAAACAGTCCTTTCAGGCACTAGGAATTGTGACCTGCCTCAGGGACAGGCCTTGAGAAGCTTTTAACCTGTATAGAAAGTGATACTAACATTGCATATCTTTGATCCTATTCATTTATGTCCAGTCACCCTAATCACAAGCGCTGACAGTGCTGAGAATCTCTCTCTGACAATAAGCCTTCACTTAGGTTCTGCACAGTTTCTACTTAAATCCTTTGTATTTTGAGCTCAAATTAATCTATTGGTTTCTTTCTTTACCCCACATTCACTGTGCTTTACCAACTGCAAAAAATAAAAAGAAGAGGTGAAAATAGATTTCCTTGTCCCTAAAACTGGAGAAAAAAAATGGAAGGATCATGCATTTTGGAATCAAACAAAACCACCTTCAACCCCTATATTAAGCACCTGCTCTACAATCTCACACCTACCCCTGTTGTATGGTCAGGCCGATCAAGAAGACAGTTCTCTTGCTCTTTGTCCATCCCTTATCTGAAAAATGCCTGTCATACCTACACCGTACTCACTTGACCAACCATCCCTACATGATTGCCCCAGGCCCCAGCTAGGGATAGCTTATCGAGGGACTGGTAAGAGGCATGCCCCTCTTCTTGCTTTCTTGCTAACTAATGAGCCAATCTGATGTAATTCCTCCTCTAGCTGGCAATCTCCCCTTCTCCTTGGGAGCAAAGTCTGCCACCACATCCTGACTGCTGTCTTGCTGCACATGGGGGGATGTTACTGCAAAATCCTGCCTCAAATGTGTACACTCCCCCATCCATGAAATCACTGATGCCTCTGTTACTGACTCTTGCTCTTTCTTCTGTCTTAAAGCTGGGCAAGCGCAGGCCTCATAGGTGTTCAGGGTGCAGCCTCACACTCGTCGTGTTGCTATGAGGATTAGAAATGGTGTATGCAGCTGGTAGTATACATGGGCTTTGTGACCAAATGACTTTATAATTTCATATATAAGGAAGCCTCTCCACTCCAAGCACAAGGTTATGATAATAAAATTTGAATAGATATAGTTAAAACAGCATAACACACTAAAAATTATAACTATCTCTGGATACGTAACAGAAAGCTAAAATGTTAATTAGGAAGGAAGTCATACATAAGTATGTTGAACTTCTCATACAGAAGTAGGCAGGGGAATCTGAAAGAGCTTTGTCATTTTATTTCACAAAGAGTAAATTTACGTCGTTTTTTTTCATTATTTTGCCTGCCTTTCATTACTTTTTTATTTTTTTTTTCATTTTTTATTATTTTTTTTTAATTTTTATTTTTCAGTGGGTTTTGTCATACATTGATATGAATCAGCCATAGAGTTACACGTATTCCCCATCCCGATCCCCCCTCCCACCTCCCTCTCCACCCAATTCCTCTGGGTCTTCCCAGCCCACCAGGCCTGAGCACTTGACTCATGCATCCCACCTGGGCTGGTGATCTGTTTCACCACAGATAATATACATGCTGTTCTTTTGAAACATCCCACCCTCACCTTCTCCCACAGAGTTCAAAAGTCTGTTCTGTACATCTGTGTCTCTTTTTCTGTTTTGCATATAGGGTTATCGTTACCATCTTTCTAAATTCCGTATATATGTGTTAGTATGCTGTAATGATCTTTATCTTTCTGGCTTACTTCACTCTGTATAATGGACTCCAGTTTCATCCATCTCATTAGAACTGATTCAAATGAATTCTTTTTAACGGCTGAGTAATATTCCATGGTGTATATGTACCACAGCTTCCTTATCCATTCGTCTGCTGATGGGCATCTAGGCTGCTTCCATGTCCTGGCTATTATAAACAGTGCTGCGATGAACACTGGGGTGCACGTGTCTCTTTCAGATCTGGATTCCTCAGTGTGTATGCCCAGAAGTGGGATTGCTGGGTCATATGGCAGTTCTATTTCCAGTTTTTTAAGAAATCTCCACACTGTTTTCCATAGTGGCTGTACTAGTTTGCATTCCCACCAACAGTGTAAGAGGGTTCCTTTTCTCCACACCCTCTCCAGCATTTATTGCTTGTAGACTTTTGGATAGCAGCCATCCTGACTGGCGTGTAATGGTACTTCATTGTGGTTTTGATTTGCATTTCTCTGATAATGAGTGATGTTGAGCATCTTTTCATGTGTTTGTTAGCCATCTGTATGTCTTCTTTGGAGAAATGTCTGTTTAGTTCTTTGGCCCATTTTTTGATTGGGTCATTTATTTTTCTGGAATTGAGCTTCTTTTTTAAATTTTATTTGTCAGCACATGTAAATAGGAAAGTTATGTGAAATAAGTGGCTGGATTTCATCCTATTATATTCATTATATGATAATTTCGTCTTATTATATGATAGAGTTTTCTCAACCATAAGTAAGGCTAAAAGGGGGCAAATATGTCTAAGTTATGCCTATGTTCTTTTTCTTTTCTCCTAATCTGATTACTAAGAGAAAAAGAAAGAAAAGAAACAAATTCAGTATCCTAATCATAATCTGTACCATGAAGGAGCCTACCAGATGGGTGGCTTGATTTTGATGTCTCTGTATTGCTATAGAATGGGAGACACTACTGTCAATAAAAGTCACGATGTGTAGGACTTTTAGGAAGTAACTTTAAAACCAAAAATTGTGGTTAAAGAAGAAAGAACGTACACAATCCCACTGAAATTAAGTGTACAAAATAAAAAGCTAGAAAAGGAGTGCTAATATTAAAGAAAACAGCCAGCGTGCGTACACATGTACACACACACGCATAAACACACGCACTCATGTGCATGTGCATGACAAATATACTTCCAGTGAAATATAAATAATAATTTGATGATATCAACACTCACATGTTCATATTTAATCTGTAAAGCAGAATCATGGGTAAGGAACCAAAATAAATCTTAAAAATACATAATAAGGAAAAGAAAAATCTATTAAAAAAGGAATGGAAAACCATAGGCAATGAAATTGGTACAAATTAGCATATACAAATGTATAGACTGGACAGTGTTTACAAACTTTAATGAGTTGGGAGTGAATACTATGTAACTTAACAATTCAAAATAGAGTTGGGATAAAAAGAATGTTAAGATATACAAGACTTCTGTACAAATATTGTTTAATTATAAAGAATTCAGTAAGATGATAAAGAATTATGATAAGCAGGAAAACCAAAAAAATAAATCCTTCTTGATGATAGTAATATCACAACAACAACAATGCCCGTAATATCGAAGGCTTACCAAATAACAGGCTTTGTTCACAGTGCTTTACACATTTTACTTTTAAAACAGTTTACATTGTGTACTATCATTTATTCAAGTTAAAAGTGAGAAAGCTGATGCAGAGGTATGTTGTTTGTATAGCAAGTCATAGCACGTGCGTAAATGTTCACTAGTCCTCCTGATCCTAGTAGACCATACCACTTCTTTGTCAACATGACACGATTTTTCCAAATTAACTTATATATTAATTTTCATTTATTAATTAATTTCATTAATTAGTTATCATTCCCTTTGCCTTTTAAAAATGTATTTAATGAACTTGACAATTGACTACTAAATTTCATGTAAAGTAATCAAGGTGAATTTCAAAGCAAAGGAAATTTTTATTAAGAAATACTAAGAAAATGTGATGAGTTCGCATCTTATATAGGAATTTATTTTATGGATGGTACTGTAGAAAACTAGAGTGCAATTCAGATGGATTATTTCTACTTCTTTCTCTCTACTTCCAAGCAGCATCTCTGGCAGTGGCTGTATCTTCTCCAGGTTCTAGCTACATTCAGGCCAAATTGTGCCTGCTATCCTAACCACAGGATCTTGCAAATACTAACTCTTCCATGACCCCTTCTAATCCTAGACTTCATGATGCCTTTCTGCTGTTGCCAAACACTGAGTTGCCTCACCATCCCCTTTTAGACTGTTCAGTTCTGCCTCTTTTGCAAATAATTCCCATTGTAAATTCCCTTCACTGAAGCCATTCCCTTTGGCATGGCTTCAGTTGACTTGATCAAATCCTGGATAATAGAGCAATAGTAATTAAAACAGTAGGATATTGATATAGATATAGAAAAATTGGCAGAAAAGAACTACATATATGTGAATATTTGTGACAGAATTAGTTTTATAAATTAGTCAGGAAAACCTTGGCTATGCAATAACTTCCACTGGGAGCAATTAATTCATCACATGCAGAAGGAAAAGTAAGAAATTAGTTCGTCTCCTCACACTGTACATAAATATTTTTCATAGTCCTTAACTTCACACTACATATTTTTCTACCATACTGAAGAGAGAAAATAAAATAAATTTTAACATTGTTAAAAATACATAGAGAAATATATGTTAAGTAAAAAAGAATTTTTCTAATAAGATACTCAATTCAAAAAATAAAAAGGGGATTATTAATTGCTAATATTAACATTTTATTTTGACAAAGGATATATAAAGTTAAAAAATAAAATGAAAGAAACAAAGATTTTATTATCAATGTGTAAAGAATGTCTAAAAATCATTAACAAAAAACAATTCAATAGAAATGAGTAAAAAATGTAAGTGCGGTCAGTTCAGAAAAAGTGTGATTTGGATGGCCAATAGATATGTGAAATGATGTTTCCTTCTACCAATAAATCTAAAATATACAAATGTAAAGAATAATAAAATATTTTTTTCAATTTTAGCAAAATTATACAAAATGTTTTTAAACAAAATAGGATACTTGCATTTTGCTGATGAGTTGCACATTGTTAGAACATTTTGGAAAGTTCTTCAGCCATAATTAACAAAATTAATGACATATATATCTTAAGACTTAGGGATTCTACAGTATGCCTGAAATCCAAAGAAAACTTTTCACATTTGCACAAGAAAACATGCAGAACTCCACTGTAGCATGTAGGCTTGGAAGATTGGAGGCATCTTGTGTTTACACCAGTGAAACACTGGGAATAGGTTTAGCGGGTGTGTGTGTGAGCTCTGTGTTATAGCAGGAAAAAGCAATGACTAAGTCTTAATAAACCTGGGTAGGTATTTTTAAAAAATGAATATAAAAGGCAAAGTGCAAAATTTGTATTCAGATGATAGCACCAAGGGAAATTTTAAGACAATACAATACATTTCTACTATATACATGTATCCCTGGAGAAGGAAATGGCAGCCCACTCCAGTATTCTTGCCTGGGAAATCCCACGGACAGAGGAGCCTGGTGGGGTCCATGGGGCCGCAAGAGTCGGACACAACTTGGCAACTAAACCATCGCCATGTACGTGTATAGGAAATGCATAACAACAACATTATGTGAGAAAGGTATATATATTAAATTTAGAAAGCTGCTAAATGTTGGTTTGGAGAAAAAAGAAATGGGATAATGACTAAGAACAAAGAGGACTCTTTTGTATGAATCTTCTTATTTCTTTTAAAAAATAAATTGAGAAATATGGAAAATTTAACACTTTAACAATATAGATGATGCTCGCAAGTGTTACAAATGATAAAATTTAACTTCAAAGTTATTAAATATATACACAACCATAGGCTTCCCAGGTGGTGCTAGCAGTAAAGAATCTGCCTGCTAAAGCAGGAGATGCAAGAGACACTCATTCAACCCCTTCGTTGGGAAGATCTCCTAAAGTAGACAATGGCAAACTACTCCAGGTTTCTTGCCTGGAAAATTCCATGGATAGAAAAAGGCTGGTAGGCTATGGCCTATTGGGCCACAAAGAATCAGACACGACTGACCACACATGCATAACCTATGCTATAGACACAGAAAATTAGAAAAATAAATTTTGTGTAAAGTGATTATGAGTAAATATTGACTTATTAGTTTATGTTTTATCTAGTTTATAATATTAAAATAATATCATATCTTATTTATGATAAACAGTGATTCATTTTGCAAACATTTGAATTAACGCAAATGGCATCAAACTGTTTTATATTATTTCCTTTATGCTTTTAATATAGATTCAAATTATATATCTAATATAAATTTTATACTTGTATTTTACATATACAAAGCTGTTTAAATGGGTTAGTATAAACCTCCATTTTGATTTTTCTTTCATATAAATTAATAGATTTATTTACAGAATAATTCTTTGTGAAAATAGTAGATAGCAAATATAGTCAAATACAGTTGTGCATTCAAGTTGAATCATTAATCTGCCTCCCTCCCAATACAATATTTTCTTCTTGTTTTACAAATTTTACATAATGATACTTTGATACCAGTATTAAATTTTAATGCTTGGTAGATGTTGGCAAATTAGATACTTTTAAATATTATGTCACTCTGAATAGAGTTATAGAACTCCTTTACAGATAAAAGTAGCATACTTGTAGGAATAATAAACATTTTTATTATGCTGGGGGCTATGAAACATATGTCAGTCTAAATTGTTTGGAATCTCTTTTCCCTCTAGATTTTAATAAATTCTCTTAACAACACAGAATATATTTTCATCTTGTAACTTTTTTGCAAATAAATTTATTTCTAATATATTTCTAAATTAATTTAAATAGATTTTGTGCTGAGTAAATAAACACTGAAATAAGTTGCATTGAATGACAACACCACATGCAGATACCCTCTCTACAGTATTTTTCTCTAGAATTTTAGTTCAACAAATATATTCTACTGGGTTTAAAGCAGTTGCCCAGGTAACATTTATATCTTTTATTTCTCCTATTAGTGTTAGAGAGAAAGTTCCTCTGGTCTTTCCTTTCATTGTTTGTAGCTAATAATTAAAAAAAAAAAAAATCATTGTCCAAATGTTAATTTTTGGCCTGCTCAGCTGAACCTATCTTACTACTATTTCTTCTGGTTTCCAGTTCTTATATCAGAGGAGCAGACATATAACACAACGTGAAATGTAAGTAAGGTTTGATTTCCTAGAAAGTAACCTTAAAATGCTTCTTCTAGCCACACGCTGTACTAGAAACCATGGGGTCAGAAAAGAACATATAGACATGGTTCCTGCCGAGGTTCTAGGGATGCTATAAGTCTAGGGGATGATGCCTGCTTCTAAATATATTGTAAAAAGAATTTAAAGTAAAATATTCTCTTTCGAGAAATGAAACTCAAAATTTTAAGTTGATTAATAGAAACAATTGAAGTGACAGATTGTATTTAATTTTTTTAATTTATTTGTTTTCAATTGGAGGATACTTGCTTTACAATATTCTGTTGTTTTCTGTCATGTATCAACATGTATCAGTCATAGGTACATGTATGACCCTGCTTCTTGAACATCCTTCCCACCTTCCACCCATTCCACCCCTCTAGGGTGTCACAGACAACCTATCTGCAGGGGAGCAACAGAGATACAGATATAGAAAACAGACTTGTGGATGCAGGGAGGGGGTGCTGGGGGAAATGAATTGAGAGAGTAGCATTGAAACATACACATTACCATATGCAAAATTAGATAGCCATTGGAAATTTTCTATATGACACAAAGAGATGGTATTTTAAAATCAATATTATCAATTATTTCCCAAAACTAAACTGAGAAATTTTTATATGAGCTTTTTCATCTTTAATACACCATGATTAGATTTTGGGTTGTTTGTGTTTTAAAGAAGGAAAAACAATGAGAATTAAAAGGAGGCAAAAAAAAATTCAGCAGTCTTGAGTCAAGTGACTTATGTGATTTATCTGAAATATGCAAATTATTTTAGATTCAGAAAAAATTAATTAGAATATTTATTTAAAGTATTCATATATTTTTACAAAAGTGCTGAGATAAAAATCAATTCTTACATGTATAGAGAAAATAAGTAAATGTGCATATAATACATATTTAATGGCTAAGTGAAATGGTTGATATATGTATTATACATACAGGTTGGGCTATATATTTATAGTTAGGTAGAATTAGATAGGTAACTAGCTAGTTATCTACATATCCTTTTTATAATTATTCTCAAAAGGAGGAATAACTAAGAATATTTTTGTAACAGTAATTTTGAGGTAGATAAGTGAATGAAGGTGATGTTCAAATATTCAAACTCCTGACAGCAAACTTGTGATGAGGTTAACATTTGGAGTGAATGTTTAGAGTGTGGTGTAGCTTCAATGTGAAATGTTCTGTTATCAAGTCACTCTAAGTCTTCAATTCTTTGCCTGTAATGTGTAGGTAATAAACTAAATTTCCTCTCAAATGTAAAATCTAGGTGACAGGTAGTTTATTCAATTTATTATGTTCAATTTATTCAAGAGGTATTTTACTCAATATTTTATTCAATACTGCAGCCCAGATGTAAAATATAACCTTTCATATTAGAAGTATTGAATACACCTTGTCGAGTTAATAGAAATCAATGCATCAGTCAATTAGTGGTTGCCTTTCACAGACAAGTTTTAGTTGACCTCAGGCACTTTTCAGAAAACTAAGATCATGGCATCCGGTCCCATCACCTCATGGCAAATAGATGGGGAAACAACGGAAACGCTGACAGACTTTATTTTCTCAGGCAAAATCACTGAAGATGGTGACTGCAGCCTTGAAATTAAAAGACTCTTGCTCCTTGGAAGAAAAGCTATGACCAGCCTAGGCAGCATGTTAAAAAGCGGAGACATTACTTTGCGGACAAAGGTCCGTTTAGTCAAAGCTATGGTTTTTCCAGTAGTCATGAATGGATGTGAGAGTTGGACCATAAAGAAAGCTCAGCCCGGAAGAATTGATGCTTTTGAACTGTGGTGTTGGAGAAGACTCTTGAGAGTCCCATGGACTGCAAGGATATCCAACCAGTCCATCCTAAAGGAAATCAGTCCTGAATATTCATTGGAAGGACTGATGCTGAAGCTGAAGCTCCAATACTTTGGCCTATGGGATTCCAAAGAGTCAGACATGACTGAGCAACTGATCTGAACTGACTGAACAGAATCAGAACTTATTCTTAAGGTTATGGCAATCTAATAAATATGTTAACATAACAAGAACAATATGGTACATAAGTAATAAAATATTCTTTCAACTTTTAAAGCAGTTTGACATCTTCTGTCAGAATTTTGGTATTTGTCTTGCTTTTTGCCTCAGCAATTTCTCTTCAAAAACTTAAACTTTGGACATCAAACTGTTCAGAGTTTAAACTGTTATAGTCAAAGCATTGCTTATGCTACTGAATCATTTAAATCACTTAATAATGAGATACTAAACATATTATGATAAGTCCATTAGGTAGATTGATTTGTGGTCATTAAAAAGAAATGAGAGAGGGTGCTTAATGGAATCAAATATAGTGAACATGAGGAGAAATTACAAAGTATTGCCTCTACTGCTCCTATAAATTTTATGAAAAATGCATTCCCATCCATTCATAGCACAAAGATTGATAAAAGAGATAATAATACACATGTAAGAAATATATCGATACTTTTTAGATGTTCCTGTTCAAATATTTTTTGCTTTTAAAATACTTTTAACAAGTCATTTTAAACAGAAATATCAGGCAGCAGTATGCAGGATGGAATGTAATCAGGCAAAAGTTGAACCAAAAGCTAAGACAAACTGAAGATGAATATGAAAAGGTTATGGCTTTAATAGGATTCTGAGTTCTGTTGATCTACTAGTTAGTTGCTAAGTTGAGGTAGAGGATACTATAGAATTTCAGGAAACAGTTTTATGATTGTTTTTATTGTTTTAATTTTTATTTTATTTTTACTTTATTTTTGCATAATCAGAGATTATGTAAGCAGTTTAAATTTGAAGTGGCAGATGAATATTTAATTAAACCATATGTTTGGAGCAAAACCTTTGTTCTCATCTGTATAAATTAATACATACGTGCACCTTAGGGTTTTAGAACAGACAGTTTATTTTAATTTTATATGTTCTTGGTTCAGAAAGATACAGGATGGGAAATAGAGACACTTAGGACATAATGTAAGTTGAAGTAACAAAGATGAGTAATAGTAGGGTAAAGACCATATCGTGTAATTAGCAGTGAGGATAATATAATACAATACAAACCTATTACATGAGATTGTTAGGACACAAGCTTTGTTTTTGTTAATACTATTCCAGAAATCCCATCAGTGAAAAGAATCCAGGTTAATTGCAAAATAGCTAATGCCTGTGGCACCAAATGGCTAGCTATTTTAGAGACTTACCACTAGATTCTTATTTACCTGTGAAAAATCATAAAATCAAATGATATAAGTAACATCATCAAAAATATTTCTTACAGAGGATCAAACAAAAATTTTGCAGGTATGTTTCCAACAGCACTTTTTAAAAAAGGACAAATGCCCACGTTGGTGTGCAATTCAGTAACATCAGTTAATTTTATGTGTTTTGAGGGGCTTGTGGTGACAGAGTAAAAACAGAATATTAAAAGGCTCACATATATATTTCCTGCTTATGTGGATTTCAGTGTTAATTTTGGAGAATTGAGTGGTATAAGCTTTTTCACATATATTGTTTCTTAAATTATACCTTTGAAGGTGGGTGGTTTTGAGTATTATACCTACATGGAAACTTTTATGCATTCCTCATTAAACATAGACCCAAACACCTTAACAACACTGAATAAAACATACAATTTTGAAATATTGTGAAAAACAGTATGAGGAATATGTTAGAAAATAACCAGTTCATTACATACCTAGTGGCTCAGATGGCAAAGAATCTGCCTGCATTGTGGGAGGCCCGAGTTCTATCCCTGGGTCAGGAAGATCCTCTGGAGGAGGTCATGGCAACCCACTCCAGTATTCTTGCCAGAATTCCATGGACAGAGGAGCCTTAGTTAGTGGTCTACAGTTCATGGATTCGCAAAGAGTGGGACATGACTGAGCGACTAACACTTTCACTTTTCACTTGCATTATTTCTTGGTAGTTTGGCCATTTAAATCCCTGGTACCATGACTATTATCAGTCAATATTACATTAGATAAGTCATATTCAGGTGATTGAAATGTAGTGTGAAGAATGATTATTTATATGCTTGCACAATTGTAACAAAAATATTTATTTTAGGAATAGTAAAAAAGAGACAATAAATGAAGAGCTTTAGGAAAATTATGACCAACCTAGACAGCATATTAAAAAGCAGAGACATTACTTTGTTAACAAAGGTCCGTCTAGTCAAAGCTATGGTTTTTCCAGTGGTCATGTATGGATGTGAGAATTGGACTATAAAGAAAGCTGAGTGCCGAAGAATTGATGCTTTTGAACTATGGTGTTAGAGAAGACTCTGAGAGTCCCTTGGACTGCAAGGAGATCCAACCAGTCCGTCCTAAAGGAAATCAGTCCTGAATGTTCATTGTGAGGACTGATGTTGAAGCTGAAATTCCAATACTTTGACCACCTGATGCAAAGAACTGACTCATTTGAAAAGACCCTGATGCTGGGAAAGATTGAGGGCAGGGGGAGAAGGGGATGACAGAAGATGAGATGGCTGAATGGCGTCACCGACTCAATGGACATGAGTTTGATTAAACCCCGGGAGTTGGTGATGGACAGGGAGGCCTGCCGTGCTGCAGTCCATGGGGTTGCAAAGAGTCAGACACAACTGAGCAGCTGAACTGAACTGATAGACTAATAATTTTAGATATATTACAGATAAAACCAAACACGATTATATTTATAAAACCTTTTCAAGTATATTTTAAGAAATTAGTTTTATATTTTTTCAGAAGAAAAATCTTTAAAAACCATGATATTTTTTACAAAATGTAAACGAGTATGAAAACTATATTAGATAAGTTATGATGTGTGTGTGCATGCTCAGTTGTTCAGTTGTATCCAACTCTTTGCAACCCTTTGGACTGTAGCCAACCAGGCTCCTCTGTCCATGGAATTTCCCAGGCAACAATGCTAGAATGGATTGCCATTTCCTCCTCAGGAGACTTTTCTGATCCAGAGATCAAACCCTTGTCTCCTGCATCTCCTGCATTGCAGGAGAATTCTTTACCATTGAATCTTGGGGAAGCCCCACAGTTTAGATACTGCAGCGTAAATTTTGTATTCAATTATTCGCAAAGCTAAATAATATATCTCTTCAATAAAGACTTATACAAATAACCCTCGTCTTTCTTCTCTCAACCTCTCTGTCACTTTTAGCCACTGCCATCCATGCTAATTTTTTATAATATCAGGATATATCCAAGTCTTAAAATAGTGGGAAGAAGTTTCATTAACACAGATACTGGCAGGCTGTTGGACAGAATTTCTGACAATGCATTAAAGACAAAGCATCATACCAGTAACTTAGTATGACTCATCTTAATTTTCTATAAATACATATGCTTTAAATTTGATCATCTCTTATAATTACACTGAGGGTTGCAAATTTAATGTGAGAACCCCATTTCAACTGCACTCAGTATTTTCAATTTAGAAGTAATTGGTTTTCCATCTTAACTTAGAAGTGTAAAGCACAGAGAAAATATATGCATTGCCATAAAACCACAGAAGGGTATGGGAATATATTTAAATGCTTGGAGAAAATTAAGAGAAACTTTGAAGCATTAGTAACTGCTTTGATTATAAAAGGCATAATTTTGGAATCTATTGCTCATTTATTCCACTTTGGGTATAGCTAGTTCTAAAGTTGGGTTTGTTCTTTTTGTATCATTTCATGTGCTATATTAATTAACTAATTAATTAGATTGTGAGTTATTAAACAGTGATTTTTTTAATTCTCATGATATCTTCTTGACAGAGGTTATAGATTCAACAAAATAAATGACATAAATTTTTTTATGCAAAACAGCTTTATTCCTAATGAGAAAAGCAAACACATATGATAACACAGGACAGCATGTGGATTCTTGGATAATCACATTTTTTTTTTCAAGCTTGATCCTACTAATGAATTCTGATCATTGCTGTTCATTTTCTATTACTAGGGAATAAACTGAATGAAAGGCCTGTGTCTCTGATTAGCTTTATCCTATATCCTAATTCCTATGACCTAAATATTTTAAATATATTCAAGAAATATAGATTGATTCTAATTCCTAGTTTGAGCCAAATATCTGATTTTAAATATTTCTTTTTAAACTTAGGTCTCTTTTCAGTCCCAGTTTTCATTGACTGATTTCTATATCTGCTCATACATTTGAACTGCCATGCCTTTGTTGGATTATGTAGTCTTGGGAAAAATGATTAAAACATGAAAAATAAAATGTCCTTGAGGCAAGTTAGAACAAACAGTTGAATAAGTAAAAATGAATGGAAATGTATATTGTAAAAGCAGTCAGTTACTGAAAAATATAATTAGTACTGTAATTAAAATTTGTATGTATAAAACAGATATCCAAAAACTTAACTCAGTGAGAAAGAAGTATAAAAGACAATGTGTGAAAGACAATTTATACTCTTAAAATTAAAAATCACAGATGCTAAAGAAAACTTTTTTAATAAATGCATGAAAAGCATAGATGCACTGGGGAGATACAAGATTAACTATATTCAGAGTAATAGAGTGAAGAAAATAAATGAGAATATCAGAAAAAGTAGAAATTAACTCATGCTTCATGGTAAAAGTCAGAGAATTGCTTAATTGTGTATCAGGAGAGAAGTAGTGTTTAAGAGATAGGAAGGTAATAAGAAAACATTTTTTATTTATATAACACCAGCAAATCATGGAAATAAATTTTGTCATTCCAATGTAAGACAATATAGATGAGAGAAAGGTGAAATATATTTATTATTTTCTGATTTTGTAACTATTTCTAGTCTTACTAAATATCCTAAATAAATATTAACCAGAATGTGAAATTTGAAATACACTATTAGAAAGAAAAATTCTTTAGATTTACTATCAACTCATATCCCATTGTGATCTGTGTCATTTAATTCAGTATTCTCAGTCTTTAAAATTCTGCCTTCTTAACCTACAAGCATCATCATTCAAACTGCCTTTTATCTAACCATGTGTGCTGTACTATTCTGTTATAAATAAGGCTATTTGGATTTATGTTTCCCAGAGTCTTATTCCTGAAAAGAGTTAGACAAAAGTGAAAATATGCAATATTTAAGAGATAAAAATAAAGCAGCAACCATTTTGCTATAAAGGTGGAGAGGGAGGTGGGAGGGGGGATCGGGATGGGGAATACGTGTAACTCTATGGCTGATTCATGTCAATGTATGACAAAACCCACTGGAAAAAAAATAAAATAAAATAAAAAATTTTAAAAAAAAGTTCCTGCTGATTAAAGGAAATAAGAAGCTGATACAGATGGGCTCATGGGGTCCAATTCTTGTTCTTTCTTGCATCACTAAGAGCTCTTCTTTCTATTCAATAGCTCACTGATACAGCAGTTACTCTTGGCTCAAGGATAGACTCCTCCACCCTCAAACTCAGAAGGCCCTAGCCACAAAAAGAACACAAAGCCAGAATCAATAAAATTAAAACAGAGATAATTAAAAGAATAGAGTTTGCTAAAAATAATAATCATCTTTAGAAAAATAGACATTCTCTAGAAAAGTAACAGAAACCTACTGTATTAATCAAGATTGAAGTTGTAAGCAGATTGAATTCTTTGTACAGAACAGGCAGGAAAAGCTGTAAACCATTATCTTGAGGGGAAATTTTTGACTTAACAGTGCTTCAACAGATAAAGTACTGACTTATTTCACCAGGAGTAACTGTATCTCTATTTTTTTGTCTATATTTTGGCAACCTTTTTCAATATTTATTCAAAAATATTTATAAGCATAACTAGACAGAGACTTTTTATGAATCAAGGTGCTGGATCTTTTTAAACTGAGGATAGCAGTTGCCACAAAGAGACAACATCCTGCCATAGGCTTGTATACTATGTTTCTATCGTGCTCCTTCACTAGAAGTTGGATGAACCTAGCCTCTAGATTTTCCTGGAAACCTACACATAGACCAGTTACTGAGCTTTCTTTAATCTTTCTAGCCCCTTTTTTAGATTTTTAATTTCATTGCTCCTCCAAAATTGTTTAAAGAATAATTCCTTATTCCATTATACCCATAGTGCTCTTGCTTTATTAATTGAATTCTAATACAAGTAAACATCATATTCTATTAAACCCTTATGTCATGTACAGCTTCTTATTCTGCCATAAGTACCTTTTCACCATTTTCTGTTGTTTTAATTGAGCTCACTATTTTAATAATTTTCTTTTTAATTAGCTAAATCTAGTTTTTTAAAAATAATACCATCAAGCATATCTCTGTTTTCCAAATCAAACCATTAATCTAAATCACTTGGACAACTTTCTGAAAAATATAGATACTTGGATCCTATTCAAGACTTTAAAATCAGAATCATTTGATGTAGATCTCAGGAAACTATGAATTTAAAAGACACATTAGCTATGTTCACTTGTGAAAGCTTCCTAACGTCTCAACATTATTTACACCATATGCACATAGAATTAATAATGCTACCTACCAAAGTTGTAAGAATAGATTACAAAGTTACTATTTAATTACTAACAAATGAATTATGATTAGATAAGTTAATGATCATAAAATAAAATAATTGATTAGTTTCCAAATTCCTCTTTAGATATTGACAGACTTATTCTGAAATTTCTATGATGTTTCAAAAAGCAAAGAATAGCCAGGACAATCTTGAAGGCAAATAACAAGAGGGGTATTATTTTACTATCTTAAATATAAATATTTAGTATAAAGGCATGCTAATTAAAATAATGTTTTAAAGGTAATATGATAGAAAAATAAATCAATAACAAAGAACACTTTAGAATCAGAGAAACATATAGGTGGGCAATTGATTTTTGGCAACAATAATATGGTAGAGTACTGAGGAAACCTAATAAATTTCGATTATGTTACCTAAAGAAAACAATGGTATTTGACATTTATTCAAAACTATATAAATCAGTTCCAGGCTCTATATTCATATAAAATTGAACATTCAATGGAAAAAAATAATCTCTTCAATGAATGGTGTTGGAAAAACTGGACAGCCATATGGAAAAAAAAAACAGATATTTCTTTCACACAGTATAGGAAAACCAATTCCAAATGGATTAAAGGTTCGAATGTAAGACCTAAACACATGGAACTCCTACAAGATAGCACAGGCCGTCTTTGAGCCCTGATCAGCAGTCCGGAGTTGGCTCTCGGACAGGAGTCCACACGGGGCCCAGGTTATCAGCCTCCTAAATAAAGCAATTTTCCTTTCCTGCCAACGGTTATTTCTCCAATATTGGCTTTCAAGTGGCGAGCTGCTCAACCTGTTGGGTAACAGTATTGGTGGGAATGTGGACAAAAGAAACCCTTGGACACTTTTAATTGGAATGCAAATTGGCACAGCCATTATAGAAAGTAATAGGAAAGTCTCTCGAAAAGTTAGAAATAGAACTGCCATATGGTCCAGCAATTTTACTACTGCGGGTATATCCAAAGGGAATGAAACCATACCTCAAAGAGATAGCTACACTCTACATGAACAACATGTTCATTGCAGCTTATTCAAAATGTCCAAAATATGGAAACAACCTGTGGCCATTGATGGATGAATGGTTAAAGAGATTGTTATATACACATATACACACACACAGTAGAATATTATTCAGCCTTAAAAAGGGAGATTCTGCTATTTGCAGCAATCTAATGAAAGTGGAGAACATTATGCTGAGTAAGATAAACCAGAAAGAAAAATACTACATGACATCACTTACATGCAGACTCAAAAAAAAAAGTCAAACGCATAGAATCAGACAGGAGAATGGAGGTTAGTTACCAGAAGCAGAGAGACTGATCAAAGGATACAAAATTACCATTATGTAGGATGAGCAGGAAATGGCAACCCACTTTAGTATTCTTGCCTAGAGAATCCCAGGACAGAGGAGCCTGATGGGCTGCTGTTCATAGGGTCACACAGAGTCAGACACGACTGAAGTGATTTAGCATGCATGTATGCATTGGAGAAGGAAATGGCAACCCACTGCAGTATTCTTGCCTGAAGAATCCCAGGGACAGAGGAACCTGGTGGGCTGCCGTCTATGTGGTCACACAGAGTCTGACACGACTGAAGTGACTTAGCAGTAGCAGCAGCAGGATAAATAATTCTAAAGATCTAACACAAAAAGCACAATAACTACAGTTAATAATACTATACCTAGTACTGGAAGTTTGCTAAGAGGGTAAATTTCAGGCGTTCTAACTTCACATGCAAAAATGGTAGTTATGTGAGGAGATGGATATGGTGATTAGTTTGACTACTAATCATTTCATTATGTTTATGTATAGTGAAAAAGCTAATTAGCATGTTGTATAACTAAAATATGTTTCATTTGTAAATTTTAGTTTAAAAAGGAAAAATAATGAAATATGGTATAAGATAGATGCTGAATGAATGAGTGTCACTTCACATTTCATGATTTGTTTTAAATGCCTAACACATATCTGTTACTATCCCATATGATTTAATGGCCATGTACTTCTAATTCCTGTAAACACACATTATCTGAAAGAACAGAAACAAAACAAAGAACTCTAAATTAAGGTAGAATAGGGGAGCAATACAGATAGCTTGTAATACTTGAAAAATTTGTTACCTAGTTAATTATAATACCCACTGCTTTTATTTTTTATTTTTTCAGAGAAGTATTAAATTTGCTTACCTCAATGAATAGTAGAAATGGGCATGATGTAAACAGTGGAAAATTAGATGAATTCATTACAGCACATATTTTTAAAGAATGCATAGGGATGAAATGACCATGGTAGGAAGGATTATATAGAAAGTGATTTGAAATATTTCCTAATATATGTTAATAATTCTATCTATCTCCTCTCTTGGAGAAAAATGGAGAATTCATTAAATGCCCTTCCACAGAGAGCAGTAGCAGTTTTATTCATTATTCTACATTGTAACAGCATCTGTGACTTTCTATCCAGAATTCATGAACCAAGTATTTCCTAAGTGATTTTCTAAAGTTGTTGGCAGCTCATGCAAGAAAAGAAATAGGGATCCTTGTTTATTAAGGATGAATTGCTTTTTGCAAAGACCTGCATCTTTATCTTAGTTAATCTTCTAAGGGATCTTTCTTGCAAGATAAATTCATCATCCCCATGTTATGAATAGACAGGCTATATTATCTGCCTGAGTTCAAACTGAAAATGTATGGGAGAGCCTGCCGCTGAACCTGAGCTTACATGACTCCATATCAGAAGCTCTTTCTGCTCTGCCACACAGTCATTTATATAGTATGTAGAAATTAATGGTGTCAATGTAGGAGAAAGAGCAGGAGGAACTTTCAGATAATATAACCTCTTGTGGAACAATGGCATGGCCTTGAAGGAAAGGACAATTTTAAACCTGATTTGGAAGAAAATGATTATGAAAGTGGGACATTAATATATTCTCTAGGGCATTCATCCTTCCAGATTAGGTACTCATACATATAATTTTATAGCATAATTAATAGGTATTTTCAAGGTAAGGAAATTTAACCTTACAGAAAATGCATTGATGAGTGTTTCACAGGGCTTTAGAATATTCCATTTTTTTTTATTTTTCTTTTAAAGTTAAACAAAAGTGTTTTAGAGGCAGGCTAACAGAGAAAGCAAGCAACTGTAACTCTGTCAATTTGTATTTAAACAGCAGTGTTCCTTGTTAGACCTCAGATAATTATGTCCCTTATGTTATAGAGGCAAAAGATCTTTTCTCAAGAAAACTGTATATATTAAGAAAATTCAATGATTAAAACTTTAGATGTCATTCAATTAAATCACAGTGAACTTAGTAAAGAGAGACTTTTCTAAAAGGTCTGTTGCAATAGGAAAAGAGACTATTGCAATAAGGATCTAGATAACAATCGAAAAGGGCAGGCAGAAAGCAATTGTTTATTATAGAGAAGATCAAATACAGCTAGAAAGATGTGCTTAGAGTGTGGGGGGAGGATAGTTCACCATGGACTGTTTTCCTTTGAGTTCATCAGGTTATCAGAAGAGGCCATTAAACAGTGATTGTATGCTGAGTGTCAGTTAAAATTCAGGACCTGGAGAATGGAAAAAGGCTTAACTAAATTTAGTCAAACTAGTTACCAAGCACTTTTTTACTGTTGAGTAGTGGGGGCCAGCAATTCAGTTAATCTTTTATGAAACAAATAATTGGTTTTTGGACAATCTGTGTCCATCCTTATAATATGTAAATGAGGGGGATATTCATGAATATTATGGAGACTGATGGAGGAAGAGTGGTTCTTCGTAGTAAGCTATTTCCTGAATCAAAAAAAAAGGGCGATTTCTTAACACTGGCTGCTCCCAAGAGCACAAAATTCAGGGTTTTCCACTCTCATTTCTCCTGTGCTATTTGTCACAAAGCAAAGACAGAACCTCTAGCCAACTTAGAACATTGTTGTTTATTGACTAAGTCCTGTTGGACTTTAGTGAACCATGGACTGTAGCCCACCAGGCTCCTCTGTCCATGGTATTTCCCAGGGAAGAATACTGGAATGGGTTGCCACTTGCTTCTCAGGGGGCTCTTCCCCACCCAGAGATAAAACCCATATCTCCTGCTTGGCAGGCAAATTCTTTACCACCGAGCTACCAGGGAAGCACCCGACTTAAAACGTACTTGCAAACAATTAAGATATGAAGATAGATAAAATTTAATAAGTCAATTAAACAAGGAAGTCATTAGACAGAGGTGTCTCTAATGTTCTGGCAGCCTATATAAGTAAGCAAACCAAAATCTACGCCAGTAAATATCTCAAGATTATGAAACTAAAATCAAAGGACAACAAATCACCAGCAGCCAAGGAGGCTTTAAGTTATAGCCAATCCATAATCCATTACCTTGCTTCCAGTCTGCCTTTTTTCAGTAATAATCTTTCCCCTAGCTCCTGTGGGTAGAGTGCCCCTAACCAGTTACTGCTTGGCACTATCCCAGTTCAAACTGATTCTTGCACAGGTAAACTTAAAATTTTTAATATGTTTCATTTTATCTTTTCATAGTTTGAATTTTGAACTTCCTTTAGGTCCAGTACACTTAATTCCTCAACTATATGGAGAAGTCTAAAACTCAGGCTACTGTTTCAAGCTTGGCGTGCTCAGAAAGACTTATTCTGTGTCCTCTTGGATGTATTTTTGTGTCATGCTGTTCAAAGACTTATTTTCTGAGGGTCACAGTGAGTGCTATTGGCCAGATCTAGTATGCTTTAGTTTTGCCTGGCCCTGTTCCATGTTATTAATAGGTAAGAACTTTATATAGTAACCCACTATTCAGATTTTCTTTGCTCTTCTGGTCTATGTTATTGAACACCGGGCTGCAAGGAGCTCCTAAGCACCTTTCTTTCAGTCCAGGAACCAGACAGTCTCTCACTCTTCCAACTTCAAACATCCCTGGGAAGTTAGCCACTGATGTGACTTTATATATCCTACCCCTGGACAAGCCAGTTGGTGACTAAGGTTTGGGGTAATACTGCAAAGGTGATTTGTACCTGCAAATCTGATGCACATTCCTAAATCACCCTGCTCCTAGAGTTGCTTTGTCAGATAGCTGCTTCAGTTATAACTTTCAATATCGTAAAATAAACAAACAAAAAACCCAACCATTTATGTGTAATTTCCAGTGGGGTGTGTTGGAGAGAAAAGGAGAGAAAAGGAACAAAAAAGGGATAACTGCACATTGTACTGCATAGATCTCACTCTGTTAAAATTATGCTTTCCAATATCACTCTTTGTTTTCTATGTAATACATGAAATTATTGCTCTGGTTAGTTTGTCTGTGGCTTTTGTTTCATTAAAGTTGATAAATGGAACAGATCGGTATAAAATTTAAGACATATTGTTTATCACTTCCACAGAAAAAGTGATAGTCATTATTGAAGCTATTAAAATGTTTAAATATACAGTTTTAAATATGTTACCTTGACGCATATTCACACTCCAAAGCCTATCATATCCTGTGGCTGCAGAAAATTATTATGGCCAAATTTAACTCTTCTGAATTATTTTGGAAGACTTATTCTGAAAAGAACTACTTTTATTTCTCTTTCTTTTAAAAGAGTTTACATCACAATTTTAACTCTGAATTTCAAGTTCCAAATTTGATATAAAACAAAATCTAATTAGTACCTGAAATAATATCTTTGGCATTCAGAACTCTAAAGTTAACTGTTATGTGAATATCATGACATTTCATTACCAAGGTTGTGGAAAGGAAACAAGTATATTAAAATTTTGAACTTAAAAGACAACTTAAAGTTAACATTTTATAACTTAACTGAAGAAACATATCTTGAATTTTGAAATTTATTCATGGTTTTACCATTTTCCCACAACCTAGGTTTTCTGATTGCTATTCCAGTATTCTTGCCAAAATACATTCAATGCCTCTGTGTGTGTGTGTGTGTGTGTGTGTGTGTGTGTTCATTGCTCAGTCAGGTCCAACTCTATGTGACCCCATGGACTGTAGCCCACCAGGCTTCTCTGTCCATGGGATTCTCCAGGCAAGAATACTGGAGTGGATTGCTGTGCCCTCCTCCAGGGGATCTTCCCGACCCAGGGATTGAATCCAGGTTGCCTAAACTGCAGATTGACTCTTTACCATCTGAGCCAAAAGGAAGTCTCAAAATAAATTCTATTCCTGTGTGAAACAAAATTTTAAAGCAACTTCCAACATAAATATTTGCTAAAGTTCAGCTAGTGATAAGTATCAAATCATTACATAATATTCCTCAGAAATAAATGTAGTGTTATGGTTTCTTGCTCTTCAAAACAGAAGTAAATAACTCTGCAAGTTGTCTAGACAAATAAATATTTTTTTTAAATGAGAAAAAATGAATATATATATATGTGTGTGTGTACACACACACACACACATACATAAGATAAGAAATCTATCACTTTTTATTTAACATTGGGATATTAGACTTACAATTGTAAGGGATTTGATTTAGGTCATACCTGAATGGTCTAGTGGTTCTCTCTACTTTCTTCAATTTCAGTCTGAATTTGGCAATAAGGAGTTCATGATCTGAGCCACAGTCAGCTCCCAGGCTTGTTTTTGCTGACTGTATAGATCTTCTCCATCACTGGCTGCAAACAATATAATCATTCTGATTTTGGTGTTGACCATCAGGTAATGTCCATGTGTATAATCTTGTATTGTTGGAATAGGATGTTTGCTATGACCAGTAGGTTCTTTTGGCAAAACTGTTAGCCTTTGCCATGCTTCATTTTGTACTCCGAGGCCAAATTGGCCTGTTACTCCAGTATCTCTTGAGTTCCTACATTTGCATTCCAGTCCCCTTTGATGAAAAGGACATCTTTTTTGGGTGTTAGTACTAGAAGGTCTTGTAGGTCTCCACAGAACAGCTCAAATTCAGCTTCTTCAGCATTACTGCTTGGACCCTAGACCTGGATTACTGTGATATTGAATGGTTTGCCTTGGAAACAAACCTAGATCATTCTATCATTTTGAGACAGCACCCAAGTACTGCATTTTGGACTGTTGTTGACTATGAGAACTGTACAAAAATGATTTTCATGACCCAGATAACCATGATGGTGTGATCACTCATCTAGAGCCAGACATCCTGGAATGCAAAGTCAAGTGGGACTTAGGAAGCATCACTACAAACAAAGCTAGTGGAGGTGATGAAATTCCAGTTAAGCTATTTCAAATCCTAAAAGATTATGCCGTGAAAGTGCTGCACTCAATATGTCAGCAAATTTGGAAAACTCAGCAGTGGTCACAGGACTGGAAAAGATCACTCTTCATTCCAATCCCAAAGAAAGCTTATGCCAAAGAATGTTCAAACTACCACACAATTGTGCTCATCTTACGTGCTAGCAAAGAAATGCTCAAAATTCTCCAAGCCAGGCTTCAACAGTACACGAACTGAGAACTTCCAGATGCTCAATCTGGATTTAGAAAAAGCAGAGGAACCAGAGATCAAATTGCCAACATCCGTTGGGTCATCAAAAAAGCAAGAGAATTCCAGAAAAACACCTACTTCTGCTTTGATTACACCAAAACCACTGACTGTGTGGATCACAACAAACTGTGGAAAATTCTTAAAGAGATGGGAATACCAGATCACCTTAATTGCCTCCTGAGAAATCTGTATGCAGGTCAAGAAGCAAGAGATAGAACTTGGACATGAAACAAGAGACTGCTTCAAAATTGAGAAAGGAGTACATCATGGCTGCATATTGTCACCCTGCTTATTTAACATATATGCAGAGTACATCATGTGAAATGCCAGACTGGATGAATCACCAGCTGGAATCAAGATGGCCAGGTGAAATATCGATAACCTCAGATATGCAGATAACAGCACCCTTATTGCAGAAAGCAAAGAAGAATTAAAGAGCCTCTTGATGAAAGTGAAAAAGGAGAGTGAAAAAACTCACTTAAAACTCAGCATTCAGGAAAGGAAGATCATGGCATCCAGTATCATCACTTCATGGCAAATAGATGGGGAAACAGTGGAAACAGTGAGAGACTATTTTGGGGGGCTGCAAAATCACTGCAGATGGTGACTGCAGCCATGGAATTAAGAGACTTGCTTCTTTTAAGAAAAGCTATGACCAACCTAGACAGCATGTTAAAAAGCAGAGACATTACTTTACCAACATAGGTCCATCTAGTCAAAGTTATGGTTTTTCCAGTAGTCATGTATGGATGTGAGAGCTGGACTGTGAAGAAGGCTGAGTTCCAAAGAATTGATGCTTTTGAATTGTGGTGTTGGAGAAAACTCTTGAGAGAGTCACTTGGACTGCAAAGACATCAAACCAGTCAATCCTAAAGGAAATCAGTCTTGTCGCTAAGAGTTGGACACGACTGAGCAAATTCACTTTCACTTTTCACTTTCATGCATTGGAGAAGGCAATGGCAACCCACTCCAGTGTTCTTGCCTGGAGAATCCCAGGGACGGGGGAGCCTGGTGGGGTGCTGTCTATGGGGTCACATAGAGCCAGACACAACTGAAGCAACTTAGCAGCAGCAGCAGCATTCATTGGAAGGACTGATACTCAGCTGAAACTCCAATACTTTGGCCTCGTAATGGATGAACTGGCTCTTTAGAAAAGATCCTGATGCTTGGAAAGATTGAAGTCAGGAGGAGAATGGGGATGACAGAAGATGAGATGGTTTAATGGCATCACCAACTCGATGGATATGAGTTTGAGCAAGTTCTTGGAGTTGATGTTGGACAGGGAAGCCTGGCGTGCTGCAGTCCACGGGGTTGCAAAGAGTCAGACACAACTGAGCAACTTAACTGAATTAGACTTAGGTCTGAGTATTAGGATGCATAAAATAAAAGTTAAAATATCTGCAGAAAAAATAAGGAAATAACTTTGGAGATCTGATTGTTGCAATACAAGAGGTCTTCTCAGGTGGTGCTAGTGGTAAAGAACCCACCTGTCAATGCAGGAGACATAAGTGACATTGGTAGGATCCCTGGATGAGGAAGATACCCGGAGGAGGGCATGGCAACCCACTTCAGTATTCTTGCCGGGAGAATCTCCATGGACAGAGGAGCCTGGCAGGCTGCAGTCCATAGGGTTGCATAGAGTTGGACACAACTGAAGCAGTTTAGCACAGAGAATCTAAAACAACATAATGAAATTTCCTGAAATGTAGTAAACATAAATCACCTTAACATCTTAAAAGTAAGATTGATTTTGAAAAATTTTATTTCAATATAAATAATTGGTCAAATGACTAAATTATTTTTCCCTCCAGAAGCAAGTGATAAACATGGGGAAGATGATGTCAGACAAAACCGATGAGGTGAAATTCAGAGGCTTTGTGAGGAACATGAGAAACCATACAGCAGTAATGGGAGGGCTAAGAACAGGACAGATCTGAATGAGCAGATTGTCCTGATTCATTCCCTAAATGTTTCTTGGTGGTGATGGGGTCGTGGCTAAGTCCTGTCTGACTCTTATAACCCTATAGACAAGTTTGTCAGTTTCCTCTGTCCACGGGATTTCCCAGGCAACCATACTGGAGCGGGTTACCATTTCCTTCTCCAAAATGTTTCTTAACTTCTGTTTTTGACTTTCTAGAATTCATTTAATAAACCCCTCCCTCAATATTACAACTATATCTGTGAAAAGTATATCCTTAATTTTTATCTTCAATCTACCTTCAAACTAAATGTAAACCATATCTTTGGATCATGCATTTCATTAGTATATCATATAACTTTAGTGGGTATGTTGGCTTTTCATTTGGTGACTTAATGGTATGTGCACTAAGAACTATTAAATTACTAAAAGACTGAAGTCTAATGTGTGAAAAAAATTGTCTTTAGAGTGAAGTGATAATATGTGGGTATTCCATTTGTTGTTTACAATTTTTTTTTAAATCAAATATATTTTATGATAATAAGTTCATCTCTCACACCAGATTTTAAAACCAAGATGACTGATAAAATTTAATAACAGTTACAGTTTGATACAATACTATTCCAGAGGCTGCTTACATTAGTTTTCTCACTTAAAATTTTGCCATAATTTTAGGTAGCAAATGAAGGAAATGGAATTGCAAGGAGGTCATGTAGCCAATTAAAATAACAGAAAAAAAAGAAAACAGTATTTAATGCAAGGGTGGTTTGACCATAAAAATTAGGTTCTTATCTATTAATGACAGATAATATGTTCATCATCGCTAACCAAATTTTCCACTATCCCAGGAGATCATCAGAAAAATTTTATGGATAATAAAATTTTATCAAAGCAATGTTTAATTTATCCTTGAAGAAGGAAATGGCAACCCATTCCAGTATCCTTGTCTAAGAAATCCCATAGAGAGAGGAGCCTGGTGGCTATTGTCTATGGGGTCACAAAGAGTCGGATACAACTTAGTGACTAAACAAAGTACTTAGCATTACAACTTGTGAGACAGTACATAACGGACTTGATAGAAATCTAGTCTTCTGACATCAAATTTAATGTTATTACCACCACACTCATTTAAAATTGGATTTGCCTGAGGCATGACATGGCTTATCTGAATTTCTCTTAATGATTATTTTTCAAAATATCTTTTTTTTTCTGTTCATTGTTTCCTGCTTCTTCAGAAAGTAGTCAATAAATGGGAACACTCTCCTCAATTCATTCACTTAGCATGTAATAATCAATTACTGTTTTGTGTAGAGTACTTCATATAAATTTTACCACATAATCTTAACTATAAACCCATGAAGCAGGTGATATTTTATCCAGTCATATTGCTGAAAGCACTGAGGCTCAGAGACATTGTACAAAACATCTGTTACTCACAGTTAAAGATGCTGAGTAGATTTTTGAACCATTTCCTTTGAGTGTTAAAGTAGAAACACTTATATCAGACTGTGTTCCAGAAAAGATTGCAGGCAGGAAGACTAAACAAGAGATCATCAAGGCAGTGCAAGTAAGAGGAGATGATATTCCGAAGTAGAACACTCATCGTAAGGAATGAACGGACCAAACAATAGTTAGGGCATAAAGGCAAACATTTCTAAATAAATGTGAGGCTATTAGAGACAAACAACAGTGAAAGGTTTTTTTTTTTTTTTTCTTTCTTTTTTGAT
Source organism: Muntiacus reevesi (assembly GCF_963930625.1). Classification (NCBI taxonomy): domain Eukaryota; kingdom Metazoa; phylum Chordata; class Mammalia; order Artiodactyla; family Cervidae; genus Muntiacus; species Muntiacus reevesi. Next base: position 51,224,355 of record NC_089264.1, read on the forward strand.
AAGAAACTGAGTGGGTGACCGTGCTGACAATATACAGTATGAAACAAAACCAAGTCTAAAGGGGAAAATTTGGATTTTCATAAATTAAGTTTGGCATTCCAGACTTAGGGAACTGCTTCCATAACCATGGAGGTGACCAAGGAGGAGGATATAAATTTGAGGGCTTCCCAGGTAGGTCAGCTAGTAAAGAATCTGCCTGCAATGCAGGAGACCTGGGTTCGATCCCTGGGTTGGGAAGATCCCCTGCAGAAGGGAGTGGCTACCCACTCCAGTATTCTTGCCTGGAGGATTCCATGGACGGTACAGTCCATGAGGTTGCAAAGAGTCCGACACAACTGAGCAGCTTTCACTTCCACTCTCAGGTGGCACTAGCGGTAAAGAGCTCACCTGCCAATGCCAGAGACACAAGAGATGCCGGTTCGATCCCTACGCTGGGAAGGTCTCCTGGAGGCGGGCATGACAGCACGCTCCAGTATTCTTGCCTGAAGAATCCCACGGGCGGAGGACGGGCTGCGGTCCACGGGGTCACACAAAGCTGGACACGACTGAGCGGACTGAGCGCGCACACACAAGCGCATCGTTACTAAATCATCTCATGGATTGGTTGAGAGCAACTCGGGAAACGAGGTGGTAGAATAAAAAGTGATTTGACTTTGGATGGCATTCTGTAAAACAAAAATATACTTAGTGGGCCTAAATATAGTACATGTAGCAAAGAAGGCTTAGTTAGAAAACGTTTATAATGTGTTACTAGCAGGGAAGTAAAGAGTCTCGGAAAAGAGTGAGGAAAGGTGTCAAATGAAGCAGAAAAGTAAGACCGAAAAAGATCCTTCGTATTTGACATTCACTTCTTTGGTAAACAGCTCAGCTGGTAAGGAATCCACCTGGAATGCAGGAGACCTGGTGTTGATCCTTAGGTTGGGAAGATCCCCTGGAGAAGGAAACTGCTACCCACTCCAATATTCTTGCCTGGAGAATTCCATGGACAGAGAAGCCTGGCGGGGTACAGGCCATGGGGTCGCAAGGATACAGCTGAGCGACTTTCACTTTCACTTTCTTTGTAAATATACACTGGAGATCTGCAGATCTGCTGATAATTTATGCTACTCACTACCAACATGGAGTTAAAAAAAAAAAAAACAGACACCTTCCTTTGCATCATGGAGATTACACTCTAGTGGGGAAGAAAATCATAAAAGAAAAATCATTAATCTAAATCATGATGAATCCTTATTAGAAAAAGAAAACTGGGAAGAGAATCAGGAGTTACCTAATTTATATTTGAAAGTTAAGACAGGCTTTTCTGGGTAAGTGACATTTAAATTGAGATCTGAATGAAGGCAACATAAAAGTGACCCTAGGGTTTATATTTTCAAGGGGACCTTAGGATATAATTCAAATTGCAGTGGGTTGAAAAGTTAATGTTACGTGAAGAATACAGTTCAATTTAAAGAACTATGAAAATGGAAGAAAAGCAAAACTTGGTTAAGGTGATATGGAATGTTAAGGATATTTGGAGGAAGAAACTTATAGAAAGAGGGACTATTTTCAACTGAAGTTCTCAAAGCATGTGTTGGAAGGGCACCATTGAGGCGAATGCAGTTAGATAGGGAGGAGGGAAGTAGAGAGAGAGAAAGTCAAAGAGACTGATTCAAGGAGAAGTGGGAAATAAGTCAGGTCTTTATAAATCATTACAAGGTCCTTGGATTTTCCTCTGAGGAAATGAGAGGTCTTTATAGGTTTTGAGCAAAATGATAAAATCTAATTTATATTTAGAGACAACATCTTGGCTATAATTTTGGTGGTAGGCTGTAGAGGGCAAGAGTTATAGTAAGCAGACCTTTAAGAAATCTAGATAAAAGATGGTTATAATAGTACTAGAACAAAAGTATAGGAGATGATGAAAAGTAATCACATTTTTCACACATTGTGAAGGCAAATTCAACAAAGTTTTCTGATACAGGGGATTTGAGAAAGAGGAGAATTTAAAATAATTACACGATTTTAGAACTGCACTATTGGAAGAATGTTCCTTAATTGCAAGTGTTCATTAATTGAAAGCTCATTAATAGCAATTTTTACCAGCTGAGCTACCAGGGAAGCACAATGCCTAAATACTTTGTGCTAAAAAGTGTCCTTACCCCTGGTATAGACTATTCTTTTCAGAAGATTACTTTACTGTGGGAAAATGAATTTGATAATAAGTAGGGATGATACAGGCTTCCCTGGTGGCTCAGATGGTAAAGAATCCACCTGCAATGCAGGAGACCTGGGTTCTATCCCTGGGTTGGGAAGATCCCCTGGAGGAGGGCATGGCAACCCACTCCAGTATTCTTGCCTGGAGAATCCCCATGAACAGAGCATCCTGGTGGGCTATAGTCTATGGGGCCGCAAAGAGTCAGACATGACTGAGTGACTAAGCATAGCATAGCACAGAAATGATATAAGGTGGTGGTTTGCTTGCTAAATTCTGCCCAGCTCTTTTGTGAACCCATAGATGATAGCCCGCCAGGATCCTCTATCCATGGGATTTCCCAGGCAAGAATACTGGAGTGGATTCCCATGTCCTTCTTGAAGGGATCATCCCCACCCGGGGATGGAACCTGAATCTCTCCTGCATTGCAGATGGATTCTTTACCACTGAGCTACCAGGGGAGCCCAAAACAAGGTCCAGGGATTAATTTTATGTTTTGGTTTAATGGTTTTTAAAGGACAAGGCATCAAGTTTATAGGTTGAAAAAAAGGGGGAAGTGAAATGAATAAATTTTAACAATACAGAGAGACTTTATGTTGAGAAGGAAAGAAAAAAAAAAAAAAAAAACACAACTCTAGAGGAGTCCAAGAAACCAGGTTTTTAAAGGAGAAATATCAGCAGCAGATAGACTTTGTTAAAACAGTAAAGAGAAAGAAACCCATGCATGCCTCAGTGAGGGTGTATAGATATTCCTTCCTGTTTTATAAGGTAATTCCCTTTATGGATATCTAGCAGATTTTTCATTGAATATCTATTGTATTAAAGCTGAATGTTTGTTAGTGTGGTTTATTAGGGTAAATATATATTATTTTACTTATCTGCATGCATATTTGAAATGTTCCTCATATTCCAGCTTCATTTTTGAGGAAACTAATTAAATACATAATATCTATCAGTATTGAGTAGGGGCTTCCCTGCTGGCTCAGATTGTAAAGAATCTGTGTGCAATGCCGAAAACTTGGGTTCGATCCCTGGGTTGGGAAGATCACCTAGACAAGGAAATATCTACCCACTACAGTATTCTTGCCTCGAGAATTCCATGGACAGAGGAGCCTGATGGACTATAGTGCATGGGGTCTCAAAGAGTTGGACAGGCCTGAGCCACTTTCAATTTCAGAACTTCTTCCAGCCTCATTTTTTGAAGAAACTAGTTCAATACCTAATATCTGCTAGCATTGAATGACTTCTTTATACGTTCAAAATAGAATTGATTAGAAATTTGGATAGAAAAATGGCCCATTTGTTAAAAGAAAGTGTCCCAAGAACAAAGTAATGAACACATCCCCACAAAGTATATTTATTTTCAAATAGAAAAACACAGAATTTCTTTGATGCAGCCAGATTGAATGAAACCACTTCCCTCCTGAGAAGCAATACCTGTTCTTTCATCTCCAATGGTACCTATGACACTGGACCCCTCTTGCACCTCTATCAACCTGCTGATAGATTTTTGACCCTTCAGCCACTCTGAACATCACCAGCTCTCATGTTCATTGAGAACAGATATCTGGCTTCGCATTGTCTTGTGGAGTCTCCTCAGACCTGTTTTCTGTGCAGTGTCAGTGATCTGACATTACTTTTCACACTGTAGAGTGTATTGCTTCTTTTATCTTAGGCGCTGACTGGCATGACCTTTGTATATATACTGGCAGATCACAAAGGTCAGAACATATCATCTATCAACTCAGAACAAATAATTTTAAAATAATAATATCAATATTGTTGAAATACTTCAAGCAGAATGGAAAAATCCTGAACTGAGGGTGTGCTATTGTTACAGTAAGAAGAATTTAGAGTATTTATTAACATTAGAATAACAAGTTGTGAGGGAGAAAGTGATTTGTGTAAACAGAAGAAATTGTAGAATCTTATATGTCACCTTATTTTTCTTTTTACTAATCAGTTTTTTTTTTTTATGTTAGGCTATCTCTTTTTAGCAAATATTTTTGTGCCATTCCGTGCTTCTACACTCTCCAACTGTGTCATTGCGATGGTTCTTCTGGGATAGAAAACTCTTTATCTTGACTCACTCTCTCTTATTCAAACACTATACTGAACTCCAACTAAGATTTCTGAATTATGCCAATTGGACTTTTCTTCACAAAAATCTGAAAGATGTCCAAAATTCCTATGAATATGGTATGGAAATCCTACTTTGTCTAAATTGTAGATTTTACATTCAGACTTGAACTCAGTCACCAACCATCTCAGAAAAAGTTCACTGGCTAGTTATTTTGTTAGCTTGATTAAGGTTGAAATTTACATTAATTTTGGCATAATAATATTTTTCATAGGTGCATTTTATTTGACTCAGAATGAATTTGGATTTCTGGTTCTTATTATGGCTTCTTTTAATTATTAATCTACTTTTTAATTAGACTATTGCATGTTAAATACAGATTTATAATTTATCTTGAAAATATGGCCAGCTGTTATCTTAGGGCTCATATTCCTTCTCAGAAATAATAAGGTAAAGCAAGATGACTGCTCATTTTAGGTTCTTGTGTCTACTGAGTTCCACCATTTATCTCCATGGTTCCTAAAATGTCTTAACAAGCAGAACATCTTACATGAAGAGCTCCTGGAATACAAGAAGGTATATACATTTAATAACAACAACAAAATGTACATGGACATTTTGAACACTTAATAATACTTAAATAATCTATGTTTTAACTGGTTGATGTAAATGTATTAATTAAATTCCACCTCAGAATGTAAACATATTTTTTGGTATTCATTGCTCTGTTTATTGCAACATAAATAATTTAACAAATAAGTTGATTTTATATAAAATAAAACCCACAGAAATTATACAATTTTCATTATTTTTCAATTTTATTGCTATTTTACTACCTTCCTATGTGTATTTTTGTTATAAAAGGTAAATACTTTGAAGTTTACTGGTTTTTGAGATTAAAACTAAAATCAGTTATATATGATCCTCATGAAACAGTATTGGTGGAATATATAAATCAAACCTTTACTTTTTTTCACTCCTTTGAATCTGAACTCACAGATATTTTATGAACAGATTCATGAAAATTTAGACTTCAAATAGATTTTTCAGTTTCTGAAGTCTAACACTTTCTGTTTTTATATGAACACAAAATCAGAAAGATTAAGTATCTCGTCTAAGGTCACAGAGTTTAATCAACCAGATTTGCTGATTTCCGGTCCTATAAGAAACACTACTATTTATCTTTATAAATAAATGAATTAATATTTCTTTTTTTTATTTTTAAAATTGAAATATAGTTGATGTACAATATTGTGTTTCAGATGTACAACAGTGATTCACAAAATAAAGATTAAGCTTAATTTATAACTATCATAAAATATAGGCTGTGTTCTCTGTATTGTACATTATAGTCTCATAAACTTATTTATTTTACACATTGTCATTTGTAATTCTTAATCTCCTACCTCTAACTTTCCTCTCTGCCTTTCTTTCTTTCCAGTGGTAACCACTAGTTTTTTCTCTGTATTTGTGAGTCTGTTTCTGTTTTGCTTTGTTCACTAGTTTGTTATACATTTTAGATTCCACATGTAGGTGATAATGTACAGTATTTGTCTTCATATATCTGACATTTCACATGTATAATATCCTCCGTGTGCAGCCATGTTATTGAAAAGTACAAAATTTCATACAGTTTTATAGCTAAGCAGTATGCCTTTGTGTGTGTGTGTGTGTGTGTGTGTGTGTGTGTATGCCAAATTTTCTTTATCCATTTATCTGTTAATGAACAGTTAGGTGGCTTCATTATCTCGGCAATGGTAAATAATGCTGCTGTGAACATTTGGGTGCATGAAGCTGTTCAAATTAGTGTTTTTATCTTTTTCTGATACATACGCAGGAGTGGAATCTCTGGGTCACATGGTGGTGGTTCTTTTAGTTTCTTTGAAACATCCATCCTGCTTTCCACAGTGGTTCCAACTTACATTCCCACCAATGTGTATGAGTTTATGAGTGTAACAGTGTATGAGTGTATGAGGGTTACCTTTTCTCCACATTCTTGCCAAATTTTGCTATTTGTTTTCATATTGATGATAGTCATTCTTATAGGCGTGAAGTGATGACTTATTGTGGTTTTAACTTACATTTGTGTGATGATTCACAATATTGAGTATCTTTTCATGTGCTTTTTGGACACCTGGATGTCTTCTTTGTAAAACTGTCTCTTCAGGTCTTCTGTCCATTTTTTAATCCAGTTGTTTGTGTGTGTGTGAGTGTGTGTATGTGTCTGTGTGTTCGTTTTGTTTCTTGCTGTTGAGTTTGATGGGCTATTTATATTTTTTTATATTAACCACTTATTGGTCATATTATTTGCAAATATCTTCTCCCATTCAGTAGGCTGTCCTTTTATTTTGTTGATAGTTTTATTTACTGTGTGAAGTCTTTTAAATTTAATTAAACCTGATTTGATTTTTTTTGATTATGTTTTTATTGATTTTTTGATTTTTGATTTTTATTGATTTTTTGATTGTTTTTATTTCCTTTGATTTTTAAATCAAAAACACACTGCTATGATTTATGTCAAAGAATGCTCTGTCAAAATTTTATTTTTAAAGTTTTATAGTATCCCATCTTGCATTTATGGCTTTAAACCATTTTGAGTTTATTTTTGTACATGGTGTTAGAAAATTTCTAATTTCATTCTTTTACATCTATATGTCCAATAAATGAATTAATATGTCTTAACTGATTTTGAATAAAGCAATCAATGCATACATAAGCTAACAGCCTAAAAGCTTTTATTTATTTACAATTTGTGATCAGGTTTTACACTTTCAAAAATTTTAATAAATTAATTTGGAAAGGCAATCAAAATATCCTAATGTCAAGAATGACTTCATTTTTATTAAATTCTCTATAGTATATGCAATATTGACTATCAGTCAGCAGAGATTTTGGTAATAGATCATTGGATAACAAGAGCTACATGTTATTCTGAAACTTTGTTTTGTATAAATATCGGTGTTCTGATGATACGTGAGAATTCTCAGGCTAGACTGTGAAGAACACATCCATAATGGTATATAAGTATATTAGGCAAAGAGATAGAATTATTTATTTTATAAGTCTCATAATACAAACTATTAATTAATAATAATTGGAATCTCTTAAATATATGTAAATCATCTGTTAAATAAATGTAAATCATCATAATCTTAATGTGTTTCCTGATTGTTGTGTCTTCCTTTATTTTTTTTTTAATGTGTGAAAGTGAAAGAGGAGAGTGAAAAAGTTGGCTTAAAGCTCAACATTCAGAAAACTAAGATCATGGCATCCAGTCCCATCACTTCATGGCAAATAGATGGGGAAACAGTGGAAACAAGGTTGACTTTATTTTTCTGGGCTCCAAAATCACTGCAGATGGTGATTGCAGCAATGAAATTAAAAGATGCTTACTCCTTGGAAAGAAAGTTATGACCAACCTAGATAGCATATTGAAAAGCAGAGACATTATTTTATCAACAAAGGTCCATCTAGTCAAGGCTATGGTTTTTCCAGTGGATGTGAGAGCTGGACCATAAAGAAAACTGAGCACCAAAGAATTGATGCTTTTAAACTGTGATGTTGGAGAAGACTCTTGAGAGTCCCTTGGGCTGCAAGGAGGTCCAACCAGTCCATCATAAAGGAGATCAGTCCTGGGTGTTCATTGGAAGGACTGATGTTGAAGCTGAAACTCCAGGGTGACATTAAATAGGCTTGAGATACTCCTTTTCCTATTTGGAACCAGTCTGTTGTTTCATGTCCAGTTCTAACTGTTGCTTCCTGACCTGCATACAGATTTCTCAAGAGGCAGGTCAGGTGGTCTGGTATTCCCATATCTTTCAGAATTTTCCACAGTTTATTGTGATCCACATAGTCAAAGGCTTTGGCATAGTCAATAAATCAGAAATAGATATTTTCTGGAACTCTCTTGCTTTTTCGATGATCCAGAGGATGCTGGCAATTTGATCTCTGATTCCTCTACCTTTTCTAAAACCAGCTTGAACATCTGAAATCTCACAGTTCATGTATTGCTGAAGCCTGGCTTGTAGAATTTTGAGGATTACTTTACTAGCATGTGAGATGAGTGCAGTGGTGCAGTAGTTTATGGATTCTTTGCCATTGCCTTTCTTTGGGATTGGAATGAAAACTGACTTTTTCCAGTCCTTTGGCCACCGCTGCATTCCCTAAATTTGCTGGCATATTGAGTGCAGCACTTTCACAGCATCATCTTTTAGGATTTGAGATAGTTCAACCGCAGTTCCATCACCTCCACTAGCTTTGTTCATAGTGATACTTCCTAAGGCCCACTTGACTTCACATTCCAGGATGTCTGGCTCTAGGTGAGTGATCACACCATCATGATTATCTGGGTCATGAAGATCTTTTTTGTACAGTTCTTCTGTGTATTCTTGCCACCTCTTCTTAATATCTTCTGCTTCTGTTAGGTCCTTTCCATTTCTGTCCTTTATTGAGCACATCTTTGCATGAAATGTTCCCATAGTATGTCTAATTTTCTTGAAGAGACCTCTAGTCTTTCCCATTCTGTTATTTTCCTCTATTTCTTTGCACTGATCGCTCAGGAAGGCTTTCTTATCCCTCCTAGCTATTTTTTGAACTCTGCACTCAAATGAGTATATCTTTCCTTTTCTCCTTTGTTTTTTAACCTCTCTTCTTTTCACAGCTATTTGTAAGTCCTCCTCACACAGTCGTTCTGCTGTTTTGCATTTCTTTTTCTTGGGGATGGTCTTGATCCCTGTCTCCTGTACAATGTCAGGACCTTCCATCCATAGTTCATCAGGCACTCTGTCTATCAGATCTAGTCCCTTAAATCTGTTTGTCACTCCCACTGTATAATTGTAAGGGATTTGATTTAGGTCATACCTGAATGGCCTAGTGGTTCCCGCTACATTCTTCAATTTAAATCTGAATTTGACAATAAGGAGTTCATGATCTGAGCCACAGTCAGCTCCTGGTCTTGTTTTGCTGACTGTATAGAGCTTCTCCATCCTTGGCTATAAAGAATATAATCAGTCTGATTTTGGTATTGACCATCTGGTGATATCCATCTGTAGAGTCTTCTCTTGTGTTGTTGGAATTGGGTTTTTGCTATGACCAGTGTGTTCTCTTGGCAAAACTCTATTAGCCTTTGCCCTGCTTCATTCTGTACTCCAAGGCCCAATTTGCCTGTTACTCCAAGTGTTTCTTAACTTCCTACATTTGCATTCCAGTCCCCTATATTGAAAAGACATCTTTTTTGGGTATTAGTTTGTAGGTCATCATAGAACCATAAGACTTTGTAGGTCATCATAGAACCATAAGACTTTGTAGGTCATCATAGAACCATTTAACTTCAGCTTTTTCAGCATTACTGTTTGGGGCATAGACTTGGATTACTGTGATATTGAATGGTTTGCCTTGGAAACGAACAGAGATCATTCTGTTGTTTTTGAGATTGTATCCAAGTACTGCATTTCAGACTTTTGTTGACTATGATGGCTACTACATTTCTTCTAATTGATTTTTGCCCACAGTAGTAGATATAATGGTCATCTGAGTTATATTCACCAGTCCATTTTAGTTCGCTGATTCCTAAAATGTCATTGTTTACTCTTGCCATCTCCTGTTTGGCCACTTCCAATTTGCCTTGATTCATGGACCTAATATTCCAGGTTCCTATGCAACATTCCTCTTTACACCATCAGACCTAGATTTTATCACGAGTCACATCCACAACTGGGTACTATTTTTGCTTTGGCTCCATCCCTTCATTCTTTCTGGAATTGTTTTCCACTGATCTCCAGTAACATATTGGGCACCTACCAACCTGGGGTGTTCATCTTTCAGTGTCCCATCTTTTTGCCTTTTCATACTGCTCATGGGGTTCTCAAGGCAAGAATACTGAAGTGGATTGCCATTCCCTTGTCCAATGGACCACATTTTGTCAGAACTCTCCACCATGACCTGTCCACCTTGGGTGGCCCTACACGGCATGGCTTAGTTTCATTGAGTTAGACAAAAGCTTTGTCCATGTGGTTAGACTGGTTAGTTTTCTGTGGTGGTGGTTTCAGTCTGGCTGCCCTCTGATGGCCTCTCTCAGCGCCTCAATAGCAGTGCAGAGTGCCTCAAGACAAGTTGGTGGTGATTATGTAGTGTCTGAATGGAGTGAAATGATAGAATTGTACACAGCAGACTATTCAAAAGTTCATCTAACACAACGGTTAGAGAAGGCCAAAGTGATTGCAGGACAGATGTTCAAATTTTCTGTTTTTTATCATAACCAGGACAAAGAATATTTGGACTATATTCTAAAACATCATGGGAATTCTGTGCAGCCCTCCATCAAGAATAACAGTGGCAGCCATGACTTCCCTATCAGCTAAAAATTAGAAGGCATATTCAGCTGGGCTTCCGTTGTGGCTCAGCTGGTAAAGAATCTACCTGCAATGCAGGAGACCTGGGTTTGATCCCTGGATTGGGATGATCCCCTGGAGAAGGGAAAGGCTACCCACTCCTCCAGTATTCTGGTCTGGAGAATTCCATGGACTGTATAGTCCATGGGATCGAAAAGAGTCAGACACGACTGAGGACTGTCACATTCACTTCCTTCAGCTGCAGCACTGAATTCAATACTAGGAAGCCACCCCAGGATCCACCTTATGGAAGATAGAGGTTTGAGATTGCAGCAGAAAAATTTTTTAACTCCAATACTAACTTATACTTCAGGGACTTCTACTGTGTGTACACTGCTTATCATTATGTGATTCTGGTCATTGCCCCTGTGGGATCTCAAGGAGATGAATTTTGTAAACAGTGTCTCCCTCAACTAAATTCCCAGGATAATGAATTTCTGACCTGCAGAGAAGAAGATGGGATGGTGGTTTACCACTATGCCTAGGATGTCATTTTAGAAATCATTTACACTGACCCTGTAGATATTTCTCTAGGCACCATGGCAGAAATCACTGGTCATCAGCTCATGAGTTTATCTACTGTAAATGCAAAGAAAGATCCCAGTTGCAAAATCTGTAATATTAGTGTTGGACATTAACACCCACTTTTCTTATTCTTAGTCCCCCTTTCTTCCTGTAGAAGCCCTCATCCTCTGTTGTCCATTTTCATCACCAGATGTTTTCCACTGAAGCATGCACATGCCACTGTCACCAAAAGTGAACTGCCACTTTTCAGATTTCCAACTTGTTGTAGTGTTTCCTATCCCTACGCTTCCCAAGACTTTGAGAGATGAACTATCCTAAGTCTTTTCTGACACTCTCTTGCCTAGACGCTGCAATGTTTTTATTTTTCCTTTATGCCAACGTAATGAAACTATTATACAAACTGCTTTAGTAAAACACAAAATAATGGCATATAAATGGTGTTTAAATATGCTCCCATTTTAATCTACTGAACAAATGTTGGAATAACTCCAAACCACACAAAAAAGTGTAATTACAGAATGAGTTAAATCTTGAAGCCTAGAATTGTCAGCACTTCCAACTTATTGTTTGATAGTGTTATTTGTGTTGTTTATATTAGCTAACAGGAAACAGCTACTGTGTTTCAGCATAATAAATATAATAGAAAGATATTTTATTTGTATTGCTGTATAAAATATTTACAATCTTATAGAATATATAGAGTTACACCTAATAGCAATTGTATACATGTCACAAAACCATTTCCCTTATCAAAGATGTAGTTTGTAAAACTCAAATAGTTGTGTATCTGTCCTGTTACAAGTACATAACTTTAATTAAACAAATTTGTGAAGGACATTATTCTGATTCATAAAAGTAATAAAATATCAGGTAAATATAGAGAAAACAATAAACCTCTGAAACCATCTGCTTCAGAAATAGTCAATATTAATCCCATTCAGACTACATGAAAATGTGAATTTGTTCACCATCATGCTTAAACATTATAGAAAAGAGAATTACAAACGTGGCTGGTATGAGAGAGAAAATGTGGACCTTTTACTTATTTTTGCAAAAGCAAAATAATAAACATGTGGTTTAATGCAAAATAGCAAAACAACATACACTGAAGTTAATGATGTAAATGAAATATTCTGGCTTCTTTAAAAAAAAAAAAGGAGTACTAATTGTCCAGTAAGGAAAAACCAAAACCAGGGAATAACTGTTGAGAACTGAGTCACAATAATTCAGGCAAATCAAAATGAAAGATCAGAGAATTCACCTAAGGAAGAAGTGGTCATGACAAAACATACTTAGGTAAACATGGCTTTATTTGAGGAAACTAAGCAAGGATGAAAATGACAAAGTAAAGAATTCTAAGAAACAAAAGGCCTAGAACCTCAGAGAGAATATTTGTATCCAGAGGTCAGAGTAGTAATAAAATGACATTTAAAATTTTGACCCAGAACTGTCACTAAACCTGCTTAACATCTAAGAGTGAAGGTTCATTTTTTTTTTAATTGAAGGATAATTGCTTTACAGAATCTTGTTGTTTTCTGTTAAACATCAACATGAATCAGCCATAGGTGTACATATTGACAAGTGCATTCATTTTATTTGACTGTGGTAGAGAAGGAAGTCAGACAACAAGTGTTCTCAGCCACTAATCAAAATACAAGCAAGAAAAGCAATGTTGTGGATACAGACCACTGTAGAAATAAAGAATGACTTAGTCATCAAGAATGGAAATCCATTTCTTTTGCAAATGTATAGAACCCTAATTTCCAGCAGGTTCATTAATGTTCTCCTTCAACTTAATGAGTCGGTTAGAAGGTTTAACTTTGCAGAAAGCCAAAACCTTAGCAAAGCTACATTTTAACTATTGAGTTGCCCTTGAAAGTTTTCTAGTAACATAGAAATTGTGTTACATTCTTGGGAAATACAGATGCAAACTAGTAGAAATGACAAAGTAAACAGTGGCAGCTAGGAAAAAGCTTTATTCTACTTTCACTAACATGTCCACTAGGGTAAGTATGAAATTCTTTTATAGCAAGATTCCTGCTTCAGATAATAGGAAAAATAGCTGAATGTTTATGCTTCAAAAGACTTTTACAGCATCTTCCAAGTCAGTTCTTAAAAGTGTCCTTCAAAAACTCAAGGAGAATTTTAAAGTTTAGAGGGTTTAAATCTCTCTATATATACATTTTTTTAAAATCCTTTTAATATTGCTTCTGAATAAAGAATATGATGACATCTGAGTATTTTCATTGTCTAAAAATTAAAAAAAAATTCTACAGAAAATCATGCCATTCATGTCATATAGTTACATGTATCACACCAGATTGTAATAGTAAATGACAACTGTATATATTGAAAATATAACTTTTAAAAGTTATTTGGGAATTTTGCAGTTATTTAGCCCTGATTTTTATTTCAAGTAATAAAAGCATATACATATATATATATGTATTTATACACACACATATAGTATAGTAAGTATATATATGTGTATATGTGTATAAATACATATATATGTATTTCACACATTTATTTTCAACAAAAACAAAAATCCTTTGTTAATTTAGATATTAAAAAATAAAGTCAATGTATGGCAAAACCACTTCAATATTGTGAACTAATTAGCCTCCTATTAAAATAAATGAATTTGTATTTTAAGAAAAAGTAGTGTTTTCTGTTTCCCCTGTGTTTAATTTAAGTGGTGAGTGACAGAACCCCAAGATAGATGCTTCCTTCTGTCCAACATAAAAGTTCAGGTAAACAGCCCAGAGCTGCTGCTTGCTCTGCAGTGTCAGTGACTAGCGTTCTTTTGATGTCATTTTGCTTTGTATGCGATCTCCATCCTTATGTGGTTCAAAATGGCTTTTCTACTTTCAATTACTAAAACTCCTATTGATGTTGACAAGAAGACAAAATGGAAAGAAGAAAGGCATATTCTTTGCTAAGACACTTCACAGAGTTTGTACTGACTATTTCTACTGACATTCTTCTTGTCATTATTTAAACTTATGACCGTGTCCCGAAAAAGAGGCTGAAAATACAGTCTTTATTCTGAGTAGTCACAGGTACAGGTAAGTATGCTATTACTATGAAAGAGGCTCATTGAGGAACATTTTGCAGTCTGTGCTACAACCTGCTATCAACAGTGGTCATGTTGGCAAATGTATCTATATCTACACACATTTCAATATATTACACTAGAAGCGTGTGAAAAAATAGATTGTATATATAACCCGCAGTAGAAAATAAGCATCCTTTCATTGTTGAATTAGGGGACTGCGCTTCAATTGATTGCATTAGAAATGTATCTGTATGTACATACTTGGGGCAAAAGTAACACTAAGAAATTTTTTAAAGCACCATTAATGGTTTAAAGCCAACCTTCAAAAAAAAAAAAAAAATAAAGCCAAACTTCAAAGAGAAAATATAGTGACATTTAAATGGCACTCTGGAGTCTAGCACTGTTTCAGTGTCGCTTTCAATGTTAACATCAGTTTCAGATGAAGACATAACTTTTAAGAGTCATTTGTGTATTATAATGAGAAAAAGATAATTAAGTAAAGCTCTATTAAATTCTCTAAACTAAACACTCAAGACTATAAGGAGAGAAGAGACTATTACTGTCTTCTCAATAAAAATTGAAATTAAATCCAAATATATTTTTTCACAAAATTTGATCCTGAAGTTACACATATATGAATGTAACCACAAAGACATAGTTACCACACACTCATATATCAAAACATCTCCAGTAACTTAAATGATCAGAAACAGTCAACTGATTGAATAAATGATAGATGATCTGAAAATAATGTATTAATCATAAAAATGAAGTTGTTAATGTATATCCACTGGCACAGAAATAAATTTAGGCTATAATACTGTGTGCCTGAAAAAAATACAAAATGTTACACGCAATGCGATCCAAATCTTGCAACCTGAGAGTGCAACAATATGGATTCACATGCATATATATGTCTGGAAAAAATAAACCAAACATTGACAGCAGTTAGCTTTATGTTGTGGAATTTTGATAATCAAGATTTTTTTTCCAGATTATGAGACTGACACACCGCTTGTAGTGCTAAAAAAGACACTAAGATTTTCTTTTCAACACATAGCATGCATTATCTGAAAATTATTTTAAAAGCATAAGATATAACAAGTAGGATAATTTTTAAAAGTATAAAATAATTGAGATATATACTTAGGTGAAAGGCAAATTGTACACCAGTATATATGTGTGAATTCTCTTTAGTAAAAGTAGCATAAAATGCATTATGATAAATATGTAGTATGTACAGCAAGTCCTATCTGTGGTCAGCTTTGGAATTAAGACCCATAGATGATTTTTCTAATAAAATTAATGCTATGTGTTTTAAGATGTAGCCATATTATTAAGTATTACTTTATTATCATCACGATGTATGACTTCTACTGAGTTTCGGCTAGAATAAAAAAAAATAGGTCTATTGTATGCTCCTTCTTGTTCTTGCCATCTGCTCCCTGCAGGTCTGTGAGAGCCTGGGAGAAGGCTATTTCTGCTGCAAAATCATCTACAGTTGACAGAAAGATCCCAGATAATTGACCTTCAGTAGTCTTGAAGGAAGTACTAATGGGACACCTAAAAATTCTTCAATTCAATAGATTGTGGTGGAATTACATCAAGTATTATGAGTCAACTGAGCCTGAGAAACATGTCAGGATCCAGCTTATTGCTGCTTCAGCACTTGAGGCCATGCAGACACATCAGCCCCCCCAGAGGCCCAGCCCCACACCTGCAATTGCTGAGATGGGTCAAAACCCTCCCTCTACAGTAGAATGGTCTAGCTCAGAGCCTGGGGGCAAATTCCAGAAGACACTAGAAGATGGCTTGACTTGTTAGCTATAAAATCATTTACTTTTGGAAATTTTATTTTAAAGTGAGTTGAATTAGTATTTGTCAAGAACTGGTTGTGGAACCATAACTAAAAAGTGAAAGGGAAATTTTGGTTCATCTGGTAAAAATATGACAAGTGTCCAGGTAGAACTTGTTTCAGATACCTGTGATTTCAGGATCTAAAATCACCGTGTCTCTGTCAATCTCTTTCTTTCTCCCATTTTCCCTCCCTCCCTACTTCCCCTTATTTCTGGGTGGTGCTATTTACTTCTCTCCAATTGGAATTAATAGTGAAATTTCACCACATTCATAGGACCCTTTCAAAACCTGTCTCTCAGCTTTGATGTGTCCATATAAAATTACTGGGGAGAATGTACTCTACACAACTATAGCCTCACACATCCCACGCATGAATTTCATCTTCCAAAAACTTCTTGATCATGTCAACATCTGTGCACTTTTAACATTTCCACTTCGGCCAGCTGCTGTCATACCTTATCTGATGATTTCTGCTCAGTTCAGTTCAGTTCAGTTCAGTCACTCAGTCATGTCCAACTCTTTGCAACCCCATAGACTGCAGCACGCCAGGCTTCCCTGTCCATCACCAACTCCTGGAAATTGCTCAAACTCATGGGCATCAATTCAGTGATGCCATCCAACCATCTCATCCTCTTTCATCCCCTTCTCCTCCTGCCTTCAATCTTTCCCAGCATCAGAGTCTTTCCCAATGAGTCATTTCTTCGCATCAAGTGGCCAAAGCATCGGAGCTTCAGCCTCAGCATCAGTCCTACATTGTTTCTAAATATTTACCTTCCCTCATGCCCCTCCCCACCATCATTCACCACTAGATAATTTTCCAGACCTGAAGGAATGCCCCAAGATTTCCCCCTGCACACATAACCATTCTCCAGAGTGGAGTTAGAGAAATATTTTCAAATTGAAAGTCTGATCATATTCCATTCACATAATCTTATTTTAAAATGCATACATGCCTCCCAGAATCCTGACCTTGACCTACACTGCTCTTTGGTAAATGGCTACTCCTTCCCATTCCAATATCTTCTTTCAGAATATATTCATTATTTTCCCAGTGACTTGTCTTTTTCTATTATTCTTAACTGGACAGACTCTTGCTAAAGGATCTTCTTCCTCTGCATAGATTTTTCTTCATTATTTGACAAACTAATTCTTTCTTAGATCTTAGATAAATGTATTAATTTTGTGTTTCTACTTATCACTACCAATTTAGTGGCTTAAAACAACATAAATGTATTACCCTAGAATTTTAGAAGGCAGAAATTAATATCAGTCTCAAGGGGCTGATATCAAGATGCTCCTGCTAATGGTTCAAGGAAGGATCCATTCTGTTGCCTTTTCTAGTTTCTAGACATAATCTGGCTTCCTGAGGTCATGGCTCCTTCTCCACCTCCAGAGCCTGCAGAGGGGCATCTTCAAATCTCTCTCTCTGTGATCCTCTGCTTCTGTCATTACATACATTGTCTCCTATGAATTTTTTCTTCCTTCACTTTTTATGATGACTCTTGCAGTTAACTTTGGGCATAGCCAGATGATCCACGAAAATCTCCCCTTCTCAAAATTCTTAATTTAATGACATTTGCAAAGTCCTTTTTGCCATGTAAGATACCATATTGATAGCTGCTGGAGAGTAGGAAATGGCCATTTTGGGGGGATTATTACTCTGCCTATTTCATTAACATCATTTCTTTCTATAGAAACATCTCAGAACTCATTTATTTGATGAAAACTCCCTAACAAGTTATATCAATCCTTCATTTACTTGTATCCTTCATAAACCTAGACACAGTGAACGCATGAATTTTTCCAGTTAATGTTTCCTAATATTTGATCTTATCACCATAGCCACTGCTATGTAGCACCATGATTGATGCACAGTCACATGTCCACCTAAGTAGTCAGGTACATTAAATCTGTTATCAAAAAAGGATGAGGAGGTGGTGACATTCAAAAACATAAGCTAATATATATCATTTTGATTCCTTCTTTCTAATTGTATAGCATTAACACAACTGTCTTAAACTCAAAAATAGTGCCAACAATACTGAAAAAGGAAACTGAGAGTTGACTTATTAATAAATATGCACTAGAAATCTCAGGGGTTATTCTGGCTTTAGAAAATAATTCTTAGAAGTTCTTCTGGGAAACTAATGCATATAGGAAGACTAGTTGATAGCTTTTAGATACAATTTGATCACAATTTTAGACACAATTCAAAACTATATTGTTGGTGGGGGACTGGACTTGGGAGTCTCAGTGTTGAGTACAGTCAGGCAGAATGTGGCATTACAGGCAGAATGACAGAAATGTCCTAAATTCCTAGGGTAGCAGGGTGCATTTTAAATCAGAGTTTTGGTGTCCCAGTGATTGTTGATAATGGCAATACCACACTCCTAAGAGAATATGTAGGAAATAGCTCACTCAATTAAATCCCTAGTTAAAGGTCCTGGCATTTTAGGAAGGTTCTAAGTTAGAAAGAAACACACTCATGCACGCTCTTTTCGTCAGTTTCTAAATAAATTAGTTTAAAAAAATCTATTGCAAGTAAGGTTGAAAAAGACCCTAGTGGGTCTATGTGCAAGGCAGAATTCTGGTGTGTGTGGGAAAAACAGCTAGTATTAAATGCAGGTATTATACTCAGAGCCAGAGGAAAGTTCACCATGAAGCTGAATAGATGCATACCAGTTCCCTTCTAGGGACCCTCGCCATGGGTTCATATGGTCATACTTCTGTGTAAAGTAAGTAAAATCAAGATTTTTTTAAATTGTAATTGATTAACACAATACTCCAACTTCATTTTTTTTTTCCCTTATTTACCCCTGTGCTAGACTTACTGAGGGCATGATAGGGAACAAGTTAATGAGAAGTCGAGTTGGGAGCTCAATCATTTGTTTTTCCTAGATATATTTATGTGGTTTACAGTTACCTATGTCAAAATTTACTTCATTGTCAGATGTCAAATACAGGAATGACTTCCAGGAAAATTCCTGACCAATTTTACTGACACCCCCACTCTATAGCATGAAGGTTCATGATCAGAAATTGTATCTCACACACACACACACACACACACACAAATACCCCCTGACAATCAACACTGGCAGTATGTAGGTAGAGAAATAGAAATAAGGTATGTATAGTATAAAGTCAGAAACTACTCTAACTTTCTATTTATTGAAGTGCAGTTGATTTACAATATTGTGTTAGTTTCAAGTATACAGTAGGGTGATTCAGTCATACATATTTTTTAGATGGCTTTCTATTATGGATTATTTTAACATATTGAATACAGTTCCATGTACCATGTACAGTAAATCCATCTTGATTGTCTATTTTATGTATAGTACTTTGTATGTTAATCCCATAATCCTTATTCAACCTTCCCTTACTCGTTTCCCCTTTACTAACCATAATTTTGTTTTCTATGTCTGTAAGTCTGTTTCTGTTTTGCATATAAGTTAATTTGTATTATTTTTTTAGATTTCACATATGTGTTACAGTATGATATGTCTTTCCCTGTCTGACTTGCTTCATTCAGAATGATAATCTCCAAATTCATCCACACTGCTTTAGAAGCAATATTTGCATTCTTTTTTATGACAGAGTAGTATTCCTGTGTGTGTGTGTGTGTGTGTGTGTGTGTGTGTGTGGTGTGTGTACACAAATGCCACATCTCTTGACAGGCACTTAGATTTTTTCCCCTTGTCTTGCCTAGTGTCAACAGTACTGCTCTGAATATCATAGAGCACAGATCTTTTTGAATTAGAGTTTTTATCTTCTCTGAATATATACCCAAGAAAGGGATTGCTGGATCATATGGTAGCTCTATTTTTAGTTTTTACTTTTAAAGAAATCTTCATAATGTTTTGCATAGTGGCTGCACCAGTTTACAGTCCCACTAACATGTAGGAGGCTCCCTTTTCTCCACACACTCTCTGGCATTTATTATTTGTAGACTTTTTGATGACATTCCTCCTGATGGGTGTGAGATGATGCCTCACTATAGTTTTGACTTGTGTTCCTGTAATAATTAATGATATTAGGCATCTTTACATATGTCTGACGGCATTTTGTATGTCTTTGAGAAATTTCTATTTAGGTCTTCTGCTTAATTTTTGACTGAACTTTTTGTTGTTGTTACTGAGTTGTATGAGCTATTTCTATATTTTGTATATTAACTCCTTGTCTGTCACATCATTTACAAATATTTTCTCCCATCCCCAAGGTTCTCATTTTGTTTTGTTAAGTGTTCCATTTGATGTGCAAAAGCTTTTGATAGGTCCCAGTTTTGCTTTTCTTTCTTTTATATTGGGAGTTCAGTTCAGTTCAGCCGCTCTGTCGTGTCCGATTCTTTGTGACCCCATGAATCACAGCACATCAGGCCTCCCTGTCCATCAGCAAACTCCCAGAGTCTATCCAAACCCATGTCCATCGAGTCGGTGATGCCATCCAGCCATCTCATCCATTTGTCCCCTTCTCCTCCTGCCCCCAAACCTTCCCAGCATCAGGGTCTTTTCCAATGAGTCAACTCCTCACATGATGTGGCCAAAGTATCGGAGTTTCAGCTCCAGCGTCAGTCCTTCCAATGAACACCCAGGACTGATCTCCTTTAGGATGGACTGGTTGGATCTCCTTGCAGTCCCAGGGACTCTCAAGAGTGTTTTCCAACAACACAGTTCAAAAGCATCAATTTTTCGGCGCTCAGCTTTCTTCATAGTCGAACTCTCATATCCATACATGACCATTGGTAAAACCATAGCCTTGACTAGACAGAGCTTTGTTGATAAAGTACTGTCTCTGCTTTTAAATATGCTATCCAGGTTGGTCATAACTTTCCTTCCAAGGAGTAAGCATCTTTTAATTTGGGGGACTGATATAAAAAAAATTGCTACAATTTGTGTCTGAGAATGTTTTGTCTATGTTCTCTCTAGCAGTTCTAAAGTGTCATCTCTCATATTTAGTCATTTAAATAATTTTGAGTTTGTTTTTGTACATGCTGTGAGGGAGTGTTATAATTTTCTTGATTTATAAAGAGCTATTCAGCTTTACCAACACCACTTGCTGAAGAGACTATCTTCTCCCCATTGTATATTCTTTTGTCCATTGTTGTACATTAGTTGACTGTGGGTGTGTGGTTTTTTTTCCTGGCTACTCTATTCTATTTTATTGATTTACATATCTGTTTTGGGGCAATAACATGCTGTTTTGATTATTGTAGCTTTATAGTATTATCTGAAGTCTGAAAGTGCTATGCCTCCAGGCTTTTTTTTTTTTTTTTCTTTTCTTCAGGATTGTTTTGCTTAATGTCTGCAAAAGTAATACTATCTCTTGCTATGTAATTTTGGAGAAAACCCATTTCTCAAAATGCCAATGGTTAACCTCATGACTATGCCTCAAACTTATTTAATTTAGACCAAGAAACAAATTTCAAGTGAAATCTAAGTAAAATCTGTGATACCTCAAACAAAAATGACTCATTTTTGAGAACAGATATTAATCATTCTTATCTTTGGAAGAAATGTCCCACATAGGTTCTAAGTTGTAAAAATAAGCGCAGAATAGATTAAAAGTCAAAATGTAAGACAAGAAACTATAAAACTCTTAGAGGAAAACATAGGCAGACCACTGTCTAACATAAATCACAGCAAGATCCTCTACAACCCACCTCCCAGAGTAATGGAAATAAAAGCAAAATAAACAAATGGGACCTAATTAAACTTAAAAGCTTTTGCACAATGAAGGAAACCATAAGCAAGGTGAAAAGGCAACCTTCAGAATGGGAGAAAATAATAACAAACAAAACAAATGACAAAGAATTCATCTCCAAAGAATACAAGCAACTCATGTAGCTCAATATCAGAAAAATAAACAACCCAATCAAAAAGTGGGACAAAGACCTAAACAGACATTTCTCCAAAGAAGACATACAGATGGCTAACAAACATGTGAAAAAATGATCAACGTTACTCATTATCAGTTCAGTTCAGTCCGGTGGCTCAGTCGTGTCCGACTCTCTGTAACCCCATGAACTGCAGCACGCCAGGGCTCCCTGTCCATCACCAACTCCCAGAGTCCACACAAATCCATTTCCATTGAGTCGGTGATGCCATCCAACCATCTCATCCTCTGTCGTCCCCTTCTCCTCCTGACCTCAATCTTTCCCAGCATCAGGGTCTTTTCAAATGAGTCAGCTCTTTGCATCAGAGAAATGCAAAATAAAACCACAACAATATACCATCTATTGCGAGTCAGAATGGCTGCCATCAAAAAGTCTACAAACAATAAATGCTGGAGAGGGTGTGGAAAAAAGGGAACTCTCTTACACTACTGGTGAGAATGCAAACTAGTACAGCCACTATAGAGAACAGTGTGGAGATTCCTTAAAAAACTGGAACTAGAACTGCCATATCATCCAGCAATCCCACTGCTGGGCATACACACCAGCAGGAATTCAGAATTGAAACAGACACATGTAACCCAATGTTCATTGCAACACTGTTTACAATAACTAGGACATGGATGCAACCTAGATGTCCATTGGCAGATGAATAGATAAGGAAGTTGTGGTATATATATACAATGTAATATTACTCAGCTATAAAAAAGAAAATATTTGAGTCAGTTCTAATGAGTTGGATGAAACTGGAGCCTATTATACAGATTGAAGTAAGTCAAAAAGAGAAACACCAATACAGTATATTAGCACATATATATGGAGTTTAGAAAGATAGTAACGATGACCCTATATGTGAGACAGCAAAAGAGACACAGATGTAAAGAACATACTTTTGGACTCTGTGGGAGAAGGCGAGGGTGGGATGATTTGAAAGAATAGCATTGAAACATGTATATTATCAAATGTAAAATAGATGACCAGTGCAAGTTAGATGCATGAAGCAGGACACTCAAACCCACTGCTCTGCAACAGCCCAGAGGTTGGAGGGGGTTCAGGATGGTGGGACACATGTACACCCATGGCTGATTCATGTTGATGTATGGAAAATACCACCATAATATTGTAAAGTAATTATCCTCCAATTAAAATAAATAGATTAATTTAAAATTAAAATAAAAAGATACAAGTTGCATCCTGAACATCATAATGGTGTCACCCCTTATTATAGGGTTTAGAGATGGACTACCACATTATTAGTTAGTGTAACTCACGGCCAATCAGAGCTTTGGACCAGTCGTTTCATTTGACCCACACTGCATATCCAATAAAGGCCTCAAATTTAGACATCAAGTTATATATGAACAAATTTCGTCTATGCAATCACAGACTGTTGGATTTAAATAGGATGTTTGTCATACAACTTTAAATTTATATGCCATTAATAGATTTACCACCTCGAGCCACCATGAATTAATTTTATTTAAAAATTAAACTTAGTAATTATCTAGATAAGTGAAAATTGTATTGCATTTTGTCTTACACTTTGTAGCATTAAACATATTTCTAGCTGCATAAATTCATAAAGACATTAGAGAAGCCCTGTTTAAGATAAATAATGATTACTTCTAAATAGCAAAGGACATTAGGGAAAACTAAAACAACCTCAAGCATAACTAGCCCAGAAAAAAATGAGAAAGAAAGATTGAGAGATTGAGAGAAGGGGAGCGAGATTGCCCTTCCACTTACAGTAATAGCAAGATTTGCTTCTTGGGAAGGTTTAAATGCTGAAGGAAAAACAGCGTAAACACACCTTAAGAATGTCCTAGACAAGGAGCATTTGAGCTCAGACTCAGATTTATGTTGTAAAGATTGTGTGAAATCCCAGACATATGGAAAGCCAAAAAGATCAGAAAGATTTTAGACTATAGTGATGTAATTAGTAATTAGTCTAATAATTAGACTATATTGATGAAACAGTAATTTTAGAGAATTTGTGAAATGGCATGTGGAAGAAGTAAGTTCAGGTTTAAAAGACATGCTAAGGGGTTATAAATTGTCTTTATCCAGCTGTGATTGAGCTTATCAAAGTTGCACTATTATAATATGATATAGAAGGCTAAAAAACAAAAGTTCCAATTGAAATTCACTTTCTATCCATGAGGACATCTTTTCCATAAAGCAGTATTTTGAAAGACTTTTTGGTTAAAAAAAGAAACAACTGTGTTAAAACTGATAAGAAAACAATCACAAAAATATCTAAAATTGGCATGTGACCCAATCACATAATATAATTGTATTTGGTAAAATTTGGACAAATTTGTAAAAGTGATTTTTGAACATAGCCATCTTTTTCAAATGAGAAACTGTTGGCCATATTATTTTATAAAGATGAAAGAAAAATAGAAATAATGTTATAAACCAAGAGAATAAATGGTGAAATTTACAGGGTAAAGAGAAACAGGTACTAATAAGTTTGAAAATCTAAAAACAAGCAAACGAAAACAAAGAAGGAAGTTCCAAAGTATGACAGTGAGAATTGACAATGGGTCCATTTTATAAGCAAACAATACAGATTATGATTCCCAGACTTCAAGAAAAATTTAGTAAGACTTTACTTTTTTTACGTTTATTTACTGTGGTAAAAATAACATAAGATTTACCACCTCAACCATTTTTAAATGTACAGTACTCTATTGCTAGTATTTGCCTTGTTGTGAAATGTCTCCAGAACTTTTCCATTATGCAGAACTGAAAATGAATCTGTTAAATAATTCCCCTTTCCCTCCCCAACTTCAGCTGCTGGCAACAATAGTTCACTCTCTGCTTCTGTGAACTTGACTACTTTAGTTCTTCATAAGTGAAATTATACTGTATTTGTCTTTTTGTGTCTGGTATATTACACAGTAAAAACTGTGGCTTACGCACAACAGTGAAATATTATTTGGCCTTGAAAAGGAAAGAGATCCTGTCATATACTTAATAGCAAGACTTTACTTTCATGTTAAAACAAATTTCTTGACTTCATTCTTGTGAATTTGATATTTTGTACTGGCTTAAATGCTCATCTCAGTAAATCTATTGTAAGAGAGTAAAACATGGGAAACCCTGTCTGAAATTCAGTATTCCTAAAAACTTGTATAAGTCACTCACACAGTTCATCATGCACTGCCACATATAGAACAAGGCATAGATAGATAGGTAGGTAGAAAATGTAGGGAGGTAGAGAGACAGAAAGATTTACCTTGCTGCATCACGGTCTGGACATTTTACAGAAAGTAAAAATAATAAAGCATTGTTTTTCAGTCATCTTCAGAAATTAGCATTGTTCCTGGGACATTAAATACAAATGCAATGGATCAAATATCATTCCAATACCCTAACTTTATTATATTTGCTTATATAAAACAGGAGGATGTCGAATCTAGAAATAAATAAAGCACTTACCAATGATGATATATGTTTTAGTAGAAATGCATTTTATGTGATGGAGCACAACCCCACTTGATGAAAGTCATTTTTGAAAAAGGATATACTACTTCAAAACCAATGTGTTTAGTTGATAGTCCATAAATTCTCTCTTGGAGATATTATGTATGGTCTACAGTGGATTCTATTTAATTGGCACATCTCAGTGGAAATTGAAATATGCCAATTAGACAATGACTGTCTCATTTAAATACATAATTGCTCATATGAACTATCAGACACATTTGAAATTAGAAAAGATTTTTGAAATGCAAAACATTGACCAAACTGTATATGTACATAATTAAGACAAATTAAGAATGCAGATGTGGGGCATGATAAAAAGCATTATCATGAAGGCATATTCCCATTTTTTTGTTCAGCAGTTTAATGAGTATTATAATCCATCTGGTCAACACATATACAAAATATACCTAATAACCCCAATCAAAAACTGAATTTAAGTCTGCATTAATGCTCTATACTAATGTTATTTAAAAATATACCAAACTCTGCAGAGTTTCTGCTTTTTAATTCTTAAATGTTCTTAATTAATGTACTGATTAAAAGCAACTTAATTTTTTATTCCAAGAAATAATATATTTTAATTTCAAAAGAATTTTTATATTTGGAATGTAAGTCAATAGGATGCTTCTATCATGTTGAAATTTCTGTCCTAAGATGATTAATATGGGCAACTGTATTTCATGAAAAAAGTTGCTATTTTTTAAAATGAATCTTTACAATCTGGAGAACATCAAGAAATTCACAAATAATGACATATCGAGAGTTTTCCCTAATTGTTAAAGAGCACTGACAATGATTTACTAAGAGTTTTCCCCTTAATTCACTAAACAGCTTAAATATTTTTGTAGGTATACATATATACACATGTATACTTATAGAGTACTTGTAGTATACTAGGTGAAAGGACAAAGTCTCATTTTCTTTCTGTTAGTGTTAATCATATCTACAATTTTGAAAACATTATTTTCATCATTGTGTATACTAAAAATCTATATACTCAATTACGTCCTCCAAAAGTCTTATTTTTCAGTCTCATTTTATGTTTTATAAAAACACTTCAATGAGTTTCACAGCAGATTATTTCTTCAGAATAAATCTTAAATGTAAAAATATAAAATATATATGCATATATATTTAACATTACATTTAATATTACATTTAAATATATATATGCATATATATTTCAGTTACTAAGTTGTATCTGACTCTTTTGTGACTCCATGAACTATAGTCTACCAGGCTTCTCTGTCCGTGGGACTTCCCAGACAAAAATATTGGAGTGGGTTGCTCTTTCTTTCTCCAGGGTATCTTCCCAACTCAGGGACTGAACCCATGCTTCCTGCACTGGCAAGTGGATTCACTACCACTGAGCCCTAAAAATGATATGAAAAACTAAGGCATTTTGGTAAAAATTTACTTACAGACTTTTAATCAGTTTCTAATCCATAAAATGTGAATAAATATTCTTGCTTTCCTAATTGATAATTGCTTGATAATTGCTCTAGGCCAATTTCTAAAATGGCCACGATGAACCCTGCCTCCTGGTGTTCAGCTAGTTGGTATAAGCTGGAAACTCCAGTGC
The DNA here is from genome assembly GCF_963930625.1 of Muntiacus reevesi. NCBI lineage: Eukaryota > Metazoa > Chordata > Mammalia > Artiodactyla > Cervidae > Muntiacus > Muntiacus reevesi. The sequence goes on from NC_089264.1 coordinate 51,251,425, forward strand.
GCAGGGAACCTGGGAACAGAGGGGCATGCTGGGAACCTGGGAACAGAGGGGCATGCTGGGATTGTTACTGGTTACCTTATAAGGCAGGGGCTTCTCACGTGACTCCGTGGGAAAAAACCTGCCTGCCGATGCAGGAGAAGCAGGAGACACTAGTTCAATCCCTGGGACGGGTCTGGAAGAAACCCTGGAGGAGGAAATGGCAACCCACTCCAGTATTCTTGCCTGGACAATTCCAAGGACAGAGGAGCCTGGTGAGCTGCAGCCCGTGGGGCCGCAAAGAGTTGGACACAGCTGAGCAAGTGAGTATTCGTGTTATGATAAGTTATGATATAAGGCAAATGGTAGTAGGATAGTCACTCCTGTGATCACATTCCGTCAGAGAAGACTCTTGTAGCTGACTGGAATTGAAGGAAAAGTCAGAGAGAAAGAGTCCTGCGGGCACAGGAAAAAAACAAAAGGCCATTTTGTGAACTGCCTTTGGGAGTGGGCGTCACATAGCAAAGAACTGAGGGCAGCCTCGGAGGGATAAACGTGACTCCCACCTGATATCTGGCACGAAAAAAGGACCTCAGTCCTGTAACCGCAGGCAACTGAACTCTGTCAAGAACCAGGTGATCTTGAAGCAGGGCCCTGCCCCATCACTACCCCAGGTTCCAGAAAAAAATCAGGTCCAGCAACTCCTCGATTTCAGCTTTATGAGATTTCAAGCAGAGAACCCAGCTAATCAGGGCCCAGCGTCTTTCTGTCCAATCCAGTTGCTCATGCACTTTCATTCAGGTCACTATTAACTACAGAAATTCATTGTATAAAAATATCACTGTTTTTGATCACAATTGCCCTCAGTCTGTGTACTTAAATGACTGTTCTTCAACCTCATCAGGACCAGCAGTACATTAAACCCTCCAGCTGCATCTTGTCAGCCTGTTCCTGCCTTTATTTTTCTCCTTATTCAACTCAGACTCAAAAATTTGATCATTTAATAATACCTATAAAGGCTGTTTTCATTTTCCATTGCTGTATAATAAATTTCCACAAACTTAGAAGTAAAATGAAACACCGTTATTATCTCGCCATGTCCAGGAGCCCAGGCCCAGTTTATGTGGCTCCTCTGTTCAGGCTGTCACAAGGCTGCAGTCAGTTCTGTGACCTCATCTGAAGCCCAGGGTCTTCTCCCCAGCTTATGAAACTATTGGCAGAATTCATTTTCTCACATCTATAGAATTTATAGTATCTTGCTTCTTCAAGGCCAACAGAAAAATATCTTTGAATTCAGAGAAGGCCTGAGTCCTTTTTTATAGAGATAAACAGATTGAGCAAGTAGGACTTGCTTAAGTCCTGCCTAGGTTAATCTACTTTTGAGTGTGTGTGTGTGTTTATTTTTATTTTTTTCCATTTATTTTTATTCATTGGAGGCTAATTACTTTTAACTCAATGTTAACCCAGTTAAGGGCTTAATTACATCTGCAGGAACCTTCAATCTTTGCCATGTCGTACATCCTAATCACAGCTGCACCAGCAGCGGAAATCTTGGGCATCATCTTAGCATGTTATTTACTCCAACATTGGTAGGCAATTATATACCTTCTGTCCTTTTCGTTTAGCTCCCCAGCAAAAGAGCACTCCTGAGTGAATCGAAACATCTGCCTTCTTCGCTTAAAATTGCTGTGCTATGTCACATGAACTTAGCTACATGACATTACAAGTCTTTAACCCAGAAATCTCTTTTGAATCATTTATACAATTGCCTTTTCATAGCTCATCCTAAACATTGTAAGTGAGTAAAGTTGCTCAGTCGTGTCTGACTCTTTGTGACCACATGGACTGTAGCCTACCAGGTTCCTCTGTCCATGGGATTATCCATGCAAGAGTACTGGAGTGGGTTGCCATTTCCTTCTCCAAAACATTGTAATGACACTTTATATTTAGCATGTATATAATTAATCCATGTCCAACCTCTTAACACCTGATCCAACTCTATTCTTTCCTCACATGGTAAACAGTGTTGTAAAATACCCAGGTGCTCAAACTAGAAATCTGGTAGTCAGTCCCCAAATGTCCATCTTCTCAGTCATCAAAATCTAATATCATCTCCTTAGTGTATCTTAGGACCATCCATTCTGCTCAGGATCTGCTACTTTAGGCTGTTGTAGGACCAAGAGATGAACTTTTGATGTGTGAAGGGTAGAAATTTGAAACTGTTAATACACTAGGTAGTATACCATAAGCAATGCAGATGTAGTTTCCTTAAGTAGGGTATTGCAATAATAAGAATAAATGACTGTATACAGCATTGGTTTGAAGAGTAAGTTGTAGTTGGACAAAGAAACTACTTGAATTTGGAGGAAATGTTATGCTATGGTAACCTTTATTAAAAATCAAAACACTCAAACCAAATTGGATGCTAAATGTTACTGCAAAAAAGGCTGCAAAAGATGTGTGTGTTTGGTCATTCCTGGCTATATTTCATAAAGTACTAGAAGAAACAAACAAGCTCTTGAAAGGACTAGATATTCTGAAAAGAGAAATGAAATAAAAGAGCAATAGCATTTAAAGATGGAGGTTTGCATAGTTGGTAAAAGCTTCTGCTTTAAAATTCTGAATAATCTGAATTAGGATTGAAAAACTTTTAAGAATAAAAGTACATTAAATAAATAGATTAATCTCAAAAATATACAAGCAACTCCTGAAGCTCAATTCCAGAAAAATGAATGACCCAATCAAAAAATGGGCCAAAGAACTAAACAGACATTTCTCCAAAGAAGACATACAGATGGCTAACAAACACATGAAAAGATGCTCAACATCACTCATTATCAGAGAAATGCAAATCAAAACCACAATGAGGTACCATTACACGGACAGTCAGGATGGCTGCTATCCAAAAGTCTACAAGCAATAAATGCTGGAGAGGGTGTGGAGAAAAGGGAACCCTCTTACACTGTTGGTGGGAATGCAAACTAGTACAACCACTATGGAAAACAGTGTGGAGATTTCTTAAAAAACTGGAAATAGAACTGCCATATGACCCAGCAATACCACTTCTGGGCATACACACTGAGGAATCCAGATCTGAAAGAGACACGTGCACCCCAATGTTCATCGCAGCACTGTTTATAATAGCCAGGACATGGAAGCAACCTAGATGCCCATCAGCAGATGAATGGATAAGGAAGCTGTGGTACATATACACCATGGAATATTACTCAGCCGTTAAAAAGAATTCATTTGAATCAGTTCTAATGAGATGGATGAAACTGGAGCCCATCATACAGAGTGAAGTAAGCCAGAAAGATAAAGACCAGTACAGTATACTAACACATATATATGGAATTTAGAAAGATGGTAATGATAACCCTATATGCAAAACAGAAAAAGAGACACAGAAGTACAGAACAGACTTTTGAACTCTGTGGGAGAAGGTGAGGGTGGGATGTTTTGAAAGAACAACATGTATATTATCTGTGATGAATCAGATCACCAGCCCAGGTGGGATGCATGAATCAAGTGCTCGGGCCTGGTGGGCTGGGAAGACTCAGAGTCTATGGCTGATTCATATCAATGTATGACAAAACCCACTGAAAAATAAAAAAAAAAAAATTTTTTTTTTAAAAAGTACATTAAAATTCATTTTGCTAGAAAATATCAAATTAAGCTTGTACTTTTTCCACTCAAGCAATGCTGTTATTAATAAATAGTGTGTGGGGTGAGGGAGAGAGTTGAGGATTATAAAAATAAGTTAATCACTATTTAGGATATATGTTGCTCAGTTGCTAGGTCGTGTCTAACCCTTTGAGATCCCATGGACTATGGCATTCCAAGCTTCCCTGTCTTTCACTGTCTCCAGGAGTTTGCTCAGATTTATATCCTTTGAGTCAGTGATGCTATCTAACCATCCCTTCCTCCGTTGCCCTCTTCTCCTCCAGCCCTCAGTCTTCTCTAGCATCAGGGTATTTCCAATGAGTCAGCTCTTCACATCAGTTGGTCAAATTATTGGAACCTTAGCTTCAGCATTAGTCCTTCCAATGAATATTTAGGCTTGATTTCCTTTAGGATTGACTGGTTTGATCTCCTTACTTTCCAAGGGACTCTCAAGTGTCTTCTCCAGTACCACAACTCGAAGGCATCAATTTTTCAGTGCTCAGCCTTTTTTATGAGTGTTCACATCCATTCATAACTACTGGAAAAAGCATATCTTTGACTATTCAGAACTTTGTCAGCAAACTGATGTCTTTGCTTCTCAATACACTATCCAGGTTTGTCATAACTTTTCTTCCAAGCAGCAAGCATCTTTAAATTTCATGGCTGCAGTCACCATCTGCAGTGATTTTGGAGCCCAAGAAAATAAAATCTGTCCTTGATTCCACTTTTTCCCCATTTATTTGCCATGAAGTGATGGGACTGGATGTCATGATCTTCATTTTTTGAATGTTAAGTTTTAAACCAGCATTTTCACTGACCTCTTTTACCTTCTTCAAGAGGTTCTTTAGTTCCTCTTCACTTTCTGCCATTAGAATGGTATCACCTGCATATCTGAGGTTATTGCTATTTCTCACTGCAATCTTGATTCCAGCTTGTGATTCATCCAGTTCAGCATTTTTCATGATGTACTCTGCATATATGTTAAGTAAATAATAGACAATATACAGCCTTGTCATACTCCTTTCCCAATTTTGAACTAGTCAGTTGTTACATGTAAGGAAGATTATATGTAGCTAATTTGGTGTAATAACTTGTATTTTACTGACTGGAGGCAAATGGATCAGAAACACTCACACCCTTGAAGAGGGGAGCATAACTTTCTACTCCTTAATTATGAGATGCCCATAGTCTCTTACTTGCAAAGAATATGAAGCAGGGGTGAGGGGATTGTAAATTGAAGGTAGAGAAATGGAACACTACTCCAGCCGTGTAATTACAAACAGCAGTGATTAGTCATGTTGATAGAACATACCCTTGATATATTGTGATGCAAGTGGCACTTAGGCATTGTGATCTTTCTCCCCCAAACTTAAAACCACTGTTTAATCATGAGGAAGACATCAGCAAAATTCCTCTTATCAAATATAAAATAAAACACCTAACTGCATGTTAAAAATCAAGACCATTAAAAGCAAGTAAAGTTGAGAAACTGTCACAGCTTAGAGAAGACTTTACAGCTAAGAGAGATTACTTGTGCTCTTCCTTCCCTCTATGTATAGATTTTTAAAATTCTTATTTATTGCATTTATTTATTTATTTGTGTGTCCTTAATTATGGGGAATCTAGTTCTTCTAAATAATTGGGTCTCTTAAAAACATAAACATGTTAAAATACTTTTTAAAAAATCCATGAGTTTTCTTTAGAAATGAGATGGACAGGACTCACACTCCTGAGTTGACTAAACTATGTTGCTCAAAAAGTACACCTGATGTATCTCTGAAATCCAGGCCTTTAATAACAGTATTTTCCGCATGTTTAAATAAATGTTTATTAAAGTGCTTCAGCATAATAGATAGTTATAAAAGGTAGTATAGTTTACTGACATGTAAACCCATAAGGTCATTTACAACCACAAAATATGTTGCTATTTTTCACTGATAATACTGTATTAGAATGCAGAGTTTAAAATAAGCTCTTTGGAATGAATGATAATTGTCAAAATGATAGCTTTTCCCATTAATCTAAGCAGCTAAATGTCAGGATGAAGCAAGAAGAAAAGGGCTACAGATTATAGATTTAAAGCTATAAAATGTTAAGGTGTTTTAGAGCAATACAAATACCTGAAATTTCTCTGTATTTTGCAGTTAGTAAATCATATAAGTATTTTAATTTTTTCAAAACTGTCATATCTCTGAGCTATTTTAAATTTAATAAAAATGTATGGGAATATTTTTTTTCACATTTACAGAGATAAGTATACTAAAATAGATGAGGCATTGCTTAATAATTTCTCCATGCCTTAAATTAGATTAAGTTCTCAAATGAAGCAGGTAGGTGGGAGGATTGATGTCTCTGTTTTAGCTCTGGAAGTACAAGTTGATTTTCTGAAATTTAACTAAGTATGTGATAGAAGAGGAAAAATTTGTTTTAAATAGGTTATGATGTCAAAATATTCCAATAATGAGATGGAGTTAAAGTTTACCAAAATTACTAAATTATGAATTTATTTAAGACATTAAGGAATTAATATACTGAGAATTGTATTGTAGTATTCTACTCTTTAACTCTTAGCAAATTTATATTAATCTTCATATAAGGAACATTTTATTCTTTGAGTGTCATTATCAGTTCGGTTCAGTTCACTTCAGCTGCTCACTCATGCCGGATTTTTCGTGACCCAATGGAATATAGCACGCCAGGCCTCCCTGTTTATCACCAACTCCCGGAGTATACTCAAACTCATCTCCATTGAGTTGGTGATGCCATCCAACCATCTCATTATCTGTCGTCCCTTTCTCCTCCTGCATTCAATCTTTCCCATAATCAGGGTATTTTCAAATGAGTCAGCTCTTCACATCAGGTGGCCAAAGTATTGGAGTTTCAGCTTCAACATCAGTCCTTCCAATGAACAGCCAAGATTAATCTCCTTTATGATGGACTGATTGGATCTCCTTGCAGTCCAGGGGACTCTCAAGAGTCTTCTCCAACACCACACTTCAAAAGGATCAATTCTTCGGTGCTCAGCTTTCTTTATATTCCAACTCTCACATCCATACATGACTACTGGAAAAACCATAGCCTTGATGAGAGAGACCTTTGTTGGTAAAGTAATGTCTCTGTTTTTTAATATGCTATCTAGGTTGGTCATAACTTTCCTTCCAAGGAGTAAGCGCCTTTTAATTTCATGGCTGCAGTCACCATCTGCAGTGATTTTGGAGACCAGAAAAATGGTGATGGAACCAGATGCCATGATCTTAGTTTTATGAATGTTGAGCTTGAAGCCAACTTTTTCACTCTTGTCTTTCATTTTCATCAAGAGGCTCTTTAGTTCCTCACTTTCTGCAAAAAGGGTGGTGTCATCTTCATATCTGAAGTTATTGATATTTCTCCCAGCAATCTTGATTCTAGCTTGCGCATCATCCAGCCCAACATTTCTCATGATGTACTCTGCATAAAAGTTAAATAAGCAGGGTAACAACATGCAGCCTTGACATACTCCTTTTCATATTTGGAACCAGTCTGTTGCTCCATGTCCAGTTTTAACTGTTGCTTCCTGACCTGCATACAGGTTTCTCAAGAGGCAGGTCAGGTGGTCTGGTATACCCATCTCTTTCAGAATTTTCCACAGTTTATTTTGATCCACACAGTCAAAAGCTTTGACATAGTCAAGAAAACAGAATTAGATGGTTTTCTGGAACTTTCTTCCTTTTTCAATGTTGGCAATTTGATCTCTGGTTCCTCTGCCTTTTCTAAAACCAGCTTGAACATCTGGATGTTCATGTTTCACATATTGCTGAAGCATGGCTTGGAGAATTTTAAGCATTACTTTACTAGGGTGTGAGATGAATGCAATTGTGTGATAGTTTGAGCATTCTTTGGCATTGCCTTTCTTTGGGATTCGAATGAAAACTGACCTTTTCCAGTCCTGTGGCCACTGCTGAGTTTTCTAAATTTGTTGGCACATTGAGTGTAGCACTTTCACACCTTCATCTTTTAGGATTTGAAATAGCTCAATGGGAATTCCATCACCTCCACTAGCTTTGTTCATAGTGATACTTCTTAAGGCCCACTTGACTTCACATTCTAGGATGTCTGGTTCTAGGTGAGTGATCACACCGTCATTGATTATTTGGGTCATGAAGATCTTTTTTGTATAGGTCTTATGTATATTCTTGCTACCTCTTCTTAATACCTTCTGATTCTTTTAGGTCCATACAATTTCTGTTCTTTATTGAGCCCATCTTTGCATGAAATCTTGGTATCTCTAATTTTCTTGAAGAGACCTCTACTCTTTCCCATTCTATTGTTTTTCTCCATTTCTTTGCATTGATCATTGAGGAAGGCTTTTTTTTAATCTCTCCTTGCTATTCTTTGGAACTCTGCATTCAAATGGATATATCTTTCCTTTCTCCTTTGCTTTTTGCTTCTCTTCTTTTCACAGCTATTTGTAAGGCCTCCTCAAAAGCCATTTTGCTTTTTTTGCATTTCTTTTTCTTGGGGATGGTCTTGCTCCCTGTCTCCTGTACAATGTCATGAATCTCCATCCATGGTTTATCAGGCACTCTGTCTATCACATGTAGTCCCTTAAATATATTTCTCACTTCCACTGTATAATCATAAGTGGTTTGATTTAGGTACTACCTGAATGGTCTAGTGCCCCCCCCCCCCAACTTTCTTCAGTTTAAGTCTCAATTTGGTAATAAGGAGTTCATGATCTGAGCCGCAGTCAGCTCCCAGTCTTGTTTTTGCTGACTGCATAGAGTTTCTACATCTTTGGCTGCAAAGAATATAATCAATCTGTTTTTGGTGTTGACCATCTGGTGATGTCCAGGTGTAGAGTCTTCTCTTGCTGTTGGAAGAGGGTGTTTGCTATTACCAGTGCATTCTCTTGGCAAAATTCTATTAGCCTTTGGCCTGCTTCATTCTGTACTCCAAGGTCCAATTTGCCTGTTACTCCAGGTGTTTCCTGCCTTCCTACTTTTGCATTCCATGTCCCTGTTATGAAAAGCACATCTTTTTTGGGTATTAGTTCTAAAAGGCCTTATAGGTCTTTATAGAAGTGTTCAACTCAGCTTCTTCAGCATTACTGGTCAGGGCATAGACTTGGATTACTGCGATATTGAATGGTTTGCCTTGGAAATGAGCAGAGATCATTCTGTCATTTTTGATACTGCATCTAAGTACTGCATTTCAGACTCTTTTGTTGACTATAATAGCTACTTCATTTCTTCTAACTGAATCTTGCCCACAGTAATAGATATAATGGTCATCTGGGTTAAATTCACCAATTCCAGTCCATCTTAGTTCACTGATTCCTAAATTGTCAACATTCACTCTTGCCATCTCTTGTTTGACAACTTCCCATTTGCTTTGATTCATGGACCTAATGTTGCAGGTTCCTATGGACTATTGCTCTTTTTAGCATCAGACCTTGCTTCTATCACCAGTCACATCCACAGTGGGTTTTTGTGGGTTTTCTTGGCTCCATCTCCTCCTTCTTTCTGAGGTTATTTCTCCTCTGATCTCCAGTAGCATATTGAGCACCTGCTACCTGGGGAGTCCATATTTCAGTGTCCTATGTTTTTGTCTTTTCATACTATCCATGGGGTTCTCAAGGCAAGAATACTGAAGTGGTTTGACATTCCTTTTTCCTCTGGGCCACATTTGGTCAGAACTCTTCACCAAGACCCATCCGTCTTGGTTGGCCAAACATAGCATGGCTTAGTTTTGTTGAGTTAGACAAGGCTGTGGTCCATATAATTAGGTTGGTTTCTGTGCTTGTGCTTTCAGCCTGTCTGCCCTCTGATGCCCTCTCTCAGGGCCTACCCTCTTACTAGGTTTTCTCTTACCTTGGATGTGGGGTATCTCCTCACAGATGCCGCTACTAACCTTGCATGTAGGGTATATCCTCTTGGCTGCTCCAATGCCAAGCTATATATTTTAGCAGCTAAGATACAGTGTAAGTTAAATTCAATTTTTTTAAACTTATTATTTAACTTCTTATTTTGTTTTGGGGTATAGCCAATTGACAATGTTGTGATAGTTTCAGGTGAAAAGAAATGGACACAGCCATATATATATGGTAAGCTGTGATGACTGGTATTTGTCTTTCTGTGCAATCTTGCGAGCAGTGGTTTGCCCTGTGTTCTTGGCTTTTACAGACAAGAATTGTTGATTTTTCCAGTCTGTTCAGTTTCTAACTTGTTATCAGGATGGAGTCAGGACTTCCCTGCTCCTCATGTGCGGAACTGAAAGTCCCACCTGAAGAATTTTTGTTAACATTTCCTGTACAATGTACACACACACTTATTCTTTTCCCTCAAACTCACCTCCCAGGCCAGGTTGTCACATAACTTTGAGCAGAGTTCCATATGATATACAGTCAGTCCTTTTTGGTTATCCATTTTAAATACGGCAGTTTGTCCATGTCCATCTGAAACTCCCTAACTATCCCTCCCCCTCATCCTCCCACCCCTGAAAACCATAAATTCATTCTCTAAGTCTGTGAGTCTCTTTCTGTTTTGTAAGTTCATTTGTATCATTTCTTTTTTAGGTTCCACATATAAGGGATATCATATTTCTCTTCCTCTATCTGACTTACATCACTCAATATGACATTCACTAGGTTCATCTATGTTGTTGCAAATGGGATGATTTCATTCTTTACAATGGCTGAGTCATATCCATTGTATGTATATATCATATGAATTTATCCATTCATCTACCAATGGACATTTAAGTTGCTTCCATTTCTTGGCTATTGTGCTGCAATGAACTTTGGGGTGCATGTATCCTTTCAGATCAGATTTTTCTCTGGATATATGCCCAGGAGTGGGATTGCAGGGCCATATGATAGCTCAATTTTTAGTTTTTTAAGGCATGTCCATAATGTTCTTCACTGTGGTTTTAGCAATTTACTTTCACACAGTTTGGGAAGGTTCCCTATAAGTTAAATTTTAAATCATATTTTAATAGAGTCAGACCGTTTGATTAATACATGCTTTCATTTCCTAACCTCATTGCTCAGGGTAAGAAATTTAGAATCATATTTAATCCGTCCCTCCTTCTCAATCCCCATATTCAATCCTTAATTCCCATTGGTTCTAATTCAAGACTTACCTAGAATACACTTACCTGGGCTTCCCTGGGGGCTCAGATGGTCTAAAATGCGGGAAACCGGGGTTCGATCCCTGGGTTGGGAAGATCCCCTGGAGAAGGCAATGGCAACCCAATCCAGTACTCTTGCCTGGAAAATTCCATGGACTGAGGAGCCTGGTAGGCTACAGTCCATGGGGTCGCAGAGTCGGACATGACTGAGAGACTTCACAATTCACAATATTCACAACTACCATCATAATCCTGTCACCATTTCACCATCATACAGAGTCTATCATGGTATCCCTGCTTTCATTTTTGCCATCCCAAGACCATTTAAAAAGCCAAAGTAATACTTTTAACATATAAGCAAAGTCATATGGTTTTTCCACCCAACATCAATGGGTTAGGTGGAACCCAACCCTTCTCATCTCACCATCAAAGTCAAATTCCTATAGTCCTATAAAATGTCCTGTATGATGAACTACACCCTTGTTATCTCTTGGACATCATCTCACCTTCTATCATTCCTTTTCAGCCTTGTTCTGTCTTGTAGCTGAAATATCCCAGGTAATTTTAAAACTCAGAAACGTTCTATTTTACCTTTATATTTTCTGCTGACATATACACACAGTTTACTCCCTGACCATATTTGAGTCATTCAGTTTATGTCATCTTATTCACAGATGAATATTCTATTTGAAACTTAACACCCTCTTGCTAGCATCCCATTCCTCTCTAATTTATTCATGGTAGCTACCATATAGAATACTACATTTTTTTGTTTATTAACTTTCTCTCCTGCTAGAATGTTTTCTTCAAGATGACTGTATTTCTTGTGTGTTTTGTTTACTCTATCCCAACATAAGAACCTGCCATATATGTTTGATATCTTTGAACATGTTAATAAACATAAATCTAACAAATTAATAATTTTTTAAACCATAAGGCTAAAACCAATTTAATATATAATAAATTGTCCTTAGGCTATACCTTTGATATATTGCTTATGATTTCTAATTAAACTCATATAAATAATGTAAACTAGAGTTCAGGGGATCTTAGTATAATTATGCCTTTAAAAGTCATGTAAAAGAAAAAAATAAACTTTAAAAAGTTAGAGCCAACTAATTATTCCAGTCAATTAGTTGGTATATATCAAATGCATGAATTATCTGCTAATGAAATTCTCTTCATTACGCTCATCATTAGAATTTTCTTTAATCCTAAAGGGCACTAGCTGAATATCTTTTTCTCTCTACATTCTTATACACAATCTCCCCATGTCATACCTAGAAGGTCATGAAGTTAATTGGCTGTTGAGTACTTAATGTAGTTAATTCCGTCTTATAAGTTATCTGATTTTTAATTTTAAAGTTCTTTGGTCAAGGTTACAGGATTAGCATAACCTCAAATCAAGAACATGTTTCTAGGCAGGGTGACACTTTGCTAGTCAGTAGCTCACTGGAACTACTGGTGCTGATATAATTGCATGAGCATCCAGCTGCCTTTACTCACATTGGAGAGTACAGCGTATGCTTTTCCTTATAGTTTTTATGTTAGTCCTGTAATACTTTTGAAGGTGTGACTGGATAGTGAGAAATCAAAGGGTAGTGAATAAGTAAATAGAAGTTTGAAGTATTTCAGTGATGACTTTACATTAGTAAATAAGCACATATAGTGATTTTTGTCTTATTAAGTAATGATCCTCTTTTTACTTTCTAACTACAGTTTGTTCAGAATTTATTTGCTTCTTTAATTCTCACACAAATGTTTTAAATGTAATTTGCTTTATCCTCATTGTACAGATTGAGACTCCAAAATTCCAAGTATTATGTGATCTTTGTTAAGGATAAGGATTCAAATAATTTTTACGCTGGAACCTGTACTCATTTCTACACAGTTTGCAAGCTCATACAGGTAACAGTGAATCAGTGACTTATATAAGTGTCAAAATAGGAAGATGAGGAAGTTGGAAATTCAGGAGTGCACGCTCTACCCATAAGGATGGCCAGTGCTTCAGTTCAGGTCATTGTTGCTTTGCTGCATGCTCAGCATTGCAGAATCTTCTTTTTTAAGCCAGATTGTAGTTTATAAAAAAACACACTTCATTCATTTTTAAATGTTGTAGCATATTTCTGACCAGGTGCAGTTTATGAACTGAAGGATTTAGGTGTACTCTACCATATCTTCCCACTCATTTAAATAAGTAGCAGACTATATTTTACTTAAAGCTCTTAGTTCCCAAAGGACCATTATCATCATAGCTCATTAAATTCTATCCCCTTGAGATCCTCCAGATAAGTGGTTTACAAACAGCTGTACTCAACTCTAGGTTCCACAAAAGCAGCAAAAGAATCACTGTAGATGATGAGAGAAATGCTGAGCAGTCAAGGTTGGTGACTTTCAGATCTTTCTTACAATGTAGCTTTTTATTTTTTTGTTTCGGGAAATAAATATTCTGCTGATAAAAATTTGGAAAGAATGTTCAAAGTTGTATCAGAACTCTACCATTAAAAACTGTTGATTCAAACTGAAGTAAAAATTATGAGTGGCATTGGTGACTTTAAAGTTAAAAGTTGTCATGATGTGATTTCAATGAATTTAATGAGAATCCTGAAAGTAGGTCTATGCTCCTTTTCCTACAACACCATCCAATAGGGGCAGGATGTCTGACACAGAGAGGTTGCTCAATTCCATTTTATTCAGTGGATTTACCCTCTGTGTGATGCACAGGTGGAGTTTTCTCAGAAAGCACAGCCAGTTCAGTAACTTTTAAGACCCACAGCGCCTCTGTTTCTTATGTGATTAGGACATCCACTCCTCTCTCCTACTTCTCCATGGCTGAAAGTGCATATATTTTCCTAAGTTAAACTCAGGCAATTTCTCATTTTATTTCATTTATACATTTAATAAAGTGGTCAATCATTTATTTTTAATTTTATATTTATCCAAGGAAATCATTCATTGTATCAATATCTAGTAAATAGTAAAGAGTCATAATTCTGTAACAGCTGTTCTATAATTTGGGTGGATGATAGTTTAGCTAGATGTCACAATAATGTATTAAAAAGAATTAGGCTGGTATATTCAATAAAAAAAAGAAAAACTCAATTGAATAATTTAGCCAGAAAATGATAAAATAAAAAGATTTAAATAGTGGCATCATAAAAAAGGACTTAGGAAGATTTCCCAAAATGCAGAAAAGATTGGGAGATTCTTTCTTTCCTTTCCATTAAAAAATGGAAATTACCTAGTTTTGCCGACTTTATTCTTTAAGACAAATTGGTATCCCTACATCATATCCCGGTTGACCTCAAAGTAGATCTAACAGTAAATCCAGGAACTGCCAATCCTGAACATTCCTTATCTGTTCTGTATTTAGCTCAATTGTCACTAACAATAGAATTTCCACTCTTTGCATTTTCTGACTTCATTCATCTTCTCAGTCATTAGATCTCACTTTCTCCTAATAGATTAATCCTCTACAATTATCTTTTACTATATTATTACTAAAGTTGCACATCTTTACTGTACACCCTTCTTTTATTAAAGAAGAAGCTTCACCCTTATCTGAGTTTTATGAAACCTAAACTCTTACCCTTTACATTTAATCCACATCCTTTATGTGGTTAGGTTCAGTTCTGTAGGGGAGAGACAGATTTAGATTACTTGCTACAAATCCATTATTGTGCCCTACCTGACAAGACGAAAGTCAGAACAACTCTTATCGATTGGACTTGGAAATATGGTAAATGCGATGAAAATTCAGCTTTCTGATGACTGGTGTTCTGGAAGCCAGCGATCAGAGTTGAGGTTGAATTTGGACTTTCCTTTTTTATTTCTGGATGCAGTCTTTCTCTGTTGTCTAGAAAAAAAAATTAAATATGTGCCCTTTCCCACCTGCTAGAACCTGTTCATGGACTGTGCTGGCTGTTACTTTGTGGAGAAACCTAAGAAGACTATTTCTAGAACTCTATTTGACTGGGCTGTCTGCAGGTTTTAAAGTGCCAGTCAGAAAACAGCAGTCTTCTGCAGGGCCTGTTGCATCAGATTACCTGACACCCTTTCCTCCATTGCTTTATTTTTTCCCGTAACATATTTGAACCTCTGATATTATGTGTACATGCAGCTTCTTCTCCGAACCCCATCACACTTGAAAAAAAACTCCATGGGGACAGGATCTTGTTGGTTCTGTCCAATGCAATCAGCTCAGTACCTGCAACAGTTCTTGCTACAGAGTAGGCACTGAGAAAATTCGTACAGAATGGATGAATGGATTTCTAGGACTTAGTCAGGTATGGTAAAAAGCTCTGGTTATATTGCTGTAGTGAAGGCTGACATTGAACTCAACCTGCAACATCAACCTTTCTGATGATCTACAGCTGGCTGGGCCACACTGTGGCCTTTGGACTTAATGGCCCCACTTTCTCTGTCCTCCAGAAACACAAAACACAGACGCACACACACTGCTACTGCTGTTTCTGTTTCTCTGGAGACCCTGGCTGATACACCTTTGGATACTAAGAGACTCTGTTTGTTGGTTTTATGTTTGTTGCTTTTCATTAACCTACAACACAGTGACTTCTTGCTCCTGTTCCTTATGTTGCTGGACTACTGGAGTTTCAATCATAGGAATTCAATTTGAACATGATCAAAGCCATTATTGAGAACCCCAGGGTTTCCAGTAACAAAGGAACTATTTGGGTCCTATTATGAAACCAGCCTACCATTCCCAGAAAAATGAAAACAACAGCAAAACCAGCCACACTGGGGTAGATACCGGATCCTCATTGAGATAAAAGTAGGCAATATCTGTTTCAATGATTGTGCCATGAAAAATTAAAAAAAAAAAAAAAAAATTACCTCCATGCGTGGACTCAGTAAGAGGTGCTCACATTCCAGTGATAAGACAACAAATATCAGTCAAAACTTTATCCTTGTGAAACCATAAATCAAGAATGACTCAATCTTTGGTGCTATTCATCAGCCTCAACCACAGCATTTCATGATTTTATGACCTGTTACAGCTTTAATTCTACTTTGTTATAACCTTACCACACTCACCTCTGGTGCCTTCCCACATGGAATGACCAGCAAACTTTCTTACTCAACTCTAGCAGATGTAAGAAACACTGACCCACTGATTTAAGCATACTGTTCACAGCAGAGGTCAGTTATAAGGTGGGGCCAGAACCCATTCGTGACTGATTTAGTACATGGTGATTTTACTTTATGAGAGTCCGTTACCTCATTTCTTTGACATCTGGAACTTCAACAAACTGGAAACAACGTAAGCAAAGGAGAAATTTCAGGCTCATGAAGTGAATACATTTTTGTGCATTTTGTACAATTCCTCTCTTCAGTAGAGATCACAAAATGAGGACACCTGAGCAGATGTCTTTTCATTCAAGTAGAATTTCCATGAAAGAACATCAAGTATTCTTCACTCTTGAAAATTTATATTTTTTCAACCATAGTTGAAGACACATTGTATGGTATAGCCAAAATAAAACAACAACTACACATACAAGTCTCTGGATTAACATGCAGAACGGGCCTCTTCATGGCCCACCACATACATGTTGTCATGGATTTACTCATAAAAACTCTTTGTCTTTTATAACCTTATCTCTGAGTTCAAAATAGTTTATTATAAATGCTAAATGTACTTCACTAAGTTTTTTGATAGTTCTGTCTATGAAATAGTATATCCACATCCTGCCTTCAGCATGTCCTAAGTATAGATAGCTTCAAAAATCACAATAGTTTCTATAACATCACAATGTTATAGAAACATCACAATGTTATAGTTTCTATAACATCACAATGACATTTAAAATCAATATACTTCCACTCACAATGTCTATTAGGACAAGGTTTCTTTAATAATATCACTATCATTTTTTGCTTGCCTCAGCAAATTTCTCTCATTTTATCAAAGAAATTTTCTGTCTCCAGAAACTATTTTAACATCAACAGTCATTGTAGATTTTATTATGATATTGAAAAATATTGTTCAGAGCAATCCCTCTCTGTAGCTGCCTGTCCATTAGCCATTACTCATCATCCAATTACTACATAGAAATTTCAAGTGGACCTTGGGAAAATGCCTACACTATTTCAATTCTATTAGAATGAAATTGAAAATTACCAACCCCATATCTTCTCTGGCCATGACCATGTTTTCACACAGCAACTCACTGCATATAGTTCTACTCTTAAAACACCACTCCATGATAAATATACCTTCTATCCTGACCCTTTTCTGTAACAAGTTTGTAACAAAGCATCAATATTCAGCCTGTACCCAGGTGATACTGAGCCAGAGTGGGACACACAGAAAGAGCAACAGAACACAATACAATATGTCAAGAGAGTTCCCTATTATGTGCTGGTAGAAATTGAATTCTCAGAGATAAACTGTGATTTCCAAATGCCACCTGGCCTTCCATCTGACACATTGATACCACCTGCTCCTGACGGAAATGGAAAGATTGCTTGCTAGGGCTGGTCAAAAATGATCAACTCAATCAAATCCCCTGTCTCCTGTCTTCAGTTGCCTTGAAAATACAAATTTTTTATATCTTCCTTAATTCCATACTGTTTATAACTCTCCTAGACCCTGTGCTGCCTTCCATTTCCATATATTTTTTTAAAGATTTCTTTATTCTTATTTTTGGTTTCTCTGGGTCTTCATTGCTGGTGTGGGCTTCCTCTAGTTGTGGCGAGTTGGGGGCCACTCTTCATTGTGGTGTATGGGCTTCTCCTTGCAGCAGCTTCTCTTGTTGTGGAGCATGGGCTCTAGGCACACAGGCTGCAGTAGTTGCAATATTTGGGCTCAATAGTTGTGGTGCTTGGGCTTAGTTGCTCTGCAGCATCTGGGATCTCCCTGGACCAGGAATTATACCCATGTCCCTTGCATTGGCAGGCAATTCTTAACCACTTGACCACCAAGGAAGCCCCCATTTTTCATCTGTTGAACTATCTAATATAGACACAGTAACTAATCTTAGAAGTTTGACCATGAAAACCTATTGAGGTTGAAGAAAGAATTCAAGGATGCTCCACTTCTACCTTTGTTTCAACTTATTTGCCATCATCTATTTTTTTTAAAGCTAATTTTAAGTTTAATGTAGTTGGTTCTATGACACTGATGTGAATCTTACCTTTAATGATTTGGAATTGTTTGCATTAGACTCAATGGCATCAGAGTTTTAATTTGATCTAATTGATTCTGACTTTGTTTATGGATCTAAGTTTTAAAGAGTGGGATGTGTTTCTGTTTCTCTGGACCTTATCTAGAGGAACAAGAGAGGCAGTATCATAAATGACTGAACCATTCATGGACTATCAGTTCAGTTCAGTTGCTCAGTCATGTCCGACTCTTTGTGACCCTACAGACTGTAGCATGCCAGGCTTCCCTGTCCATCACCAACTCTCAGAGCCTATTCAAACTCATGTTCATCATGTTGGTGATGCCTTCCAACCATCTCATCCTCTGTCATCCCCTTCTCCTCCCACCTTCAATCTTGCCCAGCATCAGGGTCTTTTCCAATGAGTTGGTTCCTTGCATCAAGTGGCCAAAGTATTGGAGTTTCAGCTTCAGCATCAGTCCTTCCAATGAGTATTCAGGACTGATTTCCTTTAGGATTGACTGACTTGATCTCCTTGCAGTCCAAAGGACTCTCAAGAGTCTTCTCCAACACCACAACTCAAAAGCATCAATTCTTTGGTGCTTTTTCTTTATAGTCCAACTCTCACATCCAATATGACTACTGGAAAAACCATCGCTTTGACTAGATGGACCTTTGTTGGTAAAGTAATGTCACAAGAATAAATATGATTCTTACACTGAGTCCTTGGGAAGATCACCTTAGAAGTGGTACTGTTTCTTTAGCCAAGTGTATAGGTTATAGACAAATAAAGGATTCTATTTGTGATGTCTCTAGGAGTGCAATATTTAATTTCCATATTCTGAATTGTTTTTATAGGTTTTACAGCCTAAATTCAAACTTGTCTCTTTTTCTCAGTAATTTACAAGAGGGCTTGAAGGGCAGTGAGAATTTGGGAAACATGCTATCATTGAAATTAATGATAATTTTCTGAGATCGCCCAGGAAGTCTTTAGAAGGCTTAATGAAGATTTTGATATTGAAAGTAATCTATTAGTCTGCTAAGGCAGATGAAGGAAGGAGAACTAGAGTACTATATTCAGTCAACCAGTGCTTTCATCTACATCAACTAGAGTTGATGAAGAGATCAAATTAACTAGAATGTAATATCTATACATCGCTTTGTATGTTTTGCAGAAAGAAGCATATTTTTGCCAAACAAACATTAGTGGTAATTATAGTCTCTATAGAGTAACTGATACAATCAAAATGTAAGGGCATTATTAGTCTTTGTTTCTTTCTATATGTATTTTTCTAGGAATTCTTAAAACAGATGACCCTATATACAAATTTATAAAGATCATATGAAAACTAATTTGCTAATTACTTGTGCCTCTCAGAGTGTGAAAAGAGCCTTATCTTTTCCTCCTAAATTTTAGAGTTGATTGAATTGAATAGTTCCCCAAGAGTGGCTTTACCTAAATAATTAATGCAGTGATTTTTAAAGTATTTACCTCCAGGTTAACACCTGCCCTATAAGCTTTGGGATACCTGTGTCTTATTTTGTAGATAAATGTTTAGAGCAGAAATCCATTAAGACTAATCAAACCCAAGGCATTGTTGCAGGCCATTAATTTACCTGAACCTATTAATTCTTGTCATTTTCAAAAAATATTTACTTAAACAGGGGTCTGGAAACTGAGATAAAACCAGTGCAAAATGCATATAAAATGGGAAATATCATATGGATGTGTGCATACATATGTAAATATATGTGTGTAAAAATATTTATTAAAAATTCAAATAAAACATTATGCAGCTTTACCTGCAAATAAATGTTTTAAATATTTTGTAATGGTCTCATAAATTTATAGTATTTTTTTGTAATCTCTTAAAAATGTACACTGAGGATTTAACCAGTTTGTTCATATAGTAACAATGTAACAATGTAAGTGCAACCTAAAAACAAAAGTGTTCTACATAAAATCTGGCAGTCCTCTGCAGCATCTGTTTACATACTAAATATGAAATAGAAAAGTCTCTATTTCCCAGATACCTTAATAACAGGGATGGTCCTGCAAATGATGTTTATTTTATTTAATTTCCAGTGCAGAAAATATTAACCATTGGTATACAGTCAAGGTCAGTTCAATCCAATTTTAGTTCTTGACTTTTTTTCTGAGTACTTGTAAGTATTAGTATTTTAGCATCTTTGTTGTTTATTCTTAGAGATTCTGAAAAAAAGAAAAGAATACATCTTTAAATAGAATGTAAAATGTATTCTACATTACAATTGCCACCATTGGATGATTTTTGTAAAATATAAGATACAGAATAACATTTTTATAGTAGTATTTTCTGTGTATTAAAATTTTGATGTTTAATCATCATAGGAATTATTTTCTTACTACTCAGCAATTATACCAACTATGCTGAAAGGAAGACAGAATGAAAATAAAGCTAGAATTGCCTAGAATGTGAAACAATGCTGAAGTAAATGATCACTTTTTCATTATCCTTAGTTTTTCTAGCTGTATTGCCAAAAAAAATTACATTAGCTTTCAAAAAAGATATAAAAGAACTCTGGAGATATTATTTGTTGAATTTAATATTTTAGGCTTCAGATATTCATTTTCTTTCATAATAGCAAAGAGAAGAAAATTGACAGAAGATTTATCACAGTTATTAGACAAATTATAAGATGAATGCAAAATGACAGAGAGCCACACACTAATCTCTAATGATGATGGTGAAATTGGTCATATAAGCACAATCTCAGAGTATGCCTCTTTCTATAATATTAATTGATTTTTTTTTTGTACTCAACAATTAGTATTTATTTCATTTCTCCAAAGAAGACATACAAATGGCCAAAAGCACATGAAAATGTGGTCAGCATTGCTGATTATTTGGTAAATGCAAATCGTCATCAAAAAATCTGCAGACAATAAATGCTGGAGAGGGTGTGGAGAAAAGGGAATCCTAAATTGGTATAGCTACTGTGAAGAATAGTATGGATGTTCCTTAAAAAACTAAAAATAGAGCTACCATATCCAGCAATCTCATGCCTGGGCATATATCCAGAGAAAATTGTACTTCAACAACATACATGCACCCCAGTGATCATTGCAGACCGATTTACAACAGCTGAGACATGGAAGCAGTCTAAATGTCCAACTACAGATGATAAAGATGTGGTGTATATATACATACACAAAGGAATGTTACTTAGCCATAAAAAAGAGTGAAATATTGCAATTCTCAGCAACATGGGTGGACCTAGAGATTGCCATACTGAATGAAGTAAATCAGATAGAGAAAAGCCAATATCGTATGATGTCACTTATATGTGTAATCTTTAAAAAAAAAATGATACAAACAAACTTATTTACAAGGCAGATTCTCAGACTTCAAAAAAGACCTGTGGTTACCAAAGGGGAAAGGTGTGAGGGAGGGATAAATTAAAAGTTTCAGATTAAAATATACACGCTACTATATATAAAATAGACAATCAGCAAGGACCTACTGTGTAGCACAGACAACTCTACTCAGTATTCTGTAATAATCTACATGGGGAAAGAATTTGAAAAAGAATGTATTTATATGTATGTATAACTGAATCAGTTTGCTGTGCCCTTGAAACTAACCCAGCACTGTGAATCAACTGTACCTCAATATAGAATAAAAATCAAGTTAAAAAATAGTAAATGGACAGTGCACTTCTAAGAAAAGAAAAAAGTCTCATTCAGTAAGTTATGCAATAGAAAGACTTTCATAATATTTGCAAAATAATTCTCAATGGTTCTATGGTGCCAAAAACATGTGACAAAATTAGCTTTTAGGATAACAAAAATTTACTTGATACTGTTCATTAGAGGACAAATGTTGAAGGTAGGGATGTGCGCAAAAGGGACTACAAATAAATTCATGATTTAAAAGTGAAAAAAATAATTGAGCTGAGAGTTAAACCTGGTTTTATAAATATAAAATAAATAAAATATGAAACATTTTTGCAGTTTTACAGCAAAGAGACTGGCCATTCTCTTCTCTACAAAATTATGATTCATTAAAAGTTTATATTATATTACAGTATAGTTCCTTAACAATGTTGTGTTAATTTCAGATGTACAGCAGTGAGTCAGTTATTGTATCTATCCTTTTTCAAGTTATTTTCACATTCAAGTTATTACAGAATATTGAGCAGAGTTCCCTGTGCTATACAGGGACTTACTGTATCTACTTTAAATATAACAGTTACAGGTACATGTTAATTCCAGACTCCCAGTCTATCCCTCCTAGTAACCATAAGTTCTTTTTCCAAGTCTGTGAGTCTGTTTCTGTTTTGTAAATACATTTTATTCTTTAAGTGTAAAAAGAACCCAAAGTAAAGGTAAACTGAAGCATATTACAGCTATACTGGAAATATGAAATCAGTATTTACAAGATGGTTACATTGCATTGCAGGCTTATGGATGAGAGTTAATGATAAGTTAATTGCACTCAAAGGATGTGATGAAAGTGAAAGAAGAGAGTGAAAAATTTGGTTAAAACTCAACATTCAAAAAGCAAAGATCATGGCATCTGGTTCCATCACTTCATGGCAAACGGATAGGGAAAAAATGGAAATAGTGACAGGCTTCATATTCTTGAGCTCCAAAATCACTATAGATAGTTACTTCAGCCATGAAATTAAAAGACTCTTGCTCCTTGGAAGAACAACTATGAAAAACCTATACAGCATGTTAAAAAACAGAGACAACACTTTGCCAACAAAGGTCTGGCTAGTCAGAGCTGTGGTTTTTCCAGTAGTCATGTACGGATGTGAGAGCTGGACCATAAAGAAGGCTGAGCACCAAAGAATTGATCCTTTTGAACTATGGTGCTGGAGAAGACTCTTGAAAATCCCTTGGACTACAAGGAGATCAAACCTGTCCATCCTAAAGGAAATGAACCCTGAATATTCCCTGGTAGCTCAGCTGGTAAAGAATCTGCCTTCAATGCAGGAGACCCTGGTTCAATTCCTGGGTCGGGAAGATCCCTGTAGAAAGGATGGGTTACACATTCCAGTATTCTTGGACTTCTCTGGGGCTTGGTTGGTAAAGAATCCACCTGCAGCATGGGAGACCTGGGTTTGATCCCTGCGTTGGAAAGATCCTCTGGAGGAGGGCATGGTTTCACACTCAAGTATTCTTGCCTGAAGTATTCCAATGGACAGAGTAGCCTAATGGACTGCAGTCCATAGGTTTGCAGAGAGTCGGACATGACTGAACTACTAAACACATTCATTGGAAGGACTGATGCTGCCACTGAAGCTGAAGCTCCAATACTTTGGCCACCTGATCTGAAGAACTGACTCATTGGAAAAGACCCTGATGCTGGATAATATTGAGAGCAGGAGGAGAAGGGGTGACAGGGGATGACATGGTTAGATGGCATCATCAAGTCAATGGACATGTGTTTGAGCAAACGCCAGGAAATAGTGAAGGACAGGGAAGCCTGGGGTGCTGCAGTCCATGGGATCACGAAGAGTCAGACACAGCTGAGCAACCAAACAACAACAACAGCAACAGCATGTTTTTTTGCAAAGTAAGGAATGTTACATACCTTCCTGACCCCAACAGGCGTCCTTCTGCCAGTGTGATTGAGGCCAGTAGAACAGGATTGAGTTTAGTTCAGAAGTAAAGGCAAGTTTCATTCCTTGATCAGGTCATGGATATGTAAGAGCTCCTGCTCTAGAGTCCATATGCTCTCCTACAGGGGGTGGTTGGGGCTGCTTTGTAGGGGTCTCTTCAGTGGGGAAGGGGTGGGGTTCTCCAGGGGTTGGCACAGCGGCACTGCTCAAGGCTTCAGACTGCAGTACGAGGCACGTTTTCTCTGCACACAGCTTGCAGCCGCCTTGAATCATGATGTCAGGCCCAGTGCTTCTGCACACAGCCTGTTGAGCTGAGGCATCTGTGCAGCTGCTTAGCAGCAGGGACTCTGGTTGGAAGCATGGGCTCACGGCCTGTAAACTCAGCCTCCTGTGAGCAAGCAAAACTAGGCTAAGCACAAAGGAAAAGGAAAAAGAGATGTTAGATTTAGTTTTATTACTCATGGATCCCTGAGGAGTCACTCAGTCATGTCTGACTCTTTGCAATCCCATGGATACTAGCCCACCAGGCTCTTCTGTCCATGGGATTTTCCAGGCAAGAATACTAGAGTGGGCTGTCATTGTCTCCTCTGGGGATCTTCCCAACCCATGGATCGAATTCACTTCTCCTGCATTGCAGACGAATTCTTTACTGCTGAGCCATCAGCGAAGCCCACGATTTTATATCCATGGCCTGGAAATACAAAGCAACTACTTCCCCTCAAGTCTCACAGAAGCCCTGGGATAGCCTCTGCTGCCTTGTACAAGTGTCAAGAGTCCAGCCGTGCTGGTGATAATAGTAGGCAAGTCTGCCAAGGTTCCTTCTCGTCCATGGGTCATCAATGTCCCCGGGTGCCTGCTACCACTGGAAAGCCAGCCACAGGCAGTGGGTAGGCACAGATTAACTTCAGTCTCCCTTTCCCAAAGATGCCACAGTGTGATCTCCTTAAGGGGGCACAGTCAGGATGGCTCCGGGGCTACCCTGTGTGTGTACTACACCTGGATGTCAGGTTTCTGGGCAGGGTTTCTCTAAATGTGGCTGTCACTACTCTACTTCATCAGAGTAAGCTCCAAGCGTAGAGCCAATCATCTTCTTGCAAGCCTCTCAAAGCCGCCTCCTGGAGTTGAGGTGAGCCCAGATCCCAGTGGATAGATGCAGGTGAAAAGGCCATAGTACATGCCATCTGGGTCACCAAGATTTTATTACTAACCCTTGTGAGTTGTCCCAACCTTTTCTGGTAGGGGTTGTTTGGGCCAGTAGAGCAAGACTGAGTTTTATTCAGAAGCAAGGGAAAGCTTTACTCTTTGATAGATGAATGGAGAAGTTCAGGTTCCTACTCTAAAATACACGCTCTCCCCAAAAGGCCTTTGGGGAGGGTTCTTGTCATGGGGTGAAAGGGGTGGAGCCCCAGTACCACCCACAGTGCTCAGGTCGAAACGCTGGGTGCAGCATCTTGGCACAGCGTGCACTGCTGGCATCTTGAAGAGTTCTATGCAATGATTGTGCACAGGACCTGCCAAGCTGAAGTATCAGGGGAAACCATTTCACATTAGGGACGCTGGTCAGAAGTGCCAGGGGCAAGGCCCCTTCACAATAGACCCTATGAGCAAGTGAGACAAGAATAAGTCCAAGGGGAGGGGAAAAAAAATTAGACTGTATTTTACGATTTTATTTAATGTATTTAATGTATTTAATGTATCCTGGATTTTCTTCTTCTCACCCAGCACTAAGGCAAGCAAGATTTCATGCTTTCCACTACCCAGATTCACCACAAAACAGTCCAGGACTTGAAGATCAAATACAAAGAAAGCAGCGTATTCCCCCTTTTTACAGAACTTGAGTTCATCGTCTTCTTAAACATGTTTGTTTACTTCAGTCCAAGTATTTTCATTCTGATAAACAAGTGTTGCTATTATAACAGTTTCAAATCACTCTAAAATAAGGCATGCATATGAAGGAGATATTTCTTTGTTATATAATATTTAAATTGCATTCACTATTACTTTATTATTTTATATTTATATTAGTATAATTTATTAAATAATTATTGTATTTATGTCTCTATTGAAAAAAACTCATTTATAAAATGATATGGGAAAAATGTAGACTCACTTTCTATGCATTTTATTTTAAAATCAAATATATAAACTAGTCTATATGCATTAAAGAGTTGTAATAACTTCTTGCAAATACCACATATCATCAGGAAACACTGTGAGTTTTATAATATGGAATCAGATTGTGATCCTTCCTTACTTACAAATCTTCACTGACATCTCTTGCTCACGTTGTGGTGTCAACATTTTATGTCAATAGGTCAGAGAGGGAAGAAACCTCCCATCACTTCTCTTTTACCTGAATCTTTAAAATTATCATTAACAATTTCCAATGCTTCCCACTGTGCTCCTGCCACTAACGGATTTCATTTTCAGAACACACCATGATGCATTTAATCCATGTTTTTGTGTATACAAAACATACTTATCAAATGCTATTCCCCAGTTTTTGATTGGTGACTACATATTCAAGTAGGAAGCCCTTACTAAGCATTTTTCACCTGTAAAGCTTTTGGTAATATTTTATTTAAAAAAGTCAAAGTTTTTGTACCTTGATGTTTCGTGTCTTTGTCTATATCTCATGACTGATTCCTAAAGGGCAGTTTTGACAATATTTCATTCACTTTTAAATGCCCAAGTCTTAACTCTGACAAAGACTTGGTTTCAGGTTAAAAAAAAAAAGATTAATGACTGACTAAGTAAACTGAGTAAACAACGTTGAACTTTTCTTTAGAAATACATCATGTGCTGTGCCTCAGAGAAGTAACCATAGTTAATGAGTTAGTAAGAAAACTTAAATATAGAATAGAATTATTTTTGAAGAGATAATTTTACTTAATTAAATGCACTTAATTTTATCTTTGCTTTATTTCTTTTTATATCTCTCCTTCTTTCTCTCTTTAGTCGCTAAGTCGTGTCTGACTCTTGTGACCCCAGTTGCCTGCCAGGCAACTCTGTCCATGGGATTTTTCAGGCAAGAATACTGGAGTGGGTTGCCATTTCCTTCTCCAGGGGATCTTCCCGAGCCAGGTATCGAACCCGGGTCTTATGCATTGAAGGCAGATTCTTTACCAACTGAGCTATGTATGTATACATATTATCCCCTTAGCAAATTCTTAAAAAATATGAAAATCAGACTTTATTTTGCTCATCTTCTTAATAGATTGATTACTTAAAAAAATTGTTTCTCAGGTGGAATTTTGTTTTATACATTAAAAGTCCAGCATTTGCATTGCCTGACTGACCTCAAGTTAACAGTGAAAAAGAAGAAAAGATTTCACTTTTATTCCTTTGTCTTTGCCTTTGCCTTCACTTTGAGGTCAATTGTGCAGTCATTACTCATCTCAGCAAAACTTCTAACTGAAGTCAATTAGTAAATCAACTGAGAAAGCAGTATCTTTACTAATTCTTAGTATTTAATCAGAAGAAAAATCTGCTTTAAATTTATTTTTTGGGGGTCAGAATCCAAACAAATACACCAATCTCTGGACAGTTTCTGAATTAAGTAGCTAATAACCTGAATTAATAAAATAATTAAGTCAGAGAAGAACATTAACTAGAAAAATGAGTGATATTGCTTTAGTAATAGGCTTCACAATTGAGAGAAAGCATCCTCCCCGGAACTGGTTGAAGGAAGGAATTCTATAAGTGTCTATTATATACTAGCCTCTGAACTATCATTTTTCACTTTACATGCCTTAACTCTTCCTTAAAGAGAAAACTAAGATTCCTGGTTAGAAGTTAAGAAGTTTAAATACAAATAGAAAAAACAAAGAGGATATTATTATATGTGAAATGAGTTCATTTTAAAGGACCCTTACATAATTTAAAACGAATAGTTAGATGATATGATTATGCCTTCAGAAATCACACTTCCAAATGTTATTGAATGCTAAGTTCAAATATCACATCCTCTACTATCAAGTATCTAGTGATGTAATAAATCATCCCCAAAGTTAGAATTGGTTAAAATATCAACCATCAATTTACCTCACATGTAAATGGTTCACTGTTAGACTGGGTTCAGTCAACTAGCTTTGTGAGCCTGGATCTCAGTTGGTGTTTGTTCACTTTGACAACTAGACACAATGATTCTAGAGTTGATATAAAATGTTAGGAAAATTGTCCTTGAAAATACTGAAAAACTGAGTTATTAAGGGTGTCTAGACCTAACATATAATTGTGTGTTAAGTCACTTTAGTCACGTCTAACTCTTTGCAGTGCTGTGGACATAACCCACAGGGCTCTTCTGTCCATGTGACTCTCCAGGCAAGAATACTTGAGTGGATTACCATGGCCTCCTCCAGGTGATCTTCCCGACCCAGGGATGGAACCTGAGTCTCATATATCCTGCATTGGCAGGCAGGTTCTTTATTATTATTTCCTTAGAAATTTATTAAATCCATGTGGTAGTGGCCCAGGAAGAGAGAAACCAATCAATGAAATAATGAAGACAATCGAATGTATATGGTGCTTGATATGTTACACTGTCTTGTATTTTATATTGTATTGTCTTATATCATTTTACATCAGAGGAAATGATTCATTTTAGCATTTGGAAAACCTAGATAGTAGCATTTTCTCACTTGGAGGTAAAAGAAGGAAAGGTGATGTCTACCTCACTTCTTATAGAAATAAATTCAGAAAGGATAAAATTTTGAACATTGAAAATAAAATCCCTGAATGATTAGTAAAAAATACATGAGGATTTTTAAATATTCTACTATGGAAAGAACTTTCTGAGGATGTGTTTTATTGCACAAGCCAAAAAAGAAAATATTAATTAATGAACATAGACATATAGATAAAAATATGCACATGCATATTTATATACAGCACCCACCTATCAATTCATGAGACATAAGAAACATGGGTTTAATCCCTGGGTTGGGAAGATCCCCTGGAGAAGGAAATGGCAACTCACTCTGGTATTCTTGCTTGGAGAATCCCATGGATAGAGAAAGCTGGCAGACTATATAGTTCATAAAATGGCAAAAAGTTGGACACGACTAAAGTGACTTAGCACACGTATGTATGTAAGTTATACAATTTCTAGCAAAACATTCGGAGAAGGCAATGGCACCCCACTCCAGTCCTCTAGCCTGAAAAATCCATGGATGGAGGAGCCTGGTAGGCTGCAGCCCATGGGGTCGCTAAGAGTCGGACACGACTGGGCGACTTCACTTTCACTTTTCACTTTCATGCATTGGAGAAGGAAATGGCAACCCCCTCCAGTGTTCTTGCCTGGAGAATCCCAGGGACGGGGGAGCCTGGTGGGCTGCCGTCTATGGGGTCGCAGAGTCGGACATGACTGAAGCGGCTTAGCAGCAGCAGCAGCAGCAGCAGCGGCAACAAAACATTAAAAACCATATTTAAAGCATTTTCATGTCAAAACCAACACAAATAACTCAAAATGACAAAAATATAGAAAATTTGTATTTGCTAATGGTTTAATTTTCTTAAATATAAAACATTTATACTTGTACATGTTTGCTCACAGTATATATAATAAATGCAATTTAAATATGTATTAACTGTAATTATATATAATTCCACCATGTGTCAGCATATGGTTGTGCTCTGGTTCATATTAAAAGAATCTACAGATTTAAAAAATTAAATATTAATTGACTCAATTTTTTCAGAGAAAAATAATTTTATCTGACACAAAACCATAGGAGCAACTTCACTGGTGCTATAAAAGTGATATTTTTCCAATCATCTGTTATTTTCACATAGGAAACAGTTTATACAAATGTTTACATCTTTAGGTATTTTTTGATTTCTTAATTATCATATGCATTTAAAAAGATTAAAGGCAAATTAATTGGTCTTGATTAATGAGGTAGCATTGCTACTTTATAAAAATCATTTCTATTTTAATTCAGCTTATACCAGGTTGATAATTTGGCCCTGATATGATGTTATGAACTATGAACAGAACCTTCTGATTAAATGCTATCCTCTGAACCTGATTTTGTTGTAATAAATTGTAAAAGCTGATAGCTCTTTAAGTGTTTAATTAAAATTTTAAGTGATTTATCTACTGAAAAAACAAATTAGGTTAAATATCTTCTGCACAAGAACTACTTAAAATAATTCTTACATTGCTATTTTACCTTGTCTTTGCTCTTCAAGTGATTTTCTTTTAACCACAAATTTTTTTTATCATTAGCCATAATGCCTCTTTGTTTCCTCATCAACAAATAATATTAAGAATAAACAAATACAGTGATTATACCTTGGCTTATTCCATTCTTGAGTCAATTTTGTTATGTGTTAATTGGAAATATAATCTAAAATAGCCTCCTAAAGTAAAAAATAATCTTTTTGATTGTTTTACTGAGAAGGATAATCTTTAAAATATATTCAGGCCCAACTCTGGTCAAATATATATCTTTGTAAAAGAAAAATTTATATAATGGAAAGATTTTCAAATCATATAAGACTACTCTTTGTAATATAATATTTCAGCATGCAACACACTTTTATCTATCAAGAGTATTATTTTTATGTTAATATTGACCTCAATTATATGTTTTGAATTAGGTTGATTAGATGTTCATATTGTATTTTTTATGGAGTTTTTCTGGAATTACAGCTAATGGGGCTCAAATTTTATCACTAAGTAGTCAAGTGACTTTGATTAAATAATTGTCTAAAGAGTTCCATGTGATTTCTGTCCAGTATTTTCTAATTCAATATACCTATGAAGCTTTTATTTTTTAATATAAATTTATTTTAATTGGAGGCTAATTAATTTACAATATTGTATTGGTTTTGCCATACATTGACATGAATCTACCACGGGTGTACGTGTGTTCCCCATCCTGAACCCCCCGTCCACTTCCCTCCCCATCCCATCCCTCTGGGTCATCCCAGTGCACCAGCCCCGAGCATCCTATATCCTGTATCGAACCTGGCCTGGTGATTCGTTTCACCTATGATAATATACATGTTTCAATGCCATTCTCCCAAGCCATCCCACCCTCGCCCTCCCACAGAGTCCAAAAGACTGTTCTACACATCTGTGTCTCTTTTGCTTTCTAGCATACAGGGTTATTGTTACCATCATTCTAAATTCCATATATATGCCTTAGTATACTATATTGGTGTTTTTCTTTCTGGCTTACTTCACTCTGTATAATAGGCTCCAGTTTCATACACCTCATTAGAACTGATTCAAATGTGTTCTTTTTAATGGCTGAGTAATATTCCACTGTGTATATATACCACAGCTTTCTTATCTGTTCGTCTGCTGCTGGACATCTAGGTTGCTTCCATGTCCTGGCTATTATATGAAGCTTTTAAAAATTCTTATGCTACCTTTGTTTTTATTTAAGCTATTATGTTTTATAGTATTTGTTTTTGTCACCATAAATACTTTCAGAAACAAAATAAGAAATAGCAAGAATATAGGAAGGAAAGAATGATGTAAGAGAGACAGGAAGCAAAAAATGGGGGGGGAAAGAGGGAGGGTTGACGGGAAGTTAATTTGCTTACCTTTTTTTCCTTTAGATTTCTGGACATTTGTGCTAATTTGCTGCCTCCACATATCTCATCATTCACCACAGTAGATTCTAAATTTTAAAAATATCAAAATGTGAAAGTGAAGACAAACAATTCCTTATAGAAAATGTCTTCCAGATTCTTTTATATTTGGGAGATGCAGAGTAGTTTCAAAACAGTGACTCAAATTCTTGAGGGGATAACAAGACTGATAATTTGAATGCATTAAAATGTGCCAAAATATTGTGTATGCATATGTTTGCATTTGCAAATTATATCACAGGTGAAAGCCTAGTATATCTAGTGTAGAGAGTGCCGTAAAAGTTGATAAAGAGCAAAAAACTTACAGAAGAGACAAATTAGGACAATTTACAAAAAATGAAATAAATTTGGTTTTATGTCTCTTAAACTTACGAAAAATATTTTACCTCATTCACCCAAGTGGAAATGTAATTTAAAATTAAACTGAGGTATCATTTTTTGTTTTGCTTCTAAACTTAAAGATTTGAAAATATCCAAAAATTTAACAACATATGCTATTTTGAGTTTGCTAGGATTCATGCACTCTTATGCTGGATGCAAATGAATGCAGCTGTAATGGAGACAAAAATTTGGGCTTAGTTTCTCAGTTGTGTCCAACTCTTCACGACTCCATGGACTGAAGCCTGCTAGTCTCCTCTGTCCATAGAATTTTTCAAGCAAAACTCTTGGAGTGGGTTGCCATTTCTTTCTCCAGGGACTATTTCTGACCCAGGGATCAACAAAAACAACAGTATCTAACAAAACTACATGTAAATGAAAACTTTGACTCACCAATTATCTTCTAACATTACATTTCACTTATGAATCATTAAGTATGTAAACTGACATACACTTTAACATTATTTTTAATTTCAAATGACCAGAAAGAACTGAAATATCCTAAAAACGTATATAGGTTGAATAAACTATAAAACACACAGTGAAAATTGAATGTAACTCTAATATCTCTTACACTCCAAAACTTTTAATTTGTGAGTCATGATTAGTGTGACTTATCTAGATATTAGAAGTTAATCTTCATTAGGAAAATAGTTACCCCAAAAATGTATATGTCACATTTTTTGCTGTGCTATCTTTAGGTAAATTAAAGATTATATAAAAGAAGTCTTTGGGGGAGCACCTAGGCTTTGAGCTGAATTGTAAGAAATGGTAGTATTTAAGAAAGTGAAATGTATAAGGAGGAAAATCTGCCCAAGTGAAAGTGCAAACTATTCTTAGGGAGAGAAAGCTCAGTAATTTCCAAATGATCATTTCAACCAAAGGCTGGTGGAATAGAGAGCAGGCTCTCATATATTCAATTCCAGAGAAGATGTTAAAAATGAAATGACAACTAGCAAATTGTTAATTGTATTGGGCATAAAGTATATTCAGTTGCTATTGGTACAAGCACTTTAAAATCTTTCACTGAATTTTCAAAGCAGTATGTATCCCCAAATTACATTTGTGGTGAAGGAAAATTGATGTGAAAACAAAGCCTACTCTGGTCATGGCTGTTCATGGCATAGCCTACTATTCTATTTTGTTCTTAGGGCTACAGTTTGAACTCTTTCATTGATTTGGGGAAATAGTGAAATCAATAAAAATAATATCAAAGTCTATAAATGACTTATAGTGATTGAAAAGAATGGGGTTAAAATTCCTCTGTCTGAACAACAGCAAAAGATATACAAACAAGTAAAACAGGCCAGAAGAGCACATATGGACACATTATTTATAACATCAGTGTTGCAAAATAGAAAACTGATTCCAAAGTGCTTTCTGTCATACTGAATGAAATATATCTTTGTGGATGTATTTTGTATTCTAATCCACATTACCATTACAAAATCTATAGAAATCATCTAACTAGTCAGTTATGTCAGAATTTTTATTGGAAATGTAAAATAGTAATAATAAAACAGCTTTGGATGAAGCACCTAAATTTTTTGAAAGCCAGTTGTGTTTTTCCTGTTGGCAGAGAGTTTGCATGGAATTTCCTAGTTTTTAAAAAAAATTTTTTTTTTTAATTTTTTATACCTACTAAGATGGTAGGTATACTCTTAAATCAGCTCTTGTATATCCTTTCATCACTATTCAGTAGTGAGAATTATAATTTCTGGGTTACTTGAAATATTTGCACATTTAGATTATAGCAAAATGTAGATAGTTGCTGCTGTTAAATTTATGTGTCAATTTGACTGGATTAAAGGATGCCCTGAGAGCTGGTAAAACATTATTTCTGGGAGAAGGTGTCTCTGGAAGAGATTAAAAGAGAGAGCGTAATTGAGAAAGAAGAAAAATTAACATTGACCATATTTAGACTTCAAAGAAAATATTATTTTCTTTAAACATATTATAAATGCAAGAATTCTTTCAATAATGATATTTGAGAATTATGTTCCAGATTCTTTTTTAGATTCTGAAAATACAAGAAAAATTTGTTCTTACTTTAGTGCAGTTTATAGTAAATAGTTTGTATTACTGAAATTGGATTGGATGGAAGGAGTTAGTTTCTGCCAATTCTTTATTTGTTCTCTATAAGCATTTGTTATATTTTAGTGTATGGTGTGAGTAATCTTCTCTTATTTGAAACATACTTTCAAGGCTAATGAAAATTTTAATAAAGTGGTATATCTCAATATCATTAAGTAAGATGACATTAAAGGAAATAAATTATTTTGTAACTAAAACTTAAAGAATTGGAAAGCTTATGTATTTTGTAAGAGATGTCAGTAACGAAGACTAAAGGAGAAAGGACTGTCTCTGCAGGACTAATCAATAGAAACTCTTTGATGTAATTGAAAAAACAGAAAGAGCTCCTTAATTTACAGAAAGTTTGATGTGAAAGAAAAAAGAACAAAATAGTCATGTGGGTGAGGAAATTTGTGGCTTCTCAATTAAATAATTTATATTAATCGAGATAAAACTTTAAAACATTATTTTTTTGCTTTCCAGAATCAACATTTGTTCACACTCAATTTAAGAAATTACAATATTAGTGATGAAATTTCTTGAAATACAAGTTTTAAACTAAGAAACTAATCACTGAGCATACTGTGTTACAAAACTCATAGAAAGTAACATTGCATTTTTCCTTAAAAGAAGAAATTATCTTATAATTGACAAATAGACTTTTTAGAGATTTTAATATACACTCAGTAGCAGAATTGGTATTTACTAATTACAAAACTTCAGCTTCAATCCATTAGGAATTTATTCATTGATCAAATATATAGTCTGTTCAAATATAGCTACTGTCAATATGTAACCATCTATGAATTGCTTTTAACTTAATAAAATATCTAACGTAATTGAAAATGGAAGTGGAAAGCAAAAGTTTCAGGCTAACACTAAGTAACAACAATTGATTTCTTAGTCTAGAAGCTTATTTCTCTACAAAAGCACACACATGAAAATTATATTGCTATACACTGAAACTTTAAACTTAATTTCATCTGGAATATTAGGAGCACAAAAAGACTGAGATTAAAAGAATAACTATGAAAAAGTCTTTTCCTTTCCTAAATAAGTTCATAAATATAAAAATTCTATGATTATAATTTTTACATTCTGATTCAGTAATGTATTTTAGATATACAACTTTTAATAGTCCATTCAGCAGCAGTTTATTCAGAAAGCAAACATGCTTAGCTAATTTTAATAGATATTATGTGAAAAGTAACAATTATTTGTGTAAATTATATTGGGTTTCTGAATTGATACCTCTTTTCTTAGTTCTTGCCATTTTTATTGAATTTCTTTGATACTGAGAAATGCTTCTCACTAAGAATGTGAAATTATGTCCTAAGCATTTCATGTATTTGTATATATCCATGATGATATGAGTTTGGCTTTTACACCTTCATGATATATATAAATATGCATATAATACCTTGTTCTAAACAGCAAATTATCTTTGCATAAAGGTATCATTGCTTTGTTGAGTTACAAGGAATTGCATGTATAAATTCATCCTCATGTACTAGAGATTTTTGTTTTGTTCTTATTTTCTCCTTCAAAAACCTTTAACAGGCCCAGACTTTTATTTTTTAAGGCAACTACTTGAACCACTATCTGCTGTTGAAAAACTAGCCTAGCAGGTCTCTATACACTGGTAACTATATTGGTTGTCATGTAAATCACAGTCACAGTTGAGTGGATTACAGGATGGGTAGAGACCAGGGAAAAAAAAAAAAAGAGTGTAGTTATTTGGGCCAAATCATATTCTTTATTGTGAATAAAGGAATTGACACTGTATGGTGATAAACATGCAGAAACAAAAATATCATGGATGATACTAGGCATGATTAACAAAGTTACATGTTATCAGAAGCAATAATTAATAAGCAGCCATGAGGAAGTGAAGGGAATGAAGAATGAAATTGTCTGTGATAAGATCAGAGGAGCAAAGGTGGAGAGGATCTGAGGGATCAGGATGAAAATTCAACACCAGCTGTTCAGCCCCTGGGAAGATGATCTGTTTATATTATATAGCATGTTGAAAACATAAGCAAGTTTGGACGAATAGTTTCTATCACAAACTTGAAACCATTTTAGAAATGTGACTTAAAGATTCAAATCTTATATATTATAGAGTCTGCCATGGGACATCACTCAGCTGGCAAACTAGACCATCTATCTAATTAATTAAAATATTATTAAGTACTGAATATATTTTATAGGCTTGACTTTTTAAATATAACACATGAATTTTCTATATAATCTTGTTGAAAATGAAAAAATAATAATCTCTTTACCTTTTGTTAGTTATTTGGATTAATTTAGCTGAGTGGATCTCACAATCTGATATATACACAACAACTGAGGAATTTGTTAGACAATGCCTGTGGCTGACTTATTTCATTCATTAATGTCCTTTAGGTTTATGCATGCTGTTGCAAATGGCAGAGTTTCCTTCTTTTTTTAAGGTTGAATAATATCCCATTTTCTTTACCACTCATTTGTCAATGGGTGCATGGATTCTTATCTCATCTTGACTATTGTGAATAGGGTTTCAGTGAACAAGAGAGGCCAGACAGCTCCTTGATATTCTTTTGTATATAAACCCATTGATTCCATTTACTTGGGAATCTAAAATACTCAAACTCATAGAAGCAGAGAATACAATACTGGTTGACAGATACAAGGTGTTGGAGTAAGTGGGAGTTGTTTTTTTTTCATGAGTATAAAGTTTCAAATATACTGATGAATTATTTCTAGAGATCTGTTATACCATATCTTACCTGTAGTTACATTATAGTATTGGGTACTTCAGAATGTAATAGGGAGTTCTTATGTTCTTACACAGAAATAAACAAAAAGCTAGAAGGTCACAGGAGACTTTGGGAGGTGCTAGATATGTGTGCTAACTTGATAGTGGTGATGGTATCATGGATGTTTGCATATCTCCAAATTCATCAGTGGTACGATTGTACAACTTATGAATATATACACACACAAATATATTTCACATTTCCTGTTCACATTTCAAAACAAATTCATAGGAGTCAGAGCCCCAATCTCTGCCTCATCTTTCACACCCAGTCTGTTTTCAATATGACCTCTTCTACCTCTAGAATATGGTCCATATTTGCCTGTTACTCATTTTTATTCCCAGGATTCTAGACAAAGTTTCCCAAAGAATATACTATGGAATAATGTGCTCCACGGAAAAAGAAATGCTGTAAATAAGTAAATTTGGGAAAATTCTGATATGATTTTGTGTATATTAGCATACTGAATCACATTAAAGTGAAGTCGCTCAGTCATGTCCAACTCTTTATGACCCCATGGACTGTAGCCCACCAGGCTCCTCCGTCCAGGGGATTTTCCAGGCATGAAGACTGGAGTGGGTTGGCATTTCCTTCTCCAGGAGATCTTCCCGACCCAGGGACTGAACCCGGGTCTCCTGCACTGTAGGCAGATGCTTTACCGTCTGAGCCACCGGGGAAGTCACATCAGCAATATTAAATAAATATCAAGCACATTAGTATGTTAGTTGTTCAGTCTCTCAGTTCTGTTTGAATCTGAGATACCATGGACTGCAACACACCAGGCTTCCCTGTCCTTCATTGTCTCCTGGAGTTTGCTCAAACTCATGTCAATTGAGTCTATGATGCCAGTTAGTCAAATCATCCTCTGTCACCCTCTTCACTTCCTATTCTCAGTCTTTCCCAGCATCAGGATCTTTTCTAATGAGTTAGCTCTTTACATCACATGGCCAGAGTATTGGTGCTTCAGCATCAGTCCTTCCAATGAATATTCATGGTTCATTTCCTTTAGGATTGACTAGTTTGATCTCCTTGTAATCTAATTCAGTTCAGTTCAGTTGCTCAGTCGAGTCCAGCTCTTTGCAACCCCATGTACGGCAGCATGCCAGGGCTCCCTGTTCATCACCAACTCCCAGAGTTTACTCAAACTCACGTCCACTGAGTCAGTGATGCCATCCAGCCATCTCATCCTCTGTCATCCCCTTCTCCTCCAGCCTTCAATCTTTCCCAGCATCAGGATCTTTTCCAATAAGTCAGTTCTTTGCATCAGGTGGCCAAAGTATTGGAGTTTCAGCTTCAAAATCAGTCCTTCCAATGAATATTCAGGATTGATTTCCTTTAAGATTGACTATTTTGATCTCCTTGCAGTTCAAGGAACTCTTAAGAGTCTTCTCCAAACCATAGGTCAAACGCATCAATTCCTTGGTGCTCAGCTTTCTTTATAGTCCAACTCTCACATTCATACATGACTACTGGAAAAAAAATAGCCTTGACTAGACAGACCTTTGTTGGCAAAGTAACATCTCTGCTTTTTAATATACTGATGAGAATGGTCATAACTTTTCTCCCAAGGAATAAGCATCAGTTAATTTCATGGCTGCAGGCACGATCTGCAGTAATTTTGGAGCCCCCAAAAATAAATTCTGCCAGTTTCCACTGTTTCTCCATCATTTGCCATGAAGTAATGGGACCAGATGCCATGATCTGTGTTTCCTGAATGTCGAACTTTAAGCCAGTTTTTTCACTCTCCTCTCACTTTCCTGCCATCTATAGAGTCGCACAGAGTCAGACACGACTGAAGCGACTTAGCATGCATGCATGCATTGGAGAAGGAAATGGCGAGCCACTCCAGTATTCTTGCCTGGAGAATCCCAGGGACGGGGGAGCCTGGTGGGCTGCTGTCTGTGTGGTCGCACAGAGTTGGACACGACTGATTCGACTTAGCAGCAGCAGCAGCTTTCACTTTCATCCAGAGGCTGTTTAGTTTTTCTTCACTTTCTGCCATAAGGGTGGTGTCATCTGCATATCTGAGGTTATTGATATTTCTCCTGGCAATCTTGATTCAAGCATGTGCTTCATCCAGCCCAGCGTTTCTCATGATGTACTCTGCATGTAAGTTAAATAAGCAGGGTGACAATATACAGCCTTGATGTACTCCTTTTCCTGTTTGGAACCAGTCTGTTGTTCCATGTCCAGTTCTAACTGTTGCTTCCTGACCTGCATACAGGTTTCTCAAGAAGTAGGTCAGGTGATTTGGTATTCCCATCTCTTTCAGAATTTTCCACAGTCTATTGTGATCCACACAGTCAAAGGCTTTGGCATAGTCAGTAAAGCAGAAATAGATGTTTTTCTGGAACTCTCTTGCTTTTTCGATGATCCAGCAGATGGAAAATTGATCTCTGGTTCCTCTGCCTTTTCTAAAACCAGCTTGAACATCTGGAAGTTCACGGTTCACATATTGCTGAAGCCTGGCTTGGAGAACTTTGAGCATTACTTTACTAGCATGTGAGGTGAGTGCAATTGTGCTGTAGTTTGAGCATTCTTTGGGATTGCCTTTCTTAGGGATTAGAATGAAAACTGACCTTTTCCAGTCCTGTGGCCACTGCTGAGTTTTCCGAATTTTCTGGAATATTGATTGCAGCACTTTCACAGCTTCATCTTTTAGTATTTGAAATAGCTCAACTGGAATTCCATCACCTCCATTAGCTTTGTTCGTAGTGATGCTTCCTAAGGCCCAGGTGTCTGGGCCTTAGGTGTCTGGCTCTAGGTGAGCGATCACACCATCATGATTATCTGTGTCGTGAAGATCTTTTCTGCACAGTTCTTCTGTGTATTATTGCTACCTCTTCTTACTCTTTTCTGCTTCTGTTAGGTCCATACAATTTCTGTCCTTTATTGAGCCCATCTTTGCATGAAATGTTCCCTTGGTATCTCTAATTTTCTTGAAGAGAACTCTAGTCTTTCCCATTTTATTGTTTTCTCTATTTCTTTGAATTGATCACTGAGGAAAGTTGTCTTATCTCTCCTTGCTATTTTTTGGAACTCTCCATTCAAATGGGTATATCTTTCCTTTTCTCCTTTGCTTTTTACTTCTCTTCTTTTCACAGCTATTTGTAAGATCTCCTCAGAAAGCCATTTGCTTAAAGCACTTCTTTTTCTTGGGGATGGTTTTGCTCCCTGTCTCCTGTACAGTGTCATGAACCTCCATCCATAGTTCATCAGGCACTCTGTCTGTCAGATCTAGTCCCTTAAATTTATTTGTCATTTCCACTGTATAATGGTAAGGGATTTGATTTAGGTCATACCTGAATGGTCTAGTAGTTTTCCCTACTTTCTTCAGTTATATCTGAATTTGGTAATAAGGAGTTCATGATCTGAGCCACAGTCAACTCCCAGTCTTGTTTTTGCTGACTGAATAGAGCTTCTCCATCTTTGGCTGCAAAGAATATAATCAATCTGATTTCAGTGTTGACCATCTGGTGATGTCCATGTGTAGAGTCTTGTCTTTTATGTTGGAAGAGGGTTTTTGTATGACCAGTACATTCTCCTGGCAAAACTCTTTTCCCTGCTTCATTCTGTAATCCAAGGCCCACTTTGTCTATTACTCCAGGTGTTTCTTAACTTCTTACTTTTGCATTCCAGGCCTTTATAATGAAAAGCACATATTTTTTGGGTGTTAGTTCTAAAAGGCCTTGTGGGTCTTCATAGAACCGTTGAACCTCAACTTCTTCAGCATTACTGGTCAGGGCTTAGACTTGGATTACTTTGATATTGAATGGTTTGCCTTGTAAATGAACAGTGATCATTCTGTCATTTTTGAGAAAGTGGCTTAGAGGGTAAAGCATCTGCCTGCAATGCAGGAGACTGGGATTCAATCCCTGAGTTGGGAAGATTCACTGGAGAAGGAAATGGCAACCCATTCCAGTACTCTTGCGTGGAAAATACCATGGACAGAGGAGCCTCGAAGGCTGCAGTCCATGGGGTCGCAAAGAGTCAGAAACGACTGAGCGACTTCACTGGTGCATTTTGGACTCTTGTTGACTATGATGGCTACTCGATTTCTTCTAGCTGATTCTTGCCCACAGTAGTAGATATAATGGTCATCTGAGTTAAATTACCCATTCCAGCCCCATTTTAGTTCACTGATTCCTAAAATATTGATGTTCACTCTTGCCATCTCCTGTTTGACCACTTCCAATTTGCCTTGATTCATGGACCTAACATTTCAGATTCCTATGCAATGTTGCTCTTTACAGCATTGGGCAAGGATCTCTCAAAAGTCTTTTCCATTACCACAGTTCAAAAGCATCAATTCTTTGGCACTAAGCCTTCTTTATTGTCCAGCTCTCACATCTGTATGTGACTATTGGAAAAACTACAGTTTGACTATATGGACCTTTGTTGGCTAAGTGATGTCTCTGTTTTTTAATACACTGTCTAGTTTTGTTATAGCTTTTCTTCCAAGGAGCAATTAGTGTATTAAACACTGCAAAAACATTTTCAGTGCACATTTATAAATTTAAGAACCTAATGTATCATGACTGTTTTTGACCATAGAGCCATTTAATTCTACAAAATAATATCAATATATAATAAACTGTTTCCCTTGAAACACTAGGCAAAGCAAAAATCCAAACATATTCTTTTAAATTATATGTGTCTATAAACATCGTATACAGAAGGATAGTATTGAAGTTTTCTGCCTATGTTTTTTAATTCATCATCAATAGCCTTAATAACTTAGAAGTATTTTCCAGCTGCCTGTACATGCCATTCATAAATAAAAATATTTACTTAAATTATATATTTACTAGCCTTTTGGAAATTACATACATTAAAGGAACTATGTCTCATTCTTGAAATCTAGATAAAAAAATAAAAAATAATCAGTTCTGAATGGCTTAGGCATTGGCCTCTTATAAATGAGGAAACTGTGGGAAAAAATTACCATGATTTCAATGAAGCGCCTTGACATTTTAGCCACAAGTATGATGCTCATGGGAAGCAATATGGAATAAATGCATTTCAAAGCTTAGAATGACTTCTGAGGTTTTTATTCTTACAATTTTATCTTTATGTTTTTATAACCTTATCATCTCTGCGTGTCAGTTGCTTCATCTGCCAGATGGGAATTTTAATAGTACATTTCCTAGAATTGTAAAAATTAAATGAAACAATCCATTAAATATTTTTTGGAATAATGGCTAGTACGTAGTGAGCACTTGATGTATATTACATTATGATAATGAAGGGTAATTTGAAAATTTTACTAGAAGCTGCTTAATTCAAATATTTATTTGAGATAAGACTGGAAATTATAATTTTATTTTTATTTTAACATATACATAGTGAACAACATCACTTTCCATGAATAAACAGAAAAATATATTCTAAATAAAATTATCAATTGCAACTGCCACTTCAGGGATCAGAGAGTAACAGCCACCTGCTTTAAAAGTGACACTTGCCATATTAGAACTTGGTGCAAGAGACTATAATGCATTTACCATTCTGCTCTAATTCAATGTTAAGTTTAATAAGACAATATTTCAATACTCCATCCTTTAGTAGAAAGGCTATAATAGCATTGGATATATGTCTTGCAGTGTATTACAATGCCTTCATCATATAAAAATAAGTTATATACAAAAGCTGTATGTTACAAAACATTAAAATAAAAAATAAATATCATTCCTTCCTTTAGGAAATGATATCACTGTTAAAATACTTGAACATAAATGTGGTTTGAGTTGATATGCAGTTGGGGGTTACAAGTTTAGCAAAAAGAAAATTTAAATCAAGATGATTCTGCTTGGAGGCTTCTATTGTGTCTTTTTCTACTTTGATAATCAGGTTACATGATTCATCATCTTTAACAGTTTTCTTCCCAGAGAAATATTATACAATACTTTGAAACTAATCTATATATTCTGAAGCTTTTGCTTTTCTGTCATTTGCTTGCTTGTTTTGTAATACTGTAAATACCTAAATCACAACACTGCTACACATACTTTGTGTATGACAAGTACATTTGTCACTATAGTACACTGGAGAGGACTACTCTGGGACTGAGTGAAGAAATCATTTTCTTTTTCCATTTGCCGATGAGTAAATGAGTGGTTGTTAATAGGCAGCATGGTTAATAATTTGTGTATGGTTTTTGTTGTTGTTGTTTAGTTGCTAAGCCATGTCCAGCTCTTTTGCGACCCTGTGGATTATAACCCATCAGAATCCTCTGTGCATGGAATTTTCCAGGCAAGAATCCTGGAATATAGAATCTCTGACTCAATAGACTTGAATCTGAACAAACTCTGGGACATAGTGAAGGACAAGGAAGCCTAGCATGCTGCAGTCAATGGGGTCACAAAGAGTCAGAAAAGACTTAGAGACTGAACAACAAAAATACTGGATTGGGTTGTCATTTCTTTCTCCAGGGGATCTTCCTGAAGAAGATCATTTCTTCCCAGGGGTCAAGTCCATGGTCCCTGCATTGGAATGAACCAATCGGCTCATTCACTCTGAGCCACCTGGGAAGCCCCATATG
The DNA here is from genome assembly GCF_963930625.1 of Muntiacus reevesi. Classification (NCBI taxonomy): domain Eukaryota; kingdom Metazoa; phylum Chordata; class Mammalia; order Artiodactyla; family Cervidae; genus Muntiacus; species Muntiacus reevesi. The sequence goes on from NC_089264.1 coordinate 51,294,303, forward strand.
CTTTAGAAGTCATGTGTTTTAGAAGCTTCTAAAAACATAAGAGTGAAATCAATTGTCAACAAAATATAACAGCTATGTTATGAAGTGAGTGGATACTATGTAGCTTGAGAGACTGTTGCTTGTGGTAAGAGATCAGTTCTTTCCTGTTTGAAATAAAATATGCTATTGGATTTAAAAGACTAAAATAAATAGACATAAATAGAGATCAAAGAATCAGCAGGGTTATTTATTTCTCCCCGAGCATACAAATATCCTTGCCCTTATGATAGACATCTATTAATATTTTGGATCTCAAATACTGGTGTAAATTGTAGACACTTCTGGGATTCTCTTTACAGATACAGATTTGAGGACTCCACTATCAGAGATTCCTATCAGTCAGTCCTGATTGAAGTCAAGATATCTGATATGTTTAAGAGCTGCATAAGAATATGATACTAACTAGTTGAGGTTTACATGTAGGTAGTATCACTAGAAAACAGAGGGTACAGAAAATAAAGCTGATAGATGCAAAAAGTATCCTAGGGAAAGAAGCTGCTGCAACCAATGGGAAGTGCTTCCATGGTGGAAACACATGTTATGTAGCCTTACTACTCAAAGTGGCATCATATCAAAATAACAGTAGCATCTGCTCACCAGGAAGCATTTTGAAAACGCCCAATCCCAAATCCAACATGTGTCTTACTGAACCCAAATCTGAATTTTAATAAAATCCTCAGGTAGCACATTAATGTTTAAAAAAACACTGAAATAAAAGGAACAGAAAATATACACCTGCTCTGTCGTTCTACTTTTGATCAGGAAAATATGAGGTCCTATAATGTAATTTCTGCACATTTCTTTAATGTGATTCCTGCCATTATTCGTGTGCCATTTGGTTTTTGCTTGTTTATTGGCAGCATATTTTATTTCTGAAACCTTAACATTTATTAATTTGAATACATTGGAAAATAATTAATGCACATTTATCTTCAGGTGAAAAAATGAAGTATGCTTATCAATAGAAGGACCTTCTATCAAAATTTATAAGACGTGGAGGAAACACTAAACTCCCATTCCCCTAATATTAGCTTTTTATTTGACAACTCAGTGCACTAAACAGTAAAATTTCATTGTCTTTAAGTCTATCAGATTTCAGTTAAAACTCATGTAGCATTAATGTGTAGATCAGAAAGTTGGTAAACTGACTATCATTGGTGAGCAAAAGCCTAGAAATAGTAACAGATTGCTCTTTTGGATTTTTAGGCCTTCAGCTATATATTCCAATCACGGAAAGATTAACTTCCTCTAGAATTCCATTATGTTACAAAATGTCATTAACTCCTGATAGTCATAAACACATTAAATAACAACCATCGATGTTGCTTTGACAGCTCTAAAGAATTTGTATGCAGTTTTAATGATGGAGAACCTCACTCATCATAATTTCTGAGTGTAGAATTGATCCTTGGAAGAGAGGCTGATAATTTGATTGTTCTGTAATGTGCTAGTGCATAATTTCAGAAAGAGAAATCATTTTCTGAAGAAACTAATTACATGCAAATGACTCTCTTCACAAGATGTTAATAAAATTAGAAATACGTTTCAAAAATGAAGAAAAAATAGTATGAAGTAAAATGCCTTGAAAAGGTAGATGGCTAAAGAATACAGTAGAGATATAATCCTGGGTAAGTACAAGACAGAATCTATGTCAAGGAGAGGAAACGTGTGGTTTTTTGTTTGTTTGTTTGTTTGTTTTGTTTTTACTGAATCAATAATACCTTGTTGTCCTTTACTTAACCTTTTAAAATCTAAATGACAATAAGAATTGGGAAAATTTCAATTGATATTGGAATTATATGGTCTTTGTGGGAGAGAGATATCACAAAAATCTTTCCCAACAGAAAAAAGAATTCATACCAAACAGCCTTTTAGCTCCAAGATTGGGTTGCCTCAGGCCAAACAACCAACAGAGAGGAAACACAGCCTCACCCCTCAGCAGACAATAGGATTAAAGATTTACTGAGTATGGCCCCGCCCACCAGAGCAAGACTCTAGATAAGGAAGCTTGCACAAGCCTCTTATTCTTTTCCTTCAGAGGGCAGACAAAAGAAGCAAGCTATATAACCCTGCAACCTCCAGAATGAAAACTACAATCACAGAAAGCTATCAAAAATGATTATATACATCACTGCTGCTGCTGCTGCTGCTGCTAAGTCGCTTCAGTCGTGTCCGACTCTGTGTGACCCCATAGACGGCAGTCCACCAGGCTCCCCCGTCCCTGGGATTCTCCAGGCAAGAACACACTGGAGCGGGTTGCCATTTCCTTCTCCAATGCATGAAAGTGAAAAGTGAAAGTGAAGTCAGTCAGTCGTGTCCGACTCTTTGCAACCCCAAGAACTGCAGCCCACCAGGCTCCTCCGTCCATGGGATTCTCCAGCCAAGGGTACTGGAGTGGGGTGCCATTGCCTTCTCCTTATATGGATCCCAGTCTTGCGTAACTCAATGAAGCTATGAGCCATGCCGTGCAGGGCCACCCAAGGTGGACGGATGTTTTGCTGATCCTGTTGATGAGGCCAGTTGTCTGCCTTGCTGTTTGCTGGACCCAGGGTAGGCAAAAGGCACAGCAGAGAGGCTGGACGAAGACGCGGAGAGCCATAGAACTGCAGACACAGTTATTCTCTCCTGGCTGGCTTGGCGGCCATAACACGGCCTCTTCTCCGGCTGATGCAGCAAGCAGCCACAACATAACCGTCATGGAGCCATAACGGAGCCATGACATAACCTCACATAACAGTAATGATGCTGCCCCAGCGCAGCCCCAGCGCAGCCCCAAGTGCTCTCCTGGCGAAGCTCACACAGGCCTACCATGACCCAGCGAGTAGCTGGTGATGCGCACGCGCAGTACTGCAAGTGAGCTCCGCGGCTGCGTCAATCATTCTTTACAAAATGTGGGGCCAGGGCGAGAGGCCAGCAGGACGAGAGAGCTGAGCACACCATCCTGGCTAATCTTCCTTTTCCCTACAACAGGTCGTGGTAGATGGCTCTGACAAAACGTAGTCCACCGGAGAAGGAAATGGCAAACCAGTATTCTTGCCTCAAGAACCCCATGAAGAGTATGTGAAGGCAAAAAGATGTGACATTGGAAGGTGAGCCCCACAGGTGGGTAGATGGCCAACCTGCTATTGGAGAAGAATGGAGAAATAACTTCAGAAAGACTGAAGCAGCTTGGCCAAAGTGGAAGATGACACGTGAAACTCGAGTTCAGTTCATGGAGCTGAAGAATGAATGCCTCAAAGTTGCACTCTCACAGGCAAAGTTTATTTTAACGAATATGAAGTTCACAGCGTAGACACCGAGAGTGGGTGAAGAGCCCCAAATGACAGGGATTACGGCAATTTCATATCTTTACTGGTATTGATCTGTATAGTTTTTGTTGGCTCATGACTTTAAAATATGTCATTTTGACCAATCAGTTTGAATGTTCAGTTTGCCATTTTTACAAACTTTTTTTTTGGATTCCCAAGGTTCTCAATTTCTTCAGACATTGTGACGCCATCCCACGACCCTTTCTCAAGACCCCAGATCATTATTTAAGATCTAAGTGTATATTTAAGACCTAATGGTCATTTTGGAGGTCTTTTTTTTTCTTTTTTCTTGATAAATTGGAAAGCAGTTAATATGATTGTCTTTTCGTGGGGTCTGGGTGCTCTATGAATCTCCAGACATTAATTTGAATGCCTAGAAACTGAAGTAGCAAATACAGGTTTTGGCTAACAGAGCATAAAGTTTTATGTGAGAGAATTAAAATTGAAATTAGAAAAAGAACCCAGGCTCTGACCCTACACTGACTACCTAACAATTGCTGCCTCAAAACGATGCTCAATTGTGAATGTATCTCATTTTGAAAGCAAAGCCCGATGCTGTAAAGAACAATAGTGCATAGAAATCTGGAATGTTAAGTCCATGAATCAAGGCAAATTGGACATGGTCAAGCAGGAGATGCCAAGAGTGAACCTCGACATCTTAAGAATAAGTGAAATAAAATGGACAAAAATGGGTGAATTTAATTCAGATGTCCATTATATCTACTATGTGGGCAAGAATCCCTTAGAAGAAATTGAGTAGTCCTCATAGTCAACTAGAGAATGCAAAATACAGTACTTGAGTGCAATCTCTAAAACAACAGAATGATCTCAGTTCATTTCCAAGGCAAACCATTCAACATCACAGTAATCCAGGTCTATGCCACAACCACTAACTAATGCCAAAGACACTGAAGTTGAATGGTTCTATGAAGACCCACAAGATATTTTAGAATGAATATATATATTAAAAAAAAAGATATCCTTTTCATCATAGAAGATTGAATGCAAAAGTAGAAAGTCAAGAGATACTTGGAGTAACAGGCAAGTTTTGCCTTGGTGTATAAAATGAAGCAAGGCAAAGGCTAACAGTTTCGCCAAGAGAACACACTGGTCATAGGAAACACCTGCTTCCAACAACACAACATACAACTCTACACATAGACATCACCAGATAGTCAATACTGAAATCAGACTGACTATATTCTTTGCAGTCAAAGATAGAGAAGTTCTATGCTGTTAGAAAAGGCAGAGGAACCAGAGATCAAATTGCCAACATCTGCTGGATCATCAGAAAAGCAAGAGAGTTACAGAAAAACATCTACTTTTGCTTTATTGACTATGCCAAAAGCTTTGACTGTGTAGATCACAACAAACTGCAAAATTCTGGAAGACCACTTGAACTGCCTCTTGAGAAATCTGTATGCAGATCAGGAAGCAACATTTAGAACTGGACATGGAAAAACAGGCTGGTTCCAAATGGGGAAAAGAATTCGTCAAGGCTGTATACAGTCACCCTGCTTATTTAACTTATATGCAGAGTACATCATGTGAAGTGCTAGGCTGGATGAAGCACAAGCTGGAATCAAGATTGCCGGGAGAAATATCAATAACCTCAGATATGCAGATGACACCACCCATATGGCAGAAAGTGAAGAACTTAACAGCCTCGATGAAAGTGAAAGAGGAGACAGAAAACGCTGATTTAAAACTCAACATTCAAAAAACTAAGGCCATGACATCCGGTCCCATCACTCCATGGCAAATAGATAGTGGAAACATTGGAAACAGTGAGAGACTTTATATTCTTGAGTTCCAAAATCACTGCAGATGGTGACTGCAGCCATGAAGTTAACAAACACTTGCTCCTTGGAAGAAAAGCTATGACCAACCTAGACAACATATAAAAAGGAGAGACATTATTTTGCTGCTGACAAAGGTCCATCTAAAGTGGTCATGTATAGATGTGAGAGTTGGACTATAAAGACAGTTGAATGCCTAAAAATTGATGCTTTTGAACTGTGGTGTTGGAGAAGACTCTGGAGAGTCCCTTGGACTGCAAACAGATCAAACCTGTCAATCCAAAAGGAAACCAATCCTGAATATTCACGGGAAAGACTGATGCTGAAGCTGAAGCTCCAATACTTTGGCCACATGATGCAAAGAGCTGACTCATTGGAAAAGACCCTGATGTTGGGAAAGTTTGAAGGCAGCAGGAGGCGGAGATGACAGAAGATGACATGGTTGGATGGCATCACTGACTCAATGGACATCGGATTGAGCAAGCTGTGGGTGTTGGTGATGGACAATGGAAGCCTGGCATGCTGCAGTCCATGGGGTTGCAAAGAGTTAGACACAACTGATCGACTGAACTGACTGAAATAATGACTAACAAGTTTAGTGAGAGAGAAGTTATTTATGATTTTGACCAGAAAGTTCACAACAGAGCGGGGAGAGGCACAAGTGATTGATTGGAATAAAGAAATGATAAATAGTGGGAACTTAAGGATCATACATTTATGTAGCTTCTGTTAGGAGTTTTACTGTGGAAAAGGTCATAAAGATTTGGGGGAAATGGACGGAAAAACACATAAGATTAAGGAATTAGTTTTTCTTCTGTCCGTTGGTGTGTTTTAAAATGTTAATTCCTGAAGCATGTTCATTTGATGGTTGTAGTGATAGCAATACAAACGAAACAAATCCTGATACCAGTCAGCAGGAGAATTTTGTGGGTTTAAAGGATAGTTTGGAGACGGAAATGGCAACCCACTCCAGTATTCTTGTCTGGAAAATCCCATGGACAGAGGAACCTGGCAGGGTACAGTCCATGGGGTCACAAGAGTCAGATATGACTTAGCGACTAAACCACCACTTAAAGAAAGTGAGTGTGGTTTGATTTTTTTTTTTTTTTAAGTGGAGTGGCCTCAGATAGATGTAGAGAAGATTTCTTTTACTAAAATCAATAAACTGTATATGAATATGGTTGCAAATACAAATATTTGATGGTGAAAAGGATAAATGGAAGAAGTGACTTTCATCTCATGAATTTATTTGCTCAGAAAAACATAATTTAATATTTTCAAGTAAGACTCAAGAGTGTTGAAAGACTGAGAAGAAAAAGGAGTAAAACAAAGTACCACAAGAAGTTAATTCTATTGAGGGAAATTTGAAAGCAGGTGAGGAGAAGGCATCGCCTTGGAGTTAATCAGATTTGCAATTTCCCAGAATACCTCACTGAGAAAAGTAAAGTAAAGAGGATCAACTTTGTAAGGTAGTAAAGTGCTTTCACTTATTGACAAAGTATTCGAAGCCTGGTAAAGAAATACTTTAAAATGTGTCAGAAATAATAGAGAAAGTAAAATGTGTTCTCTATATGTCTGAGTATATTACTGAAATCTCTCAGTGGGTCAAAGGATTTCTGAACCAGAGGTCCTAGAATAAATAAGGTAGGATGATTCGTGGCAATAGTCCAAGAGTAGAGGATGTGGAATAACTTCTATGCAGAGGGTATGACTTTGGTTTTAATTAGATTTTGTATTACCAATATTTAAACATTTCTCTTTTTTTTCCAGGTAGGTTTTAAAGATAGACTAAACTCCTTATTTTTGCCTACAACTAACTTCCTGCTTAATCTGACACACACCCACTTGTTCAACCCTGTTTCGATGGAAAAAGAAATTGTTTAACAGCATTTCCCTATTAAATCCTACTTCTGCTTTGTAGTCCACCTACTCTCAACTTTAAGCTTACATGTTTCTGACATGCAAAAATTAACCAGACAAGCAGAGAACAGGTCAGGGATGCTGGTTCTGTGCCTTCTCTATGCCCTATTTTTATCTTCCCTGGTGGATCAGACTGTAAAGAATCTGCCTGCAGTGAAGTAGACCTGGGTTCAATCTCTGGTTTGGGAAGACCCTCTAGAGGAGGGCATGGCAACCCACTCCAGTATTCTTGCCTGGAGAATCCCCATGGACAGAGGGGCCTGGCGGGCTGCAGTCCATGGGGACACAAAGAGTCCGACAGGACTGAGCGTCTAAGCACAGCACCATATACTAGCTAAAATCCCAATTGTCTCTCTTACATATCTCTGTGCCCTTGAGTTTCTTTCACTATTGTAAAACTGTACTTGGAGTGTCAAGCACAGTGGGGAAAACATAATATGCTTCAATTTGTTGTTGTTGTTTTTTCAGAAACACATGATTAAACTTGCTAAATGACAAAGATATTCTCATGTCTTGATATGTAGGATAGGTTTGTACCCTGAGTAATCAGAAGTCTTGCTGGTGAAACAAATTTAGTTTGGAGAGACTTCCAAGTCCTCTTATCTTTATTAGAAATAAATGGTATTTTATAAGAACTAATTATTTTACAATTATAAAATATAATGTTTGTTCTTAGCACAAAGGAAAAAAGCTTCCCAGGTGACACAGTGGTGAAGAATCCATGAGACACAGGAGACATGGGTTTGATCCCTGGGTTAGGAAGATCCCCTGGAGTAGGAAATGACAACCTGCCAAGAAATGTATTCTTGCCTGGAAAATTCCTTGGACAGAGGAGCCTGGTGGCTACATGGGGCATAAAATGTAGTCCATGGGGCTACAAAGAGTTAGATGCAACTGAGTGAATTAACACATACCCACACAGCCCAAATGAAAAATAGTTGAAAGACCTGCTGTAGAAGGTATTATTTTAGTATAATAGGAAATAAATTAGAGGTAGGTTGAGTCTAAGAATGTCTGAAACTATAGTATTCTATGACATCAAAGAAATGTCATGCTGGGATGCTGAGAAAATCATTCTCTCTACACACATATGTAAGTTCATGGAAATTTTTAAAACATTTTTGTTGTAAATGCATGTATATTGTATATATGTGGGTAGGTAGTACCAAATATTTGTACAGAAGAGATTGGCATTTTAAATTTTCTTATTTTTAAAAATTATATCTATGCAATATACAAATTGCTGATTTCTGTTCTTATCAGACTTTAAAAACAGAAGTTCATTTTCACTATACATATTGATGTCTTAACTAGTGTTAAAATATATGTTTTAAGCAAATACATGTTGTCTTTTTTAATCTAATTTCTGAAAATCCATCTATACATCATGAAGGTGAAAGAATTAGATGACATTCCTTAAAAATTGCCCCTTTTTTGAGAGTTATGCTATTTAGTGAGAATTTTTAGGACTTCCAGCCTGAGAAACAGCATCTCAATTAACCCTGAGAGAACAGCTTTGAGGAGGTGGGTGGGGGGCTAGGATATATAGGAGTTTTGCAATGAGCATCAGGTACTTGGAACACCAAAAGATTGTATTAGTTAAAGAAAATCATATATCCTAAGTTAAGAAATTTAATACTTTTATGTGTATGGAAATATCCAAGAGTTTGAGCTCACTGAAGTCATTCTTTGATATGTACCTCAGCTACTTGGGGCCAGTATACTAGGTTTTTATATCCTAGATTTTGTCAGGGTTCAGCAGCTAATATTGGAAGGGTGTGATCACTGATGACTGTGATATCCTTTGTTTACTGATATGGCAGAAATTTTTATATTTCTCAGATTCTCTTCTTGGTTCAAAATTTGACTACTTGAGAGACGATTCATGACCAATTTTTGTCCAACATCTCTGGGAGTCTGGTCCCAGGTCAGGTGAAAATTCTTGCTGATATGCCACTCCAGGGACTAATTCTGGATAATTAAGGATTCTCTGGATCCTCTATCTTAACAGTCTGTAATGATACAAGAGATACTTAGCCCTATGTAATATGTAGATTCATGATGGTTTCTTTATGGAAATTTTTAAAGATAAATGTATTTTCTAGGTATATTCTTAGCACATCCTCTCCTGGAGGAAGAATAAAAGATATTTAGAACTACTGGTATTTATTTTTGATAAGATAGACTATTACCAAATATCCCGGGGCTCATAGTTAACATACAAGGTCAATGTATTCCAGACACATATTGAATTCATGGAATACGATATGCAAATTTCTCTGGTCTCCATAGATTCTAATGTATTAGAAGCCAAGAAGAATATAAGCACATGTCATGTATATTTTCTAACTCATGTCACCTCCTTGCCCTCTCCAATTTGTGATCTTTTTTCAAATAAGAGATATTTCTGGAGGAAGTTTCATACAATGTAAGTAGTGTCATCAGTCTTTCCCAATACACAGCCAAGCTCGAATTTTCATTTGATTATTTATATTATTTTTATATTTAATGACCCTCAAAAACTGAAAGAAAAAAATAGACACTGAAGCCACATTTACAGACCACCTTAACTCATATAGAGGTATGACTGAGTTTTTAGGACCTTTTGCAATCTAGATAGATAAAATATTATAATCTGGTTGATTTAGCTATATTTAAAGATCATTTGATCATTTAGCAGATAGATAGTAAATAATGCATGTCCACATAAATAAATGAAACAAGGCCTTACAATATTAAATGGATGATATAATTTGTACCCTAACTTAAAGGAAGGTAATAGCAAAGAACCAAAAGGAATGATAAACTATTCCATTTCTTATTATATAGTGTACAGTAGTTTATTTTATTGAGTAATTTTCAAGATACTATGAATAAAATAGAAACTGAAATTTGTGAATAATGTCATTTTACTATTGAAATTTGTTTTTAAAATGCCAAGTAATATCCTCATACAGATAAAAATTCAGATATTCTTATATTTCAGGATCTTCTTAATGTCAATAGATTTTTAAATAAAGGCCTCTCATGAATATATGATTTAAAAATATAAAGGAAATTCAATTGCTGAGAAAAAAATATACAAATATAAATGGGCAAACAAGCCAACACATGCTAGATAACATATGGATTGGACATCTTATGCATTGGGAGTACAAAGCTGTCAGTCTCCACTTCTGCTACCAATTTTCCAGGATTTTTGTTGCATTAAATAGCCCATGTATTTAATTGTTTATTACTCTTTTCTCCACTAAACTGTTAGATTTTCTATTTTATTTGTTTTACATTTCATTGGGCATATCTTTGTATCTACAATGACTAGTCAAATGAATAATACCTATTTTTTTTTTTCAGTGTGTATAGAAATCATCAAGTCAGAAGTGAGAGATCAGAAAGTTTGTATGATGACTAGAGGCATGGTGGTCTTTGTTTTTCCAAAAGAAAGATGGAGTACATTTGAGGTCTATAGAAGTATCTGTGTAGGAGGCAGAATGACAAGTGGTCAGAAAGCCAAGTATGTCAATTGGCTTAAAGACGAGATTCATGTATAGATTACCAGGAGATAAACTGGAACTTCCTGTGAATCTAGATTATGGAGTTTGGATTATATCCAGCAATAATAAATATACAATAAGGAAAATATAAATCTGACATGAATTAGACATTGTTTCCAATGTAAAATATCCTATTAAAGATGCATTTCCAGTAAAATTATTTGTTTGAGTTATGTTGTAAATAAACAAATTGATAGTACAATGATTTATTAATTTATTATTGCTAAGTTTATGATTGAGCTAGTTTTTGTTTGTTTCTTGTTTTGTTTTTTTAAATCTAACTTCCTGGCTAAGCATCCTATTTAGATTTGCTTATACAGCTAACTACCACTGTGAATAACTTCCAGAATGGCAAATTAGCCTGGCTAATTTAGCCACCAGGATTCTAGTCTAATCCTGTTGATGTATTCCTGATAATTAACAATCTGTGAGCAGCTGCATTGTCCGATATCCAATATATTGCATGAGGAAAATGATCATTTGTACATTGTGGGTTCCGTGTACTGAATGAAAGAGTGCTTTTTTATTAATAGCTGCACTTTTCATAAATTTTATGAGTTAATAGGGTTCAATTAATGTTGCCAAGTGGTGTGCTTCATGCATATGTCTCTGGGGTTTTGCAGAGTCGAGAAGAATGTATAATGAATGGTTGAGCAGTTATATTGGTACCCTAGTAATTAGAGAACGAGTAATTAATGTGCATCTGTGTTAGGCTCCTGGGTACTGTCAACGACCCTGTAGTGTACAAAAAAGAGAAATTATGTGCTTGGCAAGGGAATACAGCTTTTCTCTTTTTCTTAAATTTTAGATCTACATCTGTGTTTAATTAGAAGAAGAAATGAATTCCCATTAACACCATTAGGCAACACGCTATGATTGGTTAAAGCCTACATGGACTGTGAAACTGATCTAGAAAGCTCAGGAGATTATAATGGATTTTTTTTTTTTAATCTCAGAAGATTTTTTTTAATAAAATAAGGATGCTGAATAGTCCCCGCCTGACTCTCTGTAGAATACCTTCTGCTTTTTAATTTGGCTGCTTTTTTTAAATTGAGAATGATCTAAGCAAAAATCTTTCAAGCAGAAGCGACTTATCATACCTGCAAGTGGATTTTTTTCTGGCTATAAGGGGCAAGATGCAACAGCATCACCTTGTAATAAGCTCAGTATACAAAAATATCACATTTATTAATGACAGTATGAAATAGTTTACTAAAAGATAATAGTCAGGGATGTTACAGATGACTAGCTGTGCTGATGCTCTCTAGTGTCAAGGAGATTCAAATTAAATTGCTTTTATCTCTTGAAGCAGAATAACATTTCTTATTGCACATGATAATAAAATTAATCCTTAGGGCAAGTAGTATGCTTGTGCTTTTAAAATAAAACAGGCATGATTTAATCAGTATGCAAGAACATAGGCTGAGATTTTAAGAGAAAAATGATTCTCCTGAGAATTTTTGTTCAGTGGCCCTAAAATTCTGCTTTTGGGTGGCTATATTTGTAATTAAACATTGCTTTTATTTAAAGTTTTGATAACATTCTGCCAAATATCTCACTAAGATATTAACTAGAAATTATGATATTCACTCTTTCATATATAATTATGCTAGAAACTTGCTTTACACTATTGACTGTAAAGTTGGAATCTGAGGAAAGAAAGTTCAGCATTGGACATCAACAAGCAAATTATACAAGCAGGTTAGTGGTCAATAATTTCACCCATAGTAAAGTTCAATATTTGCATTCACATGTTAGTTTTAAAGCAAGACACAGAGTATTTGCTACATCTTATCTAAAGCTATAATGTTGAACAAACTTATAAATTTGAACCATTTTCCAAAAATATTATTAAAGTAGAACAATGTATCAAGTACTTATTACAAATTATTAAGATAATTTAAAATTATAATCTTTATTTTCCTCTGGCTCTAATATTTGATGATTCACTTCAGATTTTAAAAGTATTTTTTTATTGAAATATTGAAGTGAGTTGCATTTTACTTTTCTGCTTTATGTAAACATATTGCATTTTGTGTGTTCTGGAATCAGAAGTTCCATGATAAAACTTTGTCTCTCTGCTTCCTAGGTAATATGAGCTTTATTAAGTCACTTGGCTTCTATCATTATCCTTCCTTATTTGGAAAAACTGAAAATAATATTTATATTGCAAGAGTCATTACAGTGTGAAATGATGATAAATGTAAGTACTGATAGTGATGACTAGTATCGGTAAAGATTATTACATGGCCAGTTCATCACAAGTGAAGCAGTTTGAAGATGGCCTTAAACTACTTGCTACTTTTCCCACTGACAAGTAAAGTTAAATTCACCCCTGTTTATATGTGGGCTGGCCTTTGTAAATTGTCTGACCAATGAAATAGAGTGAAAGTGGAGTTTTAGGACTACTGTGGTATGGTCATAAGAAGCCTTGAAGCTTCCATCAGGCCTCTTGGAGGGGTATTCACTCTCGAGAGGGTCATTCTGAAGTTCATCTGCCTTTTCCATGCCTCATGGAGAATATATAGTCACTCTGTTTAGAAACACCAAAGGTGTTCCTCAGATGACAGCATCAACTGGTAACTCTGTGTGTGGTCATTGTGCAAATCTAGCCCATTTCAAGCCTTCAGAATACTGCAGCTCAACCTGACACTTGACTATATAAGCATAAGTGACACCGCATTATAACCATCCAGTTAAGTATATTCGATATATAGGCCAGAAAGAGATAATTATAAACTGTCATCTTAAGATGTACACAGCAACAGCTAATGGAAGTAGGAACTAGTTGTAGTATTACAAAATCATCTTAACAAAGTCCAGTAGTTTTCCTCTGTTACACAGTAAAAAGAAAATAATATTATTTTTAGTGTTTAGTATATGTCAAACTCTGTTCAATGAATTATGCATTTCTTAACTCAGTCAGCAACCATAAAGTTCAGTTCAGTGCAGTCACTCAGTAGTGTCCGACTCTTTGCAACCCCATGGACTGCAGGACGCCAGGCCTCCCTGTCCGTCACCAACTCCCAGAGTTTACTCAAACTCATGCCCATTGAGTCAGCGATGCCATCCAACCATCTCATCCAACCTTCTCCTCCTTCCTTTAATCTTTCCCAGCACCAGGGTCTTTTCCAATGAGTTAGTTCTTCACGTCAGGTAGACGAAGTGTTGGAACTTCAATTTCAGCATCAGTCCTTCCAATGAATATTCAGGACTGATCTCCTTTAGGATGGACTAGTTTGACCTCCTTGCAGTCCAAGGGACTCTCAAGAGTCTTCTCCAAAAGCATAGTTCAAAAGCATCAATTCTTCGGTGCTCAGTTGGACTATAAAGTTCAACTCTCACATCCATACCTGACTACTACTTTGACTAGACGGACATTTGTTGGCAAAGTAATGTCTCTACTTTTTAATATATAACCTTAAAGTTAGTTTTATTTTTATTTTCATTACCTGTTTCATTTGATAGATAAGGAATTTGAAATGCTGAAGATTAAGTAACTTGGCTGAGAAATAATAGAACTTGAATGTTAATATAGGCAGATAAATGCAAATTGCTCTCTGCAACTACTGTACTGTCTCTCAGATAGTTAAATTGGATTTGATCATTTGTGTGGGCTTTCCGTGGGCTTCCCAGGTGGTGCTAGTGGTAAAGAACTCACCTGCCGAGGCAGGAGATGTAAGAGACGTAGGTTTGATCTCTGAGTTGGGAGGATCCCCTATAGAAGGAAATGGCAACCTACTGCGGTAGGTTCAATGGCAGTACTACTCCAGTATTCTTGCCTGGAGAATCCCATGGACAGAGGAGCCTGATGGGCTGTGGTCCATAGGGTCACAAAGAGTCAGACACGACTTAAAGTGACTTCACCCACAGACAGACAGGCTTCCCAGGTGGCTCAGTAAAAAAGAATCTGCCTATCAATCCAGAAGATAAATGAGATGTGGGTTTCATCCCTCAGTTAGGAAAATCCCCTGGAGGAGGAAATGGCAACCCATGCTAGTATTCTTGCCTGGAAAATCCCAGGGACAGAGGAGCCTGGCAGGCTACAGTCCATGGGGTCCCAGATTCTTAGATGTGACTGAGTATTGATGCATGCAGGAGATTGATTTTAAACCTCAATAATTTGTTTAATCTTAGTTTCTCTATCTTTCATACACCTTCTAGGATCATAGCCCATGTTAGCTAATCTAGATGAACCATATATAGGTCTGACCCTAGAAAACTACAACCATCTGAGTTTTATTTTAATTTTTACTTCCATTTCCTCCATTAAGAAAATTAAGCTACAAGAGCCAAAAGCACAAAAACTGTCTCTAACTTGCTCATCTTTTAATCTCCAGTGCTAACAAATTGTCTGTCACAGACATGGTATTCAATAAGGATTATTGGGGTGAATGACACTCAGTGGGATATCAGTTCAGTTCAGTTTGCTCGCTCAGTCATGTCTGATTGCGACTCCATGAATCACAGCACGCCAGGCCTCCCTGTCCATCACCAACTCCATGAGTTTACTCAAACTTATGCCCATCGAATCGGTGATGCCATCCAGCCATCTCATCTTCTGTCGTCCCATTCTCCTCCTGCCCCCAATCCCTCCCAGCATCAGGGTCTTTTCCAGTGAGTCAACTCTTCACATGAGGTGGCCAAAGTATTGAAGTTTCAGCTTCAGCATCAGTCCTTCCAATGAACCCACGGTTGATCTCCTTTAGGATGGACTGGTTGGATCTCCTTGCAGTTCAAGGGACTCTCAAGAGCTACTCAAGAGCATTTGTTAATATACTATTGCATTTCCATCTTAGAGTAACTTATCTATCATACTATATGTGTTTGAAAATAGTTGCTTGTCTCAGCACTGTGTTTTATTTTCAGTCACAAAAGTTTTTTTTTTTTTTTTTTTTTTTTTTTTAATATTATTTTATTAGTTGGAGGCCAATCACTTTACAACATTTCAGTGGGTTTTGTCATACATTGACATGAATCAGCCATATAGTTACATGTATTCCCCATCCCGATCCCCCCTCCCACCTCCCTCCCCACCCGACTCCTCAGGGTCCTCCCAGTGCACCAGGCCCGAGCACCTGACTCATGTATCCCACCTGGGCTGGTGGTCCGTTTCACCATAGATAATATACATGCTGTTCTTTCAAAACATCCCACCCTCACGTTCTCCCCCAGAGTTCAAAAGTCTGTTCTGTATTTCTGTGTCTCTTTTTCTGTTTTGCATATAGGGTTATCGCCACCATCTATCTAAATTCCGTATATATGTGTTAGTATACTGTAATGTTCTTTATCTTTCTGGCTTACTTCACTCTGTATAATGGGCTCCAGTTTCATCCATCTCATTAGAACTGATTCAAATGAATTCTTTTTAACGGCTGAGTAATATTCCATGGTGTATATGTACCACAGCTTCCTTATCCATTCATCTGCTGATGGGCATCTAGGTTGCTTCCATGTCCTGGCTATTATAAACAGTGCTGCGATGAACATTGGGGTGCACGTGTCTCTTTCAGATCTGGATTCCTCAGTGTGTATGCCCAGAAGTGGTATTGCTGGGTCATATGGCAGTTCTATTTCCAGTTTTTTAAGAAATCTCCACACTGTTTTCCATAGTGGCTGTACTAGTTTGCATTCCCACCAACAGTGTAAGAGGGTTCCCTTTTCTCCACACCCTCTCCAGCATTTATTGCTTGTAGACTTTTGGATAGCAGCCATCCTGACTGGCGTGTAATGGTACCTCATTGTGGTTTTGATTTGCATTTCTCTGATGATGAGTGATGTTGAGCATCTTTTCATGTGTTTGTTAGCCATCTGTATGTCTTCTTTGGAGAAATGTCTGTTTAGTTCTTTGGCCCATTTTTTGATTGGGTCGTTTATTTTTCTGGAATTGAGCTTCAGGAGTTGCTTGTATATTTTTGAGATTAATCCTTTGTCTGTTTCCTCATTTGTTATTATTTTCTCCCAATCTGAGGGCTGTCTTTTCACCTTACTTATAGTTTCCTTTGTTGTGCAAAAGCTTTTAATTTTCATTAAGTCCCATTTGTTTATTTTTGCTTTTATTTCCAATATTCTGGGAGGTGGGTCATAGAAGATCTTGCTGTGATTTATGTCGGAGAGTGTTTTGCCTATGTTCTCCTCTAGGAGTTTTATAGTTTCTGGTCTTACATTTAGATCTTTAATCCATTTTGAGTTTATTTTTGTGTATGGTGTTAGGAAGTGTTCTAGTTTCATTCTTTTACAAGTGGTTAACCAGTTTTCCCAGCACCACTTGTTAAAGAGATTGTCTTTTTTCCATTGTAGATACGCTGTTTGCAGATGACATGATCCTCTACATAGAAAACCCTAAAGACTCTACCAGAAAATTACTAGAGCTAATTAATGAATATAGTAAAGTTGCAGGATATAAAATTAACACACAGAAATCCCTTGCATTCCTATACACTAACAATGAAAAAACAGAAAGAGAAATTAAGGAAACAATACCATTCACCATTGCAACAAAAAGAATAAAATACTTAGGAGTATATCTACCTAAAGAAACAAAAGACCTATACATAGAAAACTATAAAACACTGATGAAAGAAATCAAAGAGGACACAAACAGTTGGAGAAACATACCGTGTTCATGGATTGGAAGAATCAATATTGTCAAAATGGCTATTCTACCCAAAGCAATCTATAGATTCAATGCAATCCCTATCAAGCTACCAACGGTATTTTTCACAGAATTAGAACAAATAATTTCACAATTTGTATGGAAATACAAAAAACCTCGAATAGCCAAAGTAATCTTGAGAAAGAAGAATGGAACTGGAGGAATCAACCTGCCTGACTTCAGACTCTACTACAAAGCCACAGTCATCAAGACAGTATGGTACTGGCACAAAGACAGAAATATAGATCAATGGAACAGAATAGAAAGCCCAGAGATAAATCCACGAACCTATGGACAGCTTATCTTTGACAAAGGAGGCAAGGATATACAATGGAAAAAAGTTTTTTTATTTTTTAATTTTCAAATAGTTTTAAAGATCACATTTAAATTTTATATTCATCAAAGATAGCACAGGTTTCAAAGATCAACTTGAAAAAAATTAACCACAGGGTAAATTTCATGCCAGCTATCATATTTTAATTTAGTACTTGAATATGTGCCCAGAAATAATGTATCAAAGGATGAAGACAATGGGAAGTCAAAAAGCTACCTATTGAATTAGTTTGGATTTTCTAATTAGTGTCTGCCAGTGACTTAGTAAAGAAAAAAAAAAAAAAATCAAGTATATCAGCAGGCCTGAGGCCTTGATTTTCACGTACTCTTCTGTAATCACATGTATCCAAAATCTATTGTCATGCATTCTGTTTCTCACAATTTAGGATATATTTCTTCTCCTTCTCTGCATTTCACTCTATTTACCCTCAATTTAGAATGCCCGCGTAATATTATTATTCTTAAAATAGAGAAAAGAGTTTCTAAAATTATTTCTTGCATGACTTGCATGTCTTCTATTGCCCTGTTGAAGTTTTGAACTATATAGTCAATCTCAGATCATTATAAAACACTAGTTTAATGAAGTACTATCCAAAATAGAGGAAAACAACAGAAAAGTTCTCAAAATGTTGCAAGCTCATTTATGTTGTTGAAGCAAAAGAGAGTCCATAAAAATAATCTTAAAATTCACTTTTCTCTCCCATTTGTGTTTCCTGTAGGGGTTCTAAAGCTTTTCTTACCAATTCCAAAATCCCAAAGTCTTTTACCATCACTAGCGCTTGGTGTATTTTTTGTTTGTTTTTTATATTTTCCTGTCTTTACTGTCTACTTCTATACCATTCTCCATCTTTTACAGATCTACCAGGGTATAAAGAAACAATCAGATAGAATGTGAAAGGAGATTAAAAAAAAAAAATTGAAGATAAAATTCAGAACCCTATTCACTGAAAAGAAAGAGACCAGGATGCATGCACTTCCAAATTATGGTACTTGCTTTATCTCCTAGATAAACACCTCCTCTTAAGCAATGAGTCTCCTCAAATGACCACTACAGTATACTTTTATGTAGGTAATTTAAGATCTTAAATATGACATCAGACTCAAAAATCTTGAAATAGAATACATTCAGTTACTATAAAGAGTAAAATCATATTTAAAAATTTGAGATTACTGATCTTTTCTTTCCAAAATGATCTTTTACCTATTAAAAATGGAAAACAGTTCTGACTGTTTTTAGGTAATATTTTCTAGTGCAACCTAATAACATTAAGTGGTGCTAGGAGTAAAGATGGTCAACCCTGAAAACAGACTGATTATACTCTTTGGAGTCAAGGATGGAGAAACTCTATACAGTCAGTAAAAACAAGACCAGAAACTGACTGTGACTCAGATCATGAACTCCTTATTGCCAAATTCAGACTTAAATTGAAGAAAGTAGGGAAAACCACTAGACCATTCAGGTATGACCTAAACCAAACAGTGGAAGTGAGAAATAGATTCAAGGGACTATATCAGATAGACAGAGTGCCTGAAGAACTATTGATGGAGATTCATGACATTGTACAGGAGACAGGGATCAAGATCATCCCCGAGAAAAAAAAGAAAATGCAAAAAAGCAAGATGGCTGTCAGAGGAGGCCTTACAAATAGCTGTGAAAAAAAGAGAAGAGAAAAGCAAAGGAGAAAAGGAAAGATATAACCATTTAAATGCAAAGTTCTAACTAATAGCAAGGAGAGATAAGAGAGCATTCCTCAGTGATCAATGTAAAGAAATAGAGGAAAACAACAGAATAGGAAAGACTAGAGATGTCTTCAAGAAAATTAGAGATACCAAGTGAACAATTCATGCAAAGATGGGCTCAATAAAGGACAGAAATAATATGGACCTGACAGAAGCAGAAGAGATTAAGAAGAGGTGGCAAGAATACACAGAAGAACTGTACAAAAAAGATCTTCATGACCCAGATAATCACGATGGTGTGATCACTCACCTAGAGCCAGACACCTGGAATGTGAAGTCAAGTGGGCCTTAGGAAGCATCACTATGGAAAAAGCTAGTGGAGGTGATGGAATTCCAGTTGAGCTAGTTCAAATCCTAAGAGAAGATGCTGTGAAACTGCTGCACTCAATATGCCAGCAAATTTGGAAAACTCAGCAGTGGCCACAGGACTGGAAAAGCTCAGTTTTCATTCCAATCCCAAAGAAAGGCAATCCCAAAGAATGCTTAGACTACTGCACAATTGCATTCATCTCACACACTATAAAGTAATGATCAAAATTCTCCAAGGCAGGCTTGAGCAACACGTGAGCCGTGAACTTCCAGATGTTCAAGCTGGTTGGAGAAAGGCAGAGGAACCAGAGATCAAATTGCCAACAACCATAATATCATTGAAAAAGCAAGAGATTTCCAGAAAAATATCTATTTTTGCTTTACTGACTATGCCAAAGCCTTTCACTGTGTGCAACACAATAAACTGTGGAAAATTCTGAAAGAGATGGGAATACCAGACCACCTGATCTGCCTCTTGAGAAACCAGTATGCAGGTCAGGAAGCAACAGCTAGAACTGGACATGGAACAACAGACTGGTTCCAAATAGCTAAAGGAGTACCTCAAAGCTGTATATTGTCACCCTGCTTATTTAACTTATATTCAGAGAACATCATGAGAAATGCTGGGCTGGATGAAGCACATGCTGGAATTAAGGTTGTCAGGAGAAATATCAGTAACCTCAAATATGCAGATGACACCACCCTTATCGAAGAAAGTGAAGAACTAAAGAGCCTCTTGATGAAAGTGAAAGAGGAGAGTGAAAAAGTTGACCTAAACTTCAACATTCCGAAAACTAAGATCGTGGCATCTGGTCCCATCACTTCGTGGCAAATAGATGGAGAAACAGTGGAAACAGTGGCTGACTTTATTTTTGGGGGTTCCAAAATCACTGCAGATGGTGATTGCAGCCATAAATTAAAAGATGCTTACTCTTTGGAAGGAAAGTTATGACCAACCTAGACAGCATTTTAAAAACCAGAGACGTTACTTTGTCAACAAATGTCTGTCTAGTCAAGGCTATGATTTTCCTGTAGTCATGTATGGATGTGAGAGTTGGACTATAAAGAAAGCTGAGCGCCAAAGAATTGATGCTTTTGAACTGCGTTGTTGGAGAAGACTCTTGAGAGTTCCTTGGACTGCAAGGAGATCCAACCAGCCCATCCTAAAGGAGATTAGTCCTGGATGTTCATTGGAAGGACTGATGTTTAAGCTGAAACTCCACCTGATGGGAAGAGCTGAGTCATTTTAAAAGACCCTGATGCTGAAAAAGATCGAAGGTTTAGGGAAATGGGGATGACAGAGGGTGAGATGGTTGGATGGTATCACTCACTCCATGGACATTTGTTTGAGTAATCTCCAGGGGTTGGTGATTGACAGGGAAGCCTGGCATGCTGCAGTCCATGGGGTCACCAAGAGTTGGACAGGACTGACTGGCTGAATTGAACTAATAGTCATCTTGCTATATGTTGGATTCTCTAGAACTTACTCATCTCATAATTGGAAGTTTGTACCCTTTGACCAACTTCTCCTTTCCTTCTAATCCCTAGGCCCTGACAACCACCATTCTACTCTCTGTATCTATGAATTTGGCTTTTTAAATTTTACATCTGTTAGATCATACAGTATTTTTCTTTCTCTGTGTGACTTCTTTACTTAGCATGATTCCATAAAAGTCCATCCATGCTATCACAAATGGCAATATTTCCTTATGTCATATGGCTGAATGAATAATACTATATATTATTATACAATGGTATATAATAATGCAAATGTCTCACTTTTCCTTATCCATTCATCTGTTGGTGGACACTTAGGTTATTCCCTTATCGTGGCTATTGTGAGTAGTACTGTATTGAATATGAATGTTCAGATATCTGTACAAAGTAGTGATTCCTTTAGATATATACCCAGAAATGGGAGTGCTATGTCATATGATAGCTCTATTTCTAATTTCTGAACAAACACCTTCATGTTATTTCACTAGTGGCTGCACCAATTTCATTCCCCCAACAATGGTGAAGAGTTCCTTTTTATCCCCAAATCCTCATCAACACTTGTGATCTCTTGTCTTATTTATAGTAGCCTTTCTGGCAGATGTAAGGTGATATCTCATCATGGTTTTGATTTGCAGTTCCCTGAAGATGCGTGATGCGTATCTTTTCATGTGTCTTTTAGCCAACAGGCACATTTGAATGTATCCCTTGAAAAAAAGTCTATTCAAACAGATTAAATCAGCAATCAAAAGCCTCTTCTCTTAAAAAATACTAGGAGCAGATGCTTTTATTAAGGAATTCTAACAAATATTTAGAGAATAATTAACACTAACTCTTCTCAAAGTTTTCCAAAAAGCTGAAGATAAGAGACCACTCCTCAACTAATTTAAATAGGCCAGAATTATCCCAACAGCAAAGCTAGCCAAGGATACAACAAGAAAAGAAAATTGTAGGAAAACATCAGTGATGAATATAGATGCAAACATTCTCAACAAAATACTAGCAAGCAAAATTTAATAGCATATTAAAGGATTATATGCATGATCAGGTGGGATGTATTACTGAGATGCCAAGATGGTTTAACATCAGTAAATTAATTAACATGATAACAAAACATTAACAAAATGAAGGGTAAATATCATATGATCATCTCAATAGATTCAGAAGAAGTATTTGATGAAATTAAGATCTATACATGATAAAAACTCCCTATAGAAGGAACATACCTTAACAAAATAAATGCCATGTATGACAAGCTCACAGATAACATCACATTGAGATGAAAAGCTATTCTCTTAAGATTAGGGATAGACTATAGAGTGTCCACTCTCATCACTCCTATTCAACATAGTCCTGCACATCCAAGTTAGAGTAATAAATCAAGAAAAAGAAATAAAGATATCCACTCTGAAAAGGACAAATTGTCTCTATTTGCAGATGATATGTTTAATATGCAGAAAATACTAAAGATACCTCCAAAAAACAGCTAGAGCTAGCTAATAAATCCAGTAAAACTGCAGGGTACAATATAAATATATCAGAATTAGTTGTGTTTCTATATACTAACAATGTTTCTGCAGTATCTTTGTGTAATTAATAATATGTTTACCTAGCATTACTTGTCAGGAGAAAGGTCATTTTCCATAAAAAAATCTTCAGTTGAATACCCCAAGATTGAGAGCAGTAATAGTTCCTGAGATAATTGTAGTTTTATTATATAAATAGAATTACATTAGCAACTAGAATAATCTTCTCCAAATTTTAGTGGCCACTGTGAATCACTTCAGGTTAAATACAGGAGGTTATTTTCCAAAAAATTTATTAAACTGTTTACTCATAATAAAGCAGTAGAGAGTATTATATTTCTTTGCTTATCAGACTATTCAAAGATGAGTATATATATATATATATATATATATATATATATATATGTATATATATTTAAATATATTATGATATTTCTTAATAGGGAGTTTAAATCCGGTTGTGTTTTCAATCACTCTTTTTTCAAATATGTGTTAGTTTTTTCTTTTTATTGTTTTAAATAATTGAAAGCCACAGAGCTAGAGCAAAATGTTCAAGGATGGTCTAAGTATAATTATTTCAATTAGAGATTCAGTTTTAGGTATTATATATTATATATTAACTATAGTTTACTTACAGGTGTCATAATAATTATATGCCTTGAAACTAATCAACTAAAATTTAAAAGAAATTTAGAAAAACAAAAGTTTGTGATAATACTGTATGAGAAAGAACCTGGTTTATTAATCAAATAAATTATAAGGAAAATGAAAAGCATGAGAAACAGAGGGAAAATATATATACATACACACACACACACATACATATATATATATATATATATATATATATATATTTAGAGCATAAAGAGACATTAGCTAATACTGTTTAGACTTTATTTTGACCTTATCTATTAATAAATAAAACCAATAAAGGCAAAAACAAGAAAATATTTGACATTTATAAGGCAACTGCATATTTGAGTGAAAGATATTTCATATTAAGACGTTAAGATTTTTAATTCTGACACATGTTACAGTTATCATGATTACCTCTTTTTTTAAGTTCTTAACTTTTTGTGATTCCTAGTGAAATACCTGTGAAACAAATGATATGATATTGGAAAATGTAGAGGGTGGGGTATAGATGAAACCTTATTAATCTTTCACGGATGACCTTTAAAATTGAGTAACAGAAATGCAGAAATTTGTTATACTGTTCTACTTTTATGCTGCTTGAAATTTCCAATCCTCAAAATGAAACAAATAAAATTAAATCATTATATAAAGGATAGCAGAAACTGGCTACAAAGAAATCACAGAGGAATATTTTTAAGATAACTTCATTGCATTATATTTTTTCTTTTATACCATCTGTATGACTTATACTAGCTTGATTAATTGTATTAGTTTATGATATTTGTATCTATTTGTATATTTGGTCTAACCTTTCTCCATGTATAATTAATTCATAAGTGTATATTAAATTTAATCACATAATTACTCAACTGACAAATATTTGAATGTCATCAAAATATTCCAAAGAAAGCAAATAGAAACCAGAACTCACTTATTAAAATTTTTCCTTAAAGAAAAGAAAAATTGTTGTGCATCTTGTGCTGTCTTTGATTAGAATACTTATTCAGTTAACCTGAATTTTAATAGACACTCAATCAGTCCATGTATAATGGTTGACTATTAGTGTGAATGCATAGTGGGATACATGGATGGATTACTTCAGTTCAGTAGCTCAGTCATGTCCCACTCTTTCCGACCCCACGCCCTGTAGCACGCCAGGCTTTTCTGTCCAACACCAACTCCCGCAGCTTTCTCAGACTCAAGTCCATCGAGTCAGTGATGCCCTCCAATCATCTCATCCTCTGTCGTCCCTTTCTTCTCCTGCCTTCAGACTTTTCCAACATCAGGATCTTTGCAAGTGAGACAGTTCTTCATATCAGGTGACCCAAGTATTGGAGTTTTAACCCCACCATCAGTCCTCCCATGAATATTCAGGACTGAATTCCTTTACAATTGAATAGTTTAATCCCCTTGCAGCCCAAGGGACTCTCAAGAGTCTTCTCCAACGCCACGGTTCAGAGGCATCAATTCTTAGGTACTCAGCTTTCTTTATAGTCCAACTCTCACATTCATACATGACTACTGGAAAAACCACAGGTTTGGCTAGACAGACATTTGTCGGCAAACTAATGTCTGTTTTTAATGTGCTGTCTAAGTTGGTTATAGTTTTTCTTCCAAGGAGCAAACATCTTAATTTCATGGCTGCAGTCACCATCTGCAGAGAAAAAAAAAAAAAAAAAAAAGAACCCAAGAAAATAGTCTGTCACTGTTTCTATTATTTCTCCATCTATTTGCCATGAAGTGATGGGACAAGATGCCATGATCTTTGTTTTTTGAATGTTGAGTTTTAAACCAGATTTTTCACTCTCCTCTTTCACTTTCATCAAGAGGCTCATAAATTCCTCTTCACTTTTGCCATAAGAGTGGTATCATCTGTGTATCTGTGGTTGTTGTTATTTCTCATGGCAATCTTGATCCCAGCATCTGCTTCATCCAGCCGGCATTACACATGATGTACTCTGCATATAAGTTAAGTAAGCAGGGTGACAATACATAGCCTTGATGTACTCCTTTCCCAATTTGGAACGAGTCTGTTGTTCCATATCAGCTTCTAACTGTTGCTTCTTGACCTGCATACAGATTTTTCAGGAGGCAGGTCAGGTGTTCTGTATTCCCATCTCTTGAAGAATTTCCCACAGTTCATTGTGATCTACAGAGTCAAAGGTTTGGTGTAATCAATAAAGCAGAAGTAGATGTTTTTCTGGAACTCTCTTGCTTTTTCAATGACCCAGCAGATGTTGGCAATTTGATCTCTGGTTCCTCTGCCTTTTCTAAATCCAGCTTGAACATCTCGAAGTGTACGGTTCATGTACTGTTGAAGCCTGGCTTGGAGAAATTTGAGCATTGCTTTGTTAGCATATGAGTTCAATTGTGTGCTAGTTTGAACACTCTTTGGCACTGCCCTTCTTTGGGATTGAAATGAAAACTGAACTTTTCCAGTCCTATGGAAAATGTCTGCTGAGTTTTTCAAATTTGTGTTAGCATATTGAGTGCAGCACTTTCACAGCATCATCTTTTAGGATTTGAAATAGCTCAACTGGAATAACATCGCCTCCACTATCTTTGTTCATAGTGATGCTTCCTAAGGCACAATGACTTCTAATCTCAGCATGTCTGGCTCTAGGTGAGTGGTCACACCATTGTGGTTAATCTGGTCAGGATGACCTTTTTTTGTAGAGTTTGTCTGTGTATTCTTGCCACCTCTTCTTAATACTGCCTGCTTCTGTTATGTCCATACCATTTGTGTCATTTATTGTGCCCATCTTTGCATGAAATGTTCCCTTGGTATCTCTAATTTTCTTGAAGAGATCTTTAGTCTTTCCCATTCTATTGTTTTCCTCTATTTCTTTGCACTGATCTTTGAGGCAGGCTTTATCATCTCTCCTTGCTATTCTTTGGAACTCTGCATTCAAATGGGTATATCTTTACTTTTCTCCTTTCCCTCTAGCTTCTCATCTTTTTTCAACTATTTTAAAGTCCTCCTCAGAAAACCATTTTGCCTTTATGCATTTATTTCTCTTGGGGATGGTCTTGATCACTGCCTCGTACACAATGTCACAAACCTCCATCCATAGTTCATCAAGCACTCTGTCTATCAAATCTAGTCCCTTAAATCTATTTGTCACTTCCACCACCTGGTGGTGGTGGTTTTCCCTACTTTCTTCAATTTAAATCTGAAATTAGCAATAAGGGATTCATGATCTGAGCCACAGTCAACTCCCAGTCTTACTTTTGCTGATTGTATAGAGCTTCTCCATCTTTGGTTGCAAAGAATATAATCAAATCTGATTTCAGGGTTGACCATCTGGTGATGTCCATGTGTAGAGCCTTGTCTTTTATGTTGAAGAGGGTGTTTGCTATGACCAGTGTGTTCTCTTGGCAAAACTCTGTTAGCCTTTGCCCTGCTTCATATTGTACTCCAAAGACAAATTTGCTTGTTATTCCGGGTATCTTTTGACTTTCTACTTTTGCATTCCTGTCCCCTATGTTGAAAAAGACATCTTTTAGGGGTATTAGTTCTACAAGGCCCTATAGGTCTTCATTGAACCATTCAGCATAAGCTTCTTCAGCATTACTAGTTGGGGGGTGTACTTGGATTACTGTGATTTTCAATGGTTTTCCTTGGAAATGAACAGAGATCATTCTGTCATTTTTGAGATTGCACTCAAATACTGCATTGTGGGCTCTTTTGTTTAATATGAGGGCTACTTCTAAGGTGTTCTTGCCCACTGTAGTAGGTATAATTGTCATCTGAATTAAACTCACCCATTCCAGTTCATTTTAGTTCACTGATTCCTAAAATGTTGATGTTCACTCATTATCTCCTCTTTGACCACTTCTAATTTACCTTGATTCATGGACCTAACATTCCAGATTCCTATGCAGTATTGCTCTTTACAGCATCGAACTTTACTTCCCTCACCAGTCACATCCACAACTGGGCATTGTTTTTGCTTTGGCTCCATCTCTTCATTCTGTCTGTAGTTATTTCTCTACTCTTCTCTGGTAGCATATTGGGCACCTACTGACCTGGGGAGTTCATCTTTCAGTGTCCTATCTTTTTTTTCTTTTTCATACTGTTCATGGGGTTCTCAAGGCAAGAATACTGAAGTGGTTTGCCATTCCCTTCTCCAATCAACCACATGTTTTGTCAGAACTCTCCACCATGACCTGTCCATCTTGGGTGATCCTATGCAGCATGGCTCATAGTTTCATTGAATTAGACAAGGCTGTGGTCCTTGTCATCAGTTTGATTAGTTTTCTGTGATTGTGGTTTTCATTCTCTCTGCCCTCTGAAGATTAAGGATAAGAGGTTTATGGAAACTTCCTGATGTGAGAGACTGACTGTGGGGAAAACTGGGTCTTATTCTGAAGGGCAGGGTCATACTTAGTAAATCATGGATTACTTAATGGATGGAATAACATGGAGTAATATTTTTATTTTTAAAATTTCTTTCTAATTGGGAAATAATTGCTCTACAATGTTGTGTTGGTTTCTGCTGTACAATGTGAATCAACTCTAAGCATACATTTATCCCATCCCTCTTGAACTTCCCTCCCACTTGTTCTATCCCACTCCTCTAGGTCATCACAGAGCACTGAGCTACTCTCTTGGTTTGTCCCACCCTATCCTTCCCCCACTGTGTCCATAAATCCATTCTCTATGTCTGTGTTAAATAGTGTGTTTATTTTGGGAGATCAGAAACTAAGGAGAGACATTTTATTTATTTACAAATATATGAGACTTTCTATTTTAAAATTGAAAACATATGAGTTTGTTACTTGCTCAGTCACGTCTGATTCTTTGTGACCCCATGGACTGTAGCCCTCCAGGCTCCTCCATCCATGAGATTGTCCAGGCAAAAATACTGGATTGGATAGCCACTGTAGACATCTACTTTTTGCTTTATATATTAGATGGGAACTGCTTGTATGAGATTTATAGGACCAGAGTTGCATCAACATAATGGGAAATTTAATATTTAGTGTCACCTAGCAATGAATATCTGGAGGAGGAAATGGCAACCCACTCCAGTACTCTTGCCTGGAAAATCCCGTGGGAGGAGCCTGGTAGGCTCCAGTACATGGGGTCACAAAGATGGGCTTCCCTGGTAGTTCAGCTGATAAAGAATCTTCCTGCAATGCAGGAAACCCCAGTTGGATTCCTGGGTCGGGAAGATACTCTGAAGAAGGATAGGCTACCCACTCCAGTATTCTTGGGCCTCCCTGGTGCCTTAGATGGTAAGGAATTTGCCTGCAACGTGGGAAACCTGGGTTCCATAATTGGGTTGGAAAGATCCCCTGGGGGAGGACATAGCAACTCACTCCAGTATTCTTTCCTGGAGAATCCCCATGAACAGAGAAGCCTGGTGGGCTACAGTTCATGGGGTCACAGAGCTGGACAGGACTGAGCGACTAAGCACAGAACGGCAGTGGATATGCCGCTTCTTAAACTGCTGCTGCTGCATCGCTGCTTCCGTCACTTTGGGCTCATTTGGGTCAGAGGAGCCTGGCCCAGGGACTGCAGCCGGCCAGGCGCCTCTGTCCGCGGGATTCTCTGGACAAGAGTACTAGAGTGGGTTGCCATGCCCTTCTCCAGTCTTAAGCTACCAGATTATACTAAATTATTGGAAAAAATAACTTTTGTCAAACGTGCTGTGCAGATAATTTATGTTCCTCCATTGAAAAGCCTGATAGAGACAACCTGATTCAAACTCTGTGATTCTATATTTTAAATTACTACAAAGAGAAACTGTGAAGCATAAATACATATTTATTTATTCTTGAAATGATATTGTTAAATTTTGGTGTTAAGTACTGTTTATTTTATAGTTTGTCCTGGAAAATCAGGGACAAAAGAATCATTTGTATGAATGGTAGCATATTTAAAAATTGTCTTCCAAATGTCAATAAAGACTATTGATGTTTGGAACTTGAAACATAAAATTCCACTGAAGTATAACTAGAAGTCTCCTGATCCCAAGTCATGACATACTGAAACTTCACAAACCTCTAAGTTATTGCATGGGGTCCAGTTTGCCATATTTACACCAGACTGTCATTAGATTGAATAATTGGCATCACACACACTGCAACTTTTTAGTGTTTGCTCTATTGTATTATTTTTTAAACAGATATTAATATAATTCAAATACCATATAATTCACCCGTTTAGAGTACAATTTAGTATTTTTTAGTATATTTACAAGGTTGTGATTTGTTACTACAATCAATTTTAGGGCATTTCATCATGTCAGAAAAAATAATATATTCTGGATGTAAGTCTCTTATTGGATAGAAGATTAGCTTTTTTTACCCCCATTCTAATGGTTGTTTTTCACTTTCATGTCACTCATCATTCACTTTCATAATGGTGTCCTTTGCAGTGCAAAAGTTGGTCATTTGGATGAAGTTCAATTTATCTATTTTTTTGACATGTGATTTTATATCATGCTTAAGAAATCTTTGCCTAATCAAGATATACTCCTGTTTTCTTTTAAATATTTTAGAGTTTTAATTCTTACATCCAGATGTATGATTCATTTTAAGGACTTATTTAATGTATGGTGTGAGGAAACAGCAAAACTTTACAACAACTTTGGTAGACAATTGTTCAAACACCATTTGTTTTGAAGACTATTCCCTTTGATGGATTGAATTGTATTGGTCCCCTTGATAGAAATCATGTCTCTGAGATTTTATTTCTGGACTCTAAAATTCTAAATATAATATGTAATCATTTTCCTTCTATTTTCAGAATTAAAATTTTTAAACATTTTCTCCTTCCCTAAACGTCAGCTACTCACTTCCATATCTGTACTCTAGATGTTGCTCACTCATATCAATATTAACTATATCAACTCTAAAGTCTTAACTTCAAATATGACATTCTGATCACCATTTCCCAACCCACTTGCTCTATCCTACTTTCCCATGTCAAAATTGTTCAGTTCATTAAGAAATCTAGTTCATTGTTCCTGTCCTTTTTCCATATTACTCCTAAGTTATCTTATCTCCCAATAGCTGAGATTCCATTGTTCATCATTGTAACACACTCATGTGGAATATAACCAATCAACCATTATATCTCTCTACTACTAACTTCTTAAACTGCAGATCCAATGATATCTTCCTGTATGCCATTTAAGATGACTGGAGAAAACCATGATACTTGCTTGCTTGATGTTTAGCTGTGGTCTGTATGAGCAATTAAGCAAAGCACAGCATAACACATAGGGAATCTTACTTTTTTCCCATTTGAATTTGTTAAATTTCACTCTCTGAAGTGAAATTTTCAATCTTTCCTAAATATGCTTCCTCCTTTTCTCTACTGCCAAAGCTTAGACATTGTCTCATTTAGAAAGTAGAAGTAATTGAACAAGAGCTACACTATCCTTTATGCAATCTAGCATCTCTCAGTTCAGTTCAGTCGCTCAGTCGTGTCCGACTCTTTGCAACACCATGGACTGCAGCACTCCAGGCCTCCCAATCCATCACCAACTCCTGGAGTTTACTCAAATTCATGTCCATTGGGTCAGTGATGCCCTCCAACCAACTCATCCTCTGCTGTTCCCTTCTCCTCCCACTTTCAAACTTTCTCAGCATCAGGGTCTTTTCAAATGTATTAACTGACCAAAGTATTGGAGTTTCAGCTTCAGCATCAGTCCTTCCAATGAATATTCAGGAATGATTTCCTTTAGGATGGACTGACTGGATCTCCTTGCAGTCCAAGGGACTCTCAAGAGTCTTCTCCAACACCATAGTTCAAAAGCATCTATTCTTCAAAACTCAATTTTCTTTATAGTCCAACTCTCAAATCCATACATGACCACTGGAAAAACCATAGCTTTGAGTTGATGGACCTTTGTTGATAGAGTAATGTCTCTGGTTTTTATTAAGCAGTCTACATTGGTCATAACTTTTCTTCCAAGGAATAAATGTTTTTGAATTTTATGGCTGCAGTCACCATCTGCAGTGATTTTGGAGCACCCCCACTCCTGCCTCCCACCAAAAGAGAAAATGTCTCTCACTGTTTCCACTATTTCCCCATCTATTTACCATGAACTGAATGGGACTGGATACCATGATCTTAGTTTTCTGAATGTTGAGCTTTAAGCCAACTTTTTCACTCTCCTCTTTCGTTTTCACCAAGAGGCTCTTTATTCTTCTGCACATTTGCCATAAAGGTGGTGACATCTGCATATCTGAGGTTACTGTTATTTCTCCCAGGAATCTTGATTCCAGCTTGTGCTTCTTCCAGCCCAGCATTTCTCATGATGTACTCTGAATATGAGTTAAATCAGCAGGGTGACAATATGCAGCCTTGACGTACTCCTTTTCCTATTTGGAACCAGTCTGTTGTTCCATGTCCAGTTCTAACTGTTGCTTCCTGACCTGCATACAGATTTCTCAAGAGGCAGGTCAGGTGGTCTGGTATTCCCATCTCTTTCAGAATTTTCCAGTTTATTGTGATCCACACAGTCAAAGGCTTTGGTATAGTCAATAAAGCAGAAATAGATGTTTTTTCTAGAACTCTCTTACTTTTTTGATGATCCAACAGACGTTGGCAATTTGATCTCTGGTTCCTCTGCCTTTTCTAAAACCAGCTTGCACATCTGGAAGTTCACAGTCATGTATTACTGAAGCCTGGCTTGGAGAATTTTGAGCATTGCTTTACTAGCGTGTGATATAAGGTTGGGGTCTTTTTTTTTTATCTCATTCAAATCTGCAGACTGATTCTGCTCAACGCTGGAAAGCCCACTCCTTTCCTCATCAGGAAAGGCTTCTCTTTCCTCAGGTGTTTCCCACCGGATTTTCTGTAACTCTTTATAGTTTTACATTTCCCTCTGACCTCCAGAACATCTCCATGACTGGACTAGGAGCTTATGTTGGTTTTTCAGCTTGTCAGCAATAAGCATCTAAGCACTTATTTATCTTTGTGTGATAAGATATTGCAATAAATGTGATACAGTTATAGTTGTAAAGTAAAATTAGTCTGTTAGAAGAATAGTCAGGTGATCATTATATTTCAGCTTTAATGAGGTACTCTCTTCATTGAGACCCAATTGTTTTTACTGCTAGAAAACACCACAGCACATTACTTTCAGTTAATTACAAAAATTTAATTTTAGAGATGAATATACCAAAAGGAGAGTTCATGATTATCATAATAAAATCTCTGGAGAATTTAAATAGGATATATTTTCAGACAAAATATTTCTCTTTAAAGTTTAAAAACCAATCTTTTATTCTGAAAGAAATGTCTGACTAGGCTTTTATGTAAATACTTTAAAAATATTCTTGATAGAACAAAGTTAACTGTGGGCTCTTAGATCTGTGTGCCATTAGCAACAAAATGGGAAAAGTGTAGCTACTCCTAAAATAACTAGTAATAATTATAAAGGTTGAAAATTTGAAAAAAAACAACAAAGGAAATGATAGGATAGTTTTAATAATATATCACATTTTGAGGTAGTTTTTATAAGCATAAATGTATAAAGGAAAACCTTGAATTGTATAAAAACTACATTTTGTTAACAATGACCTTCAAAATTTCTTATATCAAAGTTTGTAGTTTCCATTTATATATATATATACATATATATATATAATACATATATAAAATATGAAATAAATCTATGACAAAAAAATTTCCATTTTCTTAACTCCATGTTAAGCTTTTACATTATTCCTTTTCTTCCCTTCTTCTCTAACTATACATAGCTATGAATAGATCAGCAGAATACTAGATTTTCTCACTGTATGCCTAAAAATAATGAGAACATATTGTGCTCAAACTACCGCACAATTGCACTCATCTCACACGCTAGTAAAGTAACGTTCAAAATTCTCCAAGCCAGGCTTCAGCTATACGTGAACCGTGAATTTCCAGATGTTCAAGCTGGTTTTAGAAAAGGCAGAGAAACCAGAGATCAAATTGCCAACATCTGCTGGATCATCAAAAAATCAAGAGAGTTCCAGAAAAACATCTATTTCTGCTTTATTGACTATGCCAAAGCCTTTGACTGTGTGGATTACAATAAACTGTGGAAAATTCTGAAAGAGATGGGAATACCAGACCACCTGACCTGCCTCTTGAGAAACCTGTATACAGGTCAAGAAGCAACAGTTAGAACTGGACATGGAAGAACAGGCTGGTTCGAAATAGGAAAAGGAGCACGTTAAGGTTGTATATTGTTACCCTGATTATTTAACTTATATGCAGGGTATATTATGAGAACCTCTGTGCTGGAAGAAGCACAAGCTGGAATCAAGATTGCTGGGAGAAGTATCAATAACCTCAGATATACAGATGACACCACCCTTATGGCAGAAAGTGAAAAAGAACTAAAGAGCCTCTTGATGAAAGTGAAGGAGGAGAGTGAAAAAGTTGGCTTAAAGCTCTACATTCAGAAAACTAAGATCATGTCATCTGGTCCCATCACTTCACAGGAAATAGATGGGGAAACAGTGGAAACAGTGACTGGCTTTATTTTTCTGGGCTCCAAAATCACTGCAGACAGTGATTGCAGCCATGAAATTAAAAGACTCTTACTTCTTGGAAGGAAAGTTATGACCAACCTAGACAGCATATTAAAAACCAGGGTCATTACTTTGCCAACAAAGGTCTGTCTAGTCAAGGCTATGGTTTTTCCAGTGATCATGTATGGATGTGAGAGTTGGACTGTGAAGAAAGCTGAGCGCCGAAGAATTGATGCTTTTGAATTGTGGTGTTGGAGGAGACTCTTCACAGTCCCTTGCACTGCAGGGAGATCCAACCAGTTCATCCTAAAGGAAATCAGTCCCGGGTGTTCATTGAAAGGACTGATGCTGAAGCTGAAACTCCAATATATTGGCCACCTGATGTGAAGGACTGACTTATTTTAAAAGACCCTGATGCTGGGAAAGATTGAAGGTGGGAGGAGAAGGGGATGACAGAGGAAGTGATGGTTCGATGGCATCACCAACTAAATAGACATCAGTTTGGGTGAACTCTGGGAGTTGGTGATGGACAGGGAGGCCTGGCGTGCTGCAGTTCATGGGTTCTTGGGGTTTCAAAGAGTCAGACAGGACTGAGCGACTGAACTGAACTGAACTGTGTCAGGGTTGTCTTGATCAGCACTGTGTAAGCTCTCTGAACAATTCGACCACAATAAATATACTCATGCTAAAATGTATCTATATAAACAAAAGTATAATGTATAATTCTTCTATAGGACTCAATCAGTATTAGAGATTTCAAGTATAGCACCTTAGGTAAATTGCAATGGGTCTTATTATCTATGTTATTTAAATGCCATTCTTCAGAAGTTAAATAAGGAAGTATTATCACTTTACTATCATAAAATTAGAAAATATAGTAACTACTAGGTCATATAAATTTTACTTGTTTTTACTGTCATTAATGAAGGTCATTTAAAATAGGACATAAGATAAAGGTTAAATCAGTGTTTCTTTTCCATGTCTTACTGGAGCACTGTTTAACAAGCTCTCTAAAGGATTATTTAATTCGGTAGATTATTTTTGTTTTTGATTTTTCTATTTACTATTCAATTAGAGCCAAAATAACATAAATTTACATGCTATGTTATACATGTTACTTAGTAGAGCTGCAAATATTTCCTCTCCTAAAAAAGATACCAGCAAAGGCCATCTAATTTTTCTTGTTTGTTTTGTTGGGGTGTTTGTTTGTTTGTTTGTTTGTTTTGGTGTTCTTGTTTGTAGTATTTTTTGTTTGCTTTTAATTGTGTATAATTGCAAATATTACAGAGGTTTGGATAATTGCTTAGATTCATGAGACTATATAGAACATATTCAAGTGTTCTAATAAAAGCAAAAATAAAGAACAGCAAAAGGAGAGTTCAGCAAACTTTGAGGGAGATCCAACAGACATCAAGGCTTATGTTCCCTAAGGTCCTTCTTATTTGCACAAAGATAAGCATAGCCTTTGGGTTGAACTTTCAAGATTTGTACAGTGAATCTTGATTTCAGAGAACCCCAGATAGATGTTTTCAGCAGAGTATTTTATGTCTCTCTGGTCACTTAGCCAAGCCAAGTTTTCTAATCTATTACTCCAGGAGAAAGTCATCCATAAATAATCTTTCCTCATACCAGAGGAGCTTCAGACTTTACAGAGTAATAACAAATTATTAGTAAAATAGACATTATTTTGGCCAAGAAACAAACCAGATATCCCAGCATCTCCAGAGACAAATATAAAGCTTCCCTCACCTAACTGTAAAAAACTCCATCCTGAATAAGAAAACTAAAAGGTTATAGCTAACCCAGCAATCACCTTATTTTAACAATTTATTAATCCCTATAAATATCTATACACTCAAAAAAAGTTTTTTAAACAGGTTTTTAAAATTTCAGTTTTTTTATTGATATGTTGCAATCTTTTAGAAGCACAATATTTTTATGTTATATACTCAAAAATATTAAAGATTATATATGGAATTATATTTTATTTTTTTCCAAAATGTTTTTCCTTTGCTTATCACTTCTTTTTCTTCTATTGCTGTTGTTTGACTGTTTTTTCATAGTTGCTATGTGTCATTTGACTAAGAAAGAGCTTCTCAGACTGTGTAATATGATCCAGGCTCTCAGATCCCTTAAGAATGAGGTTCCAAATTATTTTGTATAGAATATAATTATAAGAGATAACTCAGTTTATTAAAGTTTCTCACTGTCCTTAAGTAATTGTACTTCCATGAGAAAATTTTGTTCCTCAACATGATTTTTATTTTTCTCAACATTATAAAAATATTTTCCTCAACATTGTTTAGAAACAAAATTTCATAGGGGTTACATGAAACACAGTGACAGACTCTCTTGCAGTATTTCTGTTCATAGCTGTTACATTCCTTTACTTTCTTCTTCTGTGTTAATCCTTATGCCCTTCACTTAAGAATAAGGCATCCATAATCCTTTCTTCCCACCTTAGCTTATCAGCAAAGATGCTTGCTGTGAGGACTCTTTCTTTAATGAAGATCTCTTTGAGAAACTGAGGTTCTCCATTTCACTGTTTTCCCACCGTTAAGTAGATGGAGTATGGAGGTTAGGCTCAATGCTTTAACTTGGTGTGAAATACAGTATTTGTATTTGTTGCATTAGGCTTGTGTCTTAGACCATTAAAAATACAACCTAATTTTGAATGTGTTAAAACACATGTTGAAAAATTTAAAGTAATAAATAGATTGTGACTTAGAGACAGTAAATTTTAAAATTAAGCAATTTTTAATGTGACTCCTACATATAAGCCATTCTTTTAGAGGCTCTGCATATAATATTGAAGGAAACACATACAAACTTTGCTGTCATAAAGTTTACGGTTACATCAAAGGAAACAGAAAACACATAGATAAATAAATGTTTGTTCTCAAAAAAGGATTTTGAGAAAAAATATTCCAAAGAGAGAAGGATAAAAATGTTCATAGGGAGGTTAGGTAACATTAATATTTTTTCGTGGAGTAGTGAATGAAGAAGCGTGTCTGCATGCTTAGCTGTGTCCAACTCTTTGTGACCCCATAGACTGCAGCCCACCAGGCTCCTCTGTCCATGGAATTTTCCAAGTAAGAATACTTGAGTGGGTTGCCATTTCCTACTCCAGGGGGTCATACCTAACTAATTAACTCAAGGATCTTACCTGTGTCTCCATCTCCTGCATTGACAGGAGAATTCTTTATCACTGAGCCACCTGGGACGCTGTCTCAACAACGTGCCAATTGAATAGATACCTGAAGGAAGGAGAGGTAGAAGCTTTGAATTTACTTCAGAGAAGAGATTCCACCTAGAGGGAAGTGTGGCTTGATGCCCGAGCATGCTTGGTATGAGACATGAGCAAAGAGCAGTAAGGTGGTGAGTGACTAACCTAAGGCAAGCAAATAAAAGTCTGGTAGAGTGATCAGATCAGAGGATCGGCAAAGAAGCAGGCATGTAGGGTCTTACAGACCAGTCTGAGAGGTGGAAAGTCACTGAGGACTAGAGAGTAGCTGTAACCTCATCTGATTTGAACTTTAAAGTAATTATTTTGACATGTGGAGAATGAACAGAAGAGGTGAGGTTAGGACAAACAAAAGGTGAGTAGTTTGGATGTTATTACAATCAATGAGACAAAGAGTAGCTTGACCAAGAATGTTGTTGGCATATTTGGGGAGAAGTGTTTGGGATCAGAACATTTGGAAAGATGGAGCCCCCAAAACTTGCTGATCATTTGAGTGTAGGAAATGAAACAAGGAGACCAGTATAGCAAGATAACTTTAGAATTGTTTTTGCTATTTGAAAAATTAAGCTGTCATTTACTGAGATTGATAAAGAAAATTTGAGTAGGTAGAGGTTGGATCAGAAGTAAAATTGTATATAAGTGTACTTCAGATTTTTATCTGTTATATATATATATATATATATATATATATATCTTAAAAATTTTACTTTAATTTTGTATTTCAGAGAGAATAAGGGAAAAAATGAGAGAAGGAGAGTGGAGGCAAAGGAAGTGAGAGAGTCACTGCTAAAAATAAAGATTTATGAAATATACAATTAAAAGTAGAAGGGTGATCTAGGCCAATAAAACTTATGTTCCTGAGTCAATATTTCTGGATGATCTTGGGAAATTAGTTGGTTTATATGATTTATAAAGAGACTCATTTTTATAGGACCAAACACATTTTTACAATGTTTGGGGAGGCAATATCTTAGGATCCATTTGGTTGTTCTAATTTAATAGCACATTGTATGGATGAAAAGAAATATGAAAAAATCCATTTGATATTTACAATGGTAGCCTGGCTTTGTCTCAGATTTCATTTTGTAAGCTCATCTTTGCTTTGGGTAAAACTCATTTTCAGAAGAGAAGTGGTGGAAAGGAAACAATAATATATAAATGTTTCCTATAAACATCTATGGATGTCTTCATTGTTACTGATGAAAACACAACTCTGATATTTTAAGTTATGAGTTTCTGAATTTATACACTGGGAAACCAATCTCCACTGAGCTACATTTTTACTAACATATTTTGCAAAAAAAACAC
The DNA here is from genome assembly GCF_963930625.1 of Muntiacus reevesi. Lineage (NCBI taxonomy): Eukaryota > Metazoa > Chordata > Mammalia > Artiodactyla > Cervidae > Muntiacus > Muntiacus reevesi. The sequence continues at coordinate 51,332,650 of NC_089264.1, forward strand.
ACACACATTCACATAAAAGATTCCAGCTGCTTTGCTGAATTTTCAAACATCAGCTAAGTCAAGCACCCCACTAGTCACAGGTGACAAATAATGCTCGAACATCTGCTTGCTAACAATATAATCTGGCTCATTTACTATCACTAGTCTCCTGGTATTGTGCCCACAGGAGATGTTCAATAAATACTGAATGAAAAGCTTCTACCTGTTGAGAAGAATAAATAAACCTATGGGGTGAGGGGAGTAATAATACCATGACTTTTCTTTTTTTCTTTAAGAAGAAAAAAGTGCTGGCCTTGTGGAATATGTGATCATTATTGTGTTTTTGTAGCATGGTCTGAGTTTAGGATGAAGTCTAGTGTAGTTTACCCAGGAAATCTAAAATAGGTCAATGCCCCTGAGAATGTTTCTTGGGTTTGGGAGGATGATAATTTCAATTTCTCCTCAGTTTGTTTCCAGAGTAAGCAGTGATTCAAATGATTAAACTTCTACCACTGGGGATAGTTAGAATTCAGAGTTTCAGCTAGCTGTGAATGAGTCAACAAATTGCAAGCCGTTTGGCTTATTGCCCATAAGAACAGTTAGTTTTAAATGTTCTCGGATAAGGCACTGAAAATCCAATAAAATAAGGCATGTTATTTTCCAAAGATATAACAAAACAGAGTTTACATTAAAATGTATAATCTTAAAGTATTAGGGGTTATATTTCCAAACCTTATTTTGCATTATCTAATATAAATGCTTGTTTGAAAATCCTGCAAAATGTTTTAATGATTTGTATTTTAATAAAAGGCTTAAAGATTACAGTTACATATTATGCACTTTATTTTCCACTTTTTTTTCCAGTGTACCTTCAGTATATATTAACTTCTATCAGGCCGTTATTTCATAACATTTCTGTCTCTAACATGACACACATATACATTCCCTTTCTCTCTCTCTCTGTTCCTCTCTCTCTTTGAGGATTATCTTGTTTCTTATCTAACTGAGAAAATAAAAGGAAACAGAATCGAACTTCAATATTGTTCCATTATATTGTTAACCTACCTACATTTGTACCCATAATCTCTATGTTCCCTCATCTCTGTCTTATTGCTCCTTAGTGCAATGGTCATATGCAAGTCATCATGGCATCAATGCCTTTGATTCAGCTATGATCCACTCTTTTATTTGTGATATCAATAGTTCTCAATAAGAATAAAAACACATTGAAATATCCTGTCTTAAAAAAAAAAAACCTTCCTAGCTGCTATCACTTACCCCAACTACAGTCCCATCCTCTGTTAGAGTAAGCTGCACTAAATATCTGCCTACATATGACCTTTCTTGACCACATTCCTATCCAATTTTGTCTTCATCACTCTAGAAGTTAATAATTATTAAAAACATATATTTGTAAATTATAGGTATTATATTATTTAATATAATTATATAATTTATACTATAATATGTAATATTATATGTTAATAATTACATATATTAAATATAAATACACATAAATATACATACATTTAAAGGGATTTATTACCACAAATTAGCTTCATGTTTGTGGGGACAAGTTAGGCAAGTTTGAAGTCTACAGAGCAAATTGTAAGGAAGGTAGGAGGTAAAATCTTAGAAAGGGGTTATGCTGTAGTCCAGAAATAGAATTTCCCCTTTAGCAAAACTTCAGTTCTGCTCTTACATCATTTCAAATGATTTGATTACTCTCACTCAGATTATCCAGGATAATCTACTTTGCTTCTTGTTGTTCAGTCACTAAACTGTATCCGACTTTTTGCAACCCCATGAACTGCAGCACACCAGGCCTCCCTGTCCTTCACTGTCTCCTGGACTTTGCTCAGACTGACATCCATTGTGTTGATGATGCCATCCTTAAAGTCAACTAATTATAAATGCTAATAACATGTACAAAATAACTGCATAGCAATAACGAGACTTGTGTTTGAGTGCATACCTATTGGTTCTTATGTTTGGTTTTTTGTCTGTTTGTGACACATAAATGAAAGTTTTCTATTGAGCATAAAATATGTGAAAATGGAAAAAGAAACTTAGTGGATAATATGTGTTTTATGTGTTGTTGTTCAACACAGCCCCATGGACTGCAGCCTGCCAGACTTCCCTGTCCTTCACCGCCTCCTGGAGCTTGCTCAAATTCATGCCCATTGAGACAGTGATGCCATCTAACCATCTCATCCTCTGCCATCCCCTTCTCCTTCTTGCCTTTGATCTTTCCCAGCATCAGGGAAAGATTGGGTTGGTTCTTTGCATCAGGTGACCAAAGTATTGGAGCTTCAGTTTCAGCATTAGTCCTTCTAATGTATATTCAGGATTGATTTCCTTTAGGATTGACTGATTTAATCTCTTTTCAGTCCAAGAGACTCTCAAGAGTCTTCAGACTTAAATTGAAGAAAGTAGGGAAACTCACTAGGCCATTCAAATATGACCTAAGTCAAATCCCTTACACTTATACAGTGTTTTATGTATAGAATCTAATTTTTGAGATTAAGATCACTAGTTGGCAGATAATTCTCCAGTGTCATAGGAAAATGACAAACACTAATTAGAAAGTTACTGTCCAAATATTCTCCTGTTTTTAAATTTCCAAATCTTCTCTTTATCATGTTATTCAGAAAAATACACTCTAGGATTGGTATTATCTATATTTTCCTTGATCTCACATAAAGATATTTTAATTTCTAAAAGTAATTTGAACAAAATAAAATTCAGGTGGTTGGAAAGATGATATATTAAACATTCTTCTATGCTTTTTATTTTCCTCTTTACAACTGAAATGCTTAAAAATCAGCAGCATACAGTTTCAAATTTAGAATGTTATTAGTTTCTATTCTGAGCTGAAGTTTTCAAATGACTAAAGATTGATATATAATCCCTTTATGCAGCAATATTGGTAATTATGTTGAATGCATTTTTATATGTCATAGTCTGCAAAACAAGACTTTCACTGGAAAATATTTATTCTTTATGTTATTTTTCTTTGCTAATGTAAATACTCTAATAGACTTTAAAAAAATCAGTAATGTATTTTAAGAGTCAAGTATGATCTATGTTGTGTTCAAATATTTACTTAAAAATGTTAATTTAGTAATTTGTCAACTAGAAAGAAGACTATCCACTTAAATATCCTAGTTCACTTTGAAGATTTGTGTACTCAAGTAGATATACAAAATTCCTAAGATAAATAGAAATGTGAAGGCTTCCAATCCAAAAGTAAAGAACATGACATAACCAAATTTCCATTAAAAAATACTATCTGAGTTATAATTGTACAGAAGTCATGAAAGTTACATATGAGGTTAAAGTTTTGAGCTGCAGAGAGTTGTGAATAATTTGGCCATTTAGAAGCAGAGGTAAGATTTTTTTCTGCCTAAAATAAGGCAGAAAAATAAGTTATAATTTTAAGATAACTGTAATCCTGAGCAATCTTTTCTATCAAGTTGGTGTTGCATGTGTTCTCAGTTGCTTCAGTCATGTCCAACACTTTGCAACCCTATGGACTGCAGCTCACCAGGGTCCTCTGCCCATGAGATTCTCCAGGCAAGAATACTGGAGTGGGTTGCCATTTTCTCCTCCAGGAGATCTTCCCAACCCAGGTATCAAACCCAAGGCTCCTGCAGCTCCTGCACTGCAAGCAGATCTTTATTGCTGAGCCACCAGGGAATCAAGTTGGTATTCCTATATAATTCCTTCACCTTTGCAGGAGGCTTAAGAAAGTCACTCAAAAGGAAGGACCTCTGAAGACAAAGGATTGTCAGAGAGGTTTAAAATACTGAGACCATTAGTCTTAAGTGCATTGAAAAGCAACACAGTAATGGGAAGAATTTTGCCTCCCAAGTCTGATTCAGCCTTTTCCAATGCTTATCCTAAGGGCCATTATATCCAGAAGTTCAGGTGTTACATGTAAAATAAAAATCTTATTGCTTCAATATTTGGCAAAATGATGCCCACCCTCTCCACCCTCTGAAACACACACACACACACACACACACACACACACACACACACACTCCTAACTGCACATAGGCAAAAGTGTGCTATGAACCTCCAAGTATGAAACCTCACTAGAAATGTTTCTCAGAACCACCTGCCATCTTGATTTTTTCCCAAGTTGTTCTAGGCCTGATTCTTTCTGGACTATCACAGAAAAACAGTGTAACTATGGGAAACAAAATAAACCAAAAATAAAATGAAGAAAGCTGAGCACACACACAAAAAGTGCTTTGGAATCTCATAACGATCTGAAAAATGAAGAATAGAGGAAATAGTAAAGGACTAAACTACAAGCTTGGTATCTCCCTTAAGGAAGCTACTGTTGTTGGTTAGAAAGATCTGTAGGTGTACAATGATTTCAGTGCAATTTATGCTCTTCTGAGTCTACAGAAGTGCAACAGCAGGTGTGGAGTCAATAGTGTCTATCAAAACATGTAAAGTTGTTAAATGCTCTCTTTCAAATGAGAGACAGATACATGTGTATGTATTCAATATACTTAAACCTATAGACTCTAAGGCTATAATTCTTCTTTAATTAGGACTGTCATGTATTCATATATCCCATATTTTATAGATGTCCTCATTTTAATTTATCCTTAATTAGAAGACAATTTCACATACATTACTAAAACTCTTGAAATATCTTTAACATTTAATAGTTTAATATTTTAAATGTCTTCAAATAAATTCTCATTGTTTAGTTATTTTTATTTGAATTTGTATTGATACCCCATAGTAATTATACTTATTAATTCCTATAAGTCTAATAACATGTAACAAACAGGTGAATAGTTAGTGAATAAATTTCAAATATTTTGAACAATTCCTGAAGAATTTTCATAGCTTTCTGAAATATAATAATAAATAGAGGATTATTATGTGAAACTGCCCAGCGAGATATACTTTGGTTGTGTGCACCATCTGAATATAATTCAAAAAGCAGGTTCAGAATTTTAACCAGAATGAGCCTCCATACCTCTCCTCTCACCAAGCCCTCCTTCCCTGCCCCTGTACACTATTAGTTTTCTATTACTTCCTAACAAATTATTAATATCACTAACATAACAGCCTGAAATAAAACCTACTTGTTATCTTGTGGTTTTTGTGTGTTAGAAGCCAAGGCACAACTGATCAGAGTTCTTTGTATCAGGTTTTACAAACTTGAAATCAAATTGCCAGCAGACCTCCATTCTTGGTGCCCAGGCGCCTTTTTTAAGATCATGTGGCTGTGGACAGAATTCACTCCTTGCTGTTGAGGCCCCGTCTTCTTCTTGGCTCTTATTCAGAGACTGATCTGATCCTGTTTGTTGCTCCCCAGAGCAGCTTGCCAGGTGGCCCCCTCCTTAGCCCCTCACACTTCCAAATTCTGACTCTTCTAACCTTTTTTAAAAGACATACCTGATTAGGTCAGGTATCCTCAATCTTCCCTTTGATTAATTCAAAGTTGACTGATTAAAATCTGATCAAGCAAATGATAGCCCATCTTATTTATTACACCAGGGGACCAGAGTCTTGGGAGCTGTCTTAGACAATATTTTTCACAGTAGAAGCATCTTTGCTATTTTGTTTGTACCTGCATCATTGGGATGTTTGTGCCATTATGTACTATAGGTTTGAGGTAATATTAACTTGAGCAACAATTGGGGCTGGTGTAAAGAAGTGAAATAGTCATATTAAAATAATCGTTTTGATCACATTAAATTGTTAATTTCTTTTGAAGTGTTGATTTGTATAAGCTCTCAAAAACATCATAAGATGAATGTATTTGAAGCAGAGCCATTACCTGTGTTTCCTTGAAATGTCTTAATACTTCTCACAAATGACTGCTTTAAAAATCACCATTTTAATCATACTATAAGAATCAGTATAATAGCAAAGAAGGGTCTTAACCTTTACAGCATTAAATGTTGATGTTTTCATCTGTAATATATTCATATGCTCTTTTAAAGGGCTACTAAAGACAAGTTGATATTCTTTTGTAAATTCATAATATGGTAAAAAGCAATAATTGTCTTTTTAGCAATATTTTTCCTTTTATCTTAAAAGGTTATGACAAATGAGTTGAATTCCCTCATTACACCCTTCTCTGGGTTTCTAGAGAATTTTTTATGTCAAAACAGATGGCATTTGGCAAGCAAATGCCCGAAACTTGATGTGCTCATCAGAAGTTCTCTTAGAAATATTTCTGTGCAGAGGGAAAGTCATTTATTCTCAACAGTTTTTCCACCAGAAGATCATGTTAGTCAGCAAATTATACACAAAGGGTAGCAATGAGTTTAATAACAAGAATGTTCACAAACTTCTGTCTAAGGAGTTTGTCTAGAAAAAGAAAGGCACAGTGTACCTGAACTTTCAAAAGACTGAAAGGAGAATGTGTTGCCAGGTTTTGAATTGCAAGCAGTTATTGTAAAGTAGTGGATGAGGTGGCCAAGGAGATCAAGCCAGTCAATCCTAAAGGAAATCAATCCTGAATATTCATTCACTGGAAGGACTGGTGCTGAAGCTGAAGTTCCAATACTTTGGCCACCTGATGTGAAGAGCTAACTCCTTGTTAGAAAAGGCCCTGATGCTGGGAACGATTGAAGGCAAGAGGAGAGGGAATGACGAAGGATGAGATGGTCAGATGGCACCAATGGACATGAGTTTGAGCAAACTCTGGGAGATGGTGAAGGGCAGGGAAGCTTGGCATGCTGCAGTCCACGGGGTCGCAAAGAGTAGGACATGACTGAGTGGCTGAACAACATTTTAATGTAATCAATTTGTTTCTATTTCTTCTTTTCCTCTAAATCCATATACTTTCAGTTTTACCCTTTAGAATTGTTATTTACCCTCAATTAATTTTGCAAAATCTGCACTGGCCCAAAGTGACATTTAATGAAAATGAAAATACTTATAAGAATTTTATGTTGGCCCATATCTAAGTCAGTCAATATAGGTCTGTTCTCTAAATACCAAATATGTTGATGAGAAAAATAGTTCTAAAGAGTATATTAATTCTGATATTTGATACTAGCACAAAAATGTTTTAAGACAAACTTAAGAGTAATGATAATTTTAATATCTTCACAGCACTTAATTTACATAGGTTACTACTAGGAATAATTTAAATAATTCTCTAGGTTCTTTTCAAATTCAGAGATTCAGTTGATGGAAATTATAGTACAATTTCAGTGATTCATATCTAGACACATTTTTCCATCTCCAAACAAAAGTGCATCTTTTAAAAAATAGAACATTTCTTTGACCAGATATTCATTAATATTACTGATGTTGAAAAATATAAGGGAAACAGAAAATTATTTAATCATAATAATACTTTAATTCTAATCAGTTTATATCCTCAATGATTTATTTTTCCATAAGGTGTATGTTCTATTTCTTTAAGAAAAATTATAGAAGTAACATTGCTGCAAAATCACTTCAGTCATGTACTACCCTGTGCGACCCCATAGATGGCAGCCCACCAGGCTCCCCCGTCCCTTGGATTCTCCCGGCAAGAACAAAGGAGTGGGTTGCCACTTCCTTCTCCAATGTGTGAAAGTGAAAGTGAAAGTGAAGTCGCTCAGTCATGTCCGACTCGTAGCGACCCCATGGACTGCAGTCCACCAGGCTCCTCCATCCATGGGATTTTCCAGGCAAGAGTACTGGAGTGGGGTGCCATTGCCTTCTCCAAGAAGTAACTTTAAAATAGCTCAAATCTGATATTCCAAGAATAGGTACATATATGTGTATCTTTCTCTATATATATCACATAATTAATCTTGTGTTAGTTGTGTATTTGTGATGCTTTTATACTGATTGGATGGTAAATCAAAGATAAAACAATATTTGAGTCATCCTACACTTTTAGAAATGGTATCTATGTCATATGACATCAATATTACTTGTAAAATTTTTAGCACCAGGGACTTGATATCTTTAAGTCAAACTTGTAGAATTTACTATTATTTTTTGAGAGAATATTTTTGTTCCAGTTTTCAGCTAATGATATGCACTTGATATCATAAAGTTTCTACATGACAGGCCAAGAGAGATTGTTAAATAAATCCAGTCTTTATCATACTTTGAGCACATAGCACCTGACATGGACTGGTAAGGACTGAATATTTCCTGAATGTAAATTACTTCTAAATGTAGAAAAGTGCTATTTTTTTTTTTCTGGATGAACAAATTTTCCTTTCCAGACTTTGGCTAACTAGGCTTCTGTTATCGTGTACTTTTTCAGATAGGGTATAAAAATCATAAATCAAATTTCTAACAGTATCTGGAGATTGGAATATTCAATGTTAAGGATATAAATATTGACTTATGCAAAGTCCATTTTACTGGAAATGTAAGTAAATATTTGAAAAATAAGCTTATTTTAAGTAGAAAGTCTGTAAAATTCTGCTATCATTAATAACAGATACTATTTATGTAGCATTTACTCTCTGCCAGTCTGCACATATTTAACACATTTTCACTCAAGAATTCTTCAGACATCTATGAAGTAAATACTATGATACATTTGTCTTGTAGGTGAAGGGTTTGAGACACAAAGAGGTGAAGTATCATTAATTCAGATAAAAGCAAAGCTAGATTTTCACTCAAACTCTACAGGGTCTTAGTGTCTTAAGAATTGTCATTATTGTTTATCATCATCATCATCATCATCATTATTTTAGATTAAGACAGCAAAAGAAAGATCTAAATTCTCTAACAGGAAGGGATTTTTTTTTTTCTCTCAAATGTAGGTTGATTCCTAATAAAGTTATCAAAAATCAAGGACAGTTTTGCAGATCTGTTGCTTTTACCATCAATCAGAGCAGGATATAGTTTAGGCAATGTAATTTATCGTTACATATTTTTAAAAGTCCACTGATAACAACAAAAATAAGGATCGTTTTTGCCTTTGGAGAATTGCATAACTCTTGTACAACAGTTTCTTGAGGAACACATAAGTCTTCAAGTCCCTTAGAATGTTACAAGACACTTCATCAGATTGCTCCAGCCCCTTCTCGCCATGCCCTTTCACATATGCACTGATCTCCAGGTCTGTTATCTACTTAATACCTTTTAAATGTGTGAACACATTCTTTTGCTCCTCCAATTTATGTGAGATGGTAACTGTTCTTGGGAAGTTTCTTCTGACATTCCTGTGTTTTAAAACTTTTCTATAATGTATGAGATCATAGAGGTGCCCTCTCTAAGTTGGTGGTGCCATTTTTTTACATGGCATTACAATTAAGTGATATTTATTGTGTCATTAACCTAGTCTGGGTCCTGGAGGTAAAGTCAAAGGAAATAAACCCATTTCTTAAGGAAACTTAAAATCTAGCAGGACAAATAAGGAAGTAGGTAGGCCAGTTCAGATTAAATGAATACTCTAGTTAAGCTGACATTTATAGGATTTGCAAGGCAGTGGATCCATTAAGCTGTCAAAGATTGATTAGCAATTCAGTAAGGTCAACTAACTAACTCCTTTTACTCGGACCGATATTCTGGTGCCATGATATAATTTTCTCTTATGAACATCAATCAGTCCCCTAATTAAATCTGACCTTTTATTTAGTCTTAAAAATATAAGAAGCTAATGTACCAACTTAATAACAACAGAGTTAGACCAACTTACTTAGCAGTCATGGACTGGATACAGAGGTAGTGTCAAGTCATTTAACTTGGTACTTGTCAAAAATAAGATGATATTTTGTTATTCCTCAAATTATGCAGGACCTCAGTGGGGAAGAGGGATGATATTTATTAGGGTTCCTAAAAAGTCCTGACATTAAAGGAAGAGAAATAAAAATGAGTTGATTGTTTTTGCTGATAAATTTTAGAAGTATTTGTGTGAATAGGCTTTTAATGAGGTTGGCCATTTGACTCTGAAATGTAGACCTCTACAGGATAATGAGGCATTTTCACCTTGAGAAGTGTAGAAATCAGGTTGATTGCATTTTTACAATTGAATTAAAGCATCGGAAAGAAATTTTAAGCCTTAGAGTACCTAGTATAGTGACCTTGGTCTTATCCATAGCTAACTTATTTTTTACAGAGGAGTGATTCCTTAGATTAGCAGCATCAGTATCACCTGGGTATTCTCAATTTGGGCTGCAATTAGAGTCACCTGGGGGTATCTCATACCCAATTGTTGAGGGTAGGGCCCAGGTATAAGTCGTGACCTAAAAACTCAGGAGGTGATTCCAAGGTGCAGACAAGGTTGGGGATATTTAAGCAAAGATGAGGACCTCTGGGGTTTACAAATGTTGGCAGGCTCAACAGCATCAGAGATGGCTGTGTGTGGGCAGCAGAGGCAAGAAGTGTAAATGAAGGCCAGAAGAGCATGTCAGTTACAAGCTGTTGGGTTCTAAGCGCAACAGACTATAGTTTGCCATCCTTGGCAAAGGCACATGTTGAGATCCTAATCCCCACCAGGCTCCTCTGTCCGCAGAATCTTCCAGGCAAGAATACTGGAATGGGTTGCCATGTCCTTCTCTCTTAACACTGTGATGACCTTTGGAGTTGGAGCCATGGGAGGTAATTAGCTCACAAGGGTGGAGCCCACTTGAATGGGATTAGTGCCCTTATAAGAAGGGCCCAATGAGCTCACTTGCTCTCTTTTTTCACCTTTAGGAATCTGTGGAGACATCAGCAATCTGCAATCTGGAATGGGACTCTCAGCAGAACCTGACCATGTTAATCTCAGACTTTCAGCCTCCTGAATTGTAAGAAATACATTCATATTGTTTATATCCAGTTTATTATATTTTGTTGTAGCCCAACTGAGACAGTTAGATAGGGACTGATGGGGCATATATTTATTACAGGCAGTATAGCCAGAGGCACTCTATCTAGCTCAGGCTTTAAAGTATGGTCTACCACAGCTCAACACTCAGGTACAATATTGCTTAAATAATAGATGTGGCTTAGGTAGTAATTCAATTACAAGAAAAAGAGCTCCTCTTGCTCTAGATTTTGCTGTTTGATTTAAAATGTCAAGGCAACTCCATTCAGCATGTGTTCCACATACCCCTTACTTGGGTAGTGTTACCAGGTTTAGCAAGTAAGCACAGTATGCCATTTATATTTGAATATTAATTTAAAATAAATGCTGTTTTAGTATAGGTAAATAAGTATGTGTCCCAAATATCACATGGGACCTATTTACACCAAAAAAGTAGTTGTTTATCTGAATTTGTTTTAACTGGGCCTCCAGTGTTTTATGACAACCCTGCATTAGTGTTATGCAATAGACATTTTAGGCTGTGTTGGCAAAACTGTTATCAGCTGTTCCAGATTCTCTTCTGCATTAAGAATCAAGGCGGGGATTTAAGGAAATTGTTTAAATAGGTAGCTTGTCTATAAAATTAGGTCCTTGAAAATATTTGAAGAATTACTCAGGGAGCTCAAATGAGGCAAATTTGTCAGTACTGCTTATTCCTGAGGAAAATATATTTAAGAAATTCATTGAATTAAAAAACAAAGTGTTTTGCCTAGAACATGACTGAGATATAAATCTGTACAAAGCCTCTAGTGACAAATATAGCATTAGAGATTTTAATTCAAGAATCTATAAAAAAGATAAAAAAATAATTTAAAAAATCTGAGTGATTTTTCAGCTGAACATGGGATGGTAAGCATAATTTACAAACTGCAAAACCAAGACATTCATACAAGTATAAAGTGAATGTTTTTCAATCATGTATGTTAGCTCATTAGTGAGGAAAACACTAAGATGTTAAAAGTAACTGCATTAACCAATACCCAACTAGATGTGCTGTGTGGAAAGACATCTGAATGTGTTCAACATGCATCTCCATTGATATGGATTACTTTCAACCCCATTGTACATGGTCGTTCCTCCACACTGGCATTTCTAAGGCATGACCTTTTCCAAATGGTCCCCAGCCAAGCAATCTATGACTTATTTACTGAAGTTATCACTTTGTCAAGCTTCAAGCCCTTTTTATATTAGCCTGGTCTTAGTATTGCATTTATGTCAGATTAAACCCCATAAGTAAAGTTTGGTGTTCAAGCAAACTTTTAGGAGTTTAAGAAATTTTATAAGGCTGCATGTAGGAGGCCTCCCAGTTGGCTCTGTGGTAAAGAATCCACCTGCCAATGCAGGAATTATGGGTTAGATCCCTAGATTGAGAAGATCCTATGAAGGAGGAAATGGCAGGTCACTCCAGTTTTCTTGCCCAGAGAATTCCATGGATGGAGGAGCCTAGCAGGCTACAGTTTATGAGGTTGCAAAGAATTCAGAGTGAGCACACAAGTATGCCCACATAAGGCTACCTGTGACCCATCAGTGTAGGCATGGCAAACCTCAAAATTTAGAATCTTTGCCATGGAAAAAGAAATTTTAGGAGCTTGTGCCTACCATGAACTTATAGCGGAAGTCATGCATAGCTTCGTTCTGTTCTAGAATAACAACCCATCAGAAGGCTCTTTCTCCATCTTCATGCCACTGCAAAGTGCTCAGCTAGCGACAGAAGTGGCATGTGCTTCTACAGCAGCACCTCAATGTTTGATCTGTTGATTTCTCTCTACACTGTCCTTCTTATCCTAAGCCATTGATATCTTCTGGAGTGGGTAGCTATTACCTTCTCCAAGGGATCTTCCCAACCTGGGGATCAAACCCAGGTCTCCTGCATTGAAGGTGGATTCTTTACTGTCTGAACTACCAGGGTAGCCCATTTTCCTCTAGTCTGGGAAAATGGGGAAAATATGCTTTTTGTGTGTGATATACATTGGAGTCTTTCAGGACCCTTCTTTTGTAAAAACAAGTCCTGGATTTTGGAAAGAAACTTTATCTTGAGATTATAGTCCTGTATGTCAATTTGAAAGTCAGTAATTGAAAATTGCTTTTCTTCCCCCCTCCATATTTCTGCAATAACCATTGTAGTGCATGCTTAGTAAGCCTTGGGCTTCCTAGCTCCCTCTCCTAGGCAGAAGTACAGAGGACAAATTGTCATTGTATGAAAATGTGCATGTGTGGGGAGGTAGAGAGGTAGCCTATTCTGTTTTCTGAATATGTAACCAATAAAGTCTAGATCCTGTAGTGAATGCGGTGATGTACTCTCCCCCTCCAACTTCAGGACCAAGGTGTTCCTTCCCCTGGTTGACTGGAGTGTTGCTAGCCAAGCCCTTCTCTCAGCATAATGAGCCAGGTCATCTAAGGTTAGACCAGCTCCCCGGAGCAATCTGTATTTAAAGACAAGTAGGGGAACAAAGGCCAGCTCTTTGCTTCCATAAAATTCATCTGAAGGATCATTTCAACTCTGGAGTGTCCTCATGAATCTGCTGAGATCTTTGTTACAAATATATTTGCACTTCATCCTTTCCCTCTAATGACACTGATTCCCTCACTTCTTTCGTGTTGTTCTGAAGAGCACTCCCCAATAAATGTTCTACATACATAGCTCTATTTTAGGGTAATATGACTTACAAAAACTCTAAACTAGAAGCTGACCAATAATTATATATTTGTCCTAAAAGAATGGATCAGGAGACAGTAGTCTCCACTTAGAAAAATTCCTTCTCTTCCTTCCTTTCACCCAGTCTTCTTTGCTATATTCCTTCTTCCTTAACTCTTCCTGGTCATTCTGGTGAATAAGCCTGACCTGCCTTAGAGAAGAGGAGTTTGAATGGGCCCTGGAGCCCCACTTGACTGGATTCCCTTCTTATACTCGGTAAGGACAACTTTAGAGAACTGTGAGGAATCCCTTGGCTTTGGGAAACACCTTTTCAACATCCCTGGACTGATCCAGGTTAGGAAGAAGATATCTTGCCATTCCTACCAGGGAAGTGGTTTAGATATTAAACTGTTATATCCACAAATGCATGTTGCTTGAACACAGTTTTAAGCACCTGTTTTTACTTTAATAAATGTTTATTAGCTTAGTGAATTTATAATCTGTTTTCCAATAACTTTAATTTTATTTAAGTACCTCTCTTATCCTATTAGTGGTTATAAGATCAACATAATTATATAACATTGCTGTTAGAGCTAAAATATAATCCTGCACATTTGGCAAAATATGTAAATATTTTAATCAAACTCCTTTAAGAAAAGGAATAAAAAATGGGTTGATGTTTGTTGAAGTTAATACCTGTTATTTGTTGGCCACATTTCTAGAATGAAGGGAATAAAAATCACTAGCCACCCGGCATTCTTATTTATGCAACCATATATGTTACACCCTACATTTTAAACTTTTCATTATTGTACAGAAAGGATTCTGAAGACAGTTTCTGTTTTCCAGAAGCCGGAAATGTTGATTAACTTTCTAGGAAGAGTTTGATTATTATAATAAGAAAGATGAAGAAATTGAGATTTTGAACATCGATCGTGTTATCAAGACACTCATGTCTTGCCACAGGCTTGTGGTACTGCAAGGCTAGCACATTCAAACTCTATGGTAAACACCATTGTTTGCTATTTAACAGCTATATGCAGAATCTTTCTTGGGTTTATGTTGATGAACCCAGATTGTTCACCACCATACAGGTGAAACTGACCTTTAGGAGAGACAAGGGTAGTGCCCTCCAGCCTAGCCTCTTAGAGGAAATATTGATGGGTTTAAGCCATACCTAGTTCCTCCTTCTCCTTGCAAACAACTAGTTAAGACATAAATGAGTGAGTGAAAGTCACTCACTTGTGTCTGACTCTTTGTGACTCCACAGACTGTAGCCTGCCAGGCTTCTCTGTCCATGGGATTCTCCAAGCAAGAATACTGGAGTGGGTATCCATTCCCATCTCCAGGGGTTCTTCCCAACCAAGGGATCAAACCTAGGTCTCCCACATTTCAGGCAGATTCTCATAGGCATGTGATAAAATGCTGGTTATAAAGAACTGAGTGAGAATTTGTTCTGGGTAGATTATGGAATATGTCTCTTTAAACACATACACACACACACAGGCACACATGCATAAACATAAGCCTAGAATCTACCCTGTGGATAACTTAAATGAAGATGTGATGCTTAGAATTGCTGTGTCCATCTTGCCACAATGAAGGTAAAAGTCAGTGGAATTTTATGGAATTTGAACTGGTTTAATAGCACTGAGTCACCCAACTCTGGCAGTACTATCCAATGGGAAGAACATCTTATATAAATGAATATGGCTTTCATTATTTTAGCTCACTTTAGTTTGGTATTCTATAACCAAACCCAAGAATATTCTGACATATATTTCACAAACATTAGACATTGAGGGCAATTTGAATCTCTTCTCGACAAGATTCCCAGATCTCTCCTACTGACTCGAGTAATCTTAATACAGCCAGTCAACTTTTTTCCTTTGACAATACTCCATGTTCAGCAAACATTTGTTGAGTACATATCATATGTATATTACAGTGTACTGCTATTGCTCATGCAACTGTAAGCCTCTCAAGCTTTCTAAGCAAGTAGGCGTATTAATTTCCTACAACTGTTGCAACAAATTACATGAACTAGGTGAGCTTCCCATGTGGCACTAGGGGTAGAGAATCTGCCTGCCAGTTCAAGAGACATAAGAGATGCCAGTTCGATCCCTGGGTCAGGGAGATCCCCTGCAGAAGGGCATGGCAACCCACTCCAGTATGCTTGCTTGGAGAATCCCATGGACAGAGAAGTCTCATGGGCTACAGTCCATGAGGTTGCACAGTTGGACATGACAGAAATGACTAGCACTCTTAGTACTCAGGTGACTTAAAATGACAAAACTATTCCCTAACAGCTCTAAAGTTTAGAAGTCTGATATCAAGATGTCAGCAGACTCACACTCCCTCTAAAGACTCTAGGAACATATCTTTCCTTGCATCATCCTGGCTTTTGGTGGGTGCTAGCAATCCTTGACCTTCCTTGGCCTATAACAGTCTCACTCCAATTCATACCTTTGTCTTCACAAAGGTTATCTTTTCTGTTTGTGTCTCTATATCTCCAAACAACCCTCTCATTGTAAGAATATGAATCAGTGGCTTTATGCCCCATCTAATCCAGTATGATCTCCTCTTAACTTGATTACATCTGCTAACACCCTATTTTCAAATAAGATCACATTCACAAGTTCTGGGTGGACATGAAGTTTGGGGGGAACACCTATACAACCTAGAATAAAGAGTAATGCGATTCTGAGTTTCTAAAGACTACACTCACTGCAAAGTGTACCACATTCCTATTTCTCTAATATTCTGCTTTTGTAACTTGATGCAGGGCTGGAAATATGATCACTATATGAATTAGCATCATATGTAGTAAGTCCTATGAGAAAGATGCAGATCTTCCTCACTACTCATAAACTATTTGTATTAGATACTTATCTATGCATTTTTAGGCTTCTTTATGACTACTGTGCCTTTACTTTCACATTTTACCTACTCTGGTAGGTAAATTGAAGTCATCCATGTATTTTTCAGATAGTTGAGCTATTACTGATTATATACAAATCATGTGTTCATTATACCAGTACTCATTTCAACATGCCTACTTCCAGGTAGTATCATAGGCTCTGCAAACGCAGCAGTGAATAACAATAGCAACAGAAATAAAAAATATATATAGTCTTTACTTATATGAAGCTTAATGGGAAAGTTGGACATTAAACAAATATCTAAAATATTTGTTGTTCAGTTGCTCAGTCATGTCCAACTCCGCGACCCTGTGGACTGCAGCATGCCAGGCTTCCCTGTCATTCACCATCTCCCGGAGCTTGCTCAAACTCAGGTCCTCCGAGTCGGTGATGCCCTCCAAGCATCTTGTCCTCCATCATTCCCTTCTCCTCCTGCCTTCAATCTTTCCCAGCATCGGGTCTTTTCCAATGAGTCAGCTCTTTGCATCAGGTGGCCAAAGTATTAGATAAATAAATTAATGGCAGTCAGTGTCAATGAAGAAAAAAGAATACAAGAAAAAATTAGAGGATCTTTCATTTTGGTATCAAGTGGTCAGGAATACATCTCTGAGGAAGTAACATTTGGCACAGATGTTAATGATGTGAGAGCTAAAAGTCATTATTGATTCCACATTTTCCTCAGGATAAAATAAAAACTTCACATTTTTGGAAAGGCCCTTTGAAGTTTCTTCATTAACTTCCCAGCTTCATCTCTTTTACTTGTTAACATAATTAAGAGATTTTTTTGAAAAGATTTCTTATTAGGATCAACATGTTTTCCATCAGTAGTTCTCAGAATAGGACTTCTGTTCACAGAGTTAGAGTACTTTAACTTTACAGTTTAGAACACAGAAATGTACACATAACTATTTTATTTAACATTTTTATATAATGAAAACATCAAATTTCAAATTATGAACAACTTCTAAAGCCTGATATTTAAAGTCTATCACTCATGACAGCATATAATTCTGTTTGACCTTTTTAAAATGTATAATTTATAAATTTATATGTTCAGGTATTCTTAGTATCCAAATTCATTTGTTGTTAAACTAGAATCAGTAAGTTGAAATTCTATGCTTTTTTTATTTTCCCCATATCCCCTAACACAGTTATAAAGCATAGTTAGTGTTTTAACATTTTCAAATCTCAGAAGAATTCAAATTCTCTTTCATTCAATGGTAAGTGATGATATAGATAACAATGATAAAAAATCTTATATGAAAGAACTGTGAAAATCCATCAATATATTCCAACTGGAAACCAAATGTCTATAATAGCAGTTAGACACAGGTTTGATCCCTGGGTTGGGAAGATCCCCTGGAGTAGGAAATGACAACCCACTCCAGTATTCTTGCCTGGAAAATTCCACAGACAGAGGACCTGATGGGCTACAGTCTGTGGGGTCACAAAGGGTTGGACATGACTGAGCATGCATGCATGCATCACAACAACAATGGCAGTTAGACAAAATAACTTATCATATCCTCCTAAACAAAGGTATTAAAAAATCAATTAAGTAAAATGTTTCTAAGGGATAAAGTTAATTCTATTCACCTCTTAGACACACATGTTTTCCAAAATAAAAACAAACAAACAAAGATGAAACAGTGTATGGTTTACATACGGCAGATATGGAGACGACCTGGCTCCTTGTTGATATTTCTGAGCCACTGAGTCACTCAACTCTGAAGCTTGCCCTTCTTAAAGATTCACTGTTATATTCTACAATAAATGTTCAATTGGTTTGGAAAAAAAAATTATTTGAGACAAAATTTAGCAAGGATAGAAGAAGTATACTTTAGTCAAACTCTGCTGACAAAGCAAACACAAAGTAGAAGGTATCCAGTATCTTCAATAGCAGCATCTTAAATTACAAAAGTACATGACTTTAATGAAGTAAAATACTAACTGAGGGGTGGCTTTTAACAACCACTTTAGTATTAATTTAAAGCTGAAAGCAAATAAGAGCACTGAACACATGCCAAACAAAATGTAATTAATATGTGGCTTGCATGAGAGGCAACTTGCACAATCACAGATGCAGTGAACATTAAAATATTGAAACACAGTGTGTGAAATCGGTTGGTGAATAGTATATAATAATTACAATATGTTAAAATTATTTACTATTTCCAGTGCATACGAGTCATCCAGCACACAGAACTTGTTCTAAAATTCTAGTTTGAAAATTGGGGCACAAATTTTGGAATATATAAATATTTTGTGAGGTGTGGGGTATAGGGATAAGGATGCTGCAGATATTTTAACAATTCCAGATAGGTAGAGATGTCTCTAGCTTGAAAAGCTCTTGGATGGAGAGGAAGGCTGTTCCGCAGAGCTGAGGAAGGTTTATTGTGCACCTGCTCACACACAAATACAAAGAAATGAGGGGGGTTCAGGACAGGGACACATGTACACCCATGGTGGAGTCAAGTCAATGTGTGGCAAAACCAATGCAATGTTGTAAAATAAATAAATAATTTAAAAAAAAAAAAACCAAATACAAAGAAATGCTCAGCATTGTATGGACTCAGACCCTGACTGCAGAGGGCCCAAGGATATTGAACATTTATTATGTACAGTGTACGTGTGCAGAGACTTCATTAGGTAAGCCTGAAGTTCTTTCCTTATTGGAAAATTGTCCTATTGTGGTGTTGGCAAGGGTGAGTGCAGGCCCTTGTGACTTATTGTGAGAAGGTCCGTGGAAGGGGAAACAGTACATTGTATTCACGTTAACAGGTACACACCTCAACATATCTTGATGACCCTCCTGTCTTTCCCCCTCTTCCTGCAAGATCAAGGAACTTCCTCCAGCTTACCAGCTCCCCTTCACCGGCTTGCTCCCTTCTGTACCCTGAACAGTTAGCTTCAAGGAGAGACCTTGAATTTTGACTCAGTCTTTCAGTAATGACTGCTTAAACTCTTTGGTACCTATCCCTTTTCTCTTCTTCTTTGTATTACTCTGGTTTAACAACAGATTCTCAGCCAAGAACTGCCTCTGTGTGTGGAACCATTTACTGAATCAATCTGTGTAAGGCATGCATCTATCTCACTCCCTTGATAGAATCAGGTTAACAAGAGTCCACCTCCCAGAATATTGGAAATAAAAGCAAAAATAAACAAATGGGACCTAATTAAACTTAAAAGCTTTTTCACAACAAAGGAAACTATAAGCAAGGTGAAAAGACAGCCTTCAGAATGGGAGAAAATAATAGTAAACGAAGCAACAGACAAAGGATTAATCTCAAAAATATACAAGTAACTCCTGCTGCTCAATTCCAGAAAAATAAATGACCCAATCAAAAAATGGGCCAAAGAACTATACAGACATTTCTCCAAAGAAGACATACAGATGGCTAGCAAACACATGAAAAGATGCTCAACATCATTATCAGAGAAATATAAATCAAAACCACAATGAGGTACCATTACACGGCCAGTCAGGATGGCTGCTATCCAAAAGTCTATAAGCAATAAATGCTGGAGAGGGTGTGGAGAAAAGGGAACCCTCTTACACTGTTGATGGGAATGCAGACTAGTACAGCCACTATGGAGAACAGTGTGGAAATTTTTTTAAAAACTGGAAATAGAACTGCCATATGACCCAGCAATCCCACTCCCGGGCATACACACTGAGGAATCCAGATCTGAAAGAGACACGTGCACCCCAATGTTCATCGCAGCACTGTTTATAATAGCCAGGACATGGAAACAACCTAGATGCCCATCAGCAGATGAATGGATAAGGAAGCTGTGGTACATATACACCATGGAATATTACTCAGCCGTTAAAAAGAATTCATTTGAATCAGTTCTAATGAGATGGATGAAACTGGAGCCCATTATACAGAGTGAAGTAAGCCAGAAAGATAAAGACCATTACAGCATCCTAACACATATATATGGAATTTAGAAAGATGGTAACGATAACCCTATATGCAAAACAGAAAAAGAGACACAGATGTATAGAACAGACTTTTGGACTCTATGGGAGAAGGCGAGGATGGGATGTTTCAAGAGAACAGCATCAAAACATGTATATTATTAAGGGTGAAACAGATCACCAGCCCAGGCTGGATGCATGAGACAAGTGCTTGGGGCTGGTGCACTGGGATGACCCAGAGGGATGGGATGGAGAGGGAGGCGGGAGGGGGGATCGGGATGGGGAACACATGTAAATTCATGGCTGATTCATGTCAGTGTATGGCAAAGACCACTAAAATATTGTAAAGTAATTAGCCTCCAACTAATAAAAATGAATAGAAAAATAAAAAAAGAGTCAAACTCCTAGGTCTAGCAATTAGCTCAGTATATACCCACATGCCTTTCATTCTCTCCTGGCTTCCTCCCCATCCGGTTTGTAAGTTCTTCACCCTCTCTGCAGGCATGTAAGCAGTGCCCAGGTTAGAAGGTCCTGAGTGACGGTGGAGGGAAAAGGATCATGAGAGAGGAGTAAAAGCACGAGGCAAAGGGAAGACTAAGGTGGTGAGCAATGACTTCAGTGTCCTTGGGATCTACCAAATAACTCGGTCACAAATGTCATTTAATGGAGAAATATCTGAAGGGACTAATATGGCTCCTTATCGTATTAGGGCGTCTTGATAGTCGTATACACAAAAATGTCATATTGAGAGAGTCAATTCCTAGGCAGGTTGATAAGTCCAGGGTCCTTGAGGAGGAGAAAGGGGTCTGGAATCTTCAAGGAGAGGAAAGGACAAACTGTGGAAAGGACAAACTGGGGTTTTTTTAGTTTTTTTTCCTTCTACATTCCTTAATCACATAAAACATTTTTTTCTTTAAACTCAGAACTGATGATTACACAAGAAACAACTCAGTTTAAACTCTGTACTAGGGACTACATAGCATCAAGTATCCTGCTTGAGGACAATTTCTCCTTCCTGAGAACCTTCTGACTAATCCTGATATCTTAGAATGCATCCTATGGGAGTGGGTCTGGTAGGATCTTTCTATTGTTAAATTCTGATACTGCTATCCTAAAATGTAAATTGTGGAGCTGGCTCTGGTAGATTTTCAAAGATTGAGAGATTGTTTTGGTTTATTGTAGTAACTAATTTATAAAGTATATAACACCCTTGCTAACAGTAGCGGGGCAGCACTCTCGGTCCCCCTTCCGATGTCTATCTCAGAAGCTTTTCTGTCCCTTTCACACATTAATAAAACTCTGCTACACAAAAGTTCTTGAGTGATCAAGCTGGTCCTGAAGCTGAATCTTTGGAGATCAAGAATCTGATGCCATTCACCATAAGCTATCAATATCACAACTTCTATAAATCAATAGATGATTGAAAGTTACTAGAGTAAATCAGAATAAATCGATTTCTGCCACAACTTGTTACACATTAAACTAAAATTACAGTCTATTTCTAAAATTATAGTTTAATTCAGTAACAAGAGTTATGGTTGTTATAGCTTGACTTGGATATTTATATTATAGTATCAATTATAAAACAGTATAATTTTTATCCATGTACTTAAGTGAGTGTTTACAAAAAGGAATTTTTTACTTGGACCAGAATCTGTTCAGTTCAATTGCTTAGTTCTGTCCAATTCTTTGTGACCCCATGGACTGCAACACTCCAGGCTTTTCTGTCCATCAGCTATCCTGGAGCTTACACAGATTCATGTCCATCGAGTTGATGATGCCATCCAACCATTTCATCTTCTGTCGTCCACTTCTCTTCCTGCCTTCAATCTTCCCCAGCATCAGGATCTTTTCCAATGAGTCAGTTCTTCACATCAGGTAGCCAAAGTATTAGAGTTTCAGCTTTAGTATCAGTCCTTCCAATGACTATTCAGGACTGATTTCTTTTAGGATGGACTGGTTGGATTTCCTTGCAGTCCATGGGACTCTCAAGAGGCTTTTCCAACACCACAGTTCAAAAGCATCAATTCTTTGGTGCTCAGCTTTCTTTATAGTCCAACTCTCCCATCCATACATGACCACTGGAAAAGCCATAGCATTGACTAGACAGACCTTTGTTGGCAAAGTAGTGTCTCTGCTTTAAATATGCTGTCTAGGTTGGTCATAACTTTTCTTCCAAGGAACGAATGTCTTTTAACTTCATGGCTGAAGTAACCATCTGCAATGATTTTGGAACCCCCAAAAAAATGAAGTCTGCCACTGTTTCTATTGTTTCCCCATCTATTTGACATGAAGTGATGGGACTCAACATTTCTGAATGTTGAGTTTTAAGCCAACTTTTTCGCTCTCCTCTTTCACTTTCATAAAGAGGCTCTTTAGTTCTTCTTTACTTTCTGTCCCAAGGGTGGTGTCATTTGCATATCTGATGTTGTTGATATTTCTCCCTGTAATCTTGATGCCAACTTGTCCTTCATCCAGCCTGGCATTTCTCATGATGTACTCTGCATATAAGTTAAATAAGCAGGGTGACAATATACAGCCTTGATATACTCCTTTCCTTGATTTGGAACCAGTCTATTGTTCCATATCGAGTTCTAACTGTTTCTTCTTGACCTGCATACAGATTTCTCTGGAGACAGGTCAGGTGGTCTGGTATTCCCATCTCTTTAAGAATTTTCCACAGTTTGTTGTGATACACACAGTCAAAGGTTTTAACGTAGTCAATAAAGCAGAAGTAGATATTTTTCTGGAACTCTCTTGTTTTCTCAGTGATCCAGCAGATGATGGCAATTTGATCTCTGAAACCTCTGACCTTTTTAAATCTAGCTTGAATATCTGAAAGTTCACAGTTCACATACTATTGAACCCTGGCTTGGAGAATTTTGAGCATTACTCTGCTAGCGTGTGAGATGAGTGCAATTGCATAGTAGTTTGAATATTCTTTGGCATTGCCTTTCTTTGGGATTGGAATGAAAGCTGACGTTTTCCAGTCCTATGGCCACTGCTGAGTTTTCCAAATTTGCTGGCATATTGAGTACAGCACTTTCACAGTACTATCTTTTACTATTTGAAATAGCTTAACTGGAACTCCATCACCTCCACTAGCTTTGTTCATAATGATGCTTCCTAAGGTCCATTTGCCTTTGTATTCCAGGATTTCTGGGCTCTAGGTGAGTGATCACACCATCATGGTTATCTGTGCCATGTTCTTTTTTGCATAATTCTTGTTAGGTAGTTAGAATAGGAAACGGGAGTCCAAAATGGCGGTGGCTAAAAGACAAGGAAGGGGAAAGCCTGTGAAAATAGAACAAAGGAAGGTCCAAGGACCTGAGTGAGGATCTCAGGTAGAACAAACAGCACTCCTGGCTAGCCCAATTTACATATGGCAAGCCCAGGGGGGAGGAAAAAACATATAAAAAGAGGAGGCAGAGGGCTCGCTCTCTCTCTCTCTCTCTCTCTCTCTCTCTCTCTCCCTCCCTCCCTCACGTGCTGGTTTGCATCTTTGGATTGGCATGCCCTCACGCCTGGAGGATGGATTCTCCTGCCATTTTCTAAATAAAATAGAGCTGTAACACTGATTTGTCTAAGAGCTATAACACAGTCTTTTCGAGACCTGAGAGCTATAACACTGTCTGTCCAAGACCCGAGAGCTGTGACGCGCAGAGGGCTTTAATGTCCATCACTTTAAATCTTTGTAGTGATGTGACAGAACCGAGGAGCATACATTCGCCTGACAGTTCTTCTGTGTATTCTTGCCATCTCTTCTTAATATCTTCTGCTTCTGTTATGTCCATACCATTTCTGTCCTTTATTGAGCCCATCTTTGCATGAAATGTTCCCTTGGTATCTCTAATTTTTTTGAAGAGATCTCTAATCTTTCCCATTCTATTGTTTTCCTCTATTTCTTTGCTTGATCTTATCTCTCCTTGCTATTCTTTGGAACTCTGCATTCAAATGGGTATATCTTTCCTTTTCTCCTTTGCCTTTTGCTTCTCTTCTTTTTACAGCTATTTGTAAGGCCGCCTCAGACAACCATTTTGCCTTTTTGCATTTCTTTTTCTTTGGAATGGTCTTGATCACTGCCTCCTCTACAGTGTCAGGAACCTCCACCCATAGTCTTCATGCACTCTTTCAGATCTAATCCCTGGATCTGTTAACAATTTCTAAAGGCATAGACAAAATTGAAATGGCTAGAAATGTTTCCATTACTGTGTATAAATTTGAAATCATTCCAGTAATCTTGGAATGTCCATGTTAAAAGTAAACTAACATTCTTTATCTAATAAGTTTCTTTATGACTAGTTTCCAATTTACTCTATAAAAGATGATAATAATTTAGTAATGTATTCTTTATGAAATGACAGGTATGAGCATCAGTGTATTTATTGATGTCCATTGAATTTATAAAAATGCTTTTCCCTGGACAGAATATAATCAACAGATCTTAATTTCTTTAGATGATGAAAAAAGATATTTATAAACAAAGAATGAAAGTAATTTGGCACTAGCTTTGTCTTTGTTTACTCTTTTAATATTGTGTCATTTTGTTCTCATTTCTGGCTTATATGGTACATTTTAAAACTGAAAGAGACAGGAAAATAAATTGATATAGCTGTAACCACATATGGAAGGTCAATTATCTAGAGAGTTTTAGGATGGGATGTTACTTGTATTTGTCTGTATCTCAATTTTTCTTTTAACCTCAATGTTTCATTTCGGTGTACACTCAAGGGAGAGGTCAATTCTTGATTGAATACTTCTCTGAAATAGATTGATCTTAGGTCACCCATTGTTCAAGGATTCCTAGAGAATTTATTCTTGTCTGTTATGAAGTCTTGTTCTGTTTTTATGGTGAAGGCACCACATTTCACCTCACATCAGACACAGGCGCGCTTTCTAGGACTCATTCCTCATGCCATAGATGTTGCTTCTTGCCACCTTTGTCTTAAGACTATAAACCCAGCAATCCCCCAATGGACTTTCTGATAACAGACCACTTCATGCTCCCCATCTCTCACTTAAAGAAAAATTTCAATTTCCTGAACCTTCCCTAAGTTTCAAAATGGCTGTCTCAAGGGTTAATGATTAGAGGAATGAGAACATGCAGAGGCAAAGAACTGCAGTCGGGCCGGAGAAGTGGTAACAATTTAAGCAACACATAAGCCACACAGCAGAGTCACAAGATCATTAGCCTTTCCCTGAAAAGCCTAGATAACATTTTGCAATGCACATACCTCAGTTTCTGCAAAAACAACACTCCCACCAGATGAAAACTGCTGACCACAGGCACACTGACCTCAGTCTGGTTAGAGCCAGAAGGTTGATGATCAAGATCCCTGAAATATCACTGTTACCTCAGTTCAGTTCAGTCGCTCAGCCTTGTCCGACTCTTTGCAACCCCATGGACTGCAGTACACCAGGCTTCCCCATCCATCACCAACTCCTGGAGTTTACTCAAACTCATGTCCATCAAGTCTGTGATGTCAGCCAACCATCTTATCGCATGTTGCCCCCTTCTTCTCCCGCCTTCAGTCTTTCCCACTGTTACCTCACCATCAACCAATCTGAAAATCAAGCACAAGCTGATCAAACACCCTGATGCCTTTCTCTCACACCATCTTTAAAAACCTTTTCCTGAGTGCCATTGGGGAGTTGAGAACTCTTGAGCACGAGATGACTGTTCTCCTTGGTTGGTACCTTGCTATAAATACTGTATTTTCCTTCGTTGCAACCTTGAGTCAGTAGATTGACTTTGCTGCATGTCAAGTGCGTGGATCCAAGAGTGGTTTGGTAATACTAGGATGGGTTATTTGGTCAATGCTGCCATGAGACCTTGCTCCTTTTTTCTAGACCATTTAAATTGTTTGGCATGATTGCATGTTTAGTGTTCAGTCCAACCACCAAAGTGAAGTCAGTGTTTGTGATGTGAAGTTCTCTGCAATAAGCATTTTACATGTGTTAACAAACTCATTTAATTCTCTTATGTGGTATTTTAGCAAATGAAGAAACTGAGTAAAGAAGTTAATGGCCCGTTGTGGAACTAAGTGGTGGACTTGGGTTGTCTTTTCCAGAGCCAACAGTATTAGTCTCCAGTTAACACTGGCTCTGATTCTGAATAGTCAGTTTCAAGGGTTAAGGCCCACCTATTCTTACTTGCATTGTATCTCAGTATATAGCACAGGATGTATACTTAGCATTAATCAAGCAGTTGTTAAATGAATCAATGAATGTTATTTTCACATTTTACTGGGATAAGTACAACCAGTATTAAACATTTTGAGCTCCTAGTTAAAATGCTGTGGAGCAGTCTAAAAAAGATGCTCGCTCCTTGGAAGAAAAGCTATAACCAACTTAGATAGCATATTAAAAAGCAGAGACACTAGAGACATTACTTTGCCGACAAAGGCCCATCAAGTCAAAGTTATGGGTTTTCCAGTAGTCATGTATGGATAGGAGAATTGGACCATAAAGAAAGTTGAGCACTAAAGATTTGATGCTTTTGAACTGTGGTGTTGGAGAAGACTATTGAGAGTCCCATGGACTGCAAGGAGTCAATTGCCACCAGTCAATCCTAAAGGAAATTCATCCTAAATATTTACTGGAAGGATTGATGCTAAAGCTGAAACTCCAATACTTTGGCTACCTGATGTTAAGAACTGACTCATTGGAAAAGATCCTGATGCTGGGAAGATTGAAGGCAGGAGGAGAAGGGAATGATGGAGGATGAGATGGTTGGGTGGCATCACTGACTTGATGGACATGAGTTTGAGCAAGCTCTGAGATTTGGTGATGGGCAGGAAGCCTTGCATGCTGCAGTCCACAGGGTCACAAAGAGTCATACATGACTGAACGGCTGAACTGAACTGAGTCTAGAAAAGTAGTTAAGAGTAAAGGATTAAGAATCATGATTCCAGGGATGGAACCTGCATTTTGCAGTTAACAGTCTTGTGATCTTATGTAATTTGCCTATCTATTAATACATCCAGTGTCTCATATGTAACACTGGCATGAAGACATATATAGAACTTGAGAGAGTTCTAGAGAGCATATAGAGCTAGAGACTGTATTAGCATACAGTTTAAAACAGAATTTGTTCTCAATTATAGTTAATTATTTATTAATACCATAAAAGTTCATTATTTTTTGAAGTAAAATGCTTAAGCAAAATATTTAAATAGAGTGAGGCTTAGGACTGTCTTTAAATATTGTGTGTGTGTATTAGGTATTGAGTCATGTCTGACTCTTTGTGATCCTGTGGACTGTAGCTCTCCAGGCTCCTCTGTCCATGGAGTTCTCCAGGCAGGAATACTGGAGTGGGTTGTCATTTCCTCCTCCAAGGGATTTTCCTGACCCATGGATTGAACCTGGGTCTCTTGCATTGTGGGCAGATTGTTTACCGTCTGAGCCACCAGGGAAGCCCCTTTAAATATTAGAAAAAGCAAAAGCATTCTTTGGCTATTATAGAAAAATGGAAGTTCCTACCAAAAAAAAATTTGTGGGTATCGAATGCAATTCTTTATCCATTTCATCTACAGATATTTATTAATCACTTATTATAATTGTAGATATTTTGGTAGTTATTGAAATACTAGTGAGAGAGAAGTATCACTTATGTTTCATACAGTCTAATAAGAAGACAAAATCAAACATAGGACATAAGAAGTATGGGGCAGTGTGAAACCAGTAAATGATTTATTAGATGACTGAAATATATCTGAAAATGTACTGAAACAATAGTATACCTGTATTCATTTCCAGATTCTAACATAGAAAGAAGAGTAATAATTCAAGATAAAGAGCTAGAAGAAGGCAGGGCCTGATTACTGCACTCTTGAAATTCTTGTGGACATTCTTTACATGTCATGAACATTCTTAAATGTTCATCTCTTACTAAAAGATGCTAAATCAGGGAGGAAATTGTGACATATTGAATATGTCAAACTTTCCCTGGCTTTCATGTTAACATTAGGTACATTCCACTAACAGAACAAAAAACTATGCCCCATATAGTTGAATTGACAATGAAGTATACCTGTGCTTCTCTAAGTTTTCCATTGTCTTCTTTTTTTTTATTTGGCAAGGTCTAATTTGAATTGAATGCATGCTTTCAGACAATTCTATGAAGGTATCTACATGCCTGTACTATTTTCTACACATTCCAAATCTGTCATAGTATTATCTGCACCAATAAATGGACCTCCACCAATTCCTCTTTTCCAAGTGCTCAGCATTTCAATCTCCAATTCTCCAGGCCACATTGCCAGTATGAATTCTCATGTCTGCATTGTAAATCAAGTTTCTCTCTGTATTTTGACCTCTTCTCAATTCAGTGTCCAGTGGTTCAGTGGTTCTATTATTCCTCCTGAATTCTCCCACTGCAAATCCAGTTGTTCTCCTAGATTTGTTACACAGAGCAATTTTGCTCTGCTTCAGTATCTTTTAAATACTTGCAAAATCACAACCATCACTGCACTCAGCAAAGGAAGAGCCCTCTTATTTCTAGCACTAGCCCCTTAGAAACTAGTGTAAGTTATGTCACGATTTGCTGTACACACACATTCACACAAAATATTCTGATTCTATTGTTCATTTAACTGAAATAGAAGTATTTTATATAATTATAAAATAAGATTATGTTCTTGTTAATAAAATGACCTTTATTTCATATAATTATTTGGGCTGTTACATTTACATAAGCTTTATATTTTAATCTCAAAGCAGACAGATGACTTTTTGTGTGTATGTAAACTCTTAGAACGCTGTAGCATAGGTATTTGTGAGAATAGATTTGTTTAAGCTATTATAACAGAAGTGATCAAAAGTAACTGCAGGGATTGAGCACAGACAACTAGACAGATACTACTTTGGAGTAGTCCTTGCCTACAATGGGGTAATTAGTCTGACTGATTACACTCTTCTTAATACTTTATTCTGGACCTAACTTTGGATTACAGATTCTTGTTAAGACATTTCAAAGAAGACTTGTTTTAAGTTCAAGAAGTGTTTTGCTGAATTAATATCAGCCCTAGAATATTAAATTAATATCAGCCTTAGAATATAAAAAAAGTGCAGGCTTCATCTAGGGAGTCCTGAAAAGAGATACATAGAATTAACTATAAAGCAGATGCCCCATTAATTCAAACAACTATCATTCCAGATATCCAGAGAGACAGAGACAATTATTTTAGAAATATCAAATTTTGAAATTTACTCAACCTACAGTAAAAGCAAAAATGAGAAACTCATTTCCCAGAGGAAGCCCAGATCTTGTGAACATTTTAATTTTTATCACTATCTCTCTATAACAGAAAGAGCATTTTAAACAATGGTAAAGGATTCTGAGCGATCTTACCCTTTGGAAAATAAAAATGCTCATATTGCTCCCATCATCAAGCAAACACAACCCAGAAAGCTTGAATAAGTCCTTTTGCCCTCAGTTGATATATCATTTCCTTCACCTCTAAGCTTTATAATGGTGTATCATTTTTAAATCCATTCCATAATCTTTCCATTCACTCCTGTTTATTATTACTTAAATGTTTTTATCTAAAAATTCCAGTAATGAACTTGCTGTCAAATTCAGTAAATAATATTGTTCTTTATGTAATTTATCTCTTTCTGAAAATTTTCATATTAATCTATTTCTTTCTCCTTGAAATTCTCTCTTCCTTATGGTACAACTTTCTTCTGGTCATTCTCTTCATATCTGTAGCTTCTCTTTTTCACTGAGTTCCTTATTTTAATTTTCTTTTCACAAATTTTAGTATTTCTATAAAAATCAGTCCTTTGTCAGTTGTTCTCATTCTGCAGCATCCCAAAGTAAATATTAACGCAACCACCATCCATATTAATCTCCATATTCTCATTCTCTGCAAGTATATAGACCTTTTCACTTGATGGAATAGCATCCACACACTAATTTAGGCAACATCAGCCATTTCTGAAAGTATTGATATATTCAGTTCAGTTCAGCCGCTCAGTCATCTCCGACTCTTCGTGACCCCATGAACCTCAGCACGTAAGACCTCCCTGTCCATCACCAACTCCCAAAGTCCACACAAACCCATGCCCATTGAGTTGGTGATGCCATCCAGCCATCTCATCTTCTGCCGTCCCCTTCTCTTCTTGTCCTCAATCTTTCCCAGCATCAGGGTCTTTTCAAATGAGTCAGCTCTTCGCATCAGGTGGCCAAAGTATTAGAGTTTCAACTTCAACATAAGTCCTTCCAATGAATGCCCAGGACTGATCTACTTTAGGATGGACTGGTTGGATCTCCTTGCAGTTCAAGGGACTCTCAAGAATCTTCTCCAACACCACAGTTCAAAACCATCAATTCTTCAGTGCTCAGCTTTTTTTATAGTCCAACTCTCACATCCATACATAACCACTAGAAAAATCATAGTCTTGACTAGAAGGATCTTTGCTGACAAAGCAATGTCTCTGCTTTTTAATATGCTGTCTAGGTTGATCATAACTTTCCTTCCAAGGAGCAAGAATCTTTTAATTTCATGGCTGCAGACACCATCTACAGTGATTTTGGAGCCCACAAAAATAAAGTCAGCCACTGTTTCCACTGTTTCCCCATCTATTTGCCATCAAGTGATGGAACTGGATGCCATGATCTTAGTTTATGAATGTTGAGCTTTAAGCCAACTTTTTCACTCTCCTCTTTCACCTTCGTCTAGAGGCTCTTTAGTTCCTCCTCACTTTCTGACATAAGGGTGGTGTCATCTGTATATCTGAGGTTATTGATATTTCTCCTGGCAATCTTGATTCCAGCTTGTGCTTCTTCCAGCCCAGCGTTTCTCATGATGTACTCTGCATATAAGTTAAATAAGCAGGGTGACAATATAAACCCTTGATGTACTCCTTTTCCTATTTGGAACCAGTCTGTTGTTCCATGTACAGTTCTAACTGTTGTTTTCTGAGCTGCATACAGATTTCTTAAGAGGCAGGTCAGGTGGTCTGTTATTCCCATCTCTTTCAGAATTTTCCACAGTTTACTGTGACCCACACAGCCAAAGGCTTTGGCATAGTCAATAAAGCAGAAATAGATGTTTTTCTGGAACTCTCTTGCTGTTTTGATGATCCAGCAAATGTTGGCAATTTAATCTCTGCCTTTTCCTCTGACTTTTCTAAAACTAGCTTGAACATCTGGAAGTTCATGGTTCACATATTGCTGAAGCCTGTCTTGTAGAATTTTGAGCAATACTCTGCTAGCGTGTGAGATGAGTGCAATTGATATACTACCACCATTGTAGTCAATCCAGGGCATCTTCTATCGAGTCATAAAAGAATTGTTTTGTGAATTGCAAGTTAGTTGCTTTAGAATTCTGTGCTCTTCAGGCAGCGTGGCTAACTCTCTTCATCTGTCTATGTAAAGTCCAGGCTCTTTTTACCAGTTCTGTATAATTTTCTTAATAATAAAATGTTTAATTAATCACTGAAAATGTTCCCTGATTATATAGCACTATTCAATCTTAAATTGATAATCTTCCTTAGCATCTGGACCTGAAAAGAGAAATAAGATCTAAATTCTTCAAGTTGGGAGTTCTCAATTTACCAGAGTGAAGATGCTAAATTCAGAGTTAATTATAAAAAAAAAAAAAGCAATAAATATTATAATAATAGATGTAAATCTAATATATTTTGGAGGAAGACTAATTTCAGACTGATCTGACTTCTAAGAGAAGAAAAGTCTTAAAGAATTTGAAATATTCAGGTAAAAAAATCAAGGTAAAAATGAGATACTTAGGATCACTTTTTTTTAATTGCTTTTAAAAGTAGCTACCTATAGCTATATATGTCACTCTCAAAATTTTATCTCTAGCCTAAATCTTCCCTTGAGCTATGCCTTTTGTGCTATCTATTTTCTCAATATCTCTACCCAAGGTTTAATAGTTATCTAATATTCATATTAATGTTTAATACTTACTAATATCTAGTATTAATCTTTAAAACCAATGGTCCCTATATGTTCCTATGTCCTTCTTATAATTTTCTCTTTTTCTCATTCTCTCCCTTCTCAAAATAAATGGAAATCCCATTCTTAGAGTTGCATAGGAACAAAATGTTTAAATCACCTTGATTTCTTGTCTTCTCTTGTGCCCGTATCCAGCCTACTGGCCCTTTTCTCCATCTGGAAAGTACTTTCCCCGTCTCACTGTTTACTGCCTCACCTTCAGATTGTTTACTCAGGTGTTCTTGCTGTCTTTTGAAACCTACCATAATTCCTTGAATTTTAAACTGCAAATGGTTTCTAGCCATCTTTGTTCTTCTGTTCCTACTTTACATACTTTGCAGGACTCTACACATCTTATGGTACATATTTACAACTTGCTTTCTTATTATATATTTTCTCCTACTAAAATGTATTCTATATAAGAGTCAAAATTCTTGTCTATTCGGTTACCTTCAGTATAGCTAGAGCTTAGGAAGTTCCTTGCACACACTGGGTGTTAAATAAATATTTGGTAATTGAGACTATAAACATGTGAATTCAGTGTTGGAGTATATTATAAACAGTTTGAAATTAAATGAACTATACAAAAATATTAATATTTGCTCATTGTATTCTAAAATAACTAAATCAAATTTATAATGGTCCTGTGATAAGTCTTTGGGATCTTGCACTTTTTCATTGGCATAAATGATAAATGGTCTTTATCATCATACTTTTATCATCATATATATCATCATACTTTTGTGCTTTTTAAATGTTTTAAATGGGTACTCTGCTGAACATTTTTATGTATCTTCACATTTAATTTTTGCAAACAACTATGAGATAAAGTAGATTATTTGACTCAATTAAGATTTAGAGTTTAAGAATATGGCTAAATGGGAAGAGTAATTTGAACCCAGGTACTCTTATCCCTGATACATGTTTGAGCTACTTTCCTTTATATGGTTTGATGGATATAAAAGAATAGCTGTAATTAATAGAACTTTTATTTTTTCTTCATAAAATTAAAATATTTTGGATTCTTCCAAAGTCCCAGGCTATAGAAAATATCTTGATAGCCATATATTTTTAAAGACATAAGTAAATCTCATATGACATTAGGGAAAATGATAACCAGTTTTATTTAACAAAATCCTCTACATTTTTATTATTTGTGCATATTCATTAGAAATATCTGTATATAACATCAATCCTCTTTGTTTTCTTTGTTAATATTGCATAAGGATATATTGTTTATCTATTAAAAGACCATTTTCTAATAAGTAAACTATCTCCTTCATTTAATTTTCATCAGTAATTTGTACCAGTTCTTTGCTACCACATCTGTTATGAATTAAAATGCCTCTGGTCATGTTCAACCTCTAGTTTTTAGTTAAAGAAGTTTTAATGGATTGAATTTAAAAATTACTCTATAAAAATATTCAACATCTCTTTTTCACTTTTTCTTTGTACTTCACCTTCAAAAAACACTTTGATAATCTCTGGTGGTAAACTCTATGTAGGTCTATTTATTTCTAACTTTCTTTCAAAGAGATGAGCTGGTAGTCTCCTCTAACCCAGATTTAATTAAATACAGGTAGAATTTCTAATTTTCCATCAAGTTGGTTTAGCAGTTTTTATTCCTCCAGGGCAGTTTGGTTTCTTTTTTGTTTCTGTTGTTTTTATTTGACAGCTTATGTCAAAATTGATTCTGATTCCAAACAGAAGGAGTTTTCTTCTTTATCCAGTGTCCTTAACTATCCAAAGACCCACAATTGACAAGATGCAGCTAATTCTTGCTTCTGATGTTTCTTGTCTTAGACATTTCAGACATCAAAGTTCCCTCCTGAGAAAATTATGTTCAGTCACTATAACCTCTAAGTAAATGTATTTGCCTTCAAAAGTGGTGGGATCTTTTTTTTTTTCTTCTTTGTGAACAGCAGATTATTCTCCTTTGTACTAAATTGATATCTGAGGGAAATGAATGTCAGAAATTTGGCCCATGCAATATTCCATTTCCTTGTCAATGTCTACCAGGTCTTTTTGGCAGAAACAAAAAGGAATAGAAAGCCACTTTGAATAAAATGTGCTGTATTAATCAAAGGGAAACACCAACACATTAATTTTGCTTCTACTCTGTTAAATTATAGTCACGACAAAATATGGACTTAAAACACTGCTTTCTAACAATGACTTCAATAGGGCAAGTGCTTTACCAAAATATTATATACCTCATGTTTGTAATTAAGCTGGCATATTGCAATGAGTTACTCTAAATTATTCATTTATAAGCAGTACAGACTTTATGTAACATCTATTGAGTTTTCCCAAAGAAGAAAAAATGTGCAGGCAGATGGTGAAGCTTATTTTTGAAGCCAGAGTATGAGTTTTGAATGGCCTAAATGTTCTTTGCTTCTTTGTTTGTTTGTTTGTTTTTTGCAGCAATTTGTATTGGCATAACACATATACTCTGGTGGGAGGACAGGTTCCTCATCTCCTTGTGGACTAGCTCTATTTTTCTGAAGCAGGGACAAGTATTGGGGGAAGGAGGATTTTCTTTTCACTTCACTAGTTCTCACTGTTGATTCAGTTTAAGGTATCTTTTGAAGGTCTTAATCCATTGGAAAAGGGGTCATGCTTTCAAGGTAGATAAGAAGGATTGAGCAAACCTTGAGGCCAGCACAGGAAACTATCAGCAAAATGCCCTCAACCCACAGATTTCACATAAATTCTGAA
Organism: Muntiacus reevesi; assembly: GCF_963930625.1. Lineage (NCBI taxonomy): Eukaryota > Metazoa > Chordata > Mammalia > Artiodactyla > Cervidae > Muntiacus > Muntiacus reevesi. Next base: position 51,367,579 of record NC_089264.1, read on the forward strand.
CAGAGGTAATGAATGATTGCATACTTGAATGGAACAGAAAGACTCCCTGAATTGGTTCATCTTCTATTAACTATTTGGTAGCTATTGAGACACAAAACCACTACAGGTCTTAGTAGCTTAAAACAATACACGTTCAGATAACAATTCTGAGAGTTAGTACTTTGGGCTGGGCTTTGCTAGGTGGGTCGCATGTTCTCCATTTTGTTCACTCATTTTTGTGCACTCACCAGGCCTATTCATCTGAGCCTAATCTAGAATGACCTCCCTCTTCACCCTGGATATTCATCCAACTGGGTGGTTTATTTATCTATTAATTGTATTACCAAGCAAAAACAATAAGCACCAAGGCACAAACATTCTTCAGGCTTTGGGTTCCATCATATTTGCCAATGTCCCATTGGCCAAAGAAAGCCCTATGGCCAAATCATAGAAATAGGAGCACTTCTATAATCTATCAGCTAGACTATAGATTAATTGAATCCATAATCTATTAGCATTTCTATAATCTATCAGTCAAGCGATAAATTAATTGAAACCTTACTGTTCTCCATGAGAAACATTTATCAGTTCCTTCAAATACAGTTCTATGACCAACTCTAGTCCTCCAAATCCTTTAAGTTTGCTTTTCCAACCACTTTTTTTTAATCTACCATATAGTTATCCTGATGTGCATTCTCTCTTGCTGTAATTAGCTAATAAAATTTAATTGGTTTGATAAGTGGCATCTTCCTTGTGGTTTTTGATCAGAGGGCTTTATTAGCATATGTTGGACCTTTATTAAGTATTAGACTGATGAACAGAGGAGCCTGGTGGGCTACTGTCTGTGGGGTTGCAAACAGTAGGATACAACTTAGCGAATAAACAACCACTAAAAATGTGTTAGATGATAGTGTACAAACATGCATAAGGATGGTCTCCATTTTTAAGGATTTCATAGTCTACTCAGCAAGACTGTCCTAAAATTTAAGCTGTGAATAATATGGATGAGATGCTTATGTGGTCCAGAAATATGTGTTTTATAGAAATCAGTTTTTAGTCCTTAACAAGATAATTTTTAATGAAATCTCATCCCTTTCTTATGAAGACAGAGTCCAAAAAAAAGAAAAAGTGGCATGAAATCAAGGAATATTTTTGTCTGTATACTCATAGTATAAGTTATTACCTAAGAATCCACAATTTTCCAATTTTAGTGGATCCTCTCCCAAAATCATTATTAGATCCATATAATAAAGTTTAAAGTCTCTCAATGCAGTTAAGAATAGCTAGGAGAAGATATTTTCACATTCCAAGACTGAAAGCTTCTACCATTTTATATCAAGAAACAGCATTTTAAAACATAGTAGATAACCTAATGTTTTAAGTACCATGTTTATTTGCAGAATGTCTATTTTTTTTTAATATAATCCCTCTAAAGTTAACATTTGGGGATATTAGATAACTTTAAATGAAAATACCACACACATTAAATTATACTTTCCATTATTAAATACTACTTTATCTACCTCTTTCTTTAAAAAGTATTTTATTTTCATTCATTTTGAGGCCCCAGAAGGAGATACATTGTGCTTTTATTCTAAAACAAAGTCTTCCTTTTTTATCCCTTCTCTCTTGTCTCTGGATTGTCTTGGGTCATGATTCATCAATTAGCTTTTTTCATTTCTTTGTATTTTTAGCCTTGCCCTACCTGTGAGAACTTTCCTTTCTGTGACACCCCCAACCAAATAAAAGAAAAGAAAACTCAAAAGAACAGACACTTTTAGGTGTTGATGGGCTCAGTTGCTCAGTCATGGCCTGCTCTTTGTGACCCCATGGACTGTAGCCCACCAGGCTCCTCTGTCCATGGGGTTTTCCAGGCAAGATTACTTGGTGTGGGTTGCCATTTCCTTCTCCATTTAGGTGTTGATATCTTTGATAAATCTTCCCTTGATACCATTTCAAACTGTCATTAGATATCTATTCTTACTGTGTTTGAAAAAGGCAGTTCTAGTTAGGAACAAGCTTCATACAAATCCTTCTACTACTGTCTATATTTTACATCTTTAAATGTACTATTTGAAATTTTAATGCAATTATTTCATTAAAAACAGCTAAGACACAAAGTTTCAGTCATTTGGCCCCGGTCATCAGAAATCCCATACCACTCTGCATTCTTCACTCTTCCCTTTAATGAGAGGAGAAAGCAGGGGTTGCAGATGGTAGTCAGAGTGAGAATTAGTTTATCCTAGTTTCCAGCAGGAGGGGGTATCTTTTGTTATCTTCTCAGGTGAGTCATTCTCCTTATGAGTTAGGTTGCCTTTAAGGGACTTGCTCCTCTTTTGATTCTTATTTTACAGTACTTTGAATTGTTATCTTGTGTGCATTTTCCCTAAATTACTACCTTATGTTAAGCAAAGACTTATACATTATGCTACTTTGGTTTGCTAGTACTTCCCACAGGATCCTAAACCTTTCAGATGACCAGTAATTTTGGTGGCTATTGGTAAGTGAAGAATAGCAACATCCTGGTGTGTAAAGAGTTATGTAGAACGAGGTGTGAATGGCAGACAGGAATGGGGAAACGGAGTTTGGTAATTTTAATACATCAGCATTTCCTTATTGTACTTTTTAGTTTTGTTCTAGAGATAGACAAAGAGCAAATGTTATATTTTAGCACGTCCCTTCCCTTTTTTCCTTTTTCTTCTAAATAACTGAGCTGTTTGTAGACAAGCAGTATGCTACATCTGTCTGATTCTTGTAGAAGCAAATCAGAAACATAATGGAGGAAACACGAATCTGAGAAAGGACTCCTTTTTCTTGAGCTTTCCAGTTCCTTCTAAGCAACCAAAAGTGTTTATTTTAACCTTTCTATTGTTTTCAGTTGTGGCAAAGTCAAAGCCAATCTAGTATGAATGAATATGGATTTCTTTGATGGAAAAGTGAGGTTATGAGATAAAATAAACAAGATTGTATTCTAAACAAAATACTTTAGTACCTCTAGTTCCATACTCTATGATATGTTCTTAAGCCCTTGGAAAGATTCAGCTGACAATCCAATTTCTATTTCAAAGCAGGCACAATAAAATCCTAAAGTAGAAACTCTGTGACTTGCCTTGATTGGTTCTTTAAAACCAGAATAAGCATGAAAGAAGATGGATCAGTTCAGGTGAAGAAGAATATAAATAATTTTTATTGCAATAATAATAGTATGGTATAGATTCAACACAAGGTAATATCTGATAATATTTCTTGATTTAAAGGACCTGTTTCATTTCATTCAGATACTATTTGGAATTAATTATACATCCTAATCAGGAAACATTTTGAAGTAGTTATAAATTAGTTTAATATGTTAAGTGTTGAAGATAAATGCTGCAATAAGAGTTAAAGTAATAGGTGTATTCAAAAAATACAGTCCATTCAGCATAAAATATGAATCTATGCATGTGTGGCAGAATAGCTGGTGGGTAAATCTGACCTGTTACTAGAAATAGCTGGTTGGAAAGCTAATACCAGAGCTTGGTAATGCTCTTTCCTCAAAGCATAATGCAGATTTATCATGCTTTTCCTTTGGAGTAGATGAAGTGCTGACATAACAATTTATTGTGAAAATCAGTATGTTTAAATCCAAAAGGACAAACTACTTCAGAAACATTTTGCCTCTTTAAAGACAATTTTCAGAACTGCTGTTACCCTAGAACTTTGTCCAAACTATTTCCTCCTCTGAGAGCGCTAAATAAATCTATCCTGTGACCTTCAGTCCTCATCCCCTCCAGTATGTATAGCTTGTTATTAAAAGAGAAAAAATATCTCCTTTTTTTACTTAAAAATTGTATATATGTTTACCATAGCTACCTAATTATACTTTCTAATCAGCTGTCTAAAGTTACTTTGCATATGACCTCTTTTGGAAAACAGAGAAAAACATTCAGTTGTCTCTGTTCCATGGAGAAAGAGAGATTATTTCCAAAGTTTACACACACACACATATGTTAATGCAGGCACACACATGTTTGCATGCAAGCACATGTGTATGCACACACACACTCACACACACACACACACACACACACACACACACACACGGTACTTTAAAAGTATTCCCTGTGACATTGTCCCATGCTGAGCCAGCATTTCATTTTCCTGCCCTGAAGCTGGTGAGTACAGCTTCTTGTCTTGTCTTTATTGTTATTGTTTAATCCTAAATCATGTCTGACTCTTTTGTGACCCCACTGACTATAACCCACCAGGCTCCTTTGTCCCTGGGATTTCCCAGGCAAGAATACTGGAGTAAGTTGTCATCCTTCTCCAGGACATCTTCCCATCCCAGGGACTGAACTCTCATCTGTGTTGGCAGGCAGATTCTTTACCACTGAGATGCCAGGGAAGCCCTTGTCTTGTATTTCAGTTCAGTTCAGTCACTCATTTGTGTCCAACTCTTTGCAACCCCATGGATTAGAGTATGCCAGGCTTCCCTGTCCATGACCAACTCCCGCAGCTTGCTTAAACTCATGTCCATCGAGTTGGTGATGCCAGCCAACCATCTCATCCTCTGTTGACCCTTCTCCTGCAAACTTTCCCAGCATCAGGGTCTTTTCCAATGAGTCAGCTCTTCTATCAGCTGGCCAAAGTGTTAGAGCTTCAGCATCTGTCCTTCCAATGAATATTCAGGACTGATTTCCTTTAGAATTGGCTGGTTTGCTCCTTGCAGTTCAAGGGACTCTCAAGAGTCTTCTGCAGCACCACAGCTTGAAATCATCAATTCGTCAGTACTTAACCTTCTTTAAGGCCCAACTCTCACATCCATACATGATTACTTGGAAAAACCATAGCTTTGACTATATGAACCTTTGTAGGTGAAGTAATGTCTCTGCTTTTAAATATGCTGTCTAGGTTTGTCATAGCTTTTCTTGAAGGAGCAGGCATCTTTTAATTTATTGCTATAATCACCATCAATAGTGATTTTGTAACTCAGAAAATAAAATCTGCCACTGTTGCTATTTTTTCCCCATCTGTTTGCCATGAAGTGATGGGACCAGATGCCATGATCTTTGCTTTTTGAATGTTGAGTTTTAACCCAGCCCTTTCACACTCTTCTTTCTCCTTCTTCAAGAGGCTCTTTAGTTCCTCTTCATTTTCTGCCAATAAGGTGATATCATCTGCATATCTCAGGTTGTTGATATTTCTCCCCTCAATGTTGATTATAGCTTGTGATTCATCCAGCCCCGCGTTCGCATGATGTACTCTGCAGATAAGTTAAATAAGCAGGGTGATAATATGCATACTTGACATATTCTTAAATGTTAGAAAATAGATATACAAAAGAAAAGTGAATTTCTTTTAATGAGGAACTCTTTGTACTCACAATTAACACCTGTTTAATTTTTCTTTTTTTTGGAAAGATGCCTAAGATTTAGCTGTCTTTAGGATTTTCTATATACTAAAATATCTAGGTACTTCTGGCCTTTGATATTAATGTAAACCTAAATAACCAAATCAATTTTAAAAATGCATTTTAAGTTTTCCAACAATTAGACAAAGATCAGTTTTCTTAAATCTCTTAAATCTGCTGTTTTAATAATAGCATACATTTTAATACATTTATTAGAATTTGAGAGTAGGGCATTGTTTGTAATCAAACCTTGAAGCAACAAGACACCCAAATGTCCATGGACTAAAATAATTTTTTTTGTTGTTGTTGGAGGAAGAAGACATTTTCAGTGAAATGTTTGATTAGACTATCTGCATTTCTGTTTGAAAGCAATTCTTATGTATGAACTCAAAATCTTTCTTCTCTGTCCATAGTACTGCAGATTGTGCAATGGTTAGATCAATTCTCTTTGATTCCCACCTTAGTTGAACATATTATTTTACTCTAAATGCAATATTTTGAAGCTTAAGTAGTGTCACATTCATAGGTATTTTATTTTATATTTAAATTTAACATTTTGACTGTTGAATGTTGGGATAAATTTAATATGAGTGATCTATTATATATAGTTGACAGTTATCTAAAATTTTAAGTTGTATTTAAAGTCTATGCATAAACATCATTATCTAACAAATATTACTTTTCTTGATTATTGAAATAATCTTGATATTACTTATTAGAATCACAGTTTTGTTGTCTTAAATTCGAGAGTTTAAGGAAGTCAAATTAGCCTACGTGGTGAGTCTTTTGTTCACAGTTAGTATAATTTTTTTCCATTTTTATAGACAGTTCTGTACTGTCAAACCCCAATGGTTATATGATAAAACTGCAATTTTTGATGGATGTTCCACTGTGGGTACAAACCCTGTCATTATGTTAAATAATCTGTGCACATTTTCTTTTCCATCATTTCTTCTTTGAAATTCAAAAATTATTTCAGATATTACGATGTTTCCAAACCATCCACAGGGATCGCTCTTCTTATTGTCAATACTTTCTGAAAAGGAGAAAGGAAATCATTATGGAAAAGCTTTGCCAACCGAGTGCTGTTATTTTGTCTTCTCTGTAGCAGAACATTGAATCTATCATTTCTAAAACTGTTCTGAGAATTTTATAATTGTAGCACTTAGATTTAAGAGGCATAATTTATTGCCATTTTGTTTGTGATTGCTGTAGCATTTCAGTCAAATTCAAAAGTACTTTTCTAATTTCATTTCTGAAGGTTATGTTGACCTTTCCTTTTTTGTTGAATAAATAATCCTAAGTTTCTCTTTCATTTGGTAAATCTAGTCTATGTTATAAAGAAAATTGTTTGCATTTTTTTGGAAAATATATTAATGTATTGTTGTTTGAGAAAATATATTCTATTTATTAGTCCTTTTAGCATGAGGTACACCATGAAAGAACCACTTCCTATGACCCCTTTTTCCTTAATATATTTTGGTAACTCTTGAAACACTTTCAAGTTTAAACAAGCTAGATTTTAATAAGCTCATGTTGTCTGTACTTGTCTAGATAAAGGTTTAGTTACATACATGGAAACTGTCTTTATGGCTTTGCACAAGTTAACCACTGATGCAGAGATTCACAGAGATATTTGCTTCCAGGTATATGTTGTTAACACTGTGTGTTCATTGCCACATAACATTATAGACTCAGATGTGCTTGCAGTTGTTGATGAACTAGTTCCCTTTCAAGAAAAAAAAAAAAATCAGGTGTAAACCCTATTGTACATTTACTTTGTTTATGTATAGTCAAGCATTGTAGTTTTTTAAGGACCCAGCTGGCAATGCAGGAGACGTAAGAGATGTGAGTTCAATCCCTGGATTGGGAAGATTCCCTAGAGGAGGAAATGATAACCCACTCCAGTATTCTTGCCTGGAAAATCCCATGGACAGAGGATCCTGGTGGGCTACAGTCCACAGGGTCACAAAGAGTTGGACACAAATGAAGTGACTGAGCACATATGCACGTACCTTTTAGCAATTTGCATACAATTTATGAATTAAATTGGACTTAAAAAATGCTTCCAAGGGATTAAAGAAACTTCCAAAAAGATTTGGCTATCTACTTATACAGTTTATCATATTCCTCCTTTCATTTTCAACCTCCTAAACAATACCCTTCATAGTTCTAATCCAGATGGATTTTCTTTGCCACACCTGTAAGGTTAACTATTACAGGCCCTTAAAATTAGCTCTGATCATGTGATCACACTACCCAGAGCATTAATATCCATCAATGCCTGTCATTTAAGGAATTCCATATTCTGATACTGTCTAGCTTTATAATATTGTAATTCATTTGTTTTCTGTATATTCTCTACATCAGTACCAAAGTGATAGTATCAATGCTTATTACATGTACTTGAGATTAAAAGTTTGCACCACCAGAATGTAAATCAGAATACTTTATAAAGCGTTCCCTCTCTCTCTCTCTCTCTTCCTCTCTCTCTCTCTATATATATATGCTTTCTACTTTTTTACTACTTTCTTGTTTAAGAGGTTAGTTAACTCTTTAAGTCACAGATAGCTCATGTAAACTTGGCATTAGACCCCAAATATTCTAATTTGGGGGCTTCCCTGATAGCTCAGTTGGTAAAGAATCTGCCTGCAATACAGGAAACCCCACTTCAATTACCGGGTCAGGAAGACCCACTGGAGAAGGGATAGGCTACCCACTACAATATTCTTGGGTTTCCCTCATGGCTCAGCTGGTAAAGAATCCGCCTGCAGTGTGGGAGACCTGGGTTCAATCCCTGGGTTAGAAGGATCCCCTGGAGAAGGGAATGGCTACCCACTCCAGTATTCTGGATTGGAAAATTTCACGGACTGGATTGTTCTCGGGGTCCCAAAGTGTTGCACATGACTGAGTGAATGTAACTTTCATTCCTATTTTTAATTTTTATCCATCTAGCCTTGAGTTGCACAATAGCCAATGCCTTCCTGTGTAGGGGATAAATAATTAAACAACCATGTACAATAAAACATATAAGCAACAGTGTCCTTGAACAGTTTTGATAGAGGTACACAGCACATGCTGTAAAAACTTCCGAGAATTACTTTCACTAGACTTTGGTAAACAGCAGGGATGGGTTCTGGTAGGAAGGACTGTCAAGGGCAAATTTTGAAACTGGAATAAAGTTTAGATAAAGGCTTGATGTTGACAATAATGGAAGAGGATTTCTCAACAGCACTCACCCTATAACATTGACCCACTTGATTACCTCATTTTCACTACCCTGTCCACAAACATGCTGGGCAAACTTCCACTTCAAAACCTATGTATTTGTTCTCTCTGCCTAGAAGGTACTTGCCCAAAATAGCCACATGGGTTAAAACTTTACCCATTTCAGATTTTTATTTAAAAATCTCATCTGTGAGATATTCTTTTGGTAATCTATTAAAAATTTTCATAAAAATAATACTTTCTCCGCTCTTTATTTTTCTTCTTAGTATTTATCACTATTTCTTTGCATTGACTACGAGGAAGGCTACTTTATATGTCCTGCTATTCTTTGGAACTCTGCATTCAGATGAGTATATCTTTCCTTTTTTCCTTAGCCTTTAGTTTTTCTTCTTTTCTCAGCTATCTGTAAGGAGAGTGGAAGTGATAGAATTCCAGCTGAGCTATTTCAAGTTCTAAAAGATGATGCTATTAAAGTGCTACACTAAATATGCCAGCAAATTTGGAAAATTCAGCAGTGGCCACAGGACTGGAAATGTTAGTTTTCATTCCAATCTCAAAGAAAGGTGATGCCAAAGCATGTTCAAACTACTGCACAATTGCACTTATCTCACATGCTAGCAAAGTAATGCTCAAAATTCTCCAAATGAGGCTTCAACAGTATGTGAACTGAGAACTTCCAGATGTTCAAGCTGGATTTAGAAAAGGCAGAGGAACCAGAAATCAAATTGCCAACATCTGGTGAATCATAAAAAATGCAAGAGAGTTCCAGAAAAACACCTACTTTTGCTTTACTTACTAAACCAAGGTCTCTGACTGTTTGTATCTGTGGAAAAATCTGAAAGAGATGAGAATACCAGACCACCTTGCCTGCCTCCTGAGAAATGTGTATGCTGATCAAAAAGCAAGAGTTAGAACCAGACATGGAACAATGGACTGCTTCAAAATTGGGAAGGGAGTATGTTAAGACTATATTGTCACCCTGCTTATTTAACTTATATGCAGATTGTGTGTGGGTTAGTTGCTCAGTCATGTCGAATTCTGTGCGATCCCATGGACTGTATCCAGCCAGGCTCCTCTGTCCATGGGATTTCCCAGGCAAGAATGTTGGAGCGCGTTGCCATTTCCTTCTGCGGTGTAGTACTCTATGTGAAGAGTGCATCGTGTGAAATGCTGGACTGGTGAAGCACAAGCTGAAATCAAGTTTGCTGGGAGAAATATCAATAACCTCAGGTATGCAGATGACATCACTGTTATGGCAGAGGTGAAGAAGAAATGAAGAGCCTCTTGATGAAAGTGAAAGAGGAGAGTGAAAAAGCTGGCTTAAAACTCAATATTCAAAAATCTAAGATCATGGCATCCAGTCCCATCACTTCATGGAAAATAGATGGGGAAACAGTGGAAACAATGGCAGACTTTCTTTTCTTGAGCTCCAAATCACTGCAGATGGTGACTGCAGCCATGAAATTCAAAGACTCTTGCACCTTGAAAGAAAAGCTATGACTAACCTAGACAACATTTTAAAAAGCAGAGACATTTGCCTACAAAAGTCCATCTAGTCAAAGCAATGGGTTTTCCAGTAGTCTTGTGTGGATGTGAGAGTTGGACCATAAAGAAAGCTGAGAGCTGAAGAACTGATGCTTTTGAACTGTGGTGTTGGAGAAGACTCTTGAGAGTCCCTTGGACTGCAAGGAGATCAAACCAGTCAATTCTACAGGAAATCTTTCCTGAATATTCACTGGATGGACTGATGCTGAAGCTGAAATTCCAATACTTTGGTCACCTGATATAAAGAACTGACTCATTGGAAAAACCCCTGATGCTGGGAAGATTGAAGGCAGGAGGAAAAGGGGATGACAGAGGATGAGATGGTTGGATGGCATCACCGACTCAATGGGCATGAGATTAAACAGCTCTGGGAGTCCATGTTGGACAGGGAAGCCTGGCATGCTGCAGTCCATGGGGTCGCAAAGAGTCAGACATGACTGAGTGACTGAACTGAACTAATGTATCATCACATATTTTTGTTGTTGTTGTTAGTCTCCTCCACTAAAGTGTAAAAGAATGAGGGCAGATATTTTTCTGCCTTCCACAGCAGTATTCCCAGTGAATGATGGATCTGTGTGTGACTCATATTGCTGGATAGTTGAAATCATATCAAAGTCTCTTTCTTGTCTGTCTGTGTATGTACTGGGAGTGGGTGGAGATAATTTTAAGGCCATGGTCAGGTATGCTGTGCTAAAGTGTTTGGACTGTATTGTTTTTATTAGAGATCTGGTGGGTTACAGTTCATGGGGTCACAAAGAGTTGGACATGACTGAAATGACTTAGTATGCACACAAGTAATATAAATTGTATGTGGTATTTTATAACTTACAGAGATAATTTCTTACTCAGTGGTAAGGAAACATTTCTCCAGATCTATCCCTTGTTAGCTGGGCTCCCAGGAAAGCAATTGGCTTTCTGCATAGATTGATAGGCATAAGCAGCCCTGGTTGACTACAAAGCTTGGCCCACAGCCCTTTCCCAGCCCAATTCCTATCATGAGGGAAGAAGTGAGGGACAGAAGCTCTCCTAGCCATTAGCAGAGATATAACAAATAATATCCTATCAAACAACTGCAACATCAAATAGTAGGCCCCAGTCCTTGGATTGTACACAGGTGGGACTGATGTTGGATTGGCAGAATAGGGCTAGAGCCAAGATTCTACATGTTATATTTTAGAACTGACCCTTGATGACACCAGAAATGGGTTCCCTGATCATGTAGCTTCAAAGCCCCACAGTCAAAAGTTGGGATTCCTTTTTAAGCTCTCTAAGTGTGATGTCTGGCCCTACCAGATAGTTGTACAGTATCTCAAAAGATGACGTGTACTGGTGACCTACACATCTGCCCCTGATACTGCTTCTGGGAGGTATCCTAATTCCAGACTGCACCAACAGGCCCCAGGCTCAGGACTGTTTAGCTATTTGCTCCACTTGACATGTCACATACTAAACGTAATTAAAGATTCATCACTTACCTAGAAGAAAAGATGTAAGTGCAAGAAAATTTTAGTAAAATTATAATTGGAAAGAATATATTGTTTTATGCAAAAAAGATAAGGGCAAATAGGGCTTTACACAATGAAGGGTTTAGCATTTAGTATATTTTTAAGTAAATGTAAATATCTGAAAAATACTTCTTCAGCTGAAGTGGAAATATGTCTTAAGCTAAAGTATAAATATATCTTAATCTGATATAAGAAAAAATTTTATAAACATCAGTTCTGTCGCTCAGTCACATCTGACTCTTTGCAACTCCATGGACCACCGCACTGCAGGCCTCCCTGTCCATCACAAACTCTCGGGGTTTACCTAAGCTCATCTCCATTGAGTTGGTTATGCCATCCAACCATCCCATCCTCTGTTGTCCCCTTCTCCTGCCCTCAATCTTTCCCGACATCAGGATCTTTTCAAACGAGTCAGCTCTTCAAATCAGGTGGCCAAAGCATTAGAGTTTCAGCTTCAACATCAGTCCTTCCAATGAACACCCAGGACTGATCCCCTTTAGAATGGACTGGTTGGACTTCTTTGCAGTCCAAGGGACTCTCAAGAGTCTTCTCCAACACCACAGCTCAAAAGCATCAATTCTTCAGTGTTCATCCTTCTTTATAGTCCAACTCTCACATCCATACATGACTACTGGAAAAACCATAGCCTTGACTAGACGGGCACAAAGTAATATCTCTGCTTTTTAATATGCTATCTAGGTTGATCATAACTTTCTTTCCAAGCAGTATGAGTCTTTTAATTTCATGGCTACAGTGATTTGGAGTCCCAAAAAATAAAGTCAACCACTCTTTCCACTATTTCCCCATCTATTTGCCATGAAGTGATGGGACTGGATACCATGATCTTAGTTTTCTGAATGTTGAGCCTTAAGACAACTTTTTCACTCTCCTCTTTCACTTTCATCAAGAGGCTCTTTAGTTCCTCTTCACTTTCTGCCATAACGGTGGTGTCATCTGCATATCTGAGGTTATTGATATTTCTCCCGGCAATCTTGATTCCAGCTTGTGCTTCATCCAGCCCAGAGTTTCTCATGATGTACTCTGCATATAAGTCAAATAAGTAGGGTGACAATATACAGCCTTGACGTACCCCTTTCCTGACTTGGAACCAGTCTGTTGTTCCATGTCCAGTTCTAACTATTGCTTCTTGAGCTGCATACAGATTTCTCAAGAGGCAGATCAGATGGTCTGGTATTCCCATCTCTTTCAGAATTTTCCACAGTTTATTGTGATCCACACAGTTAAAGGCTTTGGCATAGTCAATAAAGCAGATATAGATATTTTTCTGTAACTCTCTTGCTTTTTCGATGATCCAGCAGATGTTGGCAATTTGGTCTCTGGTTTCTCTGTCTCTTCTAAAACCAGCTTGAACATCTGGAAGTTCACAGTTCACATACTGTCGAAACCTGGCTTGGAGAATTTTGAGCATTCCTTTACTAGCGTGTGAGATGAGTGCAATTGTGTGGTAGTTTATAAAGATAAGTTGGTAGAATTGCTTTAAAATTAAGTATAAGTTTTGGGAAATTGATTGAGCCTTGTATTTTTCTAGTATCATTTAATCAGTAATCCTGGCTAAATACATATAAGACAAAAAAAGTGGATGAGTCAGAAAAAGAATGATGGAGATGAAACGACCAGGCTTCCCTTAGCCTGGGTTCAATAGCAAGCTGGGAAAGACATCATTTGGTACCAATAAATTTAGTTTAACACAGGAACCTATCCACTTGGGAATTCTCTCATCTCTTTCTATACTCACTTAGAAGGAGTACTATGTAGCAATGTCAGTATTTTAGATATGTTTCTCTCAAATCTCACCATGTCTTGTATTTCCACCCAAATTCACCAAAAGTGTTTGCCAGGCAGGTGCTGTCAAGACCCAGTTTTGCACCTGTAGCCATTTCCACTTAGCAACTGGTACAAAGCTAATGTGACATGGAAAATGCCATCTTTATAAATGCATTCTCACTTAGAAATTTCACAGGATTCATGTGCCCTGTCCCAACAGTGCTTATACTAATCCCATAATGCAAGAATGTCTAATTAGAACCAATTTGATAAGCAGTCAGTTATCTGCATTAAACATATGTGTTACTATTCATTGTACAAGTAAACCTATTATTTCCAAGAGAAATCAGAGTCATTAGATCATAAAGACTTACAGAAATAGAACTCTGCTAAGCAAAATTAAGGATTTCTATTTTAGAAGAAAACATACATATCATTTCAAAGTAAATGACACATTAATAGACATAATTAGCACTATAAAGTGTTCAAATGTCTTGAGAAAATTAATATGAGTATTGAGTTTGAATGTGGTAGATTGCTTCAGAAGCCATCTACATATTCTATTATGAACAGGTTTTAAGCATATTAATGCTTTAAACAGGATTAGGAAGTAACAGATATTCTTTCAAGTAAGAAGCTGGGAAATGAATATAAGCAGAGAATTGAACTCCACAAATAATCAGAGATTCCTTCTCAACTAAACTTCCTCCTTTTTGATCTTCGTGACCACCTACTGACACATGGCATCAGAAAGTAATTCCTCTTCTGAAACTGAGCTCTATAACCATACCTCACTGCTTCTCAATTTCATGCATGCACATTCATTCAGCATCATGCAGGGATTTACATTTCTCATAGTAAGATTTTAATGGAAGGATACAATTTCAATAATAACTACAATTTTTACAGCGTTATTCACACTTCCATTGATAGTTAATGGGTACTATTTTAGCATCTTAATTGCCTCCTGAATTAACTGGTTTAAGCAACTTATCCTTATGAGGCTTAAAATAATATTTCATTTTCAGATGGTGCAATTGCTGTCCATGGGGCTTTCAGGATAAAGTTCAAACTCATTAGACAAGTTAGTACTTAAGATATTTCAGTATCACTGTCTTCATTTCTGTTGTAATTTCTTCTGTCTTTCAAGTTCCCAAGGCCTCCCTATTGCAGGTCTGAAATTCTTACAGATTGAGATTCAGGGTTTGCTACATCTCTGCCTTACCCTTTCATCTTCATTTGATTTCCTTTTACTCATCCTAAAGATGCAACTCAGCCAAATTTCAGTTTTATTTCATTGAAGAACTCGAGTTCTTTCGATGCTCTTTCTTTGTTCTGATTTTGCTTTCTGTTTACCCTGTTAAGACAGTGATCATACCAGTATAATTCCTGATTTACATATTAGTCTCTGCTTCCGTTGTTGTTGCTGTTGCTCAGTCGTTCAGTCGTGTCTGACTCTTCGTGACCCCGTGGACTGCAGCAAGCCAGGCTTTCCTGTCCTTTCTCAAACTCATGTCCATTGAGTTGGTGATGCCATCCAGCCATCTCGTTCTCTGTTGTCCCCTTTTCCTCCTGCCTTCAATCTTTCCCAGCATCAGAGTCTTTTCTAATAAGTTAACTCTTCCCATCACGTGGCCAAAGTATTGGAGCTTCAGCTTCAGCATCAATCCTTCCAATGAACATTCAGGACTGATTTCCTTTAGGATCGATTGGTTCAATCTCCTTGCAGATCAAACTTCTAGTCTCTATTTCTATGTTTCAGTATCTTCCAAAACCAGGTGGCTGCTTATCTAACTTTGCACACAATATTTAACATAGTTCTTGTAGGCATACTGATTTTTTTTTAATGACTTGGTCAATATTACTAGATCAATTATACAAAAATGCTAAATGACGTCAACATAGGGAATCAAGTCAATGGAGTACTCATCCTAAGTCTCCCCTTCTCATTTGAAATAAAGGCATACGGTTCACATCCATGTCAAGCTTATTGATTGATTATTCATTCACTCAGTAGTATTAACTGAAAGCCTGCTAAGTGCCTGTTACTTTTGTGTGAAGCACTATTTAAACTTGGTAAACAATAGTATCCAGTGTTAACCAACATGCTAGTCTAGAATGTAAATAATAATGAAAAACTCAATCAAATAAATAAAGTTGCATATATTGAAGTTTTATATGAGTGAACTGTATGCTGTCAATACAGACTATGATGTGCCAATAATGCATTAATAGTGTAAGATTTCCAGGGAAGAATGTTGGTACTGTTCCCATATCGCTGTCAGGAGTTTTCATTGAGTTAATTGCTTTGTGTATTGTTTCCCTATAGGCCTTGCTTTCCTCTGTTAGACTAGACAACAAACTTCCAAGCAGGTTATCCTTAAACTTTACACCACAGTTTTATACCTGTGTTTCACTCCTCAGGATTCAGTTCTTCATCCAGCTGAGCAGGAATTCTATGTCCTTTTTTTATTTTTTTAAGGAATGAAATTTTTGAATATTTTATTTATCTATTTAGCTGTGTCAATCTTAGTTGCAGCACATGGGATATTCATTGCATCATGTGGAATCTTTTGTTGTCGTACATGGACTCTCTAGTTGCAGCACATATGGGATCTGAGTTATCTGGCTGGAGATTGAACCTGCATCCCCTGCACTGCAAGGCAGATTCTTAACCACTAGTCACCAGGGGAGTCCTGTATGTTCTTTTCTTCAAGGACCTGATATCTTCTAAAGCACTTGAAAAGATGTTTTAAATTATATATGTTAAAAGAATAATCAACTCACAAAAGTGAAAAAAAAAAAAAAAACCCACAAAACGTTGGTAGGTGGTTGGTAGTGAAGGAAGAGATAACCAAGAAAGACATAAATATGGAATAATTATACTAAAAATTTGAACTGCTTTTACCCTGTCTTGTTTCCCAGATATTGTGCCTATTGTATAATCAAAACTCCTCAATAAAGGGGAAAAAAATGTAGCATTCCCATAGAAATGTCAGAATTCTTCACTTATTTGGAAAAAGAAAGATAAAGATCTTCAGTAGGCTAGTTAATAAAGCCAGATATTTAGCACAGTATCTCATTAACAGAAAAGATCCCCTGAAGAAGGGAATGACTACCCACTCCAGTATTCTTGCCTTGAAAATTCCATGGACTGAGGAGCCTGGTGGGCTACAGTCCATGGAGTCACAAAGAATCAGACATGACTTAGTGACTAACTTTCTTTCACTTTCTCAATTATTCCCTGTTCGTTTCTCCCTGGGTTTGGAAAAATTATTTGCTATTTTTTCAAATATGAAACTGAATTATATACTAAACTGAACCTTTTTACCTAAATGCAAATTATGATTTACTCCCTTCCCCATTTTTGATGTTATTCTAGTACTTTTCTTAAGATTTTCTATAGCAGCCAAATCCAAATGCATTCTAGGTCTCCAAATATAACTAGAATTTACTGATATTATGATAAATGTCATATTAATAGTAAAAATATCAATCCAAATTTCCAAGGTAAACATGCCATTGCGTGTCAATGATTAACCATGACAGATTATAATTGGAATTTTTAAAAATTTGATTTACTAATTGTCATGCTAAAATATCAGTAAAATATCAGCAAGCACTTTATGAAAATTTAACTTAAATGGAAACATATTAAACTTATTAGACAACACTCAAGTTATCAAACCAGAGAAATTCTGAATTGGGACATGTGAGATAGTTTCTTTAGTAAAGTTGATTTCTTTAGAAAATATATTTTCCAACTAATCTTGAAAAGAACACTCCCCAAGTGAGGCAAAAAAATTAATAGTGAAAAGGTTATTCTTAATGCAATTGAGTTGACAAATGATCATGTTTCTAAGTTGAAAGGTAAAAGAGTTGGTCTATAAAGTGATTTATAAAAACACTCTAAGTAAACCCTACACACACACACACACACACACACACACACACACACATATAGTCCATTTTAATAAAAGACTATTTTTCCCTTTTCCAAAACCTATTGATTTTTCTTAGAGATAGTTTCTGTATGATATTAAGAAAAAGAGGAGGTGTTAGCTTTTGTTGCTTCTAATGCATTGAAAAAATACCAAATGATAGTTAAAAGTTATAAATTTTTCATCAACATTTAACAATTCACTATAGGACATATGAAGTTCAAGGAAAATGACTTTTTGATTATTATTATAGCAATATAATAGTAGTAATATATAATTATAGATACTATAGTATATAATGATATTGTAATTATATTATTATATACTTATATTATATACTTAAGTATTATATACTTCCTTGAGTATCAGGTAGATCTTTTAGCAAATACCACTAGCATTTTCAAGTGACATTTGCAATCAAAATTACCTAATATTTATCTGCCTATACTATTTATTTAAAAAGCTGAAAACTCTAATATGGTTACACTCTCACTATCTTTCTGTTTAAGGTAGGAAATTCCTCACACTCTCATACAAAATGACTTTTACTGATTTTTTTCCACCTGAAATCTCAGTTTAGTGTTTTTTTTTTTTTTTAATCTAGTCCAGATTAGGATAATAGAAATGTCAACAATTTAGTCTACTGACTTGATGGAGATTAAAATTAAATTTATTATCTATCATGAAACAGATCACCAGCCCAAGTGGGATGCATGAGTCAAGTGCTCGGGCCTGGTGGGCTGGGAAGACCCAGAGGAATCGGGCGGAGAGGGAGGTGGGAGGGGGGATCGGGATGGGGAATACGTGTAAATCTATGGCTGATTCATATCAATGTATGACAAAACCCACTGAAAAATTAAAAATAATAATAATAATAATAATAAAAATAAATAAAAAATAAAAAAATGCAGAATTACTTTAAAAAAAATCAAATCAAATCAAATTTGCAACTCAGTGACACAGTGACAATCAGTTATTGCTTTATTTTTTTTTTCCATTTATTTTTATTAGTTGGAGGCTAATTAAGTTACAATATTGTAGTGGTTTTGTCATACACTGGATGTCTCATGCATCCAGCCTGGGCTGGTGATCTGTTTCACCCTAGATAATACACATGTTTCGATGCTGTTCTCTCGAAACATCCCACCCTCGCCTTCTCCCACAGAGTCTAAAAGTCTGTTCTGTACATCTGTATCTCTTTTTCTGTTTTGCATATAGGGTTATCGTTACGATATTTCTAAATTCCATATATATGCGTTAGTATACTGTATTGGTCTTTATCTTCCTGGCTTACTTCACTCTGTATGATGGTCTCCAGTTTCATCCATCTCATTAGAACGGATTCAAATGCATTCTTTTTAATAGCCAAGTAATATTCCTTTGTGGATATGTACCACAGCTTCCTTATCCATTCATCTGCTGATGGACATCTAGGTTGCTTCCATATCCTGGCTATTATAAACAGTTCTGCAATGAACATTGGGGTGCAAGTGTCTCTTTCAGATCTGGTTTCCTGGGTGTGTATGCCCAGAAGTGGGATTGCTGGGTCATATGGCAGTTCTATTTCCAGTTTTTTAAGAAATCTCCACACTGTTCTCCATAGTGGCTGTACTAGTTTGCATTCCCACCAACAGTGTAAGAGGGTTCCCTTTTCTCCTCCACACCCTCTCCAGCACTGATTGCTTGTAGATTTTGGATAGCAGCCATCCCGACTGGTGTGTAATGGTACCTCATTGTGGTTTTGATTTGCATTTCTCTGATAATGAGTAATGTTCAGCATCTTTTCATGTGTTTGTTAGCCACCTGTATGTCTTCTTTGGAGAAATATCTGTTTAATTCTTTGGCCCATTTTTTGATTGGGTCTTTTATTTTTCTGGAATTGAGCTGCAGGAGTTGCTTGTATATTTTTGAGATTAATCCTTTGTCTGTTGTTTCATTTGCAGTTATTGCTTTAGAAGTTGCCCTTGATGCCAATATGTTTACAGGATGTTATATACTAGGGATCTAAATTCTAAAACCATGTTGTACCAACATCACTACCCTTTTATTTTTTTCTGAATTTTGCAGTCATTCTCAATATTAGATGAATGCCTATGGCTACATTTAGTTTATTATTTTGCAATATATACTTTATGATCTGCAAGACAGATCACTGTAATTTACAACAGGCCATCAGCAGCAACTCATGTTCCTTATTTGTCTTTTTCCTGGATGGAATTAAGTTTCATCCACTCACATATAAAAAGGGATTTCTAGCCTCCTGATCTCTGGATCCCTTACCACTGGAGTCCAGTCAACAGAATGGTAATGTGCTATTTTGCAAATGTTATTCTGGTAGTAAAGATGTAAAACAGTAAGGGAGTGTGTAAAAATTACTGATATCACTATGCCTGGGTGTCCAACATTATGTCTTTCACCAGGAAGATGATAGAAGAGAACAGATTTCTAGGAAAAGTGTTTAATTCACTCTTTGAGTTTCTGAATATGAGTAGGCTATAAGATAAATGAGCCAAGATTCTTGATAGGCAAGGCGATATGTAGACATGTATCTCAAATAGTGATCTGGGCTGATTAAATGATTTTAAAGACCATTACCTCACAGTAGTGATAGAAGTCATGGAAGCACATTATCCCACACAAGAGAATTCTTTCTGAACATCATCATAAGCATTTTGAGATTGTCAGTCTAAGGTAGAATCTAAAATCTCACCACTGACCAATATTCTAAGGTATTTTTACTCAACAAATCACTGCCAAAGCAGTGGCATAAGACTTCCATCCTTTAGAATACCATTCTTCTTGTAAGCAGGCTGGCCTGAGCTCAGCTAGGCTGCTCTGATTATGGCTGTGTTCACTCAAGTGACTACAGTCAGCTGCTCGATGGGCTAGAGGCAGAATGATCTGGACTGGTTTCATATGTGATGGGTTCTCTCTGCTTGGTGTGGTTTCTCAACTTCTAGAAGACTACCTGAGGTATCAGCAATGCAGGTACAAAGCCCCAAAGAGGGAGATCTAGATTCAGAACTTGTATAATTTTATCACTGCTAACATTCTAACATTCTTCATCACTAGCATTCTGTTAGTTAGGGCAACTGACAAAGCCAGTCCAGATTCAAGAAGTGAGGAAACAGACTCTACTTGTTGATGGAAGAAACAACTAAATCAAATTGCAAAGGATATGGAAAGATAGTAACATTTTTACAAATAAGCTCTTACAAAAGTGAAAGAGTAAAAATACATGGAAAAGGAATACCAGATAATCATCTGTGCCCTAAAATTGACTAGAAGAATAGATAAAATTAATGAATTAAGAATTCATGTGAAATAGTAATATTATCATTTATTACCATTCTAAACACTGACTCTTTTGCTTCTAATAATGTGCAAAGATAAACTGCTTGTAGATAGCAGAGGTGTTTGTAAGCAGTTCCAAAACAGTGATTTTGAGAATGCTTTTCTGCATGCTTCACTTTAAGTACACTTTAAAAATATCCAGTGTTGGGTAGACCCAGAGGGATGGGATGGGGAGGGAGGCGGGAGGGGGGATCGGGATGGGGAACACATGTAAATCCATGGCTGATTCATGTCAATGTATGGCAAAAACCACTACAATATTGTAAGGTAATTAGCCTCCAACTAATAAAAATAAATGAAAAATAAAAAAATATCCAGTGTATAAATATCCAGTGTATAGGTGTATATATATATATATATATATATATATATATATATATATATATATATAAAATTGTCACTTGGGAAGAAATATTGGGTGGGGCTTTTTAAATTAATTATTATTTTTTTTTTTTTTCTTATGCCGGTCTTAGTTGCAGCACATGGGATCTTTAGTTGTAGCATGCAGAATCTCAGTTGCAGCATGTGGAATCTAATTCCCTGACCAGGGTAAAACCTGGGGGGACCACGGATTCTTAGCTACTAGACCAACAGGGAAGTGGGTGGGACTATTTTTCTGCTGGGTTGATGTCTGAACTACAGAGACGATTCCTTATAATATTCAGTTACATGAATATTGACAGCCAGAAAAATAAATAAATAAAAGGTTATGTCTGTTCACCTACTCAACCATGGAGCGGAAGTAAAGGAAAAAATTAAAATGAGAAAGCAACTCTGTAGCGAGAAGTATACTGTTCCCAAATGATTTCCAGGAAATGGTTTAATTAAATACAGATGACCACAATGTCAAAAGTGCATATTGTATACTATACAAGAGGGTTGCAGAGAATATATCATCAAGAAGTAATTTATATCAGCCCCTGATTTTAAGCCACATAAGAGAGATTGTATTTTTTTTATTCTTGTGTATTCAGTGCTTAACTGTGTAACTTCCAATGTGTAAATATTTAATAAATATATGTTATATGAATGAATACATGCAAGAATAAATAAATAGCATAGCTTGTTATGATTAGGGTAATTAAATTTGTAAAATACCATCAATGTGTTAAAAAGTGTATAACCTCCATTGACCAGTGTAGAAATAGTGTAAAATATCTGAATAGGAGATATATTTTTAACCTTTATGATGTAATTGTTTAACAACTTATTCTGATTTAGAGTTATAATTTTCTGATTATATTTATTACCTTACTCACAGTTTTCTGTACTTTTTGCCTTTTCATTTCAAGTAGAAAATCTCCTTTCCACTTTTTTGTAAGGTAGAGCTGGTGGCAGTGAATTCCTTGTTTTTGTTTGTTTAAGAAAGACTTTCCCCTTCATATCTGAAAGATAACTTTGCTGGATAGAGGGTTCTTGGAGAATAAATTTTATCTTTCAATGTTTTCAGCATGTCTTTCTGTATTCTCCTCCTCTCCTGTTCTAGCGTTTCAACTGTAAGTCAGGGTATAGCCTAATTGGGTTTCTCCTGTAAGTTCTGATTCCCATCCCACCACCCCCCCCCCGACTGTTTTTAAAATTCTTTTTGTCATTGACAACTTAAATATAAAGTGTCTTGGAGGGATCTTTTTGCATTGGGATAATTATGTATTCTCTTGGCTTCGTGGACTTGTATATTCAGTCCCTTCCATGTTTGAGAAGTTCTCAGTGGTTATTTCTTTAAATAAACTCTGTTCCCTTCTCCCTCTTTTCTTCCAAGATACTCATTACCTTCATGCTGCCATTTCTAATGGAGAGAATAGTTCTTGGAGAATTATTTCACTTTTTAAAAATTTTAACTCTCTTTCCCCTTTTGCCCAAATTATATCTAAAGCTTACATTTAAAAAAAAAATTATTGAGATCTAGTTGATTTACAATGTGGTGGTGGTTTCAGGTGTAGAGCAAAGTGAATCATTTGTATATATATGTGTGTGTGTGTGTGTGTGTGTGTGTGTATCTCCACTCTTTTTTAGATTATTTTCCCATTTAGACCATTACAGAGTATTGAGTAGATTTCTCTGTGCTATACAGTAGGTTCTTATTAATTATCTATTTTATATTTTTTAGTGTATATATATCAATGCCAATTTCCCAGTTTTCACTGACTCTCTCTTCCATATCGTCTGCTCTGTTTGCAATGCTTCCTGTCCAGACCCTTACCTCCTCAGAGAGAAGCTGGGAGTTTGGTGTTACCTCCTGATTAAAAGGCACTGTACAAGGAATGGGGTTTTTAGGAAGAATGCGTCTCAGTCTTTCCTGTTTGTTTCGATGTGGTTAGTTTCACAGTTACTCAATATGTAGGAGTCACACTACTAGTTTCTAAATTTCTCTTAAAGGAAGTTGATCCATGTGAACCTGTGTATCTAGTGTGTTCTTAGGAGGAGGGAATGTCAGAAGCCTTCTGTGCCACCATCTTGATCTCAAGTTTTTATAGAAGCTCTTTTAGTTGATTGACAGAATCTATGAAGCCACCCATAAATACTCTAGAGGAAGGGTGTGTGTGTGTTTATCTGAATTGTACTTAGACACCTTCAAAATTTAATGACGTTAAACTAACATTTTTTACTCATAGTTTATGAGAACTTAGCAAAGGTTTTTAAAATCACTTGCTCAATTTGCCACATGCTTTGAGCTATGTTTTGGGGGCATTGTCCTTAATTTATCTTTGCTCAAAACAATTTCTCAATTTTAACACCATTTGATGTCTATAGAGGATGAAGATCTTTCAAATCATGAAGTCCTGATTCTTTCATGTTTAAATTCCTTCCTTTAGTGTAACCTTCTCTTCTCATATATTATAAGCAATAAGAAGAAAGCAGATAACATTTTCAACACATTGACCAGAAATTTTCTTTGCAAAATCATTCAGTTCTTTAGGTATTTATTTTCTACTTTCCACAATACTACAGATTTTATTTATTTCTTTATTGCCAAGAACATTATTGTGGAGGTATGAATAAACATGGGAAGTATTTTTCTGACAAAAATAACTCCACATAGAAATAGAAAGTCAGGGAAATAGAAGTTAGTCCTGACATTTCCCAGATCTTCTTTCATACCCCTTCTCTGATCTTAACACATTGGGCTTAACCAAAAGTCTCTGTTAGAGATGCATCCTTGCAGAGGAAAACAGGTGTTTATCAGAACAGGCCTGCTCCTTTTCCTACCTTTATGAGGCGTTTCCAAAAATAGCATCTTCTGCCCTTTGTGGATCCTTCTGAGTTTCTACATTTTGACTTAGACCCAAGAAGGTTTGAAGTGACTTTGAATACAATTCCAATTTTTCCATCCCCAGATCTTGGAATGCTCCTGGAGAGTATTTTACTACTATTTTCTTCCCCTTACTATTTTGTAAAAAATAGCTATTTAAAGGTTGTATTTTATAGTGAAATTATATCACAACTATATACTAATAATATTATGGCAGTAATATATAAATGCCCCAAACATAATCCTTTCAAATTAATAAATAGTGAAATATCAGTCAAAACATACTATTTACTTAACAATATACATTAATATTCCAGTGCTCAAATATTTAAATTGGTGTCAAAAGGAATTAAAATCCGTAATTCACCCACGCAGTTGCATATAATAGCACAGTCCCAATGCCTTTTAAGCAAGTGTTCCTTCAGTAAGGCCAATAACTGTGACTTGTGGTTTTAGTGGAAGGGGCAGCTGTGTAGTCCTGCCTGTGAATGAATGTGTGTGTGTTTTTTTTTTATTACTAGATTATTGTGGCAGCACATGTGTTTCATGTGCCCAATCCAGTTTTTATCAGAAATAAAATGTTCCACATCTAACTAGTATTTATTCTTTCTCAATTGGTTCTCAAGGTATATAATCCCAGTATGCATGTCTGAGTCACACCTTTTACACAACTGGGTCAAGAATAAGCACTTTGGGCATATTGAATTGATCTTGCTTCTAGTGTTATAGATTTACTTTGTCTGGAGGAATCTAGTCTTTTGTTGATGAAGACACTGAGATGAACTAGGTATTCCCTTGTAGGTTATCACAATGTCAGAGAATTTATTGTTTGTTACTGTCATCCACTAGCTGAGTAGTGTCCGACTCTTTGTGGCCTCATGTGCTACAGCACACTCAGCTCCTCTGACCTCCACTGCCTCCCAGAGTTTGCTCAGATTCATTTCCATTGAGTCGATGATGTGTCCAACAATCTCATCCTCTGCCACCCTCTTCTCCTTTTGCCTTCAATCCTTCCCAGTATCACGGCCAGGGGATTAAGAGATCAACAGATAACCACTTTAATGTTTCTATTTTTAGATCCTGAAAATATTTTAAACTTAATAGAGAGAGGTGAGTCTGACTGTGAGAATTCAAAAACAGATTATATTTATCAGTTAAAATAATTGATATGTAGCAAATGAAATTACTCTGATTGGACCTACCACAGAAGTTATGCTACCTACTGGTACAATCTGCTTCTCTCATTTATAAAAGACTAGAAAGAATAAGAATATGTTAATTTCAAAAAGAAATTAGATTATTCCTATATGTATCATTTCAGTAGGATGAGACATTAACTTCACTTAGGAGTAGATTAATTCATCCAAAGAACATTTAATAATTTTTATTAATAATTTACTCAGACAGCTTTTAAAGTCATTCATAATGCACATTTCCTCTCTTGTAATCTACAGTTGAATATATTTGAGTAATTTAAACAAATATAACTTATTTTTATTAGTCTAAGATGGTATAAAGTACATGCCATCTACTTACTTATGTGCAGGCTAATGAGTTTTATTCATTGAATAAGTAATCAATACTGCATATTCAATTCTGTCCAGCCTTTCTGGTGAAAATTAAGTAGTGCTGTTCAAATTATTTAGTCTTTTTCCTCTCAAAATCTCATTTTCTTTAATAGAAAAACTGTCCATGAGCATGATTTTCACTGCTGCCTGGGAGATTATCATCATAAATGATGTGATAGAAACTTTAGATTGAACTGTAACTCAAAGATAATGTTTTTATTTTACTCTGCAATAGATAACTTGTATCTTGACTCTTTTGGGAGGAGCTGGCTTAATCATCAATGTATTAGTACTGTACACATTTCACTGTTATGCCTTTCTAGTTTTTTAATGTATGAAATTATTAATCATCATTTATATTTTTCAGCAAAGTAATCAATACTAGCTAATGCAGTATTAAACTTGGAATTAATCACTTTTCAGAGATAGCATCTTTTTCTTCTTACAATTTAAATTCTAATGTGAAAGTGAAGTCGCTCAGTCGTGACCAACTCTTTGCAATCCTATGGAGTGTAGCCTACCAGGCTTCTCCATCCACGGGATTTTCCAGGCAAGAGTACTGGAGTGGGTTGCCATTTCCTTCTCCAGGGGATCTTCCCGACCCAGGGATTGAACCTGGGTCTCCCGGATTGTAGGTAGACATCTGAGCCATGAGGGAAGTCCATATTTGAATATCATTCCTATTTAATAAGCATATTAAATACTGCTTCTGTATTTATGAAATATCTATTTTGCTTTTCTCCCAAATCATTTGAGAAAGCAATGTCTAGAAAACCAACTCTCAAAGCCACATCAGTTAAAATCATAAGGTGCTAATAAAGAAAATTTTGGCTGGTTATGAAGACATTTTTATGTTAGAAGGTTTAACACACTGCATATCCACCTGCCAATAATTGCATAACACTTGCTCAAAGTGCACTTGTAATCCATGCACATTTTCTTGTGCAGTTCAAGCAACATGCTAGCTCACATTACTTTTATACATCAAAATTTACTGTACATGCAGTGT
Organism: Muntiacus reevesi; assembly: GCF_963930625.1. NCBI lineage: Eukaryota > Metazoa > Chordata > Mammalia > Artiodactyla > Cervidae > Muntiacus > Muntiacus reevesi. Next base: position 51,394,132 of record NC_089264.1, read on the forward strand.
ATTGCCCACTGTGGAACTTTAGAATAGAAAAAATATATACACCTAGAATTTTTGAGACGGGTCGTCTTTTGCTGATTCTGTCAGAATAGCCAGTTTTGTGCTTTTCATTCACTTTCAAGAGAGATTTTTCTACCGTGGTGCAGAACTAATGGTGCTGGGGAGCTTAAGTCTTCATTTAAAGGCCTACAGATGCATTGAATCTTGATCATTAAAGTGATTTTTCTTGCTCATATAAAGTAATTTCTGTTCACAGCATTTAGCAGAGTCATTGTCTCAGAGAAGACATTAAAAATATTGGTTTAATAAAATTTAGTTTAAAAAATAGCCAAAACAGAAGAAAAGCAGTAGGCATTTATTTCTGAAAGAGATGGATTTGAGGGGATAAATCTTCAAATATATAAAGGGTTAATAAAATAAAGGTTAGGGTATATCTTGATAGATAGATAGATAGTATATACCTAGGATTAATGAAAGTCTGCCAGGCTCCTGTGTCCATGGAATTCTCCAGGCAAGAACTCATGCAGTGGGTTGCCATTTCCTCCTACAGGGGATCTTACCAAACCAGGGATCAAACAAGCATCTCTTATGTCTCCTGCATTGGCAGGTAGTTTTTGTTTGTTTTTTTTTTTTTAACCACTGAGTCACCTGGGAAGCCCTATAGCAAACACAGTGTATCCTACTCACTAAAATAAAAGACCATCAAAAGACCATTGCAATTAGAGGCAGAGCAATATGAGAGAGAAGAATTTAGATTCTGGAGTCTCACTCCCTGGATCCAAAAAGAGCTCTAATTCTTACTAAGTCTCATATTGGACATTAATAGCCTGATATTTCTAGGTGTTAATTTTCTGACAAAAGTTGAATAGTACTTGTTTTTATGAGAGTCAAATGATATGATGTTCATAAAATTCTTGGACTTCCCAGGTGGCGCTAGTGGTAAAGAATCCACCTGCCAACACAGGAAACGTGTGCTAAATAAAAAATCATTGTTAATAATTTGACATTAAATCTGAATAATATTTACCTCATAGTATCTTCAAATATCAATTTGAGTCACAAAAATTTTCATTTGAGCTCATTAGAAAATTTAGTGGGATATTTAATAAAATCACTCTACTCCTTTTATTGAAAAACTTCCTCAAACACTGACCTTTAGTTTGGAGTTAGCATTTAAACATTTAAATATCCATTTATGTATAAGTATATCCCTCAAGTTTGATAGGTTGAAATTTTATTTCTATTCAGTTCTACATATTTTATAAATGTTTTTATGATTTATCCTTTAACCTGTGAATTACTTGAAGGTATATAATTAAGTTTTTAAATATTTGAGTGGTTTCTAGATTTCTTGTTTTCATTGACTTTAATTTTCATTCTATTTTAGTAAAAAAAAAAAAAAAACAAACCTCTGTAACCATTTAATCCTGTAAAAGTTCTTCAAATTTTGCTTTTATGGCTCAGTATATGGTATAAATTAACAACAACAACAACAACAAAAACCCATGAATTTTCAAAAATGTGTTTATTTGTAATCAATAATTGTTGTTCAGTCATCAGTCGTGTCGGACTCTTTGTGACCCCATGGACTGCAACCAGCCAGGCTTCCCTGTCATTCACCATCTCCCAGAGCTTGCTCAAACTCATGTCCATTGAGTCAGTGATGCCATCCAACCATCTCATGCTCTGTCATCACTTTCTCATTCTGCCTTAAATCTTTCCCAGCATCAAAGTCTTTTCTAATGAGTCAGCTCTTTGCATCAGGTGGCCAAAGTATTGGAGCTTTAGCATCAGTCCCTCCAATGAGTATTCAGGATTGATTTCCTTTAGGATTGACTGGTTTGATCTCCTTGCAGTCCAAGGGACTCTCAAGAGTCTTCTCTAACATGACAGTTCAAAAGCACCAATTCTTTGGCATTTAGCCTTCTTTATGGTTCAACTCTCATAGCTTTTCTTCTGAGGAGCAATTACCTTTTAATTTCATGGCTGCAGTCACCATCTGCAGTGATTTTGGAGCCCCAGAAAATAAAGCCTTTTGCTGTTTCCAGTGTTTTCCCATCTATTTTCCTTGAACTGATGGGATTGGATGCCATGATCCTGGTTTTTGAATGCTGAGTTTTAAGCCAGCTTTTTCACTCTTCTCTTTCACATTCATCAACCAGTTCTTTAGTTTCTTTTCATTTTCTGCAGTTAGGGTGGTGTCATCTGCATATCTGAAGTAACTGATAATTCTCCCAGCAATATTGATACAAGCTTGTTCTTCACTGAGCCCAGCATTCCTCATGATGTACTCTGCATTTGAGTTACATAAGCAGGTGACAATATACAGCCTTGATGTAATCCTTTCCCAGTTTTGAACCAGTCTGTTGTTTCATATCCAGTTCTAACTGTTTCTTCTTGATCTTCATACAGGTTTCTCAGGAAGCAGGTAAGGTGGTCTGATATTCCCATCTCTTTAAGAATTTTCCACAGTTTTTTGTGATCACCACAGTCAGGCTTTAGCATAGTCAATGAAGAAGATGTTTCTCTTGCTTCTATGATCCAGTAAATGTTGGCAATTTGATCTCTGGTTCCTCTGCCTTTTCTAAATATAACTTGAACATCTGGAAGTTCATGTACTGTTGAAGCCTAGCTTGGAGAATTTTGAGTGTTACTTTGCTAGTGTGTGAGATGAGTGCAATTGTGCAGTAGTTTGAACATTCTTTGGCATTGCCTTTCTTTGGGATTGGAATGAAACTGAACTTTTCCCATCCTGTGGCCACTGCTGAATTTTCCAAATTTGCTGGCATATTGAGTGGAGCACTTTAAGAGCATCATCTTTTAGGACTGAAATTGCTCAGCTGGAATTCTATCACCTCCGCTAGCTTTGCTCATAGTGATGCTTCCTAAGACCCACCTGACTTCAAACTCCAAGATGTTTGGCTTTAAGTGAGTGATTACACAAGTCAATAGTAGTGCTACATTAACTACCAATATGTCAAGGATAACTGTTAGTTTGATATCTCATGACAGTTTTGTTTTATTTAGTAGTATTATTTTCTTGTAGAAAGGTATTATATTCTCCATTTATGAATGTGAAATAGTAAGTAGTCCATGTAATTAGTGTAAAGTGAGTGAAGAGAAAAAGAGAGCAACCCAGGCAGTCAGGCAAGAAAAGGGAAATTTATTAGAGGGAAAAGAGAGTGTGATGCTCTTAAGAAGAACCAGCATCCTCCCTTTCTGACGGGGTCCTTCTTATACCCCACCAATGAAAACTCCAAAGGGATGGTCACATAGCCAGAAAAAATAGGTGCCAGTGAGATAATAGGATGCCATTTGGGCAATTTGGTCAGTTTCAAGGATCACTGTGATTTATTCTTTGTTTGCGAGGAGACATCTTATCAATGAGACCCCATGTGGACCCTATCAATTAGACTTCACATATTTATGTGTTCTTAAGAAATGACCCACGTATTACAAAGGCTATAACTCAGAAACCACCAAAAGTAAGAAATACATAGGGTCAGGCATGGAAAGGAAGGTGGCCCTTCCATCCCTCTCTGCCACAGCCCAGCCCCTTAAGTGTTTGAGGACCCAGAAGCGCTCTCAGCCCCTTTAGTTAGGGCTTGTTATGGAGATTTGCTTATGTAAGTGTAAAGATTAAATCAATACTTGTTAGTGATCAGTTCCACCTCCAGCCCCTGTCCATCAACAGAGGATGGAGAGAAGGGCTGAAAACTTCAACCCTCTCTCTATATAACTGTTTACCCTGGCAACCGCTCCCCCATCCTGTAGCTACGCAGCAGCCCCCTTCAAGCCCCACTCAGCCACCTCATTAGCATACAAAGACACATTACTTGAGAAATTCCAAGGATTTTAGGAGCTGTATGCAAGGAAACAAGGACATAGATGAAATATACATTTCTTTTGTCACAAAGGGACTCTCAGTTACAGCGCTGGATAAGGAACTATGACTGTGTTCTCCAGGAGGAGGTAAATGCTGGAAATCAGCCTCAAATATTTGATGCTGTTTCTCCCTTAAGTTTAGGAACCAAGGGGCAAAAATGACAGCAACACCACTTACTATCTCGTTAGTGACTCACTTGCAATAGTGTACTTCTTGTCCTTGCAACCTTAACTCTGCTGGTCTCGAGGTCTTAGTTCCAAAAGGAAGGATGTTTCCGCCAGGAGACACAACAATGATTTATTGAACTGAAAATTAACTGCCACTCAGCCTCTATCGGGCTTCTCATGCCTCCAAATCAATGCAAAAGAAGGGAGTTATCATGCTGGCTTGGATGATTAATTCTGACTACCAAAGGGAAATCAGGCTACTACCCCACAGTAGAACTAAGGAAGAATATAATACAGAAGACCCGAGGTGTCTGTTAGCCTTACTGCACCCTTGACTGCAGATTCACACAGAAGTAAGCAGCAGCTGGAAGCAAGATGTTAGTTTCCTGGCCTGAGAGTCCTAACCACTGAACCACAAGGGCCAGCAGTTAGGCTAGAGTCCCTAGTCCTTGCCTGCCTAAGTCAAGAACAAATTCAGAAGGTACTGAGAGGTAAGTTAGTTGAAAAGAAAAGTACATGCAGAAAGGTGCACTGGCAAGCTCAGAGAGAGAATTGCACCTTTGGAAAAATTAAATCCTTTATAAGTGGGTAGTTTTCCTGATCTTTATCTTCCCTCAGGCAAATCATCTTGCACTGGTAAGTTGGTCTCAGGACCCTCTTCTGAGGTCCTGCACATGCACTCATCAGCCAAGATGGATCTCGAAGTGAAGGCTTAGGGGAAGAGCAAGACTCATTTGGCCTGGACTTATCCCCTGACTTTTGACCCCGAGGAGCCTCTCTGTGCATGCATAGCGTCCCTCTTTTCCCAAAAAAGGCAGGAAGTGGGGTTCCCTTAATCCTTTACTGAAACAGGGTTTTGACCTTCTTTATCCTTCCCATGACTATTAACTTGACTATTGCCATGACTATTACCTTGAGGTGTATACAAGAGACAAAGACTGGCTATTTACTCAGTTTCTGTTTTTATTTCCATTCTGGAGAGTAAGAAGGAGACTGATTGTAAATTCCTCAACTCAAGCCCACTTATATATTATCTCAGAAAGTGCAAACAGGAGGCTAGTGGTAAATATTCACTGTGAGGTCCGCTTCTTCCTTCCCAATGAAATACGAATAGTAGGCCAGTTATTGTCTAACCTAGAGCCCATCTATCTACTGCCTTACTGTGTGATTAAAATCAGTGGAAAACTACAACACCCAATCTGGGCTGGACAACCAATGTCCCAGACTCTTCAGGGATGAAGGTTTGGGTCAACTCACCAGGTGAAGAACTGTGACTTCTTGAAGTGCTTCCTTAAGGCAAAGAGAATATGGAATGGCTATTGGGAAAAGTTATTTATGAATACCAGTTATGACTACATGGACAGTTACAGAAACAAGGAATGTAATTGTCATGAAGATTTCCTCCTAAATTTGTCTAGAATATGTTCATTCCAATGCCAAAGAAGAGCGGTGCCAAGCAATGTTCTAACTACTGTGCAATCGCACTCATTTCACATGCTAGCAAGGTAATGCTCAAAATCCTTCAAGCTAGACTTCAACAGTTCATAAACCAAGAACTTCCAGATGTAAAAGCTGGGTTTAGAAAAATCAGAGGAACCAGAGATCAAATTGCCAACACACAATGGATCATAGAAAAAGAAAAGGAATTCCAGAAAAAAACACCTATTTCTGCTTCATTGACTATTCAAAAGCCTTTGACTGTGTGAATCACAACAAACTGTGGAAAATTCTTAAAGAGATGGGACTACCAGACCACCTTACCTGCCTCCTGAGAAGCCTGTATGCAAGTCAGGAAGCAACAGTTAGAACTGGACATGGAACAACGAACTGGTTCAAAATTGGGAATGGAGTATGTCAAGTCTTTATATTGTCATCCTGCTTATTTAACTTACATGCAGAGAATATGTCATGAGAAATGCTGGGCTTGATGAATCACAAGCTGGAATCAAGATTACTGAGAGAAATGTCAATAACCTCAGATATGCAGGTGATAACACCCTAATGGCAGGAAGCAGAGAGGTACTAAAGAGCCTCTTGATGAAAGTGAAAGAGGATAGTGAAAAAGATGGCTTGAAATTCAACAGTCAAAAAATGAAGATACTGAAATTTAGTCCCATCACTCCATGGCAAATAATGGGGAAAAAGTGGAAGCAGTAGCAGATTTTCTTTTGTCAGTTTCCAAAATCACTACTCCTTGTATGGATGCTATCATAAAAGCAGACAGCATATTAAAAAGCAGAGACATTACTTTGCCAACAAAATATAGTCAAAGCGATTGTTTTTCCAGTAGTCAGGTATGGATGTTAGAGTTGGACCGGAAAGAAGGCTGAGTGCTGAAGAACTGATGCCTTCAAACTGTGATGCTGGAGAAGATTCTTGAGAGTTGCTTGGACTGCCAGGAGATCAAACCAGTCGATCCTAAAGGAAATCAACCCTGAATATTCACTGGGAAGACTGATGCTGAAGTTCTAATACTTTGGCCACTTGATGCAAAGGACCAACTTACCAGAAAAGACCCTGATTCTGGGAAAGATTGAGGGCAGGAGGAAAAGAGGTGACAGAGAATGAGATGGTGGGATAGTATCATCAACTCAATGATGTCCATTGACAAAAAGTTTGAGCAAACTCAGGGAGATAGTGAAAAATAGGGAAGTCTGCATGCTGCAGTTCATAGCATCACAGGGAGTCAGATATGATTTAGCAACTAAACAACAAAAACAAATGTGTATGGAAAATGATTTTTCTTATCCCCTTATCATGTAACATAAAACATATTGACTTTATATACAGTACTTAAGTTTTGGGATGTCAGAGAGGCAACCTCAGTTAAGAACTTTGTCTCTTATTCTGGGGAAGAGCGAAGTCATTTTTAGTTGTATGCGGGATAGTTGTATCATGTCAGGTGGAAGTGTGACCTTGTCATTATTTTTATTTGGAGGTTAAATACACTTTAAGGAGACGTATATGGGTGCCAAGTTGACAAGGGATAGACTTGTGATGGTTAATTTTGTGTGTCAAGTTGACTGGTCTGTACATTGCTCATCTATTTGGTCAAACATTATTCTGGATTTTTTTTGTTAGAGTGTTCTCAGATGAGATTACCATTAAAAAAAAATTAAAACCTATTAAAGAGGGATGATAAATAGGTGACATTAAGGATGTAGTCAAGCTCTATAGTAAGGTCTTCAAATACTTAAATAATGCAATTGCTATTTTGGAAAGAATGGTCTTAACAAAAGAAGTTTTTAGATCAATATTAGGAGTTTGAATTGTTGTGTTTGTTGGAACTCTCCATGAAATGTCTTGCACTGAGCAGGATTTAAGAAATATTGGCCAATGTCATCTCACTAAGATAAAGAGAAAGCCCTGGTTCAAATTTCCCCTGTTGGTAACTTTTAATCTCCAAAAAATTTAGATCATTCAGTTATACCCCAAATCTTGAGATTTAAATCAAAATTTGAATAAAGCCTGCACCCACCATAATGTGGGTAAACTTCGCCCAATCAGCTGAAGCCCTGAGTAGGACAAAAAACCAGCATCCTGAACATTAAAGAAAATTCTCCCAAGAGATTGGTGATGACTACAAGAGATGAAGGATGTGAAAAGGTACAAACTTCTAGTCATAAAAAGGTAAGGGATGTACAGCATGATAACTATAGTTAATAATACTTTATTGAATATTTGAAAGTTGCACATAGAGTAGATCTTAAAAGTCCTCATCATAAGAAAAAAAATTGAAATGTCCATATGTTTATGAATGTTAACTAGACTAATTGTGATGATAATTTCACAATATATAAATATGAATATTGAATCACTATGTTGGGCACTTGAAAGTAATATAATGTTGTATGTCAATTATACCTCACTGAAATAAAAGAAAGAATTCTTCAGTAGATTGGATTTCCTTAAGTTTTTCCTGATTACCCAGTAAACTGGCTAGGAAGAAGACAATACGTATGCATGCATGCATGTATGTAGAACTGATACTGTCTCAATCTAGGGCATGGTGTAGGCATTTTATATGTGTTAGGGGCACTGACTTTCCATACAGTGGAAAATTCGCATATAACTTTACAGTTGGCCCTCTATACCTACATTTTCACATCCTCAGATTCAATCATTTATGGACAGTATAGTATTGTACAATGTATTTATTGAAAAATATCTGCATATAAGTGGACCCACACAGTTTAAATCTGTGTTGTTCAAGGTTGATTGCATATTAATATCTCTCATCAAAGTAACTAATTTGCCATAAACATCTTGTTTCTCTTAAAACATCAGTTTTCTTCTTTTATTTTTTTTCTCTCTTAAGTGGGCCATGCATTTCATGCTTAGGAAAGAAAAGTACATATCTTTGTTAATGTATCATTTACTGAAAAAAGAAAAAAAGTTTAAAATCTATTCTCAATAAGGAAAAAAAATGATGAAGTTAATTATTTGGGCATATTTCATTAAAGAAATCAACCTAGTATTCCTTTTATCATAATCCAGTGTATCTTTTCAGTTGCCTTTTACAAAATTCTGTCAGAAATGATGATTTTTACTCAAGAAAATTTTCTCCTAGTAGTAAAATTTCCCATTTATGGTGTTTTTATGGGCAATCTTGTTAATTCCTTTTCAAAATATTTTCTTATAGATATAATCTTTTGAAATTTTTACAGCTAATCACTTATATGTTAATAATGTAAGCAATTATAATAAAAGCTTATGCTAACCTTTCCTAAAATAGTAAAAAAAAAAATCTATGGTTGGATGTTTAGGCTATTTCAGAGTAGATTAACTTTTTAGTTAATCTTAAACAAACTGATAAACTTTTGCAGTGACCCCTGAAGCAGCATAGTATACTCTGGCATCAAATTTTTAAGTGGATTTTGCATTTGTTGAAATGAATAGCAAAGGGACAGTATATGGGATATCAATTAAAGGGAAATAAATATTTCAAGATAATTTATAATTATGGAATATATAATTTTTCATCCATCCATTTGCTTTGAATTTTTCATCCATTTGCTTTCCAGTGTAAGAACATTGACTTTGCAAGTTTTTTAGGTAGTAGAAAAGAGTGTTTATTGGGGGGAGGGTTGTTTTTTCTTTTTGCAACACTGAGGAAAACAGAGCAATTCAGAAAAGGCTGTACAAGCAGTAGTCTACAATTACATGGACTTGGAAAAACCACCTCAAATATCTGAATCTCTGTTTCTTTACATATGACATGAAAATAATTATGCCTACCCAGCAGATTGTTCTAAAGTTTAATAATAAAGCGTATGCATATCTGTACCATGTCTGTAAACTCGGTTTATATTTAGCATGTAATTTCACACTATGGAGTGTAACTCTACAAATCCTCAAAAGAGAGTGAAATATGACTAGAGATAAACAACTACTCTATGTCCTTCAATACATATCTAGCTACTCTGTTTAGTTAAGCAGTAGAGGGACCATGTAAAATTAACCACTTAAATGTATGTGTTTTACCTATCAAGGAGTTATATGTTGCCTAATATTGAGACAAATATTTAAAATTTTATGAAAAATTCTATCTGAAATACTGTGAAAAATGTATAAGTATCCTTTTTCCAACTTGGAATAGTAAGATTTAGAGAAAGTTACTGTTAATAGCTTTTGTGTGTTTATGATACATTAAGGTAGCCAAATTTCAGTAAGAGAAACTAAGGCCCATAAGCAAAGAGAAGGCAATGAGAGAGGGATATGAAATTCCACCAACATCTGACACATTGGTTCTAGTGTTATCACAGACCCAAATATATCACTGGGATATATTCTGTCTTTACATTTCTTTGGCTCCTCAGGTGACACTAGTGGTAAAGAACCCACCTGTCAATGCAGGAGATTTAAGAGATGCCGGTTCAATCCCTGAGTTGGGAAGATCCCCTGGAGGAGGGAGCAGCAGCCCACTCCAGTATTCTTGCCTGGAGAATCCCATGGACAGAGGAGCCTGGTGGGCTACCACCCATAGGATCACAAAGAGTTGGACATGACTGAAGTGACTTACCTTGGCACAAGTAACAGATTATTTTTCTCAAAGTTATGAATGCTGATTAAAATAGAGGAGGATGTATGATCTTATATATTGCTCTACTGAATGGATCAATAACTCACACACATACACACTCACACACAAATGTTTATTTTCCACTATTGAAAGTACAGACATCAGAAACATATTACAGATTTGACATTTAGGGATATGCATGGAAAAGCAGATGCTGGATGTTTCCCTGTCAAGTCCAAACCATGCAAATTTCTAAGATGTTAGTTCTGTTGTGTTTTTGTTTTTGGTTCTCAATTATTTGCCTTTATAGTAGTTGATAAGGAAATCTCACACTGAATTTCAAAGCACTCCAAGTTTGGGGACATCTCTTCTTTACTATATCTCCAAAACATTAACACAATACATGACAAATATTAAGATTTCAGAATATATTTACTGCATACATAGTGAATACCGATATGTGGTGTGGAAAGGTGTTAATGCATCAATGGATAGGCAATGTAGGATAGGCTATATGGGATCAAAACCTAGATTGGTAATTTGATTATCCTTCCTATTCCCAGAATGTTTGATTAAATGCATTGTGGTCTATGTCTTTCTAGAGTAACCTCAATGGTAAAAAAATGTATGGTTGTCTCAACTCCTACTGTTAATTGGTTACAAAGATGTTGTTAGCAGTCTTTACCCTAAGATGAACAATCCTCAAAAAATCAAGCTTGTTGGTGATCTCTCTTCTTTCATTACCCAGGAATATCTGATGTGTAACACTAAGCCTCAGGATAGCATATAGAGAATCCCCTGGTGGTGGTGGTTTAGTTCCCTAGGTAAGCTTTAATGTCTAGTTAAAAGAACACCTGGGCATCTTGGTAAACAGAGTTCATCAGTGATTAATTCACACTAACAGATGTTCTGTAATTATTCCTTGGGGCAAAGCCCATGTGGAACTAATACATGCTAAGTTAATTTTCTTAAATTTTAAAAATATAACTATATATTGTATATTATTACAAACAATGAACACCTGTCATGGAAACGTGCAAAATTCCTCAACATATCATCATTTTCACTAATGAGGTAACACATGTCATGTAAGTAAATATTAAATATGAAATTCACCCTCATTTAATTGTCTTAGGTCAAATGTTTCAAGTAAGTGGTGAATATGCAAGATTTCCATTACATAATTTCTAATTTCACTTTTAAATACATTGCTCATTTGAGGTTTTCTTAAATTCTGAACTGATTTTGAAATCTCCATCAAGTTCTGAAATGTTCCCTTATTACTGAAGTTCAAACTCTTATTTTTCAACCCACATCTTTATTGTTCCTCTTAGTTCTTTTCTATCAACACTACAAAATACAGATGACTTTATCTAATATCTGTATTAATCCAGTAAAGTTGATTATCATCTCATTCTTTTCTTTTACAGTTTTGCAAATTAATGGAGTCTGCCTCTAAAATAAACTTCTCATGTCTTATATCACTTTTGAAATGTGGTAGAAAATACTAAATTTATAAATTCTTAGCTATATACAGAAAAATTATAATTTTCAAAATGTTGGCCTTTTCTTTAAGGACTCAGTGGAAAAACTGTTTTAGTAGAGAGATCCATGTGAACACAAGTAGTGCTTTTGAACTGTGATGCTGGAGAAAACTCTTGTGAGTCCCTTGGACTGCAAGGAGATCCAACCAGTCCATCCTAAAGGAGATCAGTCCTGGATGTTCATTGGAAGGATTGATGTTGAAGCTGAAACTCCAATGCTTTTGTCACCTGATGCGAAGAGCTGACTCATTTGAAAAGACCCTGATGCTGGGAAAGATTGAAGACAGGAGGAGAAGGGGATGACAGAGGAAGTGATGGTTGGATGGCATCACTGACTCAATGGACATGGGTTTGGGTAGACTCCGGGAGTTGGTGATGAACAGGGAGGCCTGGCGTGCTGCGGTTCATGGGGTCGCGAAGGGTTGGACACGCCTGAGTGACTGAATTGAACTGAATCTCTGATAAATGATTTTGAGCTTCCCAATACCTAATTTTTCTTTAATTTTTACTTGTTTTCCAAAAAATACATATAATATGTCTTGACATTTATATTATCTTGTCAGATTGCCTGAGAATTATTTAGCTGACTGGTCTTATTTTGGCAGTTTCTTAAAATTTATCTTTTGGGCACCCATTGGTCATCATCAAGCTTTCATTAAATCCAAATGTCAGAGTTGGCTGCATATTTAGAGTAAGAAAGAGATGATGTGAATCTGAAGAATATATCAGTTTGTACTTTGTGTGAAGGAGAAGGTAAAAATTAAAAACATTCACCCGGACAAATGCAGCTCTGAGTTCAACTGATTATTGTTAAAAGGCATATCAAAAAGTTTTAAGGGTATTTTGTATCATTTCTTTAAGGAAGAGGAAGAACTTTATCTTATGATTTAGGATTCTTACTCTGTTTATCTCTGTCTTAACACCAGAAAGTGAGACCTTCTCTACACATTTCAATACTATTTACATGGGGAATACAGAACAGTGCATAGGTAAATAACTTATTTAGAATTGTTATCACAAATATACACAGCTCAAAGTACACAAACTACATTCTCCTTGTTCATCCATTGTAAACACATTGAAACAAACTTTTATAACTCACAGAGGTAGTGTGCATGGATTAGAATATTAAAACAATATAGTGAAAAATCAAACATTTGTGTGAACTTGACTTTCTTGAAAGAATAAAAATAAAGAATTTTTTTGAGATAGGACATGATGAAGACATTACTATATTACCATCCTATCCCTGGAATACATCAGGAAAAATAATCATTAAGAAAGGAGTACTCCTTGTGATGGACTTTTAGGTAAGATATTTAAGCTGCATGTGTCATAGATTGTACATGTTCTATCTGTCCAACAAAGTTCTGATAAGCACAGCATAAAATAATATCTTTAATGTAGATATTTTGCTATAGATGTATTAAGAAGTATCAGGATATATTTATTGGTCTAACATAGAATTCAAAGCCATACTACCTTGAAATACTGTTTAGTATCATTATGGTTCTCTAGCCCTTGTCCCTGTTAGGTGTCTTACCAACTCTTCCCCGTACCCTCAGCCCCTCCAAACATACTGACTTGGCTTCCTTAGGATCTCTTAGATTAAACTTAAGGTTTAGGTTCTGATACTTAAGTTTTATTTATTTTGAAATTTTGCAGAAATCATTTTTTTTTTTAATCAAACCGTTTTATTGAGGGGCTTCGGGGGAAGACTGAAAAGCTGGGAGGACAATGACATCCGACGTCCTTCTCCGAGCCATCTGCCCAGCTCTTCAGCAGCTGAAAGGCTGCAGAAATCATTGACAGCAAAGCCTCTGAGTTACTAAGTGCTTCTGTAATTGAATAGACCCAACTAAATACACTCACACATGACCTTTTCAAAAATCAGAGGTTCCCCCCAACACTAACTCAGCCCCAGTCCTTTTCCCCTCATTACCTGCATGACTTCAGAGATGATTTTTTAAATTGGCATTTGTCGGATTCTTCTGTTGATCAAAAAATAATATTTTTTCTAGATAAAAAGGAGTTAGACATACCTAACAGAAAGCTTTATGTTGTGATTAGAAAGATTGTAAATCCCTTTGGAAGCTGAAAAAAGTATCCTGTTTTGAGAAAAGACAAAAATTATCTTTTTTTTTTTTTTTTTTTTAAGCAGGGTAGAATAATTCTTAACAGGGAAACAGTGTTTTTATACTTAAACTGTTATCTGCAAATTGCTTCATTTTCTAAATTATTTTGTTGTATGGCAAATTGTACTGTAATAGAATGAAATTATTGTTGCCTGTGCTTAGAATGAGCTGTGGGGTGTTCATGGAACTCAGTGTAATTAAAAATTCTGTTAAAGTTACAGCTTTTTGTATGTGAAGTCAGGTTGTAAATTTGTAGAAAATGATACTGAAAAGTTTGCTAAATAGCATATTAAAATTTGTTGAGTCCTCATAAGATAGTATAATATAGGTAGGTTATTTTTTTTTCAGTTATTTTGAAAAGCTATTTCAGTGATTCTAAATTACCTGTAAGAGTAACAGAGGCCAGTGAAACTTTGAAGAAATGATGATGATGCTTAGTGAATATGCTAGCTCTTCAGGATAGGCAAACCATTCATCAGCAAACAGAAAGGGCAGAGGTTAATTAAACCTCTGGTTTAGAAATAAATAAATAAAAGTTATTTACAGTGTTAATTTAGTCACCTAGGTTATCTCTTTTGGTACTAGTAGTAAATTCTCAGTCAGATGCTCAAAGGAGTCAGAATTATAGTGTCAGGGATAACACTTACTCATTTATTAAAATGGAACTAAAATAAAATACCCTCCTGCTGTAGCATTCTAATTAGTAATCCAAAAGAATCTTGTGAAGAGTAAAATGACTTCTTCTCCATTCAACTCTTTCCTATTTGTAAGCAAAAAGTTGACCACCAAGGTAAAAATACAATAAAAAATTAATTTCTGCTGCCCATGTTTACTGGAATAGCATTAGAAAGAACAAAAAATGAAGATTTTTTTTTTCTTTAAATTGCGGTAATGAATTTCTGTATGTACTAGCATAAGCAGATTGGGACAGAAACAAAAATTAATCAAAAGCTCTTACGTCTATGAGAAAGGGCTATTTCTCCTCTTTGTCTTTAAACCAATGAAAACTCATGGAAGTATAGAATTAAAACCATCTAGATCAGCCACCAACCCTGACAAGTGTGAAGTGCCTGTGAATCCTTTACAATAGCTGCAATCACTGTGGTTCTGTAGTCAGCTTCCATTCTTACAAAGGTCACAGTCTTATGTTTAGCAAGTTTTATCTAAGGTGCTTTTTAAAAAAATATTTGTCTACTTATATTTACCAACTTTTGACCTAAATTCTACTCTGAAGACAGAATAAAGTGAGCTTTCCAACTTGACAAAAATAATTATAATATGAAATGAAGAGCTATTTCAGAAACATATTGAGTATCAAAATACCAGTAGAAATATTTTTTCAGTAACCTATGATCCACATTTAGGAAGTTACATAAACTACATCTTTCTGACCTAATCCAGCTGATTTTTAAAAATTTTTGGATCTTATCTTGGAGATAAGATCCATAAGCCCTTGGAGCTCATGGCACAGATAAATAAATTGAAAATAAATTAACAGTATTCAATTATGTGAACATAGCATACTTTGTATAACAACACTTTTATTTTTGAGTATTTTAAAAATATACTGTTGATGCAAATGAACACCTTTTGCCATCCAGTCATTCACATTTCTCTCGCTATAATCTATATATAAATTCTACAAAAAATAAAATAACTCAAGGAAAATTAGGGGTATTTTGATGTAGACTATCAAATTAATTTCTAGTATATAAATTGTGAACAGAAACAATTTATGTTCTAATGCTATTTTACTACTGCCTTTATTGAATGAGGCTGTCCATTGTTTTCATCCCTAATAACAACTTTTAATTGAAAATTTTCTTTTTTTTAAACAGAAGATATTATACTTTTATTTATGTTTTTCCTTCCATTATTCTTAAGTTGGAATATATATGTGACTTTATACACACACACAAATATCATACAATGGCACTTGGTACACCAACATTAGAATGTAAGCTTGATGACAGCAAGGAATTAGTCTCTCTTGTTCTTCATCTATCTGTGGAAAATATCGCTGTGCTTCATGTTGCACATAGATATTAAGAAATGTTTAAATAATGAAGGAGGAAAACAAAGCTTGAGCAATGAACTTATTTGCTTAAAAAAGTTAAAATGATCATTAAGAAATCAATAATGCAGAAGAGGACTTGTTATGATTAGCAATATTCTCCCAATTAGAAATACCCCTTAATCAAATGAACTAGCCATCTGTGCATGTGATGTGTTTTATGATAAAAATATAATGAGTTTGTTTATTCCAAAGGCATAAATCACAGTATGAACCTTTCTATGTCAAGTAGTATTAACTCACATTTGGGGACAGTAACAGGGAAAAGAAACAAAGGCTGAACTATTACCAAAATGGTTCCTTGTATGTTTGAAGAGGTGAACCAATTTGAATTAATCATAAGTAGTTTGGCAAACAACTCCACTGTTCTTGCACAGAAAACTCCATGGACAGAGGAGCCTGGCCAGCTATAGGCAAAGGATCACAAACAGTAGGAAACGACTGAGCAACTGAGCATGCATGCATATACACCAGTGCAAGCGCGCGCACACACACACACACACACACACACACACACACAGAACCAAAAATGCTTGTTGGAAAACAAAAAATTCAGATTCTAGACCACAAATCATGCCTGCAAAATATATATTGGACTGAAGTGTCAGAAATACGCTCCCCTCTACCATACACATAGATGACTTAAAAACTAGGCAGCTGAGTGCTTTATTGATTACACCAAACAAAGCCTTTGACTGTGTAAATCACAAGCAGCGGAAAATTCTCCAAGAGATGGGAATACCAGACTACCTCACCTGCCTCCTGAGAAGCCTGTATGCAGGTCAAGAAGCAACAGTTAGAACCTGACATGGAACAACAGACTGGTTTCAAATAGGGAAGGGAGTACGTCAAGGCTGTATATTGTCACCCCGATTACTTAACTTATATGTGGAGTACATCATGCGAAATAGCTGGCTGGCTGAAGCACAAACTGGAATCAAGATTTCCGGGAGAAATATCAATAACCGCAGATATGCAAGGATGAAGGCAAGGGCAACCCAGTCCAGAGCTCTTGCCTGGGAAATCCCGTGGACGGAAGAGCCTGTTGGGCTGCCGTCTGTGGGGCGTACAGAGTCGGACACAACTGACGCTACTTAGCAGCAGCAACAGGAGCAGATATGCATATGACACTCTCTTTATAGCAGAAAGCAAAGAAATAAAGAGTCACATGATAAAAGTCAAAGAGGAGTGTGAAAAAGCTAGCTTTAAACTCAACTTTCAAAAAACTTTAAGATCATGGCATCCGTCTCAACAGTTCAGCCCAGTTCAGTTCAGTCATTGGCTCTTGTCCGACTCTTTGTGGTCCCATGGACTGCAGCAGGCAAGGCCTCCCTGTCCAACACCAACATCCAGAATGTATTCAAACTCATGTCCATTGAGTCGGTGATGCCAACCAATCATCTCATCCTCTGTCGTCCCCTTCTCCTCCTGCCTTCAATCTTTCCCAGCATCAGGCTCTTTTCAAATGAGTCAGTTCTTTGCATCTGTTCAGTTCAGTTCAGTCACTCAGTCCTGGCCGACTCTTTGTGACCCCATCAACTGCAGCATGCCAGGCCTCCCTGTCTACCACCAACTCCCTGAGTCCACCCAAACCTATGTCCATTAAGTCGGTGATGCCATCCAACCATCACATCCTATGTCGTCCCCTTCTCCTCCCACCCTCAATCTTTCCCATCATCGGGGTCTTTTCAAATGTCAGTTCTTTGCAGCAGGTGGCCAAAGTATTGGAAATTCAGCTTTGAAATCAGCCCTTCCAATGAATATTCAGGACTGATTTCCTTTAGGATAGACTGGTTTGATCTCCTTGCAGTCCAAGGGAATCTCAAGAGTCTTCTCCAACACCACAGTTCAAAAGCATCTATTCTTCGGTGCTCAGCTTTCTTTATAATCCAACTCTCAAATCCATACATGACTACTGGAAAAATCATAGCTTTGACTAGATAGACCTTGTTGGTAAAGTAACATCTCTGCTTTTCAATATGTTGTCTAGGTTGGTCATAACTTTTCCAAGGAGCAAGTGTCTTTTAATTTCATGGCTTCAGTCACCATCTGCAGTGATTTTGGAGCCCCCCAAAATGGAGTCTTTCACTGTTTCAATCGTTTCCCCATCTATTTGCCATGAAGTGATGGGATCAGATGCCATGACCTTAATTTTCAGAATATTGAGTTTTAATTCACCTTTTTCACTTTCTCTTCCACTTTGATCAAGAGGCTCTTTAGTTTTTCTTTGCTATCTGCCATAAGGATGGTGTTATCTGATTACTTGAGGTTATTGATATTTCTCTCAGAAATTTTGATTCCAGCTTTTGCTTCATCTAACCCAGCATTTTCCAGCCTTGATGTAATCCTTTCCCTATTTGGAAACAGTCCTTTGTTCCATATCCAGTTCTAACTGTTGCTTCTGGACTTGCATACAGATTTCTCAAGAGGCAGATCAGGTGGTCTGGTATTCCCATCTCTTTCAGAATTTTCCAGAGTTTATTGTGATCTACACAGTCAAAGATTCTGGCATAGTCAATAAAGCAGAAGTTTTATTGCAACTTTTATTGAATTAAGATGTTTTTCTGCAACTCATTTGCTTTTTTTGATAATCCAATGGATTTTAGCAATTTGATCTGTGGTGGATTTTCTAAATAAACTTGAACATGTGGAATTTCACAGTTCACATATTGTTGAAGCCTGGCTTGGAGAATTATGAGCATTACTTTACTAGTGTGCAAGGTGAGTGCAATTGTGCAGTAGTTTGAATACTCTTTGATATTGCCTTTCTTTGGGATTGGAATGAAAACTGACCTTTTCCAGTCCTATGGCCACTGCTGACTTTCCCAAATTTGCTGGCATATTGACTTCAGCACTTTCACAGCATCATCTTTTAGGATTTGAAATAGTTCAACTGGAATTCCATTGTCCCCATTAGTTCTGTTTGTAGTGATGTTTCCTAAGGCCCACTTGACGTCCCATTCCAGGATGTCTGGCTCTAGATGAGTTATCATATTATCATGATTATCTGCATCATGAAGGTCTTTTTTGTATAGTTCTTCTGTGTATTCTTGCCACCTCTTCTTAATATCTTCTTCTTCTGTTAGGTCCATACCATTTCTGTCCTTTATTGAGCCCATCTTTGCATGAAATGTTCCCTTGGTATCTCTAATTTTCTTGAAGAGATCTCTAGTCTTTCCGATTCTATGGTTTTCCTCTATTTTTTTTTCATTGATAACTGAGGAAGGCTCTCTTATGTCTCCTGCTATTCTTTGGAACTCTGCATTCAGATGGGTATATCTTTCCTTTTCTCTATTGTTTTTCACTTCTTCTCTTTTCACAGCTGTTTTTAAGGCCTCCTCTGATAACCATATGACCTTTTTGCGTTTATTTTTCTTGGGTATGGCCTTTATCTTTGCCTCCTGTACAATGCCATGAACCTCCATCCATTTCTTTTGGCACTCTGTCTATCAGATCTAGTCTTTTGAGTCTATTTGTCACTCCCACTGTATAGTCATAAGGGATTTGATTTAGGTCATACCTGAATGGTCTAGTGGTTTTCCCTACTTTCTTCAGTTTAAGTCTAACTTGGCAATAAGGAGTTCATGGTCTCGGCTATAGTCAGCTCCTGGTCTTGTTTTTGCTAACTATATAGAACTTCTCCATCTTTGGCTGCAAAGAATATAATCAGTCTGATTTCAGTATTGACCATCTGGTGATGTCCAGGTGTAGAGTCTTCCCTTGTGTTGCTGAAAGAGGGCATTTGCTATGACCAGTGTGTTTTCTTGGCAAAACTCTATTAGCCTTTGCCCTGCTTTATTCTGTACTCCAAAGCCAAATTTGCCTGTTACTCCAGGTATCTCTTGACTTCCTATTTTTGCATTCCAGTCCCCTATAATGAAAAGGGCATCTTTTGGGGTATTAGTTCTAGAAGGTCTTGTAGGTCTTCATAGAACACTTCAACTTCAGCTTCTTCAGCATTACTGGTCGGTGTATAGACTTGGATTACTGTGATATTGAATGACTTGTCTTGGAAACAGAGATCATTCTGTCATTTTTGAGACTGCATCCAAGTACTGCATTTCAGACTCTTTTGTTGACCATGAGGGCTACTCCTTTTCTTCTAAGGGATTCTTGCTCATAATAGTAGATATAATGGTCATCTGAATTAAATTCACCTATTCCAGTCCACTTTATTTTGCTGATTCCTACAATGTCAATGTTCACGCTTAGCATCTCCTGTTTGACCACTTGCAATTTACCTTGATTCATGGACCTAACATTCCTGGTTCTTATACAATATTGCTCTTTACAGCATCAGACTTTACTTCCATCACCAGTCACATCCATAGGTGGGTGTTGTTTTTGCTTTGGCTCTATCTCTTCATTCTTTCTGGAGTTATTTCTCCACTGATCTCTACTGATTTCTCCAGTAGCATATCGGGTACCTACTGACCCAGGGGGTTCATCTTTCAGTGTCCTATTTTTTGCCTTTTCATAATGTTCATGGGGTTCTCAAGGCAAGAATACTGAGGTGGTTTGACATTCCCTTCTCCAGTGGACCACATTTTGTCAGAACTCTCCACCATGACATGTCCATCTTGGGTGGCCCTACATGACATGGCTAACAGTTTCATTGAGTTACACAACAAACAAAATAAAACTACAAAACATAGTTTTGGATGTTTTAGCCACAGCAGTCAGAGAAGAAAAGGGAATAAAAGGAATCCAGATTTAAAAAGAAGTAGTAAAACTCTGTTTGCAGATGACATGATCCTCTACATAGAAAAATGCTAAAGACACCACCAGAAAATTACTAGAGCTAATCAATAAATATAGTAAACTTGCAGGATATAAAATTAACACACAGAAATCCCTTGCATTCCTATATACTAACAATGAGAAACCAGAAAGACAAATTAAGGAAACAATTCTATTCACCACTGTAATGAAATAATAAAATACGTAAGAATAAATCTACTTAAAGAAAAGACCTATATATAGAAAACTATAAAACACTGATAAAGAAATCAAAGATGACACAAATAGATGGAGAAATATACCATGTTCATGCATCAGAAGGATCAATATAGTGAAAATGAGTATACTACCTAAAGCAATCTATAGATTCAATGCAATCCTTATCAAGCTACTAACGGTATTTTTCAGAGAACTAGAACAAATAATTTCACAACTTTTATGGAAGTACAAAAACCTCAAAAAGCCAATGAAATCTTGAGAAACAAGAATGGAACTAGAGGAATCAACCTGCCTGAGTTCAGACTATACTACAAAGCTAAAGTCCTCAAGACAGTATGGTACTGGCACAAAGACGGAAGTATAGATCAATGGAACAAACTGGAAAGTCCAGAGATAAATCCACACACTTATGGACACCGTATCTTTGAAAAGGAGGCAAGAATATACAATGGAGAAAAGACAATCTCTTTAACAAGTGGTTCTGGGAAAACTGGTCAACCACTTGTAAAAGAATGAAACTAGAACACTTTCTGACACCATACACAAAAATAAACTCAAATGAATTAAAGATCTAAATGTAAGGCCAGGAACCACAAAACTCCTAGAGGAAAACAAAGGCAAAACACTCTCTGACATAAATCACAGCAGGATCATCTATGACCCACCTCCCAGAGTAATGGAAATAAAAACAAAAATAAACAAATAGGACCTAATTAAACTTAAAAGTTTTTGCACAATGAAGGAAACTATAAGCAAGGTGAAAAGAAAGTCTTCAGAATGGGAGACAATAATAGCAAATGAAGCAACTGACAATGAATTAAATCTCAAAAATATACAAGCATCTCATGTAGCTCAATTCCTGAAAAATAAACGACCCAATCAAAAATGGACCAAAGAACTAAACAGACGTTTCTTCAAAGAAGACATACAGATGACTATCAAATACATGAAAAGATGCTCGTCATCACTCATTATCAGAGAAATGCAAATCAAAACCACGATGAGGTACTATCTCATGCCAGTCAGAATGGCTACTATCAAAAATTCTATAAGCAATAAATGCTGGAGAGGGTGTGGGGAAAAGGGAACCCTCTTACACTGTTGGTGGGAATGCAAACTAGTACAGCCACTATGGAGAACAGTGTGGAGATTCCTTATAAAGCTGGCAATAGAACTGATATATGACCCAGCAGTCCCACTATGGGGCATACTCACCGAGGAAACCAGAATTGAAAGAGACACATGTACCCCAATGTTCATTGTAGCACTGCTTACAATAGCTAGGACATGGAAGCAACCTAGATGTCCATCAGCAGATGAATGGATAAGAAAGCTGTGATACATATCCACAATGGAATATTACTTGGCTATTAAAAAGAATGCATTTGAATCAGTTCTAATGAGGTGGATGAAACTGGAGCCTATTATGCAGAGTGAAGTAAGTCATAAAGAAAACACCAATACAGTATATAAATGCATATATATGGGAATTAGAAAGATGGTAACAATGACCCTATACATGAGACAGCAAAAGAAACACAGATGTAAAGAACAGACTTCTGTGGGAGAAGGCAAGGGTGGGATGATTTGAGACATAACATTGAAACTTGTGTTACCATATGTGAAATAGATAACCAGTTCAGGTTCAATGTATGAGACAGGACACTCAGGGCCAGTGAAATGGATCGACCCAGTTAGGGATAGGATGGGGAGGGGAGTGGGAGGGGGATTCAGGACGGGGAATACATGTGCTCCCATGACTGATTTATGTCAATGTATGGCAAAAACCTCTACAATATTGTAAATTAATTAGCCTCCAATTAAAATAAATTAATTTACAAAAAGATAAGCTTGTTCTGTTCTTCAGGAGCAAATATATCTTATAACTGAGATTAATAAGAGTTCAGTGACTGATAAATCTGTTGAAGACTGAAATCTAACAGCCATTCAGTCAACTGAAATGTTAATGCTAGTAAACAAAAGGGCACAGATATTCCAAAGACAATGAAAAAATTCAATGTGTATTTTTATTATTGACATTATTATTAAGGTAATACATATTTAAATTATTCACATTGAATTATGGGTGTACCTGACATTTGAGGAATTAAAGAATTTTTAGCTAAAGAAGGATGCCACATGAAGTCAAATACAGGAAGCCATGGGAAAGTACTCCGAGAGGCAATGTCTCCATGTTAGGGATGAGGAATACTTTCCATTCTGTTCTCTCTTCACATCCATTTGTCCACCTGACCCATGCGAGCTTCACGAACTTGAGTGTGATAAGGGAATTAGGTGTTTATATTTTGAAGTGTAATTTGGGAGAGTCAAGGCACCATGCCAATTGAAGAACTCTCTCCAGTGTCTGTTGACTCCTGAGTTGGCCAGATGCTCTTGCTAAAACTTCTGGCAATTCCTGCTTTTCACTTTTTTTTTTCTCTCTCTTACGCATCATTTCATCACAAACTGATGGGAAAACAATGGAAACAGGTACAGACTTTTTATTTTGGGGGCTCCAAATCATTGCAGATGGTGACTGCAGCCATGAAAATAAAAGATTCTGCTCCTTGGAAGAAAAGATATGACCAATTTAGACAGCATATTAAAAAACAGAGACATTACTTTGCCTACAAAGGTCCATTATCATCAAAGCTATGGTTTTTTCAGTAGTCATGTGTGGATGTGAGAGTTGAACTATAAAGAAAGCTGAGTGTTGAAGAATTGATGCTTTTGAAGTGTGGTTTTGGAGAAGACTCTTGAGAGTCCCCTGCACTGCAAGGAGATCAAACCAGTCCATCCTAAAGGAGATCAGTCCTGGGTGTTCATTGGAAGGACTGATGCTGTGCAATACTTTGGCTACCTAATGGAAAGAACTGACTCATTTGAAAAGACCCTGATGCTGGGAAAGACTGAAGGCAGGAGGAGAAGGGGATGACAGAGAATGAGATGGTTGAATGGCATCACTGACTCAATGGACATGAGTTTGAGCAAGCTCTGGGAGTTGGTGATGGACAGGGAAGCCTGGAATGCTGCAGTCCATAGGGTCGCAAAGAGTAGGACATGACTGAGTGAACTGAACTGATGTCAGTAAAGAAGATTTTACAAATAAGAACAAAGTCAATTTGAAAAAAAAAAAAAAAGTGTACCATCTATAATTTACCTCACATAAAATAAACCCAGATTCCCTAAGTAATAAAAGACATGTGGTACCCCCAGGAGGGGTGAGACACTATTTCCAGTCATACAGAGTAACATAAGTAACTGTGGTGGTTTGGTCACCAGGTCATATCCACTTCTTTGTGACCCCACCAAGCTCCCCTGTCCATGGGATCTTCTAGGCAAGAATACCAGTGTGGGCTGCTCTTTCCTCCTCCAGGGGATCTTTCCAACCCAGAGGTTGAACCCACATCTCCTGCACTGTAGGAAGATTCTTTAACAACTGAGTTACCAGATGAAACTAGAGTCCAGTATAGAACACAGCTGCAAAACATGTGGGGTTCCCACAGTTTGGTGGATACCTCTTCATTCATAGACCAAGATAGATGAGCTAAGAAAAGATAGACGCAGGACTGGACCCGTATCTCTGAGGGTGACTAATGACAGTGTTAACAGGAAGGGAAATTTTGAATTTTCAGAAAATTTTCATGACCTTAGGAGTAGATCCCAGCTTGGTACAAAAGGGCAGCACTTGTTGAATACCTAGCAGGTCTGTAGGGGTAAGAAGATTGGAAGATTGGAATTATGGTGCCTAAGAAACTTCTCAAATTACATATACTTACACAGCACCCATATCTCTAGGGCACAGTGATTTCAAACATTTTGTGCATAAGAATCAGAGGAGAACCTATAAAAATGCAGAGTTCTAGAAATTTTCTTTTAGTTCGTCTGGGGTGGGCTTCTGAGTTTTATCACATGAAGTAAAGTGTGTTCCAGGCACAGCTGTAGGATTTCTGAGCCCTCATGGAGCCTATATTCTAGCAGGAGGTAAGGTAGAACTCTGAAGAATAAACAAATTATGTATTGTTAAAAGTTAATACAGACTATGAAAAAATAACTATAACATGGAAAACTGGAGCTTAAAAAATCAAAGCAGTAAAAGTTACAGTAAGAAATGTGGTTATGGTAGATACTGAAAAGTGATATTTGAGCAATTTGAATAACAGTCAAGTATGGCAAATGTAAGTGGTCATGGAAGACGCTCTTTGTGGAGTTGGGAGGGGAGAATCTTTATTTTTAACCAGGAAATTCTCATAAGCTTCTCCACCCTCCTCTCAGCATTTGCCTGCTGACCTAGAACTCCAAGGATGTTATTTAATGAGACAGTGGACCAATGAATAAGTTTATTACAAAAGATAGTGTGAATATTACTTACAAAAATGTTTCATGTAGAGATTAGAAAGAAATTTTCAAAAAGATTTTCAAATCCATAGTGAAATATAATGTATAAATTTAAAATATATTTAACAGATTGAGGAAAATAATTGGAGAAAAGATAATTCAACATATAATCAGGTAGAAGAAAATAAAATTTTATTAGCAAATCAAAAAATATCTAGAAAGCAGAATTGAAGGGTAGTGTAGAAACCAAAATTGAGAAACTTTCAAAAACATTGAAAAAAGGGAGAGTGAAATGAAAATATGAAATATATGATATATAGTACATATAATATGCTAAAACTAATATATACACTATGACTAATGTGTGTGTGTGTGTGTGTGTGTGTGTGTGTGTACATGTGTTAGCTGCTCAGTCATGTTTAACTCTTTGTGACCCCATGGACTGTAGTCTGCCAGGCTCCTCTGTCCATGACATTCTCCAGGCAAGAATTTTGTAGTGGGTAGCTCTTCCCTTCTCCAGGGGATCTTCCTGACCCAGGGATTTAACCCAAGTCCCCTGCATTGCAGGCAAATTGTTTTACCACTGAGCCACCAGGGAATGTAATAATGTACAACTTTTAAAGTTTTACAATCATTTATTACATTTAAAACTACAAATATGTTTTTAAAAACACAACCTACAAAATAATTAACATGTGTAAGATTGCAAATCTCAAAGATTAATTACTTCATAGTTTTATTGATGGGTTAAAATAAGCTTTTTAGAGCAACTCGAATAAAATACTAGTAAAACAAATACAAGAATAAGATGCTTGGAAAATCCAAAACAACCAAGTGAAATATACTGAAACTAATATAAACTATATTTTGTTGTAGTGTGTGTTAATTTTTTAAAGTAGTTTAATTAAATTCTAGTAATAAGCAGTTAAAATCATAATGACAGGCAGTCTTATTAAGTCACAAGTAAACAGTAGCTAGGATTAAATTGATTAAGAATTTCTGTGATCTAGTTAGATATATACATACATACATATGTGTATATATATGCATAAATATATGGACAAATTTGGTACAGTTCTATTTTTCTATTAAATTTATATTTATTCTTAAAATATGTTTATGTGTTTTTTCTAGATGTATATAGGCATTGCTTTGTTATATTGTATATATATCTTTGAATTCATAAACTGAATGTCTATTTTTACAAGCAGGAAATTTCAAATAACCCATATGTTCCCAGAAAAAGAAGGGAACCAGCCATAAACATGAAGTATTAATGAATACCAGAAATAAACAACAAATGGTACTCAGACCAATGTTTCAGAATGATAGGTTACACTAACAGAGTTCTCCAGAAGAGAGCTAACTGAACAGAAACCCCAACTCAAGTATTCTGAGACACCTCGACTTCTGAAAGGGCAGATCCTATTACCTCTTTTATTATTCTGTATGGAAGATTAGTAGGGTTCTGGCAAAAAATAAATGGCAAATACAGACTGGTAATAGACTTTAATAAAGACACTACAGAGGTATAAACAATTTAAGAAATTAACAAAGGAGGGTGATAATCCAATATTAATAGGAAAGCTCTGTGAGATAGAATTGTAGTCAAATAATTCTGTTTGTAGTCAAACTGTCAACCATCTATAAAGGCAGCATTAAACATTTCATGACAAAATTCTTAAAAAGACATCACATAAAATATAGGAAAAAGCCTTACGTATACTATATAAAACTAGATTTGTTAAAAATATTCAAGGATGGATATGCCACAAACAATATGCCACAAACAATATAGCTAATTTCACCCCAAATCTAAGAAATTTATATTCAAACAAAAAGTGAATTGCTATTAATTTAGCAAGAATATTTATAGAAGTTCTAAAATATTGGTCATGATATTGTTTGAAAAACTCTTACTACAATTGCATAAAGTATTATATATTTTATATAAAGTTTTAAAAACATTAATTGTTAAATTTTTTATTATGATATGCCCTCATGTTACTTTTCAGTACAGTATATACTCATATTTTTCTCTTTAATATAATTATTTATCTCACTGTTCATTAAATACTTTAGTCATTCCTATGACCTCATAATATTATTTATATTCTTGGGTTTCTGAGTATTATACTCTGCTTCCTAAGTTTCATTATTATAGAGATCCTTATTCATTAAAAAATAATGGCTGCATATATAGAAAATTTGAAAGAACCAATGCCTACAGGATTATGCATTTAAAATATTTTTCCCTATGGTGTTTGTATATTTAAAAATTATTTTTCAGTGTGTGTATTTTATTCCAAACTCTTTTTAAAAGTATTTACAAGTTCTAATAATTATACTACTTTAATAATTATAGTTAATTGTGTTTGTAAAATAAAGTGTCTGTAAAAAAAATCTATTTAATAAGTGCTCAGATATTTCATTCCACTTTTTTTTAAAAAAAACCTCTATGTGTGCTTGCATGGGAGCAAGATTTAAACTGTAGCTTATGAACTCCTTTACTTCTGTATTGTTTTATTTGAGGATGTGCTATAATTTTAATAACTCAGGCAAGGTCAATTTGGTGAAATTCCAAAATGTAAATGCATGATTTTTCTCATGTTTTAGTAATAATACTCCTTCACCTCTGTTAGGGAACTCAGGCATTTATTGGCCACATTTTCCACATGAAAACACAACTTTTCACCTTATGGATCTCAGTAGTAAGGTCTCTCCCTTTTCACGTTACTGTGACAGAATTACCCCAGATGCCAGGTCCATGTGCCAACTACATCAGTTTACTCTTGTTTATGAGTTTCTTATGTTTGGAAACTGTTCATTTATTCAACTCATAAGACTGATGAATTAAATCTGTGATTACACCCTTGTAACTTGAAAATCTTCTCATTTCTAAATGTACAGTGATATTACTAATTAACTTTTATGATACATTGTAGCTTCAGAAATCCTAAGATACATAACATACACACAAAACCCCTAGATAATATTAAAAACAATAAAAATTACAAATTTAGTTCTGCAGAATTATGGTCCTAAATCAAGTGACAATAAGTAAATTAATTTTCATTGTAATCCCAAAATATAATTCCTATTTCTTTCTTTAGACATTAATAAAAACATATATTGCCCTCTGAAAACTAGAAACCTCTGTACATTGGTAAAATGAGGTGGTTGGTTGTGACCAGTTCTAACTGGACAGGGCTCTGTTGTTTAACATTTGACATTATGAGTGGCATTAATAGGTTCCTTGGCTGGCAGCACTGTCAGATAAAGGAAAAATTGTGTGAGACAGATGCATGAACTTCCATTCCTCCACAGAACTGAGCATTTGTATCCAGGAATTGGAAATGTAAGTAAAGCACAGGAAGGCGTCACCTAAGTATTTAATACTGTGCTGGTCCTACAACTAGAGAACCAATTTTCTGTTAGTCTTCTCACTTGAGACCTCCAAGTTTGTTTTTGAAAACTGCACAATATTAAGGGTGCTTTCCAATGTATGAGAACAATATCTCTCTAGTGCAATGACAAATGTCTCAAGTTAGGCTGTGATAAATATTGATGGGTATGCTATTTCATTAAATAAAAATTCAGGGTTGTTGCAGTATGTATCGTTTTAAAGACACAAGCATTTAGCATAAGTAAAAATCACAGTTAGAGGTGATAACTGTGCCCTGTATATAAGTAATATAAGCACTCTTTATCCTCTTGTAATATTTTTCTAGAAAATGGAAATACACTTTCAGTCATGAATGCAGGTGGTTTGCTATTTTGGTCGGTGCCTTCCTCTATTTCTCTCTGGGAAATTATCTCTCTGGCCCTATCTTTTCCCCCTTGATTTAAGCTGAGTCATGAAAACTTATGGAAAGTTAAAACAGGGGGAGAAAGATTAATAATGACTAAATGATACTGTTGTCCATGTTGTAACTATTGGCCATGGCATTTGAGCTGGAGGATATAAAACAGGTGAGAAAATTAAACTAAGGAGGAATTGATGGACTGCAGTTCCAAGGAGATCAAAGAATGAGAGGAATCTGGAATGATGAGAGGTACTGATCAGAAAATTCAATTCAAAAATGAAATTATAGTGGAAAAACATAATAATGAACAGAGGTGTTCAAGGAACTGAAAGGAGCTAAAATGACCAGAAATGTCAAGAATACCAGAATGGTCAAGTCAGTAATGAATGCATAAAGATTTACTTGAGATATTGCGAAGTCAAGAGGAAGAAGATTCATAAATTATTATTGAAGGAAGAGCTGAGAAAACAATAAAGCTGTAAGGTGATAACGCCATTTAATATATTTCAATAATCAATATATTTAGATATAGATACATTGTATTGTAGATGTAAAAAAAAAAAAAAAAATCATTTTTTAAAAGCTTTCCATAAAGTACAGACCTTCTTATTTATCCTTCAAGGTAAACTAAATTTCTGCCTCAGAGCTCTTGCCACTTTCTTTTTCTTGCACAATCTCCCATCTCCTCTCTAATTTTACATCATTCAATTTCACTCTAAAACACCCTCACATTCTACAAGATTCCCCCTCATAAACTCTACTGTATTTATGTTTTTACTCTCCCCTCAGGATTTTTCCTGGAGAAGAAAATGGCAACCCACTCCAATATTCTTGCCTGGAAAATCCCATGGACAGAGAAGCTGGACAGGCTACAATTCATGGGGTCGCTGAGTCAGACACACTTGACTTCAGGATTTTTCCATTTACATGTGTTTTGTTAATTGCTTAAACTGCATCTGTTAACTTTTTTCATTAATTCTCTTCGTATTCAGTCTCTCAAACCATAAGGCAGAGCTTTGTCCTTTTTCCCTCCAGGATCATTTGATTTTTTGTGTAAGGTGAATATTCGAGAGAAGCTTGAATATTCAGGTCTATGCAACTTCCAGAAAAATTGAACCTTTATGAAGAACTCACAAAGAGAATCATATGAGCTACAAAATGCTACTCATTAGATTGAAATTTCTCACTCAGGGATCATTATATTATTTTATGAAGTCACAAGCTAGAAATACAGAATTTGATTAATTTTCTGCCTTCTGCTCCTCTCTACTTAAGAAGGAGCTTTTATTTTGATTTTTGTATCCACAGTAAATAAGACAGTGCCTGACTAATAGAAGTTATTTAATAAGTACTGAATAAACTAGCAAATAAGTATATTTTACACTAAGATTTTTGAGAATTTCTGGGCAATGCAGGATTAAAATGTATACATTTTAGTGTTCACATTTTTCTATTTTCTTATTTACTGATATAAGAGTAAATAAATAATGGCTACAGTACTAAATTTAGTAGTATGTATGTACTATTTTATTAAGTATTTTGTAGTAGATGATTTTATTTGTAACTTCCCTTTTTGCAAAAGAAAACAAGAATTCAGCTCAGTTCAGTTCAGTCACTCAGTCATGTCCAACTCTTTGCGACCCCATGGACTGCAGCATGCCAGAGTTCCCTGTCGTTCACCAACTCCTGGAGCTTGCTCAAACTCATGGCCATTGAGTCAGTGATGCCATCCAACCATCTCATCTTCTGTCATCCCCTTCTCCTGCCTTCAATCTTTCCCAGCAACAGGGTCTTTTCCAATGAGTCAGTGCTTTGCATCAGGTGGCCAAAATATTGGAGCTTCAGCTTCAACATCAGCCCTTCCAATGAATATTCAGGACTTATTGCTTTTAGGATTGACTGGTTTGATCTCCTTGCTGTCCAAGGGACTCTCAAGAGTCTTCTCCAACACCACAGTTCAAAAGGATCAATTCTTCCACACTCAGTTTTCAATATAGTCCAACTCTCCCATCCTTGCATGATAACTGGAAAAACCATAGCTTTGACTAGATCGACCTTTGTTGGCAGAGTAATGTCTCTGCTTTCTAGTATTTTGTCTAGGTTGGTCATGGCTTTTCTTCCAAGGAAGAAGTATCTTTTAATTTCATGGCTGTAGTCAACATCCTCGGTGATTTTGGAGCCCCCCAAAATAAAGTCTGTCACTGTTTCCATTGTTTCCCCATCTATTTGCCATGAAGTGATGGGACCGGATGCCATGATCTTTGTTTTCTGGACATTGAATTTTAAGCCTACTTTTTCACTCTCCTCTTTCACTTTCATCAAAAGGCTCTTTAGTTCTTCTTCACTTTCTGCCATAAGGGTGGTGTCATCTGCATATCTGAGGATATTGATATTTCTCCTGGCAATCTTGATTCCAGCTTGTGTTTCATCCAGCTCAGCATTTTGCACAATGTACTCTGTGTATAAGTTAAATAAGCAGGGAGACTGATGTACTCCTTTTCCAATTTGGAAACAAATAAAATATGCATACCACTTATTAAGAGCAATAAAAAATATGCAAACAAAAATTGCATACCATTTATTAAGAGAAGCTATATTGCATCATGTTTCAGAGCATGGATTAGGGGCCAAGTGGCTTGAGTTGGAAGAATTACCAAATCAAAGTTGGATGCTTCTCAGCAATGCACAGTAAAACCAATCTACTGATGCAGGGCTGTGGTGAAGGAAAGGACAGTATTTATGAATGACATCTAACATGGGACAAATGAGGAGAATGCTCAATGGCTGTGGCTTTCAGAGGTTTCTTTTTTTTTTTTTATGATTTTTGTTGATTGTGTTTTTATTGAAGTACAGTTGATTTCCAGTGTTATGTATGAAAAGGGCTTTTATGGGCAAGGTGAAGGAGAGGGTTGCAGCATGTGTGATCAGGTCATGGGCATTCTTCTGATTGGTTGGTGGTGAGCTAACCATGTAGTCTCTTGGTAGTCAACATCACCAACCTTCTAAATCCAACTGGTCTGGGATCTATGTACTTATGCTCACATGCAGTTAACTTCTTCCATCTGGTGCATCTTTCAGTAGCTACAAAACAACTCAAGGATATGACTCATGGTGTTCTTTATAACCCGTCAGGAGAAAGTAAAAGTCCTTCATTTTATGGCTAAACTCTTATTATCTGTATCTTACTTGACTGTTTTTCCTTTATTTCTGCATTTTCTCACTTCCCTGTTTAAATTTGTGTTTTGTGGAAGACCTAGGAGGCTAAACCCTTTCTTTGAACAAGAGGTAGAGGACACAAGGGTTCTGTTCCTGGGAAAGCCCCACAGGGTCCTGCTTGGCTTCAGTATATATAAAATGCTTAAAACAGTACCTGGAACATAGTCTGTGGTTGCATAAATATTAGCTATTTTCCTTATTTATATTATAAGGTAGCATCTGAACATGAGAACATGAAATTGGAAAAGAGAAATAAAGCTAAAAGTAAAATAACTGATAAAATAAAAATCTCATGCACATACTTTTGTCCCTCCAAGAAAATCAAGATCAAGTAATGAGAATGTTAAAGGAATACTGAAGTGTGACTTTTTTTCCTACTTTATCTAGCCTAAGTCAATGTTTTCATTTGGTAATATAGCTTAAATGTATACAATAATTACACAAATCATTGAGTTATTTGTCTATCCTTGTGCCTTTGCCTGTTCTATGCCATTTTCCTAATCTGTAAATGGAATGAAAGTAACAGTACTTATCTAATAGGAGTTTAGTAAAAATTAAATAAGACAATTATACAGTGTGCAATGCAACTTTTCTATTATTATTATCATCATCATCCTTATTTGTGACTTGGAATATATAAAGAAACAGACACTAAGATAATCTAGCACTTTGTATAAACCATTGCAATGATTATGGATAATAAAAGTGCATGTAATATGATCTTCATTAATTAAATTTTCTGTTAAGTGTTATTTCCTCATTTCTTCCCCAGAGAATTTATTGAAAATTGCTAGTCATGTACATAAATAAACATCAAGACTGTGCAGTGAGTAAAATAATACAAATATATTTGTGAAAAAGACAGAGTCACTGGCTATATGTAGTGTAGGAAAGATTTTGGAATGTAGTGAAATATGTTTTGAAGATTCAACATTATCCTTATTCTGAGACACAGCAACTCTAATAGCATGAGACTCATGTGTGAATATAGCTTGAAACAGTGCAGACTGACAAAGCATTTGATCTCATGGGTCATACCTAGTCAATGCTCGTTAGTCTATTTTACTATTTTTGGTAAAAATATTTTAAATTTGTGAAACATTTTACAAGTCCTGAGTGGTTTAATAACTATATTGAATATACTAAATATCCTTAGGTAGAGAGCAATTTTCTTTTGCCAAAGGGAAAATTAAAAACCTACAGAAGCAATGTAATAATATGGTTAGGATTTTGAAGAGAAAGTGAAGTTCAGATTCAGCTAAATTACTTTGATTTAATAATTCATGTCTGTTTGGAATTTGTTCAACTGCCTTGGACTTAATGGTGTTTTATAAATGCTAACCCCACCCTGACATGAATTAAGAGAACTTAAAAGTAAATATACGTCTCTGTGTGATATAAGAAAAAATAGGAAGCTGGCAGAGAGGACAGAAATCATGGGAAAACTATTGTGGATCTTAGGACTTCCATGTATTTTTTTCTCTTGGTAAATGTTTACTAAATGAAGAGAGTGACTTTTAAGAACTGTTATTTATTGAGGTGTAATTCATATAACTTTATGTTAGTTTCCTATGTACATAATGATTTTATATTTGTATATATTGCAAAACAATCACCTCAATAAATCTAGTTAACATCTATCAATATAACTGTCAAAAAATTTTTCTCTTGTGATGAGGACTTTAAGATCTACTTTGTTAGCAACTTTCAGATACATAATATAATATTATTAACTATAGTCACTATGCTGTACATTAAATTCCCATGACCTTTCAATTTTATAACTGGAAATTTGTAACTTTTGACTCCCTTCAAAAAAACCACCATTCCCCATATGACTTAGATTAGACTCAGAGATGCTCCTATGAGCCAGAGACAGACCCTCCAAATTCTCATTCTTTGCCTCATGAATAATTAGCTGAATTGTTTGTCCCTACTGATCAACTGTTACCAAGCTTTGATTAAGATTCTCCCCTACTGTGACTCTACTTCTGTTTTATAAATAAGTTCATTTATACTTTTTTTTAGATTCTACTGGTAACTGAAATTGTAGAACGCAGCCTTTCAGTTGTCAGGGGATAAAGAAATTGAATAGCTGGGATTGACATATACACACTCAAACTCCAATCCTTTGGCCACCTGGAGCAAAGTACTGACTCATTTGAAAAGACCCTGATGCTGGGAAAGATTGAAGGCAGGAGGAGAAGGGGACGACAGAGGATGAGACAGTTAAATGGCATCACTGACTCAATGAACATGAGTTTGAGTAAATTCCAGAGGTTGGTGATGGACAGGGAGGCCTGGCGTGCTGCAGTCCATGGGATCACAAAGAGTTGGACACAACTGAGCGACTGAACTGAACTGAACTGATATGTAAAATAGACAACTAATTAAGAACTTACTGCATAGCACAGGACACTCTACTCAATAAAAATAATGGCTTATATGGAAAAAGAATTTTTTTTAAAGTGGATATATGTATAACTGGTTCACTTTCTCTATACCCAGAACTAACACACCATTGTACATCAACTATACTGCAATAAGTTTTTTAAAGTTAAAATAGAGTCTCATCTTCCCCAGATCCCTGAACTTTGACCCAACCTCAGCCTGAGAAAGCATAACCACCTCATCCCTCTAGGAAATAGACTGACCTCGGGGTAAAGCATTCTGTTAAAACATACTACACTTGCTTATCCTACTTCCCCATACCCGATCTGTATGGGGTTGTGCTCTATCACTTCAGCTGTGTCCAGTTCTTTGCAACCCTGTGGACCTTAGCCTGCCAGGTTCCTCGGTCCATGGGATTTTCCCACCAAGACTACTAGAGTGGCTTGCCATCCCCTCTTCCAGAGGATCTTCCTGGCCCAGAGATGGAACGAACCCACATCTCCCACATTGCAGATTGTTTACCACTGGGCCACCAGGAAAGCCTAGGTTATGTATAATGCAATAATATTATTGCATTATATGCTTGCAATAATGTTTTCAAATAAAGTCTTTCCTTACCCAAGTCCAGAGTTGTTTTTCATTGACAATAGAAAAGTGAGAACTAAAATAGGGAAACCATATGGAGAGGCAAAGCAATTATAGACAATATTAAGGTAGGTTTTCATGATTGCTTTGCTAAACTAAGAACCAGAAAACCTGAAGTCATTTCCTAGCTCCCTTTCTTAACATTTGATATGACCTTGGGCAAGCCATGAAGTTTTTGAGACTTGAATTTCTTTCCTGATAAAGCAAGAATCACAATGCTTACCTGCAGGGATATTGCAAAAAAAAAAAAAAAAAAAAAAAAAATGAATGTAATAATGCATATGAAAGTGATTGATAAATTGTGAAATCCCTTCCTTGCACTTATTACTTATAAATGGCTCTCCTCCACTTGTTGTTGATTGCTCAAAATAGTTCCTATCTTATAATGGTTTAAAGGATGGTTTAAAATGCCTTTAAGATGATCAATTGTGACCATGCCTACAGGGCAAAATAAAAAGTGAATAGAGAATAATAAAATTCAGCCAGAAATGACTCCCCATAAGCTCTATTGATTTTTAACTTGACCATAAGTATTTTCTGAAAAAAAAAACCTTCAAGCAACAGAGGCAGAATTATCTAAAGGGCAGTCAACACTAGACCAGAGAACACAATATAAAGAAAATGTAAATTTATATGACTCCAAAATATTACATAGCATTATTTTGGAAATAAAAAGTTTAAGACAGGTTTTAAATAAGGAAGACACTTCCTGTCACAAAATCACTATGAAGCTAGACTGTTTTTGATTGAAGCTTAGCAAAGAACTTTCTTGGGACTAAAGAATCAATCTTGCCATAGGATGGTCTTTTTCTAATTACTAATCTTTAAGATAAAAAACTTTTTAACTTACTCTATCTGGTACAGAGAGGTAGAAGTTTGAGTCTATTTTTGGACCCTCAAATTACCTTCTTAAAGTTTAATCCTTGAGGTTGCACTTCTTTTTTTTTTTTATTTCTCTTAAGGAAGATCATCTCCCTACATGAGTATATTTATTTTTGTGTTTTTTGAAATAGAAAAGCATTTTTAAAATTTATATTGTTTTCCCATTTCTAATATTATAAACAATATGGAACTGATCATTTTGGAGCCAAATCCACTTATTTGAATTAATTTTATTAGGGTATTTTTAAACATATATAATTTTTTATATAAGAGAAAGTATGCTATTTGCATTTCAGATTTGTATGTTTTACTAGCCTCTTCAGGAGCTTAACATACTAATTACTATATTTAATATATTTGTTTCTATACTGAGTAATAACATCAAGGACTTTTATAAATTTAATTTTATGTCATGCATATGCTTTTAATGCGAGCAGTAAGAAATTTCATTTAAGTTATGAATCTTCATTAAACTGTAGAGCAGTCCCATTGTTATCAACTCTGCCATTGATGTGCCTAGCTCTTATTTTAGTTCTGGTCCTTAGAAATGTTAGCCATATATGTTTTTGCTTTGTTTTGTTTTTATATATTTTCTCAAACTGGTCACTTTGCAGAATAAACACAAATAAAATATTTTTAAACACTAAAGCAGCAATATCACTCTAAGGTTTTCTTTCAGAGACAATGGAACATCTGAGTAAGATCCACTGAGATTGCAAAAAGCTAGATATATTGTACTGAGTCCTCATTCTGTAATTTTGTTAGCATAAAAATCCCTTGAGTTTCAGTTTCCTTATTTATAAAGTGAAGTGTACAAAGTATTCTATAAAATCTCTTAAAAATCCAGCTTCCTAAGATCTATTTAAGCTGATCCTAAGATCATTAAGGATATTATGAATTAGAGCTTTTCTTTCTTTTTTTTTTTTTTTTTCTTTTCAGTGTTACAGCTCTATCTTATTTAGAAGATAGCAGGAGAATCCATTCTCGAAGAAGAGAAGAGACAGGAGGAGCGCACCAGTGTCCGGGGTGGGGAGTGGGGTGGGTAGAGAGAGAGAGAGAAAGAGGGTACTTTTCTTTGTTGAAGTTTTTCTACTAAATAAACTTGATTTCTCAAATATGACACAGTAGCATTTACTGAGTATTCCTCATGTATGAACAAGTGTAAATAAAAACTATAACCTATCAGAGCACACGTTTTAGTATAAGACATTGGATTTTGCAAATGAATAAACCCAACCTTCACCTCTAGGTTCCTTCTTTGATCTTTCCTTCATTATTCCACCATAATATCTACGACCCGCATGTCCTGATATGTTTTCCTGAGTTTTTCCAACCTAAGTGTAAGTGAAATGCATGTTTTTATAGTGTATCATTGACTCCTGAAAACAATAAAGTATACTTAAATACTTGTGTAATTGTGCTGACCACC
The DNA here is from genome assembly GCF_963930625.1 of Muntiacus reevesi. Taxonomy (NCBI): domain Eukaryota; kingdom Metazoa; phylum Chordata; class Mammalia; order Artiodactyla; family Cervidae; genus Muntiacus; species Muntiacus reevesi. The sequence continues at coordinate 51,431,623 of NC_089264.1, forward strand.
ATATAGAACTTACTGCAGCCACATTTTCTTTGGTTTGGTTTTACAATCATAAAATAAATATGCTTTCAAAAGAAAGACACTCCATTCAAATAATATCTCGTGCAGCAGACCTTTCAAACGAAACCTTTCACGTCACAGAGTGAACTGCAGGAGAGCTCGAACCCTACATTTTGCTTTCCTTTGATACCAACAGTGCTTCACGCAATGTGCTTACTCTCTGAGTCTCTCTTTATTACAAAATCAGATAATGAACTTCTCTTTGTGTGAGTCAAAGGATTATTCTCACATCAAGGAACAACTTTGTATAAAACTACATTGTGAACTATAAAATGCAAGAGGTCTTCTTCAAACTGGAATGTCACCTTTTTGGGTGTCTCTTCTTAATAGCTATCATATAGACATGACTTCCCTCTATCATACAAGGCTCATAAACACTGTGAATACTTACAATTTTTGATTTTAGAACTTGCAAGTGGAAATGCACATTTTCTGCATCTAAAACTTGCTATTCAGAAGTCATGCTTCTATTTCCCTGTCACTTCTGTTTTTGTTTGTGCTCACCCAAAGCTATTATAAAGTTTGATTAAATGTATTTCATCAACAACATATCTGAGAGTGACCTTGGTATGGCTGCAAAACTTTGAATATTTTAAAATATGTAATATTTTGACATAGAAGATCATTTCCAAAGCTCCCTGGAAGTTTCCACTTCTCTTGTAGACCAAATAAATCTGAGTTTTCTTGCTCTAAGCCACAAGCCCACCTTAGAAACATATGAATTATTCTTCCCATAACACTGAAGATTAATAGAAAGACCAGAATTAATTCTTGATCCAAGGATATGGCTATAAAATAAGATGAAAAAAACCCATGTAGAGTGAAAATTACCTTTTCTTGGTGTTTATTTGTCTAAATAGTTTCTAGATTTCCATTTGGGTAGAACAACCCTAAATGATAGGTGTATAAAGCCATGAAATCACAGTATGGCATACTGTGTGGTATTCTAGTGAGCTGGGAACAAGAATAGTTTCAGAGGTCTCAAGTCGTCTCACTCTAAGGAACACATTTCCATCAGCTAGAACATCATTCAAGTTGCCTACTCAGTTTAAACTTGCATTATTCTGACTTTTGCTTTACTTTTGCTTTGCCTCAGTCACTTGCCTTAACTCATAATTGCCCCATCTCTTCTCTTTAAAATTGTTTTTTCTTCTTGATTTATCCTTGCCTTCAATTTGAAAATACATCTACCATCTGCCCTATTGGGCTTCCCTGGTGGCTCAGAAGTAAAGAATCTGCCCACAATGCAGGAGATCTGGGTTCGATCCCTGGGTAGGGAAGATTCCCTAGAGGAGGGCATGGCAACCCACTCCAGTGTTCTTGCCTCAGAATCCCCATGAACAGAGGAGCCTGGCAGGTTACAGTCCATGGGGTCACAAAGAGTTAGACATGACTGAGCAACTTTCACTTCACTTAATCTGCCATTTCTCTTCCATTTCTCTCTTCTCCCAATACCCAGATCATGATAACTACTTGTCTGACGGTAGAGCAGTAGAGATGCTATATACCTCTTGGAAGCTGAGAAAGTATACCTTTTCTACTTAAAAGAAACTTCCTCCTGGGTACTTTCTTGTCTCATTTTACAGAAGCAATTTTCAAGTTTCTATTAAATGGTACCAGCTGGAGTAACAAATTTCCCCTGGTGATAAAATGTCCAGCACTTACCAAGTAGGAGTTTTACCTATTTCATGTCTAATACATACAAAGTGTAAAAGCATTATCCTAGTCTATGATGATTATGGCATGAAGACTCATAACATTGACTAGATAACTTCATTTAGGGAAAAGAATGTATGATAGGTATTGGTTATATTAGTTTACTAGGGCTGTCATTAACAAAATACCATAAATTGAATGATAAATTTATTTTTTCACAGTTCTGAAGTTTAGACGTATGAAATTAAGGTGATGGTCAGGCTGACTGTTACTGAGAACCATGAAGAAGTATCTTTTCCATGTGTGTCCTCTAGCTTCTGATGATTTGCTGGTGACTTTTGGCATTCCTTGACATATAGAAGCATCACTCCCATCTTTGGTTCATCTTTACACAGTGTTCTTCTTGTGTATATCTGCCTCCAATTTCCCCCTTTTTGTAAAGACAACAGTCCTGTTGGATTAGACATCTACCCAATACCAGTATGACAGCTTCTTAACTAGATCTGCAATGACTTTATTTCTAAATAAGTTCACACTCTGAAGTACTGGAAGTCAAGACTTACATGTACAATTGGGGGATGCAGACAAAATTCAAACCCTAGCTCTGGTATTTTTGTCCATTACTTTCTTATCACTGAATACATTTTTTTAATTCTTATTTGAAGAACTGAAAAATAACTCTGAATAATATTGGCAGAGAGAAATTCATTGAAAGGACAATGAGTACTTGAAGGAATTGCCAGGAAGTTTCAGGAAAGCATGCACAGATACGTGGCTGAAGCAAGAAGTCTAAGAAGGAGACATAAGAAACTCCATGAAGACAGCACCAGAGACAAGATCAGGCCGTGTGATAGTTAAGTAGGGGACACACCTTCAGCTGCCACTGAATGCTGAAGCCCTGCACCTCCCAGCAGCATATTGCTCAGTTTTGATAGCTTACACTGCTGCCTTTTGAAACCGGAACTATTGTCTTGCTGCTGCTTCTTTACGTCCCTGGCTTCCCATCAGAATTTTTGATTCAGTGAATTGATGGCCAAGTCTAGCTATTGTATCTATGCCTTGGCCTTCTGAAAAAAGCATTTTATCTCCTATAGTAGGAGCTGGGCTCTCCTCTCAACAAAGCACACATATTGGGGAATTCTGGAAATGTGTACATAGGCTTCAAATGCTGGACAGTCTAAGACTGTAAATGTCCTCAGTAAGGTGCTGTTATTATATTTTTTTGCCATCTTGAGTGTACAGTTAATATAAATAACAGTATGAGACAATTGCTCGGGGCTGGTGCACTGGAAAGACCCAGAGGGATCGGGTGGAGAGGGAGGTGGGAGGGGGGATAGGGATGGAAAACACATGTAAATCCATGGCTGATTCATGTCAATGTATGGCAAAAACCACTACAATATTGTAAATTAATTAGCCTCCAACTAATAAAAATAAATGGAAAAAATAAATAAATAAATGAAAAACAGTAAAAAAAAAAAAAAAAAAAAGATCATCTGTGGAGCAAGGAGTTAGAGGAGTTGAAGCTTGTTGTCATTGTGGCAAATAATAGTGAAACAAACATTAATAAACATTCAAAGGTGGGAGATTTCCCTATGACCATAAGCCAGGCATTGAAATGAGGGCTAGGAGTTAAATGAGCAGATGAAGAGGCAAGGTGTCTGATAAAAGATATGACACTGAGGGAAGAACGGATAGGACATCTTTAGGGTAAAAATGATGCACAATTTTGTTGAAGGGACACATTCGTATAACTATGGAATGGTGTAAGTTTCTCCATTTGGCCAGGTCATTTATGGCCTGTTATGTCAGAATAAAGGGTTTGAACGTTATTCTGAAGAGAATGAAATATTGTTTAAGAGAAGGGAGAGTCCTTTTTAGGAAGGGTAGCAAATGATATTTTGCAGAGGAAAGCTTTGCAGGCATGAAACAAGTTAGCAGAAAATGCAACAGTGATGAAAAATAACTGCAATTGATGTAGCATTTTGGAAATATAGCAAAATGGTCAAATCTGTGAAATTTTATAAAAAGAAAGTAATAGAACTTGGTAGAGAAATAAAGCACTGGAGAGATATATACATCTCTAAGATTTTAAGACTTGTGACTACATGAAATGTAGTTTCTTTGGCACATACAAGAAATAAGACAGCGAATATGGCCTGCTGTCAAATATTGGTATCTTTTAAATGCTGTGTTTAAAATAGTAGCAAAATATTCCAAAGAATAATATGTGCAAATAAATAAAAGCATGGAACGCAGAAGAGATGAAGCTGAAGACATAGGTTTGAAAGACATTTATAGAGACATAAAAACAATCCAAACAACTTTACTCTAAGAAAGAAACAATGCAAAGAAACAGCCCGAAAATATATAAAGCTCATGCATCTAAAAAGCCAAACTGTGTTAGTTTGATACTATTCATGAATTCTTTTTTTATTAGAGTATCAGTTCAGTTCAGTCACTCAGTCGTATCTGACTCTTTGCAACCCCATGAATCGCAGAACGCCAGGCCTCTCTGTCCATCACTAACTCCCGGAGTCCACCCAAACCCATGTCCATCGAGTCAGTGATGCCAGCCAACCATCTCATCCTCTGTCGTCCCCTTCTCCTCCTGCCCTCAATCTTTCCTAGCATCAGGGTCTTTTCAAGTGAGTCAGCTCTTCTCATCAGGCGACCAAAGTACTGGAGTTTCCGCTTCAACATCAGTCCTTCCAATCAACACCCAGGACTGATTTCCTTTAGGATGGACTGATTGAATCTCCTTGCAGTCCAAGGGACTATCAAGTGTCTTCTCCAACACTACAGTTCAAAAGTATCAATTCTTCGATGCTCAGCTTTCTTTATAGTCCAACTCTCACATTTATACATGACCACAGGAAAAGCCATAGCCTTGCCTAGACAAACCTTTGTTGACAAAGTAATGTCTCTGCTTTTTAACATGCTGTCTAGGTTGGTCATAACTTTCCTTCCAAGGAGTAAGCGCCTTTTAATTTCATGGCTGCAGTCACCATCTGCCGTGATTTTGGAGACCAGAAAAATGGTGATGGAACCAGATGCCATGATCTTAGTTTTCTGAATGTTGAGCTTTAAGCCAACTTTTTCACTCTCCTCTTTCACTTTCATCAAGAGGCTCTTTAGTTCCTCTTCACTCTCTGCCATAAGGGTGGTGTCATCTGCATATCTGAGGTTATTGATATTTCTCCCGGCAATCTTGATTCCAGCTTGTGCTTCTTCCAGCCCAGCATTTCTCATGATGTATTCTGCATATAAGTTAAATAAGCAGAGCAACAATATACAGCCTTGACAAACTCCTTTACCAATTTGGAACCAGTTGTTGTTCCATGCCCAGTTCTAACTGTTATATTAGAGTATAGTTTTTTAAAATGTAGATACAGCAATGTGAATCCATTATATGTATATATGTATCCCCTCTTTTTTGGATTTCCTTATCATTTACATCACTGCAGAGTACTGAGCAGGGTTCCTTGTGCTGTAGAGTAGGTTCTTTTTGCTTATCCATTTTATACATAGTATCAATGCTGTATATATGTGAGTCCCAATCTCACAATTCAACCCACCACCACCCTTCCTCTTTGGCATCCATACTGTTGTTCTCTATATCTGTGTATTCATGAACTCTTATAACTTAAATTGTACAAAATGAATCATTACCCAAAGTAATGATCAATTATTATATTATTTATCATTTATTCTATTGTAATTCTATGAATTAGTTTATGCATTATATATGACATGTTTATTAAGTAGTACATTACAGTCTCAAAGAATTTAGGATGACATTATCTAACTTCACTGTCTACATATATGTTCATATACCTTTAATTATGGAATATAATTAAAATTAAGACCATGGTTCAAACCTTCAATATCAATTGCCATGATATAAGTTATATTAACATTTTATCACTAACCATCTTCAATCTAATTCATATCTGGTCAGTACACAAAATATGTAATAATTCTTTGTATTTTCCATGGTAAAAATAAGTGCTTTTAGACAGTGTAACCATTAAACTCACATTAGAAAAACAGAAACACAGGAAATAGAGAATCATGAAATCAGAATATATTTGTATCTCAATTTAAATTTTTCTGTGATAAAGACTGTGGAAAATTACATTTGCTTATTAGTGTTCATTATTCTGAATCCAAGTAGCAAATCAGACTAAACTAGTCTGGTCAAGTGCAAGTCTGAAACAGTCCATTACTCTTACTTCATAATGTTGTAGCCACAGGTTCCAGGAAACAAACTCACTCAGAAGGACAATGCAGATAGTGGGGTACAGTTTATTACACCAGCAGGCCCAAAGCAGAGAGTCTCCTCTTAGCCAAGGACCGTGACCAGTTTTTGTGAAAACCTATATACCCTAAATGTACGTGCTCAAAACCACCTCCCCAAATTCTCTGAAACCAGTCTGAACAAAGGAAAGAAAGATACAAAGTTAACCCATGATTTGTATGCCTTAAACCCATGTTCCATGTGCTTTAAGCCTAGGTAGTTAACAGTGGACAATTATCAATAGACCTGTGATCATACCCCAATTAGCATAATAGAATTTATTATTATGCTTGGTTACACAGATAATTAGGGTATTCTTTTAGGTGACAGAGAGTCTAGGTACAAGCCCTGGGGCTCTCCCATTGGCGGGGGGGCGGGGATGGGGGGTCTGTTTTTCCAGTTGGTATGTCATTTCCATAGACACTGGGCCTATAGCTCAAAGTCCACAGTCTGGCCCAAGATGGAGTCCTGCTTTCAAGACGGAGCCTGTTCTGTCTGTTTCCTCCTTCAATAATAATAGTGGTGAGCTGAAAACAAATCCTACTTTGGCCACCTGATGCGAAGAACTGACTCATTGGAAAAGATCCTGATGCTAGGAAAGATTGAAAGCAGGCAGAGAAGGGGATGACAGAAGATGAGTTGGTTGGGTAGCATTACCAACTCAGTGAACACGAGTTTGAGTAAACTCCGGGAGTTGATGATGGACAGGGAAGCCTGGCATTCTGTAGCTCACAGGGATGCAAAGAATTGGACATGGCTGAATGACTGAACTGAGCTGAGTCTGGCCAAGTGCCAGTCCATGACTCTTGATAATAGCAGTGGTGAGTTGAAAACAAATACTGACTGATATAAATTACAGATAAACCTCATACACCAAAAATTAAGTTGCTTACTTTTTGTCTTGCATTACTAAACTTTGGACAAGATTGAACTCAGATCTCCCCCCATTGAAGGCAGATTCTTTACCACTAGCACCACCTAGCCACAGGACATGACAAAAACTGGTTAGAACCAACTAGTTCCAAGATGGCAGAAAGTCTGACTTCCAGTAGACCTTGTGGCTCAGTATATACTCATTGTATTGCATGAGCGTATGCTAAATGACATACCCTTGGGCTTCCCAGGTGGTGCAGTACTAAAAGAATCTGCCTGCTAGGCAGGAGACACAGAAGATGCAGATTTGATCCCTGGTTTGGGAAGATCCCCTGGAGTAGGAAATGACAACCTACTCCGGTATTCTTGCCTGGAAAATTCCATGGCAGAGGAGCCTGACAGGCTACAGTCCATAGAGTCACAATGAGTTGGACACAGCTGAGCAACTCAGCATACATGCAAAAGGCACACCCACCAGCGCCGGGTTTGTGTATAAGAGGCCAAAAAGTATGTAGTGGCACAATTCCTGGAAATCTTCACCCCTTCCCCACAACAGTTGGAAGAATCTTCCCACTCATTAACCTATGAAATTACGCAACCCATAAAAATTAACCATGCCAAATTTTAAGGCCTCTTGCCCCTTCTGAGATGGCCCCTTGTGGAGTAAATTTCTCCCAAGCCCCCTCTCTCTCCCTCTCTCTCTCCCTGACTCATATTCTGAGATGGCATGCAGTCTGCATGGGGAGTGTGTTTCTCTTGAAATAAATCTACTTCTTACTGATCACTTCTCTCTGAATTCTTTTGTGATAAGGCAGTTGCACCCACAGCATGATCACCTGACTCCAACTCCTTTTTTTTTTTTTTTAAACTCTCCTAGTAAAAATTCTAGAGCTGTTACTATGAAGCATTGCCTTCTTCATGAAATGCATATTTCTCTGCTTTCAGCAACACCACAAACTTCTGATTTTCTAGGACATGCATGTCTACTCTTTCACAGACACTTCAGCTGAACATTCCTTTCACCTAGCCTCTAAATAGTGTTCTTTAGAACTTGAGACTAAGTCTTCTCTCTCATCTGTATTCTTTTTCTAGGTGATTATATCCATTCTTTGGTTATCTTCCAGTCATTTGCTGATTATTTACATATATAGTATAGAAATATTTCTTGATTCTATAATTAATATCAGCTTTCTATTCCCCTGTTTGCCAAACAGAAAAAGAGACACAGATGTACAGAATAGACTTTGGGACTCTGTGGGAGAAGGCGAGGATGGGATGTTCTGAGAGAACAGCATTGAAACAAGTATACTATCAAGGGTGAAACAGATCACCAGCCCAGGATGGATGCATGAGACAGGTGCTCAGGGCTGGTGCACTGGGAAAACCCAGAGGGATGGGATGGGGAGGGAGGTGGGAGGGGGGATCGGGATGGGGAACACATGTAAATCCATGGCTGATTCATGTCAATGTATGGCAAAAACCACTACAATATTGTAAAGTAATTAGCCTCCAACTAATAAAAATAAATGAAAAAAATAATAATATCCCTCTCTTAAACTGCACGTGCATTTTCATTTACAATTTCCAAATTTTAACTGTTTTTTTTTTTTTTTTTTCCTTAAAACTTATTTCCTTCCCAGATTTGCTATACCAGTAAATGTCGGTTCTCAGTTTGGTTCAGCTCAGTCACTCTTTTGTGTCCGACTCTTTGCGACCCCTTGAACCGCAGCATGCCAGGCCTTCCTGTCCACCACCTACTCCCAGAGTCCACCCAAACCCATGTCCATTAAGTCGGTGATGCCATCCAACCATCACATCCTCTGTCATCCCTTTCTCCTCCTGCCTTCAATTTTTCACAGCATCAGGGTTTTTTCAAATGAGTCAACTCTTCGCATCAAGTGGCCAAAGTACTGAAGTTTCAGCTTCAACATCAGTCCTTCCAATGAACACCCAGGACTGATCTCCCTTAGGATGGACTGGTTGGATCTCTTTGCAGTCCAAGGGACTCTCAAGAGTCTTCTCCAACACCACAGTTCAAAAGCATCAATTCTTCGGTGCTCAACTTTCTTTAGAGTCCAACTCTCACATCCATACATGACTACTACTGGAAACACAATAGCCTTGACTAGATGAATCTTTGTTGACAAAGTAATGTCTCTGCTTTTTAACATGCTGTCTAGGTTGGTCATAACTTTCCTTCCAAGGAGTAAGCGTCTTTTAATTTCATGGCTGCAGTCACCATCTGCAGTGATTTTGGAGCCCAGAAAAATAAAGTCTGACACTGTTTCCCTGTTTCCCCATCTATTTGCCCTGAAGTGATGGGACCAGATGCCATGATCTTAGTATTCTGAATGTTGAGCTTTAAGCCAACTTTTTCACTCTCCTCTTTTGCTTTAATCAAGAAGCTCTTTAGTTCTTCTTCACTTTCTGCCATAACGGTGGTGTTATCTGTATCTCTGAGGTTATTGATATTTCTCCCAGCAATCTTGATTCCAGCTTGTGCTTCCTCCAGGCCAGCATTACTCTGCATGTAAGTTAAATAAGCAGGGTAGCAACATACGGCCTTGACAAGCTATCTCCTTTAACTCAGGTGCCATCGTTTTACTTTCTATAAAAGACCTTCCCCAACCATTTCAAATTGTCTCTCATAAACTTGTGTATTTCTTGCCATACTTGCTACAAATTATATGTCTACTTGTTCTTTTAATCATTTTGTGTCTCTTTTTTACTACTTTAACTATACACCTACTTTAACTATACACTACTTTATTCACTACTTTTTCATACATATAGCAATAAAAATGCTTACAAACTTCCCTCCCGTTATCGGCATATAATTATGTCTTTAATTTGTAGGTGACAAATCTAAAATTTAGTTGTGTATATATTCTTAATACAATTAACTAAAGAAATCCTTCTTGAATTCCAAAGGCAGAGATTAAAAAAGTCACCTCAGGTGATTACATGTCAAACAGAAAGCTCTACCAATCAGTACATTATAATTCGATCTGTCATTTCTCTGTTAAGAATCCATTAATTTCAAAGTATGATTCTTTTGCAAAAAGATCAACACATATCTTTCCCTCCCACATAATTTCTACCATCACCATAAGTATGAGTGAAAGTTACATTTTTTAGAAAAACTCAGGTAAAATATGATTTCTTATGACTTCTTACATAAAAATGATGTCACTGAAGTATTAAAAGTTAGACATGAATCATATGCTTATTAACTTGAAAAGCATATGTGTAGTTTCACTGTCATATTTCAAAAATTATTTATGATAAAACTTATACTAAATTTTCCCATAAAAACAACAAAATATTTCAATCAAAGAAACAGTAAAGGTGTAATTCTCTTGATATATTAATTGCTAATTCTGAGCACTGTCATTTTTAAAATCAGTTCACTACTATCATATTTCACATTACACATTATTTGGAACTGAATTGATATACTCTGTCTACATGGCAAAACTCAAAGTAATATGTTAATGCTAGTCTGAATAATTATCTCATATAAGATGGGTCATAAGCATCATTTATGAGTTAATATTAAATAAATCAAAATGAATATAGTATGTAAAGTGATAAAGAATAATACTGTCATGATTTTAGTGAGTTTATTGTTGAGCAGGATAGGAGGAGAGGAGAGGAGAGGACTTACTTCCTGTTGCTTCAACAAAAACTGTGGAAAGAATGCTTTCATTAATTATTGGGAAAATGATGGGGGAAGTTTGTTGCTTCTCCTTAGAGAAAATTACATCAAATACTTGTTTTGACAGGACCAAATAATTATTGAAATGTCTAACATCTGTAAAATGCTATGATTATAAAGGTATTTCATCTAAATCTGTGTAGCTATCTAATTGCTTCCCTCTGATATGTTTTATTTATTTCATTTGTTGACTGACATCAAAAAAAATAAGATAAAAATCAAATTATGATATGAATGTTTCCTTTTCTCTTTCTTAATGACCCACATTCTCTCACTTGAATAGTGTCTCTTTCTACCCCCAAGTAATTTCTTAGACATAAGTCATCATAATCCTATTTATTCTCTTAAATACATATTTGAATTCACTTTTTTCTTCATCCTTGTATACAGTCAACTTGTTTACATTTAGTTATGTACCATAAAATCTCCCTCAGTTTAATTCATAAATTAATTTAATAATTCATGGTATCAGCACAATACTTCATGTAGAGGTTTAAAAAATTTAAGGAATAACCCTTATCTTCCAACAATAGAATGTACAGTGATTCTACTGAAAGAATAAAGGATACAGAAAAGGAGAATAATGAAAGTGTTACAATAGATGCAAGGAAGGTTAGGAAGATTTTAGGAAAGGTCCACAGAAAAGATATTTTAGGTGTGTCTGAAATGATTCTTTTTCTAAACAAGAAAAGGAACAGTTACAGTGAATAGAATGAAACATGTATAAACTTCAGGATTGTTAGAGTTTGATTAGGTACAGAAATATTAATTAATGAAGCAGATAAGAAGCATATGTGAAAAAAAATATCCCCCAGAGGAAAGCATACACAACAGCCTTGCCTTTTCCTATTGTATGGATTATCATAAGATGATTTTAATTGACCTCTTCACATTTTCTGCTATTTATATCCACATTCATGTAGTTTATCATAAAATAATTTTATGAGACTTCTCATATTTCCCTCTGCTATGACAAGTACATCTTTTACATATGCTAAAGCAATTATTATTTTATTAAATTGCCTTTCTGTTTCCAGTCACATAATATAAAACCTAAATTTGTAACAGAAGATAAATACAAAATCCACATTATTCTTGATTATTCTATATAGACATTTGGAACAGTGCAAGGCCCTATCAACAAGGTTTGCAGATAAGTTTAGTTCAACATTATGGATTAATTTAATTCTGCAGGTGAAACCATGCTATCATAAACATAAATAGCCTTACCTTTATATGCACTGTTAAAAATATGACATGTTCTAGGTTACCAATTACTGGGGAAAAAATCTCCAACGATAAAATTTAAACTTCAGTATTGTTATTCAGGGGCTTCTCTGATGTCTCAGAAGTAACGAATCTGCCTGCAATGCAGGAGACAAAGGAGACATAGGTTTGATCCCCGAGTCGGAAAGAACCTCTGGAAGAGGAAATGGCAGCCCACTCCAGTATTCTTCCCTAAGAAATCTCATGGACAGAGGAACCTGGCAAACAACAGTCCATGGGTCACAAAAGATTGGAAACAACTCAGCAACTGAGCACATTCACACACATTGTTATTCTAAATATAAGCCTTTTTTTTAGCTTAGTAAATTAGGATTTTCAAAGACGCTGGCCCACATTTCTGAATTCATGTCATTCCTGAATTTATTCTTGATTGTTGAAAGGCGGAGATTTATGAAATGCACACATACATTTCAAATTAAGGTAAACATCGGATTGTTTCTCAGACTAGCATGGATAGATGACATGTAGTGTGGTTTTAGGGAAACAATATTAACATAGACTATATCTATAATTTTTATTATTTACAAAGTGTTAATCAGTTAATCTTAAGCTCATTTTTCACTATCAATTAACTGACTAGTTTATTCTCCCTTATTAATTGACTCTAATTCTGATATATTCTTTATTCTTAACAAATCTGAGATTGGGTGAATTATTTGTTTATCTGTCTCTCTACCCATCTATCTATGCATTTACTTTTTGAGCAGAATCTTGTCTTTAAAATGACAGCTCAGCTGATGACATACATTGCTTATTGTGGCTCCATGACGTTATTACTATATGTTAATTTCATTTCAAATTCAGTAAAACTTGACCACTTCCTTATGTCTGTTCTGGCTTCTCTCATTTTGTAACATTTTTATTGAGTACCTATTTGTGTGAGTGTATGTGTGCTCCTGTCTGACTCTGCAACCTTATGGATGGTAGGAACCCAGAGGACCACCAGAGTCCTGTGTTCATGAAATTTTCCAAGCAAGAACAGTGGACTCGGTTGCCAGTTCCTCCTCCAGGGCTTTTCCCAACCCACGGATTGAATCGAGGTCTCTTGTGTCTCCTGCATTGACAGGCAGATTCTTTACCACTGTGCCACCTGGAAGCCCCACTGAGTCCCTATGTTCACTATATCATGCCTACTACATTCAAAGAACCTTAGAGGGAAAAGTGGTTAGTAGAAAATGTTCCCTATTGTCAGAAAGAATCTGAAAAGAGAGAAGTATTTAAGGCATTACTCTGGGGAATAATGAGATTTTATTTTCAATAAGATATTGGAGAAGAATGGCCCACAAACCTCAATAGCTCTGTACAAAAAAAAAAAAAAAAAAAAAAAGCCTCTTTACTGCCTTTTGCAACCTGACCCACTAACATAGGTTTGAAAATGAAAGCTCATTGACACTCTCTAGACCAGTTACATGATCCCTTAGCAGGCTCTGGATAGATTATTTTAGGTTTCTCTGCATCAGTTGTATTGTTCATTGCTTTTCGTACTCCAGCTGAAACTAAAGCTGAAGTAGTCTTTTGAAAAATCCAGTTACTTTAGGGAAAATAAATGAAAAACTAGAAAGCTACTGTGTAAGTGCTTTAATAGTTGTGTCATCTTCACATTGTATATTTAAAGTCAGATAATACAGAAAGTAACAGAGGCAGAAGTGATTGTCTATGTATGTCTATTATAATATAAAAATTAAAATTCTTTGTGGTTTTTGTTAGATCTCTGTAGCTGCAGGACTGTGAAAGCATAATTGCTTAGTTCTCCTTAAATTTTATCAAGTATGTATGTGGGCTGGTGGCTCAGATGGTAAAGAATCTGCCAGCAATGCAGGAGACCTGGCTTCGATTCCTGGGTCGGGAAGATCTCTTGGATAAGGGAATGGCTACCCACTCCAGTATTCTTGCCTGGAGAATCCCATAGACAGTGGAGCCTTGTGGGTTACATTCCGTGGGGTCACCATGAGTTGGATATGACTTGGGCAACATGACATGACGCACGCGAGCGCGCGCATGCGCGCGAGCGCGCGCGCACACACACACACACACACACACACACTCTTGAAGCTAGAAATGATAAATCTGTCATGGCCCTAATTGTTTACATGTGTCATTTTTCACTGCCAAGAAAAATAAAAGTGAAGATTAGATTATTCTATATAAATTTTGCCAATGATAGTGGTGTTAAGGGGCATAATGGAAGGAAAAGACAATATATACGTGTGTGTATATATATGTATGTATATGCATAGCCTATTGGTTCTGTTTCATTAAACCTAACTTCCTTAGTTAATGGGGGGAAGAAAAAAATAGGCTTCCCAGGTGGCTCAGTGGTAAAGGATCTGCCTGCCAATGCAGGAGACACAGGAGATACAAATTCGATCCTTGGATTGGGAAATTTCCCTGGAGGAGGAAATTTCAACCCATTCCAGTATTCTTGCCTAGGAAATGCCAAGGACAGAGGAGCCTGGGCAGCTACAGTCCATGAGATTGCAAACAGTCAGACACAACCAAGTGACTGAGCATGCACACACACACATGAACATACATATGCAGATTTATTATAAGTATAGGCTCATTAGTGGGAAACCAGGAAAGCCAATGGTATAATTAAGTTTAGGTCCAAAGGCCTGAAAATTGTGGGAGGAGTGGGGGCGAATGGTGTAAATGCCTGTTTTAAGTCCCAATAGTTCAAGAACCCAAGGCAGGAGATGAATGTCCCAGCTCACTCAGAGAGAGAGAAAGAGAGAGAGTTTGCCAGGGTGTTTTTTTTTTTTTTTTTTTTTTCCAAATTTTTGTTCTATTCTAGCCCTTGATGGATTGCATGATGCTCATCCTTCTTAATGAGTGTGATCTTCTTTTCTCAGGTTACTGATTCAAATACTAATCTCTTTCCGAGACACCCTTACTACCCAGAAATGAAATAATGTTTTACCAGCTACTGGGCACCCCTTAGCCCAGACAAGTTAAATGTAAAATTAACCATGACAGGGACAGATACATAGTGGGGGGAAAAGCTGAAGGAAAAAAGGACTTACTAGTTTAGGAGAATAAGGAGGACCAAGAAATTTGTTATTGTAGCTGTCTTTTGTGTTATTTCCAATTCCTCTGTATAATGAAGGAGCTAAGTTTAAAAAAAAAAAATAGAGTTTGATACTTAAGTCTTATTCTATTCGTTTCTTTCAAAGTAGTAGACTTCCTGGAATTTGCCACTTTAAGAATACAGAGTTTTAACATTTCCTATGTTTAATAAAAAATGAATGATTCTTCCTTTTGATGACTGGCAAAGATAAGGCTAAATGAAAGTGATTATTAAGATTCTCTCAATCATTCTAGAGAAGTGATCCCTATAATAACTTTCTACTGCTGCATTTATTAAAACCATCATATGTTTTCCTTTCAAAACCTTAATGTATTTGGTTATATTAATAAATGGACTGTTAACACTTCTGGAATTTTTAAGATGGGCCCAACTGATGACATTATACATATATGCACTACTGAATTCATTTTTTTCTAATATTTATATAGATAACTATATGTTTACAAGACGATTTGTCTAAATTTTTTTAATTTTCATATTTTCTTTATATGATTTTGTTCTTAAAATTGTGGTTTAGTTGATAAGTTGTATCTGACCCTTGCAACCCCATGGACTGTAACCTGCTAGGCTCTTCTGTCCACGGGATTCTCCAGGCAAGAATACTGAAGTAGGTTGCTATTTCCTTCTCCAGGGGATCTTTATGACCCAGGAATCAAACTCAGATCTCCTGCATTGCAGGAAGATTCTTTACTGACTGAGCTATAAGGGAAGTCCCCATAGGGCTTAATGTGTTATACATTATGCAGTGAATAATGTAGCAATTCTTCATTTTATCTACTCCAGAATATTTTGTAAATGATTGCATATCTCATCCTTGATTTTTTTTAAGTAAATGTACATCTCTGTATGATATTATGGGGCATTTTCTGGGTTTTTTTCATACAATAAAAATAATGCATAGTATTTTTGTTGTCAGGTATACATATATATGTTTTATATTTGTATATATATATTTCTATGTGTATATATCTCATATGTATGAAAGAAACTGTCAGAAAAACATTCAAAAGGTCACATTATTTAAAATAAGCTTAAACAAGTGAGAGAATTTCAAATTGCACAGAAGAGAGCAAAATTTTACCTTGTCTACCAATCTTGGTAAAATACCAGATTCTCGACGAGAATAATGGATTTGCATTTGAAGGCATACAAAGTATAGAATGCACTTTCTTGGTGACTCAGTGGTAAAGAACCCACCTGCTAATGCAGCAGAATTGGGTTCAGTCCCTGGGTTGGGAAGATGCCATGAAGAAGAAAAGGGCAACCCCCTCCAGTATTCTTGCCTGGGAAATCACATGGACAGAGGAGCCTGACGGGCTAGACTTACTGACTAACCAGCAGGAGCAGCAAAGTGTAGAATAAGGAAAAAGAGACACTGGGGGGGGAAATATACTTTTTCTACTTTGCTTATCTACATAAATAAACCCCCTCCCATTTTTGTCTATCTCTGCAGTTTAGTTCAATTCTAAGCCAGAAAGTCTGTCTGTTCCAATGAATCATTTTTCCTTAAGTATGTTTTTCATGGAGTTCAGAGTTAGCTTTATGTTAACTAAATAACAATGAAGATTAAAAGCCTCTTTACCTAAAAAGTTATAGACTATTCCCTGCTAACAAAACAATCTCAACTTGCATTCTACATTTTGTTGTACTATTTTCTGTCAGATCTCTATTTTTTTAAGTCCAATCTACCTTGAAAAAAATAGCATGCATTCTCCATACATATGTAGTTTTATTTACCAGAATAATTTGGGTTTAAAGGTGTTAATTTAAGGAACCAAAGTAAATTGAAAATCTGACTCTCTTGCCATTTCTTTTATCTGCAAACACTGTCAAGAGACAGAAGTATTCTATTTTCAGCATTTATTCCTGAACTGACTTTGATAGTCTCTGCTCCCACATGTAAAACACAATCGCAGTTCTTAGAAACTACATTAACACTAATCTCACTAATTACATTAGAATTATTTTTATTCTTTCATTTAAGTTGGAAATGCAGAATTCAACAAGATGCCATTCACCCTTGAGAAATAACAAAAGCATGACTTGTCTTGTGGCTGTACTTTTAATTTCAAGGGGTCACTTTAAGAGATGGCCTGATAAAAAGTGCTTGTAAAGTTCTCTAAGTTTAAATTGTAATGATCTAAAAATATAATATCTCCCATAGTTCTCTGAGAGTCATTTTTGATATATTTCATTCTGATAGTTTATTTTTGGAGTACAAGCAAAATCATTTATTTTTGAGTAGAAAATGGGATGTGCTATTGACATTCTTTTTTTAAGTATATTTTATTAATAGTTTTGGGGGAAAAATAAACTTTCCTCATAAATAAATGTGCCTAGTGCTCTTTGTTTATGGTTTTGAAAGTAAATATAAATCAAGAACATATAGTATTTTAGCTATTTTTACTGATATAACTTCACTAAAATAATTTTATTGGTCCATGAAATGTAAGATATAATTCATGATGCATATATGACTAATTTCATCTCTGCTCTTATTTTCAATCCTGAAAATAAGTAAAATATACTTCTTCAAACTTCTAATTTCATAATTGCTTCTTTTTTTCCTGAAGTTATGAGTTTACTGATTCTGTAAGTTTTTTAACTACACAAATGTGTCACCAACGTCCAAGGTCAGGAGTGGCAGCTGCGCTTCGCTGGACTGGCCATGTGGTGATACCCCACGTCCAAGGTCAGAGAAACCCCAGTAAGACGGTAGGCACTGGGGCGGCTGTGAGGAGATGCCCCACATCCAAGGGCAAAGGAGAAGCTCCAGCAAGATGGTAGGAGGGGCGAATCTGCATGAGAATCAAACCCCATTCCCGCCAGAGACCCTCAGAGGGCTCAAACAAATCTGTGTGCACCAGGACCCAGGGACCCCACAGAGACGGAGACCGGACTGTGTTTGAGCATCTCCCGTGAGGTCCGGGTCAGCGTGGTCTGCTGCCGGGACGGGGGCTCTGGGTGTGGGAATGGCATAAGTCCTCTTGGAGGAGGTCACCATTAACCCCACTACAGAATTGCCAGAGCTTACGCAAGACTGGGAAATAGAAACTTGGAGGGCACAACAGAACCTTGTGCACCAGGACCCAGGAGAAAGGAGCAGTGACGCCACAGGAGCATGTCCCGGAATTGCCTGTGGGTGTCAGGGAGTCTCCAGAGAAGGCATGGGTAGTGGTGGCCTGCTGCAGAGTTGAGGGCATGGACTGTAGCAGTACATGCGTGGGACCTTTTGAGAAATGTCACCATTATCTTCATATCGGTTCAGGTATGAACTATATCAAATCCATAATGATTATACAGTGGAAGTGAGAAATAGACTTAAGGGACTAGATCTGATGGACAGAGTGCCTGATGAACTATGGACTGAGGTTTGTGACATTATACAGGAGACAGGGAGCAAGATCATCCCCAAGGAAAATAAATGCAAAAAAGCAAAATGGATGTCTGAGGAGACCTTACAAATAGCTTTGAAAAGAAGATAAGACAAAACAAAAGGAGAGAATGAAAGATATAACCATATGAATGCAGAGTTCCAAAGAATAGCAAGGAGAGATAAGAAAGACTTCCTCAGTGATCAATGTAAAGAAAGAGAGGAAAAGAATAGAAGGAGAAAGACTAGAGATCTCCTCAAGAAAATTAGAGATACCAAGGGAACATTTCATGCAAAGATGCGCTCAATAAATGACAGAAATTGTATGGACCTAACAGAAGAAGATATTAAGAAAAGGTGGCAAGAATACACAGAAGAACTGTACAAAAAAGATCTCCATTACCCAAATAATCATGATGGCGTGATCACTCACCTGGAGCCAGACATCCTGGAATGTGAAGTCTAGTTGGCCTTAGGAAGCATCACTATGAACAAAGCTAGTGGAGGTGATGGAATACCAGTTGGGCTATTTCAGATCCTAAAAGATGATGCTGTGAAAGTGCTGTACTCAGTATGGCAGCAAAATTTGAAAACTCAGCAGTGGCCACAGGACTGGAAAAAGTCAGTTTACATTCCAATCCCTAGGAATGGCAATACCAAAGAATGCTCAAACTCACACAATTGCACTCATCTCAGACACTAGCAAAGTAATGCTCAAAATTCTCCAAGCCAGGCTTCAACAATATGTGAACCGTGAACTTCCAGATGTTCAAGCTGGATTTAGAAAAGGCAGAGGAACGAGAGATCAAATTGCCAACATCCACTGGATTACTGAAAAAGCAAGAGAGTTCCAGATAAACATCTATTTCTGCTTTATTGACTATGCCAAAGCCTTTGACTGTGTGGATCACAATAAACTGTGGAAAATTTTGAAAGAGATGGGAATACCTGACCACTTACCTGACTTGAGAAATCTGTTTGCAGATCAGGAAGCACAGTTAGAACTGGACATGGAACAACAGACTAGTTCCAAACAGGAAAAGGAATATGTCAAGGCTGTATATTGTCACCCTGCTTATTTAACTTATATGCAGTGTACATCATGAGAAACACTGGGCTGGATGAATCACAAGCTGGAATCAAGATTGCTGGGAGAAATATCAATAACTTCAGATATGCAGATGACACGACCGTTATGACAGAAAGTGAAGAAAAACTAAAGAGCCTCTTGATGAAAGTGAAAGAGGAGACTGAAAAAGTTGGCTTAAAGCTCAATATTTGAAAAACTAAGATCATGGCATCTGGTCCTGTCTCCTCATGGCAAATAGATGGAGAAGCAGTGCAAACAGTGGCAGACTATTTTTGGGGGGCTCCAAAATCACTACAGATGGTGACTGCAGCCATGAAATTAAAAGATGTTTGCTCCTTGGAAGAAAAGTTATGACCAACCTAGACAGCATATTAAAAAGCAGAGCCATTACTTTGCCCACAAAGGTCCATCTAGTCAAGGCTATGGTTTTTCAGTAGTCATGTATGTATGTGAGACTTGGAATATAAAGAAAGCTGAGCACCGAATAATAGGTGCTTTTGAACTATGGTGTTGGAGAATACTCTTGAGATTCCCTTGGACTGCAAGGGGATACAACCAGTCCATCCTAAATGAAATCTGTCCTGAATGTTCATTGGAAGGACTGATGTTGAAGTTGAAACTTCAATATTTTGGCCACCAGATGAGAAGAACTGAATCATTTGAAAAGACCCTGATGCTGAGAAAGATTGAAGGCTGGAGGAGAAGCGGACAACAGAGGATGAGATGGTTGGATGGCATCACTGACTCAATGTACATGAATTTGTGTAAACTCCAGGAGTTGCTGATGGACAGTGAGGCCTGTTGGCTGCATTCCATGGGGTCACAAAGAATTGGACCCGACTGAGTAACTGAACTGACCTGAACTGAAATGTATCCATTGCTAACTATGTTTAGAGTACAAGGAACATCATACATCATATTTCATTGTCTTAAATCTATCTTGATCTTCTCTATAATATCACTTGCTGGTGGTCCTGATTCCATCAGTTTCCAAGTGTATCTTTCTTTTGCTCTAGTAAGAAAACTGCTTCCATTAAAATGCAGGAAATGTCCTGGGTCATGTGTCTTTAAAAATTTCAGAAATCTGAATGGACCTCCCCTTCTTCCCTCCCCAGTCTGGGAGATATTCATCCAGATTCCCAACTTCGTTGGCTCTAAGCGCACTGCCATCACCTGCATCCCCACAGCCATTGATGGGAACTTCCATTTTACATGTTCTTTTTTCGGCATATGCTGATGAGCTTGCTGGAAACCAACATCACTAGTTATTTCTGAAACATGGATTTTATTTTCTGCTTAATAGACCTCACAGCAGATGGTAGGGGAAAAAATGTTATTTTTGTACCTTGTTTCAAATAAATTCAATCCATGTGATGAGATTTGGCATTTTTGTTTGAATCTTTGATGGTTATTATCATGATAATATGATTCCCTGAGCATCCTGAAAATGGATGTGATTCATAACAATGGCAATAACCCCAGAACTGGCTTGTATAGAATCTGAAAACCATTGTCAAAATTATAAGTTTAAATAGACAAGATTGATAAACTATTTCATTCTCTTTGTT
Source organism: Muntiacus reevesi (assembly GCF_963930625.1). Lineage (NCBI taxonomy): Eukaryota > Metazoa > Chordata > Mammalia > Artiodactyla > Cervidae > Muntiacus > Muntiacus reevesi. Next base: position 51,452,633 of record NC_089264.1, read on the forward strand.
TGTATTACTGCTTGTTTCTGTACTTTTGCTATATCCATATATTTGATTTTACCATCAAATAAAAATCTTTACTATGTCCACAAGTCCATTCTGTATATCTGTATCCCCATTCCTTCCCTGCAAATAAGTTCATCAATACTATTTTCTAGATTTTATATATACATATTAATATACAATATTTGCTTTTCTCTTTCTGACTTACTTCACTTTGTATAGCAGGGTCTAGGTTCATTCACCTTGCTAGAACTGACTCACATTTTTTTTAATGGCTGAGTAATATTTCAATGTATATATGTACCACATCTTTATCCATTCATCTGTAGATGGAGATTGTATATGTATATATGTGTGTGTGTGTGTGTGTGTGTGTGTGTGTGTGTGTGTGTGTATACATATACACACACTGTCATTTGTAAAATAGATGACTGGTGAGGAGTTGATACATAACACAGAAAGCCCAGCCTGATTCTCTGTGATGACTTAGAGGGGTGGCATAGGGGGCGGGAAGAGAGGTTTCAAACCAAAGGAAGATATTTATAATTACAGCTGATTTGCATTGTTGTATGGCAAAATCAACACAACACTGTAGAGAAATTTTCTTCCAATTAAAAAATAAATTTAATAAAGGTCTTTGCTAGTAAAACCCAGTAAAGCAAACATTTCTAATCAACATGGTATTTTAAATTATTAGTCTTAATATAGCTCTAAATAACTAGAAAATTCTCTTCTTCCTCTTTCTCTTCATCTTCTTTTTTATATGCAGTTAAGTTTGTTTGCCACGAGTAAAACTCATATTCATTCTCCTGAATTTACCAGTGTTGATGATTTTGGAAATATTTTCTATACAATCTAGATTAAGACAATTTATACTTACAAAGAAACCCCAGAAGAAGAAAAGTTATACATGTAATATAAAATATATCTGGTAATTTTGTTTAGTGATACCAATGTTGCTTTGAGATATATCATTTCTCAGTAAAATGCCAATTTTATTTCACTCTAGGCAATTCAGCTCTATTCACTCTGATGAATTGAAAATACTCACCTTTTATTTCATGGTGAAATTAAAGATATCCTTATTACTAATAGATTATGAAAATGAAAAATTTAGGCTCTTTATTTTAAAAAAGATAGTGGTAGAGTAGCAGCCATGTCACTTTTCATATGAATTGAAAACAAACCCACATCAACAACATCTCTTGGTTTTTAATTTTTATAATTCTCTAAGATTGTTATTATTGAAACAGTTAAGTCAATTGTGGATCAAAAAGAAAAACATATACTTCAAGTCATAATATAATAAAATTGCTGGTCAAATGTATGTCTCAGTAAACATTCTAGATTTTTCTCACAGCTGAATAATGTTTCATTGTGTGTGTGTGTGTGTGTGTGTGTGTGTGTGTGTGTGTGTATGCACGCGTGCGCGCACTCATCTTCAGTCACTCAGTTATATCCAACTTTTTGAGACACCATGGATTCTAGCCTACAAGGCTCCCCTGATTATGGGATTGTCCAGGGAAGAATACTAGAGTGGTTTTGTCGTTTCCTCCTCCAGGAGATCTTCCTGACCCAAGAATTGAACCCCTGTCTCCTGCATCTTCTGCCTTCCTGGTGTTTACCCCTGCACCATATGGGACATCCTCTTTTTATTCATTCACCTGCTGTTTGGAACAATACGGATGAACCTTGAGCACGTCATGCTTAGTGAGACAAGTCAGACAGAGGAAGATAAGAACTGTATGGCATCATTCATTTGTGGAATTAAAAAAAGCAAAACTTGAAAAAACAGAGCAAAATGGTTGTTATGAAGGGAGGAGGGGTGGAAGATAGGATAGATGTTTAATGGTACAAACTTGCGATGAGTGCTGAATAAACTGTAGATATATAATACACAGTATAGTGAGTACAGACAGCAATATTGTACTATAATCATCAAACTTGCTAAGAGACTAGAATTTAATTATTCCAACTACTAAAATAATTATATAACATGATTTGAGTGCTAATTATCACTACAACATCACATTAAATATTTAAATATATCAAATAAATGTATTTTAGACCTTAAATTTACAAGCTATTGCACATGAAATATATTTCAATTAAAAAGTACTAGATTTTTGTGATTTCAAATATTGAGAGTTTAAAAAAATACTGACCATAAAGAAACTGTAGAATCTTCAAATTAAACTGGCTATGAACTTTTGTTTAGTCTTCTTCATAATTCTGGCAACTTGAGTAATATAGTTAACAAGTCTACATTAACCTATCTGAATTTATAAAATGATGATAGATGCACCTGCTTCATAGAAGTGTTCTGAGAAATAAATCAACATATCACTAAATTGGATTTTTTTTCCCATATTATTTCTCTTAGGAATTCAAGACACAATAGCCTTTATAGTAATGATTATTGTGATCTTTAATAATCATTACTCCAAATGAAAATAAAAATGCTGAGTTAAAACAGTAAATATAAGAAGTAGAGTCCCAATATTTCTTTTTCTTTCTACCTCTTTTGGTTCTTTGTATATCAAAAGATGAAGTCGACACTCCTTTGCTTAAAGTATAAGACTTTTCACGATCTGGCCACATTTCACCCTTGAAACCTGCAAGCCCTTCACAACCTTACCCTACTTCCAGTCATTTTACATTCTCAAATAATGTCTCAAAATTCCCTGGACGGTCTCAGATATATAATTCCCTTTTGCCATAACTCATCTTTTCAAAGTGCTGTTTAATCTTTAAACATTTTTAAGGCACTGCCACTATTCCCATTCTTAAATCATATCTTTGTTAACTGACCACAAATATTGTAATGACTCTGTAACAGCTGTGATATACTGAATTATGAGCTCTCTATTTACATATCTGCATCTAGATTGTGAAACTTCCTGAAAACCATTATTATTTACTAATTATCTTTGTATCTGGAATGGCAAGCATAGCAAGAGATTAATAATCTGCATTGATCACTCTCTTGACTTTTATAAAGTGAAAGTGTACAATGAAATATATAGTAATATCTTAGCTTATCACTGATAATTTAAAATATGCTGTTGATAAAATACATGTGAGTATCTTAGAGAACATACCTAGATGATCAGTGTACCTAGGTACACTGGGACTGGAGGTGGTTGGTGTGAGATGGTGGTGGTGAAACAGATTATAGAATACTTTTAAGGACTTGTCCTGATCAACTCTAGTTCAGAAAATATGGCCAGTTTTTACTTTACTACAAAGAAATAAAGTGTCTTTGAAGTGCTTAATCACTCTGTCATATCTGACTCTTTGTAACATCATGAACAGTATAGCCCACCTGGATCCTCTGTTCATGGGATTCTCCAGGCAAGAATACTGAAGTGTGTTACCATTTCCTTCTCCAATCTTTGAGAAGTACAATTTAATTCTAGAGTATGTTAAGATATTTTTATACTATCTAAATGCATATTTAAAGAGATCCAGAGGAGACTAATCTCATAAAAATAGAAAATCATGGCCTTCTCAAAATTTTACCATAGAAGAATCTTCATATATAATTTCATAATTATAGAGCCAATCATGGTGGATGCCTGTCTTTTCTAAAGTGAAAGAAATGTACATTTTATAATCAATTGTGTTTTTAACCACTTGTGAAAAGAAAATTTGCAACTTGTATTTCAAAAGAAAAGCATATAACCTAAATTTGAATTTCAAAAATTGCTATGCCCTTTAGACCAAACAGCAGTGTCTAGATGATTGGAGGTTAGTCTCATCTCTGTGACTATATTTCATAGTACCTTCAAAAAAACACTCATCCAATCTTGTGGAAACAATCTTGATTTTGTTTTGTTTCAATTATGCTTTTATTAAAAATCAGTATAAAATGCATTATCTTTGCTTATCATTCAATGAATAATTGAACTAGAATTAGAATTGAAATAGAACTGAATTAAATTCTAATTGAATTGAATTAGAAATAGAATGTGCTGACATCTCTACATGTGATACAAATGCATTTAGGAAAAGCTATGGAGCCTAAATTATGGAATATACGGTATAATGTAACTATGCTGAATACTTTCCAACGGCTCATCCAGATCTTTCTCCAGTCTCCTCTCATCCTGCCCTGTGCCCCAAGAGGATGACCTTTATTGGCTGCAGCACAGTTTTTCTTGCTCTGACAGCTGTTGGATTCGCCCAGTGGCAGGCAGTTTAGTGAGTTTGTGATATTTCTTTCCCCAGCTCCACCACTGATGTGTTTTCTACAAAGATTGATTTGAATGACATGATTGTGCTACACTAGAGTACTGCTCAACTTAGCTAATTCAAAAGCATCAAAGGTGATGATTATGTATACATGTTTCTTATGTGTATACATGTTGTTGTTCAGTTGCTAAGTTCTGTCCAACTCTTTGCAAATCCAAGAATTGCAGCACATCAGGCTTCCCTCTTCTTCACCATCTCCCAGAGTTTGCTCAAACTCATATCCACTGCCCTCTTCTCCTCTTGCCCTCAATCTTTCCCAGCATCAAGGGCCTTCCTTTCCAATAAGTCAGTTCTTTGCATCAGGTGGCCAGAGCATTGGAGTTTCAGATTCAGAATCAGTCCTTCCAATGAATATTTAGAGTTATTTCCTTAGAATTGACTGGTTTGATCTCTTTGCTGTCCAAGGACTCTCAAAGGTCTTTTACAGCAACACAATTTGAAAGCATCAGTTCTTCGGTGCCTTCTTTATAGTCCAACTCTCACACCAATAGATGACTCAGAGAAAACCACAGCTTTGACTAGACAGACCTTTGTTGGCAAAGTGATGTCTCTGTTTTTTAGTATGCTGTCTAGGTTTGTCATAGATTTTCTGCCAAGGAGCAAGCGTCTTTTAATGTCATGACTGCAGTCACCATTTGTAGTTATTTTGGAACCCAAGAAAATAAAGTCTGCCACTGTTTCCACTGTTTCCCCATCTATTTGCCATGAAGTGATGGGATGCCATGAGCTTTGTTTTTTGAATGTTGAGATTTAAGCGAACTTTTTCATTCTTCTGTTTCACCTTCATCAACAGATTCTTTATTTCCTCTTCCCTTTCTGCCATTAAAGTGGTACCATCTACATATCTGAGATTTTTTATATTTCTCCTGGCAATCTTAATTCCAGTTTGTGATTTATCCAGCCCAGCATTTCTCATGATGTACCCTGCATATAAGTTAAATAAGCAGGGTTACAATATACAGCCTTGATGTACTTCTTTTCCTATTTAGAATCAGTCTGTTGTTTCATGTCCAGTTCTAACTGTTGCTTCCTGACATGCATACAGATTTCTCAAGAGACAGGTAAGTGGTCTGGTATTCCCATCTCTTGGAGAATTTTTGACAGTTTGTTGTGATCCACACAAAGGCTTTGGCATAGTCAATAAAGCAAAGGTAGGTGCTTTTCTGGAACTCTCTTGCTTTTTTGATGATCCAATGGATGTTGGCAATTTGATCTCTGGTTCCTCTGCCTTTTCTAAAACCAGCTTGAACATCTGGAAGTTCATGGTTCACGTACTGTTGAAGCCTGGCTTGGAGAATTTTGAGCATTACTTTACTAGTGTATGAGATGAGTGCAATTGTGCAGTAGTTTGAGCATTCTTTGGCATTGCCTTTCTTTGGGATTGGAATAAAACTGACCTTTTCCAGTCCTGTGGTGAGTTTTCCAATTTTGCTGGCATATTGAGTGCAGCACTTTCACAGCATCATCTTTTATGATTTGAAAGAGCTCAACTGGAATTCCATCAGGTCCACTAGCTTTGTTTGTATTGATGCTTCCTAAGGCCAACTTGACTTCACATTCCAGGATGTCTGGCTCTAGGTGAGTGATCACACCATCGTGATTATCTGGGTTGTGAAGATGTTTTTTGTGTAATTCTTCTGTGTATTCTTGCCACCTCTTCTTAATATCTTCTGCTTCTGTTAGGTACATACCATTTCTGTCCTGTATTGTGCCCATCTTTGCATGAAATGTTCCCTTGGTATCTCTGATTTTCTTGAAGAGATCTCTAGTCTTTCCCATTCTATTGTTTTCCTCTACTTCTTTACATTGATCACTGAGAAGTTGTATATATTATAAAGTTGTATATATTATAATATAATTTTGTGTTTTTGCAATTATAGCAAAGATGTTTACAAGTAAATTAGCACTTTTGCAATCATGATATATCAAGAATATTAAAAAAAGTATTTTAAGTCAACATCCTTTTGTAATAAGTAAGCATTAGCTTATTCTTATATCTTTATATAAATGAATCCTAGACAACTTGAGTATAATCAAAATTTTTCTTGATTAATAATCAAATATCATATTATTGAATTATTCTTTAAAGCAATTCCATTAAGCTGATCTCTGTACATTTTAACACTGCATACATTAAAATACTGACTCAGCTCAATTAATCCAAGTATTAAAGTGAAAGTCAAAGTCACTCAGTTGTGTCCAACTCTTTGCGACTCCGTCGACTGTATGTCAATTGGATTCTCTAGGCCAGAATGCTGGAGTGGGTAGCCTTTCCCTTCTCCGGGGGATCTTCCCAACACGCGGGTCAAACCCAGGTCTTCTGCATTGTGGGCGGATTCTTTACCAGCTGAGCCACAAGGGAAGTCCAAGCATATTGATGTGGGCAGCCTAGCCTTTCTCCAGTGGATCTTCCCAACCCAGGAATAGAACTGGGGTCCCCTGAATTGCAGACAGATTCAAACCAGCTGAGCTAAATAGCAATTCAAGTATTACTATTTATGATAAAATTTTTAAATTTTATGTTTCCATTAGATTACTAAATTTATTTATCGAAAACCTAATATGGCATTGTTGTTGATATTTGTGATTATCATTGCTTCTTTTCTTTCTTTCACTTTACTCAATATAATTCATTTTGGGCTCTATAAATTATGTTTCTAATATACATTTCATCATACAGTACCCAGAATCATACAATTCTAATGGTTTCCTATCCTCTATCAACTCCAATTTGCACACATTTTCCTGATATACATGGCCCTCAGTTATCTGGCTGGTCTACAACTTCTATCCCTTTTGCTGTTTCCATACCCACTTCTTTCCCTGAGTAGAATGACATACTGATCATTACTCCCATTCTCTTGACTGCTGCTCCCCACTTCCAATATTAAATCTTATTTCTCTACTGAATTTCAAGTCCCACCACATATCCTCTAAATAATCAAGACAAGTTCAATTTAACAATTGGGCAATCAAAACTTCTAAATATGTTCAAAGGGAGTTTGAAAAAACTTAAAGAGTAATAATATATATACTTTGTATTGGTATAGGATAAATATAGCAAAATATCAAAATCCCCATAAGAAAGAAGAAATCATTTTGTTGGTTCCTAAAATAGAGGTCATCACAATAAGCATAGATTTAAATGTAATTATATGGTGGTGTTTTACATCCATTGACGTACCATATGAGATGATTTCATCTTCTCACTGCTTTGTAGGCTCAAAGAAGGCAAGGAATAAGAGTACTTCCTATATTTGTTTTACTGATATGATGCAGAGTCTATAACAGGAGGTCAATCAATATTCACTGAATCATTGACTAGTTGAGAGCACCATCAAATCTACTTCATGGTGTGTGACTGCAGCTTTTATTTCTTTTAATTCACAGATCTGTTGATGTTTTGATCCATTTCATTAAAATGTATCAGCTGTGGTTTCAGCACGCCATGCTCAGAATGATTTCAAGTCGCCAGAACTGCTCCATGTAATATTTTAAGTTGTGTGAATCAAAAGCTTACTATTGCACCCAAGACCAAAAACCGTATCGCACATGGTCACTAAATGAATTGAAGCATGCATATGTCCAAGAGCCAGGAAATAATGGAAATTTGTAGGCAGAATAGGATTAAAGATTAAAGGAGGAAATTTCCCTTGTCTTTAATTGGGCAGGTGCCTAGTCTCAATGAGTGATTTTTATTTTTCCTATTTCCGTAGTATATAGGAATACATTAGCCATAGTAGGTACCTCAATCTTTGTCCATTTTTAGGTTAGTGAATACAGAAGAGCAGTCTGTGCTGAACTGTCTTAAAATTCATATTCTGAAAATTTAGAGTTATACTGTGATTTTTATTCCATGTATGGCTCCTAAACCATTCTCGTCTGTTACAGAATAGGTTCCATGGACCCAGATGGTTTAAAACTCAGATGCTCTAGCAGATTGGCAAGCCTCATCCAGTTTTGAAATCCAAAGTTTTTATTTGTCTATTAAATAAATTTTTTCTTAGTTATAGCAGCAGCAAATGTTCAAGAAAAGATATTTTGAAAATTTATAAAACAAGATTTAAAAATTTCTTGTAAAGTCTAATAACAGTATCTTTAAATAAAGTTTACTTTACATTTTGAGTAACATGAGCAAAAGAAATAAAAGTAATTATTTTACATAAAAAATTACTAATAGGAAATATTATTTCCAAATAGTTTCCAGTAATTTTAAACTTGAAAGATTAAAATAAAACTTCTGAAGAAAGTGTGATTATTATTGTTGTTTTTGTTCAGTCGCTCAGTTGTGTCCAACTCTCTGTGATTTCATGAACTGCAGTACAGCAGGCTTCCCTGTCCTTCAGCATCTCCTGGACTACAGTCAAATTCATGTCCATTGAGTCAGTGATGCCATGGATCCATCTAATCTTTTGTTGTCCCCTTCTCCTCCTGCTTTCAATCTTTCCCAGCATGAAGTTTTTTTCCAGAGAGTCAGCTATTTGTATCATGGGCTAAGGTATTGGAGCTTCAGCTTTAGCATCAATCCTTACAATGAATATTCAGCATTTCCTAATGGAAATAAAACATGAATGATACTAAAGGTTGATTTCCTTTAGGATTGACTGGTTTGATCTCCTTGCAGTCCAAAGGAGTCTCAAGAATCTTTTCCAGCACCATAGTTCAAAAGCATCACTTTTTTGGCACCCAGCCTTTTTTATTGTCTAGCTCTCATGACTACTGGAAAAAACCATAGCTTTGACTATATGGACCATTGTAGGCAAAGTAATGTCTCTTCTTTTTAACATGCTGTCTAGGTTCATCATTGTTTTTCTTCCAAAGAGCAAGCATCTTTTAATATTTTGACTGCAGTCACCATCTGCAGTGATTTTGGAGCCCAAGAAAATAAAGTCTGTCACTGTTTCTTCTGTTTTGCCATCTATTTGGCTTGAAGAGATGGAACTGGATGCCATGAGCTTCATTTTTTGAATGTTGGGTTTAAAGCCAGCTTTTCCACTCTCCTCTTCACCTTCATCAAGAGGCACTTTAATTCCTCTCCCCTTTCTGCCATAAGGGTGGTGTCATCTGCATATCTGAGGCTACTGATATTTCTCCCAGCAATCTTGATTCCAGCATGTGTTTCATTCATGATGTACTCTGCATATGAAGCTTTAGCATAGTCAATGGAGCAGATGTTTTTCTGGAATTCTCCAGCTATTTCTGCGATGCAATGGATGTTGGACATTTGATCTGGTTCCTCTGCCCTTTCTAAATCCAGCTTGTACATGTGGAAGTTCTTAGTTCTCATGCTGTTGAACCCTTGCTTGAAGGATTTTGAACATTTCTTTGCTAGCATGTGAAATGAGTGCAGTTGTGCGGTAGTTTGAACATTCTTTGGCATTGCCCTTTTTTCTTACTTGTTTTTAATTGTAATACATTTCTATTCCCAGAAACATAAGGTACTATATCATAAAAGAAATATAATACCATCATCTTTTAAAAAAAGAAAATAATAAATACCAGTAAAATAATAATATAGATGTCTAAAATAGCATTAATACATTTATATACAAATCATTTGAGCATAGTTTCATACAAAAAGAACAAATCATCATCTGAATATTTGTAACACACCACACGGAAAAGTATTTTTCTTAACTTCATGAGTGTTTCTTAATAAAAACATTTCATTAACTGTAAAGGTGGAATGATTATAAAATTGACAGGTCTTCAGAGATGTCTTTAATAGCTACAGTACCTCAAAGAGTAGGGATATGTTTTCATTTTCCTGGCACAGTGAAGTTCTGAAAAGTCTCTCTGGCCTTGATTTTAATGCAACCTGTGATGTAAAGAATCAACTGAAGCTATCTTATTTTCCTAGAGAATTATGATTCCAAAAGGTGAAATTAACAAAAATTCCTATATGCAAACAGGAAAAAAATAGCAGAATAATACACGCAGTTACATTTTAAATGACAATATATATATAAATCTGAATTCAGTTTGAAACAAATCCAAATGCAATCTCCTTTCCAGTATTATCTCGTCATATACATGTTATCATTAAAGAAGTGCATATGCCAGTAAGTAAAGAATCTGCCTGCAATGCAGGAGACAAAGGAGACATAGGTTTGATCCCTGAGTCAGAAAGAATCTCTGGAAGAGGAAATGGCAGCCCACTCCAATCACTGGGAGCGCAATAATACAAACAAAGGGTGTGTCGCCCTACAAATTCAAAGAGTATATAATTATTTTTGTTGTATCTTAAAAATGAAATGTGCATAAAAATTCCCTGAGGGACTTATTTAAAATGGAGAATTTTGAGTCCTTTGTTCACTGATTAAATTAAAAATATTGTGGAGTTGTTCCTATCATTTTGTATTCATTCCTTACTTACCAATATATAGAACATATTCTTGTTTGGTAACAATGAGGAAATAACTCTAAGATCCTGCTTAGTTCAAGGACAAAGTTCTGAGCAGTGGGCCTTAGAGGTGTAACAGAGCCTCTAGAATAACTGAGGAATTTGAGGGAAATGCGTCTCCTCCTTAAGTATAAGCACAGTGTAGTGGGTTGAATGGTCCTCAAAGACCTGTCCATGTCCATCCCTTGGAGACAGAGAATGTGACTTTATTTGGGGAAAGGGTCTTTTCAGTTGTGATTAAATTAAAGATATAAAAATGAGATAATCCTGGAATATACAGGCTAAATTCAGTGACAAGTATCTTCATAAATGAAACACAGAGGGGAAACAGAAAGAGTGAGAAAGCCATATGAAAATGGAGACCTTACAGGATATTGAAGCGACCAGGAGCTGGAAGACATAAGGAAAGATACTCTGTGAAAGCCTACTTTGGGAACAGGACCTTGCCAACATCTGGGTTTCAGATTCCCAGCTTCTAGAACTGGGGTAAAATATTCCTGCTGTTTTAGACCACCATTTGTCATCCTTTGAAACAGCAGATCTAGAAAACCAATAGAAGCAATCTTTTTAGATTTTGTTTCCTAAAGATCCTAATAGCAGATTCTAAATGAGTGTCAATATAACTAGTGAGAAAGATGGCCTTAACTTTCTCTCAGTTTGATTATAATCTTTAGATAGGATACATCCTACTCTCAACCCCTGAAATTCTTTGTCTCATAATTTATTTTAGAAAACTTGTAATTATGGACCTTTTCATTGCCCCTTGGATATATCAGTTCAGTTAGGTTCAGTTCAGTCACTCAGTCATGTTCAACATTTTGCGACCCCATGGACTGCAGCACGTCAGGCTTCCCTGTCCATCACCAACTCCTGGAGTTTACTCAAACGCATGTCCTTTGCGTCGGTGATGCCATCCAACCATCTTATTCTCTGTCGTCATCTTCTCCTCCCACCTTCAATCTCTCCCAGCATCAGGGTTTTTCAAATGTCAGTTCTTCACAGCAGGTGGCCAAAGTATTGGAAATTCAACATCAAAATCAGTCCTTCCAATGAATATTCAGGACTGATTTCATTTAGGATGGACTGGTTTGATCTTGCAGTCCAAGGGACTCTCAAGAGTATTCTCCAACACCACAGTTCAAAAGCATCATTCTTCAGAGCTCAGCTTTCTTTATAATCCAACTCTCAAATCCATACATGACTCCTGGAAAAGCCATAGCTTTGACTAGATGGACCTTTGTTGGCAACATAATGTCTCTGCTTTTTAATATCCTGTCTAGGTTGGTCATAACTTTCCTTCCAAGGACTATGCGTCTTTTAATTTCAGGGCTGTAGTCACCATCTGCAGTGATTTTGAAGCCTGAAAAATAAATTCTGTCACTGCTTACACTGTTTCCCCATCTATTTTTCCATGAAGTGATGGGACCGGATGCCATACTCTCAGTTTTCTGAATGTTGAGCTTTAAGCCAACTTTTTCACTTTCCTCTTTTACTTTCAGCAAGAGGCTCTTAGTTTTTCTTCACTTTCTGACATAAGGGTGGTATCATCTGCATATCTGAGGTTGTTGATATTTCATCCAGCAATCTTGATTACAGCTTATGCTTCATCCAGCCCAGCGTTTCTCATGATGCACTCTGATAATTTATCAGGGTCACAATATACAGCCTTGATGTACTCCTTTCCCACTTTGGAACCAGACTGTTGTTCCATGTCTAGTTCAAACTGTTGCTTCCTTACCTGCATATAGATTTCTAAAGAGGCAGGTCAGGTGGTCTGGTATTCCCATCTCTTGAAGACTTTTCCACAGTTTGTTGTGATCCGCACAGTCAAAGTTTTTGGCATAGTCAATAAAGCATAAGTAGATGTTTTTCTGGAACTCTCATGCTTTTTTGATGATCCAATAGATGTTGGCAACTTGAAATCTGGTTTCTCTGCCTTTTGTAAAGCCAACTTGGACATCTGGAAGTTCATGATTCACATACTGTTGAAGCCTGGCTTGGAGAATTTTGAGCATTACTTTGCTAATGTGTGAGATGAGTGCAATTGTGTTGTAGTTTGAACATTCACTGTCATTTACTTTCTTTGGGATTGGAATGAAAACTGACCTTTTCCAGTCCTGTGGCCACGGCTGAGTTTTCCAAATTTGCTGGCATATTGCGTGCAGCATTTTCACAGCACCATCTTTTATGATTTGAAAGAGCTCAACTGGAATTCCATCACATCCACTAGCTTTGTTCATAATGATGCTTCCAAAGGCCCAGTTGACTTCCTGTTCCAGGATGTCCGGCTCTAGGTGAATAATCATACTGTCATGGTTATCTGGTTTGTGAAGATCTTTTTTGTACAGTTCTTCTGTGTATTCTTGCCATCTCTTCTTAATTTCTTCAGCTTCTTTTAGGTCCATACAATTTTTGTCCTTTATTGTGCTCATTTTTGCATGAAATATTCCCTTGGTATCTCTAATTTTCTTGAAGAGATCTCTAGGCTTTTCCATTTTGTTGTGTCCTCTATTTCTTTGCATTGGTTACTGAGGAAGGCTTTCTTATCTCTCCTTGCTGTTCTTTGGAACTCTGCATTCAAATGGGTATATCTTTCCTTTTCTCCTTTGCCTTTCATTTCTCTTCTTTTTTCAGCTATTTGTAATGCCTATTCAGACAATCATTTTTCCTTTTTGCATTTCTTTTTCTTGGGGATGGTCTTGATCACTGCCTCCTGTACAATGTCATGAAACTCCAACCATAGTTTTTCAGGAACTCCATCGAATCTAATACCTTGAATCTATTTGTTATTTCCACTGTACAATTGTAAGGGATTTCATTTAGGTCATACCTGAATGTTCTAGTGATTTTCCCTACTTCTTTAATTTAAGTCTGAATTTGGCAATAAGGGGTTCATGATCTGAGCCACAGTTAACTCCCGGTCTTGTTTTTGCTTACTGTATACAGCTTTCCATCCTTGGCTGCAAATAATATAATCAGTCTGATTTTGGTATTGACCATCTGGTGATGTCCATGTGTAGAGTCTTTTCTTGTGTTCTTGGCAGAGGGTGCTTGCTATGACCAGTGCATTCTCTTGGCAAAAACTCTGTTAGCCTTTGCCCTGGTTCATTTTGTACTCCAAGGCCAAATTTGCCTGTTACTCCAGGTATCTCTTGGCTTCCTACTTTTGCTTTCCTTGGATATATGAATCTTTTAATAAGTTTTTTGGCAATTTTACAACCCATGGATGTCTTTCTGAAGACCCTGGAAGCTATCTCTTTGAAACTTAATTTTCAGAGAATTATCCCATGTTCAGTGGAAGGGTAGGAGAGTAACTTGGAAAGATGGTGAGTGCCTTGCCCCAACTTTCAAAAATGCCCCCTCTCATAAAGCTATGGAAAACTTCATGTTCCTTTGGCAAACACAAATGGGCTTACCTCCTTGGGTACTGTCTCCCTAGCTTTTCCCACCTTAAAACCCCTACTTTTCTTTGCTTCGGCAGAGTTGAGTTCAGAGTTCTGACATCTCTCTCCTACTGATTGCCTTAACAAATGTTATCTTTGCCTGTTTAACTTTGTTTGGTACAATTTTTGCTTCACCATCAGGAAGATTTATTCTTGTCCTATTGCCATATCTAATGGCATACATTTAGGAATGTTACCTCTGGGAATTCAGACTAGAAGTCTTGTCCAACATTAAAGAGAAAAAAATTCCAAATCAAACTCTAGAACTTTAGTGAAACATGATTTCTGGTATCATTTTGCCTGTAGCAGAACTCATTATTCAATAATAGCCAAGATCAGAGCTGGAAATGAGGGATTCAGAGCAAGGTTTGTGTATCTGGAGATCACAGGAAGAACCAGTAAATGTAATTATAGGACCCTGGGCTCGATTTTCTGTATTGTGTGAGAAGGCAAAAACTCAGAGACTGGGGGAAAAGAGGATGTGGCTTGAAATTTGAATTGGGCTTGCAGCCACTTGCATGCTTATCCTCCGCCTTACAGAGTGTCCTATGTACGTTGATCTCAGCTCAAATGTAGCTTTATCTTCATTCATGGCCAAGAAGGTAGCTGAGAAGCTTTCATGACAGGTAGGCTGATAAACCTCTTTTAACTTAAAAACCATCACTCTCAGATCTTTATTCTGCTTGTATGTGTGTGTGTGTATGTGATTTACTGTACTGAAAAACTGATTCTGAACTGACAATAGATTTCCCTTTATGATGGAATATGGGATAAGGGATTTGAGACAAAACAAAATGCCAAGTTATATTTTCATGAGCAAAGATGTAATGATAAGGCAAACTCAACAGGATCATAGTTTTAAAAGTATCAACTCAATATGGATTTTTTTTCATTTGTTTACTTCAGAAAAGAAGAAATGCATTAATTCAAAGGAATTAGATTAGCTAAGAATTATTGTTGTTACCTCAGGCAAAATATAAGAGAAATTCAGTAAGGAAACGGAATTGATGATTATGGAATCAGAGGCAGTGAAAGGGCCATAGATTTAAGAGATCATCTAATGACTGAACTACATGTTAAGTGTTAAATATCAGTTGCTCAGTCAATGTCTTCCTCAGTGATCAATGTAAAGACATAGAGGAAAACGATAGAATGGGAAAGACTAGATAGAGATCACTTCATGAAAATTAGAGATACCATGGGAACATATGATGCAAAGATGGGGCATGATAAAGCACAGAAATGGTATGTACCTAAAAGAAGCAGAAGATATGAAGAAGAGGTGGCAAGAATACACAGACGAACTATACAAAAGAGATCTTCATGACACAGATAACCATGAGTGTGCTCACTCTCTTAGAGCCAGATATCCTGGAATGGGAAGTCAAGTGGGCTTTAGGAAACATCACTGTGAACAAAGCTAGTGACAGTGATTAAATTCCAGTTGAGCTATTTCAAATCCTAAAAGATGATGCTGTGAAAGTGCTGCACTCAATATGCTCCAAATCTGGAAAATTCAGCAGCAGCCACGGCACTGGAAAACTTCAGTTTACATTCCAATCCCAAAGAAAGGCAATGCCAAAGAATGTTCAAACTACCACACAATTGCACTCATCTCACACACTAGCAAAGTAATGATCAAAATTCTCCAAGCCAGGCTTCAACAGTATGTGACCCAAGAACTTCCAGGTGTTCAAGCTGGTTTTAGAAAAGACAGAGGAACCAGAAATCAAATTGCCGACATCCACTGAATAATCGAAAGAGCAAGAGAGTTCCAGAAAAAACATCTACTTATGCTTTATTGACTGTGTCAAAGACATTGACGGTGTGGATCACAACAAACAGTGGAAAATTCTTAGAGTGATGGGAATAACAGACCACCTTACCTGCCTCCTGAGAAATCTGTATGTAGGTCAGGAAGCAACAGTTAGAACCAAACATAGAACAAAAGACTGGTTCCAAATTAGGAAAGGAGTAGTTCAAGGCTGTATGTTCTCACCCTGCATGTTTAACTTCTATCCAGAGAAACCATGCAAAACGCTTGGCGGGATGAAGCACAAGCTGGATTCAAGATTTCTGCGAAAAATATCAATAACCTCAGCTATGCAGATGACACCACACTTATGGCAGAAAGTGAAGAGGAACTATAGAATCTCTTGATGAAAGGGTGAAAGAGGAGAGTGAACAAGCTGGCTTGATACTCAACATTCAAAAAACTAAGATCATGGCATCTGGTTCCATAACTTCATGGCAAATAGATGGAGAAACAATGGAAACAGTGACAGACTTTATTTTCTTGGGCTCCAAAATCACTGCAGATGGTGATTGCAGCCATGAAATTAAAAGATGCTTGTTCCTTGGAAGAAACACTATGACCAATCTAGATAGCATATTAAAAAGCAGAAAGATTACTTTGCTGACAAAGATCTGTCTAGTCACAACTCTGGTTTTTCTAGTAGTCATTTATGGATGTGAGAGTTGAACCATAAAGAAAGCTGAGCATCCAAAAATTGATTCTTTTGAACTATGACATTGGAGAAGAATTTTGACTGTGCTTTAGACTGCAAGGAGATCAAACCAGTCAATCCTAAATGAAATCAGTCCTGAATATTCATTGGAGGGACTGATGCTGAAGCTGAACCTCCAATACTTTGGCCACCTGATGTGAAGAACTGATTCATTGGTAAAGACCCCAATGCTGGAAACGATTGAAGGCAGGAGGAGAAGGGAATGACAGAGGATAAGAGGTTGGATGGCATCACCAACTGGATGCACATGAGTTTAAGCAAGCTCCAGGTGTTGGTGATGGACAAGGAAACCTGCTGTGCTGCAGTCTGTGGGGTTGAAAAGAGTTGGAGATGCCTTAGTGACTAATCGAACTGAGATTGGTTGAGGGGAAGTACTGAGAAATTTTTCCAATAAAATGCTATCTCATCTGTTGATTAGCATGTCATATAACTTTTTTTCTAAAACCACCCACAATACATTATTTATTATTCTCTTTTTCTTGTCAATCAGAAATTCAAAGCAACTTTCTATATCAATCTAAGAATAGAATTAGTTAAACTATATGGATTTTTCTTGTCATTTTTTAGCTGTCTAGAACCTTGATACTCAACAGGTGTGATCCATGAACCCACAATATTGCCAACATCTGGAAGTTTAACATAATAAAAGAATTTCACGTCCTTCCCCAAATCTCCTGAGTTAATATCTGCCTATTAACATAAACCCCTGAGTGATTTGTATGCACATTAAATTTTTTAAGAAGCACTATGATAGAGGTCCTTCCTAGATTTTATTCCTTAAATTCTATAATTCAAAAGTTTGAATCATTTTTGGTGGGGAGGGGAGTGAAATGTAAAATACCCTTTAGATAACGTGGGCTTCCTGGTGGCTTAGCAGTAAAGAACCTGCCTAGCAATGTAGAAGACATGAGTTTGATCTCTGGTTTGGGAAGGTCCCCTGGCAAAGGAAATGGCAATCGACTCCAGTATTCTTGCCTGGAAAGTCTCAAGGTCGGAGGAGCCTGGCAGGCTACCGTCAATGGGATCTTGAAGAGTCAGACACAGCTTAGCGATTAAACAATAACTGCCTAACATAAACATTTTAAAAATTGTACTTCATCATATGTATATATTCCTAATACCCCAAAATAATCACAGTTTCTTACTTGGAGCATCATAGCTCATCAGATAATGAGTTAAACATTTAAGGTGTAATCCTAATTTTCACCTGCCTCCAAAACAGGTTTTCATATGTCTAATTAATAAAGTTGAAGAAAACCAGTAAAGCCTTGAAGGAGATGACTAACCCTGGAAATTGAACACCTGCTTGTTACCTCATAGGTTCCAGCCTGTGATAGACAAACTGGCCCAGATTACTATTCAGAAGCCAGACCCTACAGCTATGAATGCCTTCATTTCAGTCTAACTTGTCAACCACAGATTGCTTTTTTTTTTTTAACAAACTCATTATCAATCTTACATAATATGTTGCTAAATCATTCCTTGCACCATTACTGATTAAAATTTGCCACTTTGATGTGCATAGATTATTTATCATTAGTCTTGATGGGAAGGTTTGAACATAGTCTCATATGGTTCTACCCTGAGAAATGTCTAATTGCATAATTATTAAAATGGGCATCTTGCCATGAGAATACCAAAATTATTGCAAGACCGCAAACACAGCCTTATACCTGAAACACTACACACACACACACACACACACACATACATAGACACACACACTGATTAGAATTCAATATATTTAGCAAAGTATATGTGTAGCAGATGCACTTTATACACACTATGTAAGCTTGTTCTAAAAAGCTAGGATTAAATTTGTTACATTTCTATATTTAAACTGTAAGACGTTGCCATTTTAAATGCACAGAGGAAATAACAAAAGGAATAGCTGAGAAATAGAAAAATATTTCAAATTTTGACATTTAATCTTATTAGTAGAATAAGATTGGTAATAAAAATTATTGAGCATTCTGTCTTAAATTTTTAGTAGGAATTTAAACATTTCTATGTTAATTTTAGAGTATAATCATTTTATTTGTATGATTTTTAAGTTTTCTACAGTTGTTTACTATCTCGATACACTAAATATAATAAATCTTTTGCATTATCTGATTTAATGCATATAAGAATTTATTGTATATCAGGCTATCTTCAAAATGTATTCAGAATTCAGTTATTTCTCAACCTTTACTATTATGACCCTAATCCAAGCACTTGTAACCTCCACTTAGTGAAGTGAAGTCGGTCAGTCGTGTCCGACTCTTTGCGACCCCATGGACTGTAGCCCATCAGGCTCCTCCATCCATGGGATTCTCCAGGCAAGAATACTGGAGTGGGTTGCCATTTCCTTCTCCAGGGGATCTTCCCGACCCAGGGGTCGAACCCAGATCTTCCGCATTGCAGCCAGACGTTTTAATCTCTGAGCCACCAGAGAAGCCTAAAACCACCTTCATAAACCCATGCTCCACCCTCTAGGGTCCAAAACCTTTGAAGTCGAAAGGCAGCCTTTGCCTTGAGGCACCTTCCTTACTTTGCAATGTAAAGGCAAAGGTTTCCTATCACATTTAGGGTAATATTCAAATTACTTACCATAGCTTGGTGTGTATAAAATTTAGTAATGGCTGTTCCACTATCTTCACCCTAATTTGTTTGCTCAGTCCAAATCGACCATATATCTATCCCTTGAATAGTCCAAGTTTAGTGTGAACTTTGAGTATTTACACTTGCTGCTTTTTCTGGCTTAAATTTACTTCCAGACCTTTTCCCTACATTTCCTAAGTTTCTGTTCAACTGTTATCTCTTTAAAAAATGCCTTACCCAACTACTCTAAAATGCCTCCCACCAATCTTAATCCCTTTACATTACTTTACTTTTCACCATGTGGTAATTAAAATTGTAATACAGATTTGTTTAAATATATGGTAATTTTCTGTCTATCTCTAGAAACTGTAACTCCATGAGGGCAGGAATCTTCCTCCTTTATTCTTTCAGTAGCTAAAAACACTGTTATATATGCAATCATGTATGTATATATTTAACACTTAAGATACTGTAGGATAGTATCTGTTAGTTCTGCCACAGACAAATTGTATGATTCTGGGCAATATTTATTAAATGCTCCATTCTATAGGAGACTTTCACCTAAAATTGTTTCTCTTCAAAAGAGGGATTAATGTAGGCTCTCCCTGAACTTGATTAAATTAGCAGGATTATAATAACGCTTCTGCGAAACTTGGTTATAAGGGTTAAATGAGATCGAATAGTGATTTTCCCTTTTCTTAGAGAACAGTTGGAGCCCTATTAAAAGCTTTTCAGTCTTTTTCCTTCCTGGTTGCCTAGAAATCTTGTTAGCATCAGGGGTCACATTTTCCTTCTCTTTTTTCTCCCACACCACTTATCTCAGACAATGAATTGATATTTAATGATCTTGCCGTTACTGGAAAGAGTTTCAAACTTTGCTGGGATTGAAACACGGAGTAAATGGCATTGCTGCTAATTACAAGCCATAAATTAGCACTTTAAAAGTCTGTTTTCTTATCTCAAGGCACATGTTTTGATGCTTCTTTCCGAGTGACTGCCCCTTAGGTGTTCAATGAAAAAAAACCCTGAAATTAGTGCAGATTCCCTTGAAACCGAATCAACAGGATATATTTATCAAAGAATTCACTTTGCACATATTCAAGTTTATTCACATATATAACTCAATCATTTGGTTATCCTGCAACTTTAAATAGGATCTTAAAATAATTACAGCACAAAATTCAAGTCTCAGATAATGAACAAGGTGTCAAGTTTACTCTAGGGCTATGACTATTTCATTTTCCAATTAAGACTGTAACAGCTCCATTAATGATCACATTGTGTCTCTGACTGATGCTCTGAAAACTTTTAATTTAAAAGGCAAGTCCTATGACAATTTTGTTTGTATGGTATATATAAAGAGACTAGTGTTTACAGATTTGAATATAATCTTTGAAATCTATCACTATAATTTATATTAATACTTGTTAATGCTTTGTTTATATAGTGATTAAGAATTTTTCAAAAGTTTATATTATCTCATATTATCTTACAGCAACTCACTGCACAGAAAGAGGCTGTTATCTTCATTTTGCAATGGGAAGACAAGTCCAACAGAGATTCAAGTGGTCACACTGTAAATTGTAAAACCAAACTTAGAATGTAAGTTCACTATCCTTACTTCAGTCTCTTTTCTTCATTGTTAAACTCTGTTCTACTAACTGTGTGCAGCTGTAAGAGAGATATTTTTTTCTAAACATAATGAAGCTAGTAGTTCCAGTTATAATATGGATTTTTTAAAATAGAGACTGATGTAAAATAGGAGGCAAAATCATAGGGAGATTAGCAGAGTATAGGTACCACAGCAAATCTTGAAAACTTTATAAGGGAGGGAGCCGGGGAGAATAGGACAAAAAGACTTCGAGGAGTGAAAGGATTGCATGGGGCACACCCTTCATTCCTATGAACAGAGGTTCAGGCTTTGCAGATGGAGTTGTCTTATCTAGAGATCTGGGAGCTCTGTCCCTCAGTCCAGGCATGTACAGCTCTTTAGGACCCCCTGGACTGTAGCCCACCAGGCTCCTCTGTCCTTGGGATTTCCCAAGCAAGAATCCTGGAGTGGGCTGCCATTTCCTACTCCAGGAGGTCTTCCCTATCCAGGGATCCGGCAGCTTGGGCATTGGCAGGCAGATTCTCTACCCCTGGGCCACCTGGGAAGCAGCCTGGGGCGCCCTAGGTCTTCCTTTCCTCATAAAGAATCTGCTGTATGTTTACCAGCAGGCAGGTGAATCCATAGACTCACATTTGATATTTTAAGGAGGATACTTAGATCTTTGTAGCAGAAAACACCAGTGTACCTCTTTGTCCTTGAGATTATGAGCAATTTGAAGAGTCCTGTAAATAGTTATTTCCACAGGAGCTAATGCATAATAAGCACTCAACGAATACTGGTTAAATGAATAAATGTGATGGGAAATACAAATAAAAAGAGGAAGATGACAGAAAGACAAATAATAGAGCACAGAAACCTCTAACTTCCCAATTCCCCCCTCTGGTTGATATAAAAGAAGAATAATTGCTAGTGAAAGTTTTTCCACAAGTTATCTTTATAAAATAATGAGATTCTCTGAGTCACATATAGAAATAACTATTATAGTCACATTGGGTAGAGTGCTCTTCTCTTTTTCGTATTTCTGACTCATAATTTCTTACGAGTTTGTGAAGAAGGACCCATCATATCCCTCTAAGTTACCCACAGCCTGGAATATTCTGTACAACAAATCCACAATCAGTCTTTACTTTGTATGTAGTTGTTGTTCAGTCACTAAGTCATGTCCAGGTCTCTGCAACTCCATGAGCTGCAACAGGCCAGCCTTCCCTGCCTTTCATTATCTCCCAGAGTTTGCTAAAATTCATGCCCATTGAGTCAGTGATGCTATCTAACCATCTCTGTAGAGCAGCAACTTTTAAAATGTATGAGAACTAAACAATTCTGCAGTGTTGCTCTAATTAAGCCTTTATTTTATTGTAAGCTTCTGTAGTAGAAAAGGTTCCAATTAAATTTCATTTAGGAACAAGTCAATTCATTTAAACAAAAGTAGTTTCTTTGTTCTTATTTTGAGGGTTCAGCAAAAAACACTCCCAATACTTGTTCTAAATTGGCAACCTCAAAATAAAAAATCCCTCGCCTATGTTTCTAACACAATATTCTACTACATTTAAGTTTTCTCTTCATGTATAACCTGGAAAATATAATAAAGCATAAATAAAATAAAAAGTAGTGATTACCAACATAGAGAAATATTGGAAGTGTACTTTTAATTAAATCTTGACAAAGCATTATACCATTTATGTATGTTTAAAAGTATATATTATTTATAATCATTCACATGGTTAGTAAAATTATAAATACTTGAGAGGTTAGATGCTCAAATACGTTAGGATATTAGTCACTTCTGCAGAGTAAGAGAAGGGAATAGGAAGTCTGTATTTGCAGAGGCATAGATCTTCAGCAATCTGAGATGCTTTATAGATTAAAAGCAAATTAATCTTTAGCATATATGCATAAAGTTTATATTTGTGATTTATAATGCAAATGGGTTTCCCTGAGTTTGTTGCTCTCTATTTTAGGCTCTTTGACATTGTTCATAATTATTAAAATAGCTAAGTTAACTAATATAAAAATATTTTGGCCAGATGACATTTTAAATGCAAGCATCTCCCTGCCTTCTTGTATTAGGTTCTCCAAAGAAAAAGAATCAATAGTCTGTCTGTAGTTATAAGAAATAAGTCAATTAGAAGTATTGGTTTATGATGTTATGGAGGTTGAGAAGTCCCATGAACTGCCATCTGCAAGCTGGAGAACCAGGAGAGCTGATCGTATTGCAGTCCAAATCCAAAGGCCAGAAAACCAGGAGCCCAAGTGTCTAAGAGAAGATAGAGGTCCTAGCTCAAACAGAGAGTAGAGTCACCCTTCTTCCACCTTTTTGTCCTGTTTAAGCCCTCAACGGATTGGATAATGACCCCTTGACTGGTGAGGGTGATCTTTACTCAGTCTACAAATTCAAATGCTAAGTTCTTCCAGAAACACTCTCACAGACACACCTAGAAATAATGTTTATATTATAGATATAATGTTTATATATAAATAATATTTACACAGAGAGTAACAGCTCTCTAGGCATCCCTTTGCCCTATGAAGTTGATACATAAAATGAACCCTCACATTTATTAAGCAATGTTCTTTTAGATAGGTAAAAAATATACAAATAATAATAAAACACTGTTGCAATGATGTAAGATATGCAAATATAAATGTAAATAAATAATATATTGCATAGAGGAAATTATATGCCTGGAAAAAAGTCTACTAAATAAATGACAGAGATCATTTTAGTAAAAAAAGTAACAAACCATTTAAAGGTTTGGGGATTCAAAGAGGCAGAAAAAATCTTGGGAAAAAGATTTTTAATATTAAAAATTGGGAGAACACCAATTTTATAAATGTTTAAACATCTAATTATGTCAGAAATAGCTTTACTTCTGGCAACATTAAAATAAAGTATAAATGACTTTCTTTTCTTAAAAATCATCAAAAGAGTATGTAACAGTAAAAATATAGGACACCTTGGATAGGTAACCAAAATTTCAGTATAGGAAGATCCTGAGATCACCTCCTTCTAAAGGAACAGCAAAATTACAACTATTTACCAACAAACTATCAGTGAGAACAACATGAAGACTAGCAGAAAAGATAATCTATAACTAAGGATCTACAAGAGCACCCACAACAAGACAAGTGGGTGGGGTGGAAACAGTAAAAGCAAGACCCACACTCCTCGGTAGGCAAACCACAAGTGGGAAGAGAATCACAATTACAGAGCTACTCCCCAAGGGGGGAGGGGTCTAAGCTCCTCTTGAAGTCCCCAACCCAAGGGTACTGCACTGGGAAGATGAACCCCTAGAATATTGTTTTCAAGGCCAGAATGGTTTACTTTCAGGAGCGCCAGAGGGCAGTGGGAAACGGAGACTCTTTACCTAAAGGGAGCACCCAGAATCTCAGAGACCCAGGGCAGAGGAAATAAACTGAAAAGAGCCTGGGCCAGACCCATTCCTTGAGCTTGGAGAGCCTCCCCGAGGTGTGTAAAGCAAACAGGAGTATCCTGGGGACGTAGGCACTAGTAGCAACTGTTTTGGGTAGCTCTTTCTACCACGAGCTCACTGGTGCTGGAAATGCCATTTTGGAATCCTTCTAGCTTATTAGCACCAGGACTCAGATTGGCCTGATAACCACTCAGCCCCAGACCTGGGACACCCCAGGCCAAGCAGCCCGCTGTGCGGGGACATAGACGCAACCATGAGCAGGCCAGTGGCAGGAGTCCTTCTGAATCTCTGAGTCTCATTGGGTCCTTGCCCATCAGAGGGCCCAGGATCTGGTCCTACCCACAAGTGGACAAACAACCGCTCTGGAACAGCTCAGGCACCTTGGAGAAAGTCAATGCAGGACATAGTTCTGTCCATTAATGGGCTGGAACTACTTCTTGGACATGGCTGGGGCCAGGTGGATTCTGGAGCTGATGCCATGCCTACCAGGATTCTGATGCCTGCTGTGGCACCCCTTGGGATTCAATCAGTCATGCCTGTGCTTCAGGAATTCACAATTGAGCTCGGTGACCATTGTGGATGCATTTTCAGACATTTTCCTGTATTAATGAGAACTTGAAATTTCTTAACTCTATCAGACTCAAGGACACCAGCAGCCATTCTTAAACAACATCTGCTAGCACCTACCAGCTGCAAATATATGGTCTCAAGTTCTCCACTTACAACCATGTTGCCATTTCAGGCCCCAGCAAATCCTTGCTTACATATCCTTGAATCTTGCCAGCTTTCATTACAATTCTTGATGGCATATATTTTGCAGTTTTTGCCTTTATAAGCCTTCCCATTTTGTAGTCCAGTGAAAAGCAACTCAGATGCTTCTCACATCTGTGTCTCCCAGCCTATAGTTTCTACTCTAGTTCAAATAAAGCACTTTTCTATTCCTATTATAGATTATTTAGTGATTATTTCCATCAATAGAGATATTTTGAGTAATTAAAAAAATCTCCATCAGTTCAGTTCAGTCACTCAGTCGTGTCCAACTCTTTGTGACCCCATGAATTGCAGCACGCCAGGCCTCCCTGTCCATCACAAACTCCCGGAGTTTACTCAAACTCATGCCCATCGAGTCAGTGATGCCATCCAGCCATCTCATCCTCTATTGTCCCCTTCTCCTCCTGCCCCCAATCCCTCCAAGCATCAGGGTCTCTTCCAATGAGTCAACTCTTCACATGAGGTGGCCAAAGTATTGGAGTTTCAGCTGCAGCATCAGTCCTTCCAATGAAAACCCAGGACTGATCTCCTTTAGGATGGGCTGGTTGGATCTCCTTACAGTCCAAGGGACTCTCAAGAGTCTTCTCCAACATCACAGTTCAAAAGCATCAATTTTTGGGTGCTCAGTTTTCTTCACAGCCCAACTTTCACATCTATACATGACCACCGGAAAAAACATAGCCTTGACCAGACAGACATTTGTTGGCAAAGTAATGTCTCTGCTTTTTAATATGCTGTCTAGGTTGGTCATAACTTTCCTTCCAAGGAGTAAGCGTCTTTTAATTGCATGGCTGCAGTCACCATCTGCAGTGATTTTGGAGCCCCCAAAAATAAAGTCTGACACTGTTTCCACTGTCTCCCCATCTATTTCCCATGAGGTAATAGGACCAGATGCCATGATCTTAGTTTATATTTCCATGATATTTTGTAATAAAATGGTGCTTCTACATCAGATAGCATGTTTTTTTTTTAGCATGTTTTCTATGGGAGGTAAATATTTCACTTACAGAATTTTTCTAAATATTAAATGACCTCATGTTCCTAAAATTACCTACCAGTTAAGAGATATGTATTAAAAATAGTAATAGCAGTAAAATATTTCAACCAGTTTGTGTTGGTGATGGACAGGGTGAAGGACATGCTGCAGTTCTTGGGGCTGCAAAGAGTTGGTCAGAACTGAGTGACTGAACTGAACTGATTTAGACCAGCTGCTTACAGAGACTTATGTTCCAACTCAAACTCTACATCTTTCTACTATATTAGCTAGGGTTACTATTTTAATCCCTCTCAAATTTATTGTCCCACTGATAAAATGTATATAACAACAGAATCCAACTTATAGGCTTTGTTATTGTTATTGCTTAGTCACTAAGTCATTTCCAACTCTTTTTTGACCCTATAGACTGTTAACCCACCAGGCTCCTCTGTCCATGGGAGTTCCCAGACAAGAATACTGGAGTGGGTCACTATTTCCTTCTCCAGGATCTCTTCTTGACCCAGGAATTGAACCTGTGTATCCTGCATTGGCAGGTGGGTTCTTTAACACTGAAGGAAGCCCCTTGTAGGGTTTGGTGGAGTTTAAATAAAATAATTCTCTTACAACAGTGCTTGACTTGGCTGAAGTGCTTAATAAGCAGCAACTGTTTCTTTCAAGTGATACAGGTAAGAAATAAACAAACTAAATACTCCACAAACTATGCAGTTCACCTCAAGAGAAACAAAAATCATTATAAATTATTTTGTGGCATTTTATGAGGCACTACCAACTCATCAAATCGCTAACCTTATAATAGATGAAATGATGTTAATTTAAGTCCACTTCAATTTAATTGTCTATCCACATTAGATCATTTCTGATACAACATTTCTTTTACTTCTAGTCATTGGATATGTTCATTTACACAAACCATATTTCTCTCAAAGATGCCATGAATGAATGCAAAGTTTTTGAAGGGAAGGACTTGTTGCCTTTGGTTATTTTGCAGTCAGGTAAGAAGAAATTGCTGAAATGGAAAGTTAAGTTATGCGTACAGCAAAATGTTATTTACTTTGCAGAAAACACTAGAAAAACTTTTATTAAAGCAAATTTAATACTCATTCATAGATTGACATTTTTCAAATGTATGCACTCACATACACATTTGTAAGTCAAAAAATGTGTAGCGGTGTATATTGGATCTATTGTTGCTGAACTGCAGTTGAGAAATTTAGTGTTTTCCTGAAGCAGGATTGCACCTTTTTGTTGTTATTTCTGTTGTTTGATTTTTTTTCTCCCTTTCTCCTTGAGACATTGTGACCCAGGAAAGACACCAACGATATATAACAAATGTTTTTATAAGAAACAATCCAACATGAGATATATTCTGTTATTTATTTACTCAGTCTGTCCTGGGTGTTCATTGGAAGGACTGGTGCTGAAGCTGAAACTCCAATACTTTGCCTACCTCGTGCAAAGAGTTGACTCATTGGAAAAGACCCTGATGCTGGGAGGGATTGGGGGCAGGAGGAGAAGGGGACGACAGAGGATGAGATGACTGGATGGCATCACCGACTCAATGGACATGAGTTTGGGTAAACTCCGGGGGTTGGTGATGGACAGGGAGGCCTGGCGTGCTGTGATTCACGGGGTCGCAAAGAGTCAGACATGACTAAGCAACTGAACTGAGCTCAACTGAACTCTAATTTTTAATATGCTATCTGTAACTAACTAAATTGATTTCAAAAACCAACAGTGTATCAGACTGTGTATTAACAGTCCTGAGGCCTAGATGTGCCAATGTGTTTAAGAGGTTTCTAACTAAGAGGTGTGTCTACAGCCTAGAGACTATCTTGGAATCTGGATATTCAGTTATTTGTTCATTCCTCATGGACATTTACTTAATACCTCTAAGTGCTCATGTCCAGAAAACATGGATGGAGCATCAAATAAAATACAGAACGTTTTTCTCCTTATGTAAGAATAGTATCTCTCCTACTTTATTCACAAAGAACTCAATATTGGTGTTATAGATATATCAATTATACCTCAGTAAATCTGTGGGGGAAAAAGAGAATAAAAGAGAATAAAATAAAATAAAAAGAGAATAAAATTACAATTTAAATGTAAGACTGAGATAATCCAAGTTACTTTCCTAATTGGAGGAAAATGGGAAGAGGATCAAACCATCTCTAATATATTTTACTTGTGGTGGAAGAGACACAGGAACTTGAATTTTCTCTTTTGGAGAAAAGCAGCTAGAATGTAACCTGTGCTGGGAAAGAAGACAGCATTGGGCACCTAATTCTTCCTGGGTCAGAGAATCAGAGTCATTAGTAGGGCCTCCAGCAGATGAGGGATCCACTTAGTGACCTCTTTTGTTTCCTTAGCTGAAATTTGAGATATGTCAGGTGTGATGTTCACAGTTTGCTAAAGCTGTTAATCTGCTTAGTTAACATTTAGCATGATAGAGTGCATATAGTAAGAATAAGGTTTCCTTAGAATCTTATTTATTGTAAACTATAGCTCTGAAAAATGGTATCTTAATCTATTATTCATACCATGTAATTGTTTCTTTACAACTTTAACAATTTGAAGGGGATCATGGTAAGCACTGTTACAGATGATCTAGTGTATATCCTCAACTGTTAATGTATAGCATAGTATAAAGATGATGATAAATACCAAAAATACTACTGCTGTTACCACCTATTACTGCTACCACTATTATGATGAGTTTTACCATAATATATAGAGCTCTCACTGTATGCCAGCTCTGAAATGTGTAATTGTCATAAGGTACAATCTCATTTTAGACAAATCAAAACATTTAACAACTTGTAGAATAACTGATACATAGGTGAAATGACTGATGAGAATAAAACTTAAAAATGCATATATTTAAGAATAAGAATTCAGTTGGTTAAAATACACCATATAATAAATATTTCATCATTTTAACTTGTATGATGCCATCAGTATACTTCAAATTATAAAGATTCATGATGACTATCAATGTGACTGAATCACTGTAGAAGCCACAAAAGACTAACATTAAACAGTGGATGTTCTTTGCTAATATAAAAATGTTATGGTTTGCTTGTTTTCCTTTATTATAGACAAATGAACCTGTCATTAATTTAATATTCTATTGTAAAATACAGAAATATCCTCATTTCCTTATTGAAGACATCAGAGAAGCATAGTATAATCTTGTAGTATTACTCACCTTTATTTTGCTCATTTTAATACTGTTTTTATTCAATTTTATCTGTTGCAGAAGTGGAATTGCTTTACATATTGCTTAGTTTGAAATAAAATTAGAGGTGATGTCTTTATTTTTCCTTATCTCAAAATATTCACGTTGCTGTTTTTTAATAGGAAATATTTTATAAAATTATTTTCTCTGCTAAGTACTGATTATAGACTAGAAAGAAAATAGGAAAGAGAGGGAAATACGGAAATTCATTTTGTTATTATTTCTCCCATCATTTCAACTGGTAAATCAATTATCAAAAGAAGTGAATTCATTTGAGTTTGTAAAATAATGAAACAGTTTTCTCTCAGATCACAAATGACTATTAGAAAATTATTAAAATAGAATAATATATAAATAACCCTATATGTACTTGCTGCTAGTTGTTTTATAAAAATATATTGGACATGCCTTTAAATGAAGACTTCAGAATTTACCCATTGTTATATATTATTGTTCCTTTTAAACACACATATCTATCTTTATGCCACATTGCTTTGATACTCAGCTTTTTTCTTCTTTCTGCATTCCCAGAGAACACAGATGCTACTCTGTCTCATTCTTTTTTGAGGAGATTTAAACATGAGAGCAAATTTGGCAAAGAGATAAAACTAAAGGGAGTGAATCATTCTGTCAGCTCATAAATTTCTCGGTGGGGATCCATCTACCAGACTCTTTACTGTTATAGTCATGTTGGCATATTTTATTTCATATATCTATCTAAATAAATTCAATATATTTTGAAAAAAAATATATATCTTAGGAAATTGGAATATTGCTTTAAATGATGATTATGCAGTTTTTAATAAGTAATAGCAACTACACAATACACATGTGTTCAAAGAATAGTTTAAGAAGTAAATGAATGCTTGAAAGAAATATCACTATGCGTTTCTCTCTGTGTGTGTGTGTGTGTGTGTGTGAGCACGCACACACGTGCACACTCAGTGATGTCTGACTCTTTGTGATCCCATGAACTGTAACCCTACCAGGATTCTCTGTCCATGGGATTTCCCAGGCAAGAATACTGGAGTGAGTTGCTATTTCCTTCTCCAGGAGATCTTCTCAATCCAGGAACTGGGACTGAACCAGCATCTCCTATGTCTCCCACATTGGCAGGCAGATTCTTTATCACTGAGTCACCTTTCTTATTGTTGTCCTAACAAATGACCACAAGATGAATGACTTTAAATGATATATATTTACTATCTTGCATTTATGAACATCAGAATTCCTAAATGAGTTACAATCAAGATATTGAAGAAATCCAACATTGAACTAATCAATCCTAAAAGGAATTAACCCTGAATATTCATTGAAATGACTGATGCTGAAGCTAAAACTGCAATACTTCGGCTATCTGATGTTAAGAGCTGACACATTGGAAAATACCCTAATGCTGAGAAAGATTGAGGGCAGAAGGAGAAGGGATGACAACGAATGAAATGATCGTATGGCATCATACTCAATGGACATGAGTTTCAGCAAACTCTGGGAGATAGTGAAGGACAGGGAAGCCTGAGGTCACAAAGAGTCAGACAAGACAGAGTGACTGAACAACAACAAGATATTGACACATCTGCATTCTTTATAGAGTTTCTGTGGGAAATTTTGTCTCATTGGGTTTTCTGCATCTAGAGGCTGCCTATGTTCTTGAGGCATTGTTCTATTTCCTTATCCTCAATGCTGCCTCTCTCACTGCCATTTCTCTGGTTTTCTTTTCTCTTTTAATGTAATGACCTCAGTGATTCCATTAGCCCCACTAGGAAAATCATGGATAATTTCTTTATTTTAAAGGCAATTGATTAGCATCCTTAATTCCATCTGCAACTTTGATTACCTCCTTTACCATAGGACATGGAAATCTTTGGGAATGATATGATACTGTATACTAATAAGTAACTTGAAAGGGAGACAGACCTAGAAAGGGACAGTCTTGGAGATTTTGAGAAGAATTTTAGACTGTATTTTAAATGAAAGTAAACTAAAGAATTTAAGCAAGAGAAACATCAGCAATTCAATGTATCCCTTTAAAGGGTTGCTTGTATGCAATGTGCACAATTAATAGAAATTAAGAATGGATTTTGTAATGAATTTCATGAAAAAATGTGAGAAAAAGAAAAATTAACAGAGCACAGATACTAAGGTAGCTCAATCAAATTTTGGACTCCCACTTTACTTGCTAAATACCCTTGGGAAATTCTCAGTTCTCTTATGTGTAAATTGAGGATGATAGTGGCCCCAAACTTTTAGTTTTTGCTTTTGTTTTATTTTTTAATAAAACTAAAGTAGTGCATGTAAAGAACTTAATAGTATTAGTACATGAGTCCCTTAAAAATATTAGTTTTACAAGATTTTGGAGGCAAAGCTTATAGAATGACTGAATATAGTTTTAAGACAAAATTGAAAATGACTTCTAAATTTCTGAAAATCAAGACTTTTTTAATGCTAAAGACTAGAGTTGGAGGATATATAATTAAGTATCCAAGCATTTGCTTTTTACTTTGACAGTGGCAAGCATTTCAACAACAATATTGAGAAAAAAGTGCATGTAACTACTGTTGCTCAAATACCAGTTTAAAATTGAGCAGAGAATCATCATATATTCAGTCCAGATCAGTATATCAGTTGTGTTTGACTCTTAGTAATTCCATGGAATGCAACATGCCAGGCTTCCCTATCCACCACCGATTCCTGGACCTTGCTCAAACTCATGTCCATCGAGTCGGTGATGCCATTCAGTCATCTCATCCTCTGCCATCCGCTTCTCCTCCTGCTTTCAATCCTTCCTAGCATCCGGGTCTTTTCCAGTGAGTCAGTTCTTCCATCAGTTGGCCAAAGTATTGGAATTTCAACTTCAGCAAGAGTCCCTCAAATGAATATTCAGGATTGATTTCCTTTAGGATTGACTGGTTTGATTTCCTTGCAGTCTAAGGGACTCTCAAAAGTCTTCTCTGACACCACAGTTCAAAAGCATCAATCTTCAGTGCTCAGCTTTCTTTATGGTCCAACTCTCACATCCATATGTGACTACTGGGAAAACCATAGTTTGACTAGACAGACCTTTGTTGGCAAAGCAATGTCTCTGCTTTTTAATATGCTCTTTCGCTTGGTCATAGCTTTTCTTCCAAGGAGCAAGCATCTTTTAATTTCAAGGCTTCAGTAACCATCTGCAGGGATTTTGAAGCCCAAAAATTTAATGTCTCACTGTTTCCATTATTCCCCATCTATTTTCCATGAAGTAATGGGACCAGATGCCAAGGTCTTAATTTTTTGAATGTTGAGTTATAAGCCAACTTTTTCACTCGCTTCTTTCACTTTCTGCAAGAGACTCTCTAGTTTTTCTTCACTTTCTGCCATAAGGATGGTGTCATCTACATATCTGAGGTTATTGATATTTCTCCCAGAAATCTTGATTCTAGCTTGTGCTTCCTCCAGCTTGAAATTTCACATGATGTACTCTGCATATAAGTTAAATGAGCATGGTGACAATATACATCCTTGACACACTCCTTTCCCAATTTGGAACTGGTCTGGTGTTGCATGCCCAGTTCTAACTATTGCTTGTTGACTTGCATACAGATTTCTCAGGAAGCAGGTAAGGTAGTCTGGTATTTCCATATCTTGGAGAATTTTCCACAGTTTGTTGTGATCCATGCAATCTAAGTCTTTGGCATAGTCAAAAAAGCAGATGTTTTTTTGGAATTTTATTGTTTTTTCTATAATGCAATGGATGGTGGTAATTTGAAATCTGGTTCCTCTGACTTTTCTAAATCCAGCTTAAACATCTGGAAGTTCACGGTTCATGTACTGTTGAAGCCTTGATTGGAGAATTTTGAGCATTACTTTGTTGGCTGTGAGATGAGTGCAGCTGTGTGGTAGTTTGAATATTTTATTTGCATTGTCTTTCTTAGGAGTTGGAATAAAAACTGATTTTTCCAGTCCTATGGCCACTGCTGTCTTTTCCAAATTCACTGATACATTGAGTGCAGCACTTTCACAGCATCATCTTTTAGGATTTGAAATAGCTCAACTGAAATTTTATCACCTACACTAGCTTTGTTCATAGTGATGCTTCCTAAGACTCACTTGAATTCACATTCCAGGATGTCTGGCTCTAGATGAGTGATCACATCATCATGGTTATCTGGGTCATGAAGATCTTATTTGTATAGTTCTTCTGTGTATTCTTGCCACCTCTTCTTACTATCTTCTGCTTCTGTTAGGTCCATACCATTTCTGTCTTTATTGTGCCCATTTTTCCACGAAATGTTCTCTTTGGTATCTCTAATTTTCTTGAAAAGATCTTTAGTTTTTCCCATTCTATTGTTTTCCTCTATTTCTTTGCATTGGTCACTGAGGAGGGCTTTCTTACCTCTCCTTGCATTCTTTGGAAATCTGCATTCAGATGGGTATATCTTTCCTTTTCTCCTTTGCCTTTAGCTTCTCTTCATCATGTGTTGGTTTATGCCAATTCTGCCTTTGTTCCTATAGAAGCTACTATATTTTTTAACATGCACCATTATTTTTGTACCATACAGAAAAAATAATAAATAAAAATTTCAAGTAGAATTATGACATGCCATTCATCTAATAATAAATTACTTTTTTGATGTTAAAAGTGTGAAAGAAATTTATAGCTCAAAATCAATATGATACAGTTGACTATTTTTGAAACTTTGTGGAGATTAAATCATCTGGGCAAGCAGAGTGAAAAATGAATGTCTTGAGGAAATATGATAAGTTAGAGATGAGGTGGAGGAATGAGAGATGAAGAAATTATAGGTTTAGTCAATTTCTCTTTGATCTTAGCTGTCAGTGGGAAGGAGCTGGAAGAGAACACGCTATCCAGTGAACTTCTTTTCCACTTTTCTAACTGTGGGAGCAACAGTCCACATTTGAATTTTGAAGACTGATTAAAAGAAATGAGTGCTTTTTCACAATGTGTTTGTCACCAGACCATGTGTGTCATGAAGATCACTGCTAAATCTAAACTGGGAAAGGAAATAACTCATATCAGCATCATCATAATTGGACATTTAGACTCTGGCAGGTCTACCACAACTAGACATCTGATCTGCAGATATGGGATCAACACAACAACCATTAAAAAAAATTGAGAAGGAGGCTGCTGAGATGGGAAAGAGATTATTCAACGTTGCCTGGGTCTTGGATAAACTGAAAGCTAAAGTTGAGCTTGGTATCACCATTGATAGAAATCTCCCTGTGAAAATTCAAGACCAGTGATATTATGTGACCATTATTGATGCCCCAGGACACACAGACTTTATAAAAAATGTGATTACAGGCACATCTCAAACTGACTCTGTGGTGTTCTGATGGCCGCTGATGGTAGTGGCGAATTTGAATCAGATATCTCCAGGAATGAACAGACTTGTGAGCATGCTCCTCTGGCTTACACACTGGGAGTGAAACAATTAATTGTTAGTTTTAACAAGATAGGTCCACTGAGCCACCCTATAGCTAAAAGAAATACAAGAAAGTCTTTAAGGAAGTCAACACCTACTTTTAGAAAACTGGCTACACACCCAACACAGCATTATTTGTGCCAATGTTTATTTGTAATTGTGGCATGCTGGAACCTACTGGAACTAAGTGTTAACATGCCTTGGTTCAAGGGATAAAAAGCTACCTATAATAGTGGTGGTGCCTGTGGAACCACGCTACTTGAAACTCTAGATTGTATCCTGCTACCAGCTCATCCAGCTGTTAAACACTTTCATCTGCTCTTGTTGCTGTTCTGTCACTCAGTCATGTCCAACTCTTTGCAACTCCGTGGACTCCAGCATGCCAGGCTTCCCTGTCCTTCACTATCTCCTGGAGTTTGTGCAAACTCATATCAATTGACTCAGAGATACCATCCAACCATCTCATCCTGTCATCCCCTTCTCCTCCTGCCTTCAATCTTTGCCAGCATCAGGGCTTTTTCCAAAGAGTCGGCTCTTCACATCTCTTCTAGGACACTTATAAAATTGGTAGTATTTGTACTATCCACGTGTGCTGAGTGAAGACTGGTGTTCTTAAACTCAGCATGGTGGTTCAGTCAATGAGGTCTATTGAAATGCAACACAAACCTTTTCGTGAAACTCTCCCTGAGGACAACACGGCCTTCAATGTCAAGAACATGTCTGTCAAAGATGTCTATTGTGGTAGCATGCCTTACATGATTTTTACAACAGCAAAAATGACCCACCAATGGACACAGCTGACTTCATGGCTCAGGTGATTATCCTAATCCAGTAGCCTAAATATGCATCACGTTGGATCATCACACAACTTAAATTGCTTGCAATTTTGCTGAGCTAAATGGAATATTTATTATTGTTCTGGGAAAATCTAGAAAATATCAGCCAAATTCTTGAAATCTGTTGATTCTACCATCATGATATGGTTCTTGACAAGCTCATGTGTGTTGATAGCTTCTGTGACAATACTCATCTGGGGCACTTTCTTGTTGATGATATGAGATATGTTTGCTGTGGGTGTCATAAAAGTTGTGGACAAGGAGATGACTAGAGCTGGTATGGTCACCAAGTATGCCCAAGAAGCTCAGAACGCTAAATGAGTATTTTCCCCAATACCTGCCACCCCAGTCTTAATCATCGGTGGAAGAACTGTTTCAGAACTATTTATCTCAGTTGAAAAAGCCATTTCAGTTTAATAGTAAAAAACTGATTAAGGGTAACAATGCTTCATAAAACCTTCAGAAGGAAAGGAGGATGTCTTCTGGGCAGTTTTCATGTGTATGAATGGTTTTGTGACAATTTTAAGTTGTTAGTTTTTAAGTTATAAGTTTTGAAATTATTAGTGTATTTTCTGTGTGTGTGTGTGTTTTTTTTTTTTTTAATGTAAACGACTTGACCAAAATCTGTCACAGAATTTGAGACTCACCGAACCAAATATTAACGAAGAACATGTGCCTTCTTTGGGTCAACACTGTAACTTCCTACAGCCTATTTAGGTAAAAGATTTCACTGTTTCCCAAAACTTATTTGTGGTCAAGGTGCCTGCTCCGCCAGACCTGCAGCCTGTCATGTGGCACCTTCTTCAGGCCAAAAAGTGTCAAAAGCAGCCTTGAAGTTCGCTTCTTTCCCAATGAGGGGATGAAAATGTGGACCAGACATTCAGGAAGGAACAGGGATTAATTTTACCTCAGTGTGGGGCTTTCCAGGGGGCACGAGTAGTAAAGAAGCTCCCTGCCATTACAGGAGACATAAAAGATGCAGTTTTGATCCCTGGGTAGGGACGATCCCTTGGAGAAGGAAATGGCAACCCATCCCAGTATTCTGGC
Source organism: Muntiacus reevesi (assembly GCF_963930625.1). NCBI lineage: Eukaryota > Metazoa > Chordata > Mammalia > Artiodactyla > Cervidae > Muntiacus > Muntiacus reevesi. Next base: position 51,489,196 of record NC_089264.1, read on the forward strand.
CTGGAGAGTCTCACGGACTGAGGTGCCAGGGGACTACAGCCCATGGGGTTGCAAAGGGTCAGACACAACTGAAGCGACAGCACTCACCATCTACCGTAAGTTCAGAATTTGGCAACTTTGATTTCACATTCTTTTTCTGCATAAGAATTCTGATTCTGTTCATCTTGTCAAAGAGGGAGGAATCACTAAGTGCATAGTGAAAAACTATGAGAGAGGTGTTAGTACTATGCTTCATAGATTAGGACAGATGAGCAAAGTATAAGTTTGTTTATATGTAAGGTGACTTATAAGAAGATCAAACTCTAATTTTAAAGGTTCGAGAAGTACACTTAAGCTTCTGTAGAATTACATAAACTTGTTGGTATTGTGTCAAATTTTAGCTCCCTGTTATTGGAACGTGCATTCTCGCATTTCCACATGTTGAAGTAGTAGAACCTAAAGTGCGAGGCTTCATTTGTTTTGATCACTACCCTGCTAGGGTTAATTGTATCCAGATTCTAGAAGAAAGAAAAGATACTGGAAGTTGGGGAAAAAAAAAAAAAAAACAGACTAGGAGAGAGGAAAAAGTGAATTATATGGAGACTAATAAATCAAACAATATCCTGTAGAATGCAGGTGATATGAAGAAAAGAGGATGGGTTTCAGGACTCTTGTGGAGAAGTTCTCCCCTAATTGGTAGAGGCAATTCTGCTACTGTAATGGGATGGAAGGTTGGAGTCCCTGCAGAAATGCTGAAGAGAGATGTGGCAGGAGTGGGACAGTTCCATTGGATGACTGGAAATCAGTCATCAAAAGATGAGGAAAGGTCATCCACTACAAATAGTGGGACAGAGTTAAGGTTGAGGAATCCCATGAAAGAAACTGTGTGAAAATCACTGTAGCAAAGAATGAATGAATGAATTCAATAAGAGAAGTATACTAACATGGTCAATGAAACTGAAAATTTTGTTGAATACAGTGATAAAAGACATTTACGTCATTGGGTTATTGTTTAAGATTAACTATTTGGCCTGGTATATAATAAATGCAACTTATTAATATTAATGGTTATTAATGTAACATATTTCACATTATAAAATATTCTTTAGTGGTATTAAGCTGCTTTAATGCAAAAGAATAGCTAAGATTATTTTGGAAAAATAGCAGTGATTTTAGAGAATTTGCCTAAGAAAAGGTGATGCTGGATAATAGAATTCAAGCAAGGCGAAGAGAAAAGCAAAGAAAAGAGTGTATGTTTCTCTCTTTTCATGCTGATGGACATACAAATATTGAGGCTAGCGGCAGGCATCTGGCAGAAAAGGTAAATGGTGAGCCATGTGCTAACATCATCAAGAACTATGGACTATCCACAGGAGACCAATAGGTGGCAATGCTGAAGCTGCCCATACAGGAGCTTCAAAGGAGTGGAGTTTAGTAAGGTGGAGAAATAATAACCATCATGAAGAAGCATGGGTACTGTGACAGTTTAGCAACATAAAATAGTTCATTTGGATTGCAGTCCCATGAGAAACAGGGAAAGAGGTTAACTGGAGGAGCAGTTCATGTCTAATCATTGCTAGCTTCACCTCATGTTTATTCCTTTAGGCAACAAACATGCTTAAGCAGTACGCTGATCAGTGAAGTAGTTCTAGGAATGACGTGAAGGACAGAAATAATAGCAAGTCTAAATCCTCAATTATTTGCCACGCTAGTGAGAAAAACAAGCTGGGGGGGGGGGGAGAAATGAATGTATCTGCCATAAAGGAGACATGCCATATATTTTGAGACCACAAAAAGGAAGATTATGAGTTTCTTTGAGACTTAAGAGCACAGTAGATGTAAACCAAATATAGACCTCAGGAATAAAGTCTTAGGGAGAGGGAACACCTTATACAATATTTGTAAGCAGAACACAATGCAGCGCATTTGTAAAATTAAAACTTTTTGACCACAGAGTTGAGAGGGAGGGGAATGTGTGTTGAAAATGAAACTGGTTATGTAGACAGGGGTGAAAAGACAAAAGCACTTCAGGTTTGGTAAGAACTTGAAAAATAATAAGAAATAAATGAGAAGCCTCTCTTTCTGTCTTTCTGTCTCTGTCTCTCCTGTTTTTCTGTCTCATACATAGAATATAAGCAACAACACAGCGATGAACTGGAAATGGGAAAATAGGTTAAAATTGAAGCAAATTATATATTGCAGACATTACCATAACTGGAAGTACAGAATACTTATGTTTATCCATAAATAAGTAGAACGTTGAGATCAAGAATCAATTAAACAATGTTTAAGTATTTTTGGAAATATATAGGGTGGCTCTGTACAGTTTGATATTAAAATCTAAGGTAAATTCCTCCACAAATATGTGAAAAACTTGGCAATTTATATGAAAAAGTTTAAAATGAAGCTGTAATTATACTTTACAAAGAGACTCTTCAGTTTCCACTAACGAAATAAGCAATATAAGTTAATCAAGTTTGGCCTTTAAAGAGCATGGCTATAGTAAAATACAGCTGTTCTTTTGCATCTCTCTTTATAGGCAGGTTTTAATACGTTTCTCTGTACCTTTAACTTTACTGAAATATTTATTGACTAAAATGTCCGTAGAGGTAACTTTCTTCTTCTCACTTCAGCCCAGCTTCCATCATGCAGTTCTTCATTTCCAAAATGCATTATGACACCTGTGTCAAATTCCCTCAGCCACATTTCTCACACTTGAGGGTCTGTTCTCTTTTTTGTGATATCAGATCTTTAAATCTCATCAATTATAAGTGTTAACCGATTTTTTTTTCAATTTGATCTCAATCTGCAGAACAGATTTTATTCTGAACCTTTCATCCAAATATGTAAAAATAGTTTCCACTAGATTTCTAGATAAATACAATTAAAACTCTTTTTAACAGGAGAGCCTAAACCATATCTTTCATTATTTATGTCTTCCATTCATATAATAAACTCATGCTGAGACTCAAGGATTTAGTTGATATAAATATTTTCATAATATGTCAGCAGTATGACTCTAGTCCTCACCTACCTCAGTGTTTTTGTATAAATTGTTCAATCAAAATTCAAGTAAGAGTAATTCATTTTCAAACTTTGAGACTATATTAATTATAATTTATCTTCTTTGTCACATTTTTTGCCAACATTCCCAAATATTTCAGGCAATGAGAAAGTATTTTCACTAACTGAGTATAAGAATCATAGGCCCCATCTTTATAAACTGCACCACTTTTATGACTACTGACAGTCAAAGGGGAAAAGAATGACAGATTACACTGCTATCAATAACGCCAGTTTAGAACTTTACAGAAGTAAAAAATAAATAAAGTAGTCAGTAACAATTTCTATGCTCCCAGGAGGGAGTTTTAAAAGTTTAGAAATGATCTTTATGATGCATGTTGATGAGTTTGATCATTCTGACATTACAATAGAGGTTCTTGAAAATAAATACACAGGATAGATCTGTGTATGGGAGACCCAAACTGTTTATAAGCTGGGGCAGTCCATTTACATTTTGTTTAAAAGGTATGAAGGGGCAATTGAAACAAGTATGAATTCACAAGTGAATGGACTAATGTGGTAGTTCAGATAACTGTAGGAACAGGTTTATCATGATTGACCTAGTGTGAACCACTTACTCTCTTTTTAGAAGCACTCTGATTTGAATTCTCATTAAGCTCTGCAAAACACCAGACTTTCAACATAGTTTGTATAGAAATAAAGGCTATTAAGTTTTCAGCAGCCATGGAAAGCCTATAATTTATATCTTAGATGATGAGTCTTCAGATGGCTTTAAAACTGATTACATTTACATTTTTTGATTTAATCATTTCTGTTAGCATCACAAAATGATAGCACATTGTTATATGCAAGCAAAGCTAATCTTTCTGACTTATGGAAAATAAAAATACTGCTAGAAAGTTTCCCTTGTTTATGCTCCCCTCTCTGTTTCTGCAAATACCTGATGGTTTATCCTATTTATTTTGAAAATGGCATGATATTTGACTCTTAAATTCAATGTAATGACCATGAGCTTCAGAGTTCATCCTTACTCTCATTATAAAGTCCTACTTTGATCTAGTATTCACAATTAGATGGAATTGAAGGCTGTGAAAGTAATTTATCATTTTATGTGTATGGTAACAAGCTAATGGGCTCTGATTATGAGATATTGATTGTGTGGTACAAAAAATAAGATAAATATATTAATTTCCTACTAAAAGTGTAGCTGGTATGCATATTCTGCATATTTTCTAGAAAACAAAGTTCTTTATATAAATTTTATATTGTTCTTTGATACTTTAGATGAGGTCATAGTGTGATATTGTGATATTGTTGTTTAGTCACTAAGTTGTATACAGCTCTTTTGAGACCCCATGGACTATAGCCAGCCAGGCTCCTCTGCCTATAGGGATTCTACAAGCAAGAATACTGGAGTGGGTTGCCAAGCCCTCTTCTAGGAGATCTTCCCAGCCCAGGGTTCGAACCCAGATCTCCTGCATTGCAGGTGGATTCTTTACTGTCTGAGCAATCGGGGAAGACAGTTAATAACTGGTGTACTGAGGTTTCTACATTTTATTAACTAAATCCACCACATTTTATGTACTTAATTCTCCCTCTCCAAGTCATTAGGAGAATAAAATTTACCAGATTATGAGCATAAAGAACTTTTCATAATAAACGATAGATTAACCTATCACTAAGTGCAATTTATCCGGTCAAACTGAATGTCCTCAGTTGAGGGAGGAAATCAGAGTAGACAGGGGCTCAGACAGAAGAGCAGTTAGTGCCTCTGTTTCTCTTCCTGCAAGCACACATTTTTACTGGGAGCAAGATGCCTGCCCATACAAATGAACTGTGGCGTGGATTTCACCTGGAAAATTTCTTATAAACATAGTATTTCATGTTTATAAACATGTTAAAGCTCATTTATGAACCAAAACAGTTTGGGGGAAAAATGTTAGTCTCAGCAAAATCAATTTTTTAAAGCAATCTGAATTTTTCTGTTGTTATCTGCATCTTGCTAATTTGTAAACATAATAGAAGTAGTAACCTCATTTTGTAAAAAAAAAAAAAGCAATAACTATAGTTTTACACTCTCTGCTAAGCATAAATATACTAAACTGAATGCCATATGGCTCATCATTATAAAAGCTAGTTATTCCACTTGCTTTGTAAATCTCTTCAATTTTATGGAGCATAGAAAGAAAACTAATTGCTAAGTGAGGTCATAGCATCCTCTTTCTGAAGCACTAAACATTCATAAGCTCAGTATAAATTTTTTTTCAGGAGAAAACTAAACTGTATTTGTAAATGAAGACTATTATGATGAGATTATTATTTATTTCTCCAGATTTTTATGAGATATATGTTTAGTGGGCAACTATCAAACAAATTTCAGTACTGTCCTTTTTAGCCAAATAAGATGAATTTATTAAAAACACAATAATGAGCTCTTATAGTAATCCAATGTAAATTAGTTTTCACAAGAATGAAGACTTTCACATGGCCAGAATTAAAGCATTTTTAAATTGGCATAAAATAATTTAGGTATATACAAGCATTACACTTTGTCTCAAGTTTTTTATTAAATCAGTAACTAGTTTGAATATTACAATTTATATTTCTTTTGCAAGGTTCTTTTTTATTTGTTAATTTTACTAGTATGACAGATGTGCTGTATAATGAAGGAAATAACATCACAGACAGTTTTGGACTTAAAGCAGTAAAAATTGTTTCCATTGCTTACAAACTATTATTAATGTGATTCTGGCTCTAGATATGGTCATAATAAACATTAAATCAAGATATTTTGGTCAAGTCACGATACAACTTTTAAATATCAGGCAAATAAACTATTGTTAACATCAGGTTTTGGTTAGTGCTATTGGTTTTGTGTGAATGTGTGTGTGTATGTATTGAACAAATTGGCAATATATTTTTTTCTTTATAATTTAATGAGTGATTATGTTAAAAGAACTTAAAATTATTGTGTGGTTTTAGAAATTGTGACATATCATTTATCATGTAGAATAAAAAATATAGCTATTGACCTTTTATCATTTTATTTTCTATATTTCAAATGGCTTTCATGATCTTTGTATTAATTTTTGAAGATAAATATGTACATTGGTATTACATCAATAGCATACATTATCTATATAAAAGAAAGTTGAAACTTCATACACAGTAATATTAGGTTAACACTAGATTTTAGATTAATTAGTAGCATACATGGAAAATAAAATTTTTCTGTGTGCTTTTCTTAAATATGATGCTCAAATATAATAATAGTTCTCTTTTTGTTTTTGAATCAATTAAATTGGTAAAAATGTCATAAAGGAAAAGGAAATAGCACTAAAACTTGTGGTTAGGACTCTTCATATTATTTTAATAAGCTTGATACAGATACTCAACATTATGTCGTCTCACTGTTTTGAATAATCTATGTTGTGTTCCTTGTCTTCATGATTTTAGGAGGAACTGATTTGCTAATCTGACACTCTAATTTGAGTTAAAATGACCAGGTATTTATATATACATGGTCTCAAATTTTCTCTGCAGTAATAAGAATTTCTGCACACCACTCAAGCAATGAGAAAAATGTATGTATAGGACTATATATGTATATCACTTAATATCACTCACATTGTGTTCCTGTGTTTGTTTAGATTCATATCTTGAACTCCAAAAGGCATTCAAAATTGTATCTTGACCTTAAAATTATGTTTCAGTGCCGTTTATAAATCTAATGTATATCACTTCATGGCAAGTAGATGAAGTAAAAAAGGAAACAGTGGCAGATTTTATTTTCTTGGGCCACAAAACTACTGTGGACAGTGACTGCAACCATGTAATTAAAAGACACTTGCTCCTTGGAAGAAAGAAAAGGTATGACAAACCTAGACAGCATATTAAAAAGTAGAGGCATCACTTTGCTAACAAAGGTCTGTCTAGTCAAAGCTATGGTTTTCCAGGAAAATCATATTCAGGGTTGATTTCCTTTAGGATGATTGATTTGACCCCCTTGCTGTCCAAGGGACTCTCAAGAGTCTTCTCCAGCACCACAAATCAAAAGCATCAATTCTTCGGTACTCAGCTTTCTTTATGGTTCAACTCTAACATCCACACATGGAGATAGTGAAGGACAGGGAAGCTTGGCATGCTGCAGCCCATGGGGTTGTGAAGAGCCAGACACAACTTAGCAATGAACAACAGTTAATTAGAATAGTGTTTGCTGTTCTTCAGTCATGTCCAACTCTTTGTAAACTTATGGACTGCAGAATGTCAGGTTCCTCTGTCTTCCACTATCTCCCAGAGTTTGCTCAAATTCATATCCATTGAGTCGGTGATGCTATCTAACCATATCATCCTCTGATGCCCTTCTCCTTTTGCCTTCAATCTTTCCTAGCATCAGGGTCTTTTCCAGTGAGTGGAATCTCTGTGTCAAGTGACCAAAGTATTAGAGCTTCAGCTTCAGCATCAGTCATTCCAATGGCTATCTCAGAATATTGTTTAGTGAGATAGAAATGATAAATTATTTACACTCAAGAGTTATACATCATAGAACCCTGAACCCTTAAGTGATTCACAGGATCCTATAAAAATGCCTTTCTGCCAAATAATGTAGATTGAAATTAGTTCATCACTTTTGTTTACATGTTATGAGTATTTCTCCTTATACAGTTATCAGTTGATGATACAATTTTTTAAATCACTTTTATATCTAATAAATCACTGTTATTCTGATTTTTGTGAATAAAAGTTAGAATCAAATAAGTTCTTCATTATTTGATAATCATGAAGTGTTTTAACTTTCCTTTAAAACATGGATCAAATCCTTAATAAAGTTAGAAAATTATAATAAGAATATAATGAATGACAAAAGTTCTGTGCATGCTGGAAAAAAAATTACATAACTTTAAATGTATTTTTTAAGACCTAAAATTGTAATTTAAAAACTTAGTACATAATTTAAACCCTAGAATTTAGAAGACCACTCAAGGGTATAATATCAGATCTTAATATTGTCTTAACCAGTTCCTATCCACATAGCAAGATTTAAATATTTGCTACTTTTTGTTCATCTATGCATGTAAAACAAATGTATTTTCTAGAAGTCAGGTTAAGTATATTTGTAGTATAATAAAATATTGACTGTTACTGTGTGTGTATGCTTAGTTGCTCAATCGTGTCCGACTCTTTGTGACCCATGGACTGTGGCCTTCCAGGCTCCTCTGCCCATAGGATTCTCCAGACAAGAATACTGGAGCGGGTTACCATGATCTCCTCCAGGAGATATCCCTGACCCAGGGATCGAACCCATGTCTCTTACGTCTCCTGCATTGGAGTCTAGTTCTTTAACACTATCGCCACCTGAGAAGCCCTGAATGAAGATTAACTAACAGCTTTTACAATATGTTGTGAGAGTCTATTTTTTAAACTTTTTCAAGGTATGGTATACGAAAAATTGCATATATTTAATGAATATATTTTGATGAGACTGGCTATTTTCTAGGACCCGTGACACCATCACCACAATCAAAACACTAAACATATCCATCACTTCTAAGAATTTCCTTGTATAGTTTGCTTGGTTTTTTTGTGGTAAAAACACTTAACATGAGACCTAACTCCTTATACTTTAAAGTATAAACACTGGATAATTAACTATAGGGCGCTATGTTGTACAACAGATCTGGAGAACTCATTCATCTTGTATAATAGAAACTTTGTACCTTCTGGGTAACAACTCCTCATTTCATCCTCACCTCAGCCCCTGACAGCCTCCATTCTACTTTGCTTCCTTCAGCTTGAGTATTACAGATACCATGTGTAATGTCTCGATGTATACGTCCTTGTATAAAGTATGTCTGGCTTCAGGTGAGTAACCAAACTATTCTGGTTATCCATAACATTAAGACCTTTTATGTACAGTTCTTCCGTATATTCTTAATCTCCTCTGCCTCTCCTGGATCCTTGTCATTTCTGTCCTTTATTGTGCCCATCTTTGCATGCAGTATTACCTTGGCATCTCTAATTTTCTTGAGGCAGTCTCTAGTCTTTCCCATTCTATTGTTTTCCTCTATTTCTTTGCGTTATTTACTTAAGAAGATTTTCTTATCTCCTTGCTATTCTTTGGAATTCTACATTCAGTTGGGTGTATCTTTCCCTTTATCCTTGCCTTCTGCTTCTCCTCTTTTCTCAGCTATTTATAAGGCCTCCTCAGACAATCATTTTGCCTTGTTGCATTTCTTTTTCTTTTTGATGATTCTGGTCACACACCACCTCATGAACTATGTTACAAACCTCCACCCATAGTTCTTCAGGCCCTCTATCAAGTCTAATCCCTTGAATTTATTTGTCACTTCCACTGTATAATCATAAGGAATTTGATTTAGGTCATACTTGAATGGCCTAGTGGTTTTCCCTACTTTTTTCAGTTTACGTCTGAATTCTGAAATAAGGAACTGATAATCTAAGTTGCAGACAGCTCCAGAGCTTGTTTTTCCTGACTGTATTGAGCTTCTTCACCTTTGGCTGCAGAGAATATAATCAATCTGAATTCAGTATTTAAGTCCATGTGTAGGGTTGTCTCTTGTTTTGTTGGAAAAGGGTGTTTGACATGACCAGTGTGTTCTCCTGGTAAAATCTGTTGGCTCTGGCTCTGCTTCCTTTTGTACTCCAAACCAAAGCTGCCTGTCATTCCAGGCATCTCTTGACTTCCTAATTTTGCATTTCGGTCCCCTATGATGAAAAGGATGGTGTCTCTTCAGGGAAGCCGAGAAACACAAAATCTGGTGGAAGAAAGATTTGATTTTCTATTTGGATGAGGATGTAGCAGGACTACTTACAGCAGTTAAAGCAAATATAAACTAATTTCTATTTTTGTAGTGTCTGTATTAAATATTAATTTGAATATGGTAAATGTGTAGTCCAAAGTTTCATATAATTGTTTAAAGGCTTTCTACTGTCTTCTTTTTATTTTTCTCCATTAACTTTCATTCTATAGTGCCCCAAATATTCAGAAACTAATGCAAAGGTAATGTTCTGAAAACAGAAATTTAATAAAATTTAAATGTGCAAACCTTTATTATTTAGGCTAGTTAATATGGCTTAGGAGAATCATTTTTTTCAGTTTATGATGGTCTGTTTCTCTCTCTTCCTCTCATCTATTTAACTTCCAAAGTAGATACTAATAATCTGTTAGAATATATATACATTATATTGCATATATATATTATATATAATATAATAATATATATTATGATAATATATACATATATATACAATATATATATATATTATATAAACATATAACCTATTTCCATATGTTAATATGAAATTGTAGTTTTCTCTTAAACAAATAAATACTTGCAAGTGAAAAATGTCATAATATTCAAACATAAGAATCTGAGTCTAACTAAATGGCTTTATTTGTGTTCATATGTATGCTTTGAAATGTTTAGGTAAAATAAAATATTATACATATATGCTATTATTCTGGCATCCACCTTTCTTAACCTGTCTAAAATAGTATATGTTCACCATACATTTTTACTTTAAAGAAATGTAAATATAACTCTTCAAATCTGTGGTGACTAGTTGATATGTTCAATTATCTCTCTGAGTGAAAAGAAATATTCATGATACATTTCAAGGTAAAAAGTAACAGTAAAGAAACCCGAGGATATTAGACAAATTTTTTTTAAACTTTAAGAAGGATGGTCTCAAAAAGATAGGTGCTGAAAGTTGAGAAATTTTGAGACAGTTGAGAAATTACAAGTTACTGACGGCATCGATTCCCTAGCATGTGCGTGCCAAGTTGCTTCAGGCATGTCTGACTCTAGGTGACCCTATGGGCTGTAGTCCACCAGCCTCCTGCGTCCATAGGATTCTCCAGGAAAAGAATACCAGAGTGGGTTTTCCATGCCCTCCTCCAGACCCAGGTATTAAACCTGCATCTCTTTTGTCTCCTGTATTGGTAAGTGGGCTCTTCACCACTAGGCCACCTAGGAAGCCCATCAGTTCCCTACATCAGCCTTAAATATTTCCTCAAAACTAATGGCTTAAACAGACAGATTTATTCTCTGTTTCAGAGACTAGGAAGTCTGATGTCAAAGTGTGAAACCTTCTTCTGAAAGTTTCAGGAAAGAATCTTCCCTTGCCTGTTTCAGGCTTCTGGTGACCCCAGAATTTTTGCTATTTCATGACTCACAGCTGTATCGCTTCATTCTCTGTTTCCGTCTTCACAGGGTCTTCTTCTCAGCACACCCTCCCTTTTCCTATAGGATGTCAGTCATTGGATTTAGAACCCATCTAGTCCAATATCATCCTGGTGAAAATGGTGAAAAGTCGCTCAGTCGTGTCCAGCTCTTTGCGACCCCATGGACTGTAGCTTACCAGGCTCTTCCTCCATGGGATTTTTCAGGCAAGAATACTGGAGTGGGTTGCCATTCCCTTCTCCAGGGGATCTTCCTGACCCAGGGATTGAACCCGGGTCTCCCGCATTGTAGGCAGATGCTTTACTGTCTGAGCCATCACCCTACCTTAACTTCTTCAAAGACTCTGAGTGTGCTCAGGTGCTCAGTTTTGTCAGATACTTTGCAACACCATGGACTTTAGCCCGTCAGGCTCCTTTGTCCATGGAATTTCCGAAGCAAGAATGCTAAGAGTGTTGCTATTTCCTCCTCCAGGGAATCTTCCCAACCCAGGGATCCAATCCACATCTCCTGCATTGACAGGCAGATTCTTCCCACTTCACCACCTGGGAAGCCCCACAAAGATTCTATTTGCAAGTAAAGTCACATTCACAAGTACCAGAAATTAGGACTCTGACATATCTTTTGGGGAGACACAATTCAACCTACTACAGTGACTAATATCTAGAGTTCTAAAAGAAAGTACATTTTCCTCAAGGTAAAGACTTAGAATCTCTTGTGTCCTAATATCAAAGGCTAAGAGTTGCATCACTGAAGAAAAAAATGTCTATTGCAATTATTCAACAGTCAGTTTTAAAAAGGAGAAGGAGTTGAGTTTTCTCTTTGTTAGGAGAAGGAGTTGAGTTTTCTCTTTGTTACCTAGGAACTTTTAAACATTCAAAGGAGGCTTTGACTCCTCAGAATTGAGCCCAAGTAATAGTAATGCTGAGCTTTTGTGAAATGGACTGACATATTTCAGACTGGATTAGAAATAAACCAATTAGTCCTGGCAAAGGCAGAAGGAATGCCATCAGGAAATGCAATTTTTGAAAAACTATTTCTAGTAAGATATGTACACAATATTTTTTCAAATCAATCAGAAAAAATACTTTATATTCAGGACAGTAGATAATGAAGATCCTTTATGAATACCCTTATGAATATGTGATGCTGAAATTTCATTATTTGACTAAAGTTTAAATGTTGTCCTTTCATCTTAAGAACTGATAGTGCTGTCGTCATTGAGATAATCAATGATGTGAAAAAACGCACTCTGATGGGTGGTAAACAGTAATTATGAGGCTGTTTCTTCTCCCAAGATAAGTATTTCATTTAAAATATATAGATACATTATATAAATATCAAGAGAAGGAAGAACACTGCTCTAAAGATTCAGGAAAAAAGGATACAATAAAAAGTTGTAGATGTGGAATTATTGGGTAATGATATGAGTTTTAGGATCAGAGAAACCTCCATTTATATCTTAGCTTCAGCATTTTGCAACTGTATAATTTTGGACAAGAAATTATTTGGTTATTATAAGCCTTACTTTAGTCATGTATGCATTGTGAATAATAGCATACATAAGTGTTCAGTGGTGAGAAAATAATTAATGTATGTGTGTGTGTGTGTGTGTGTATGCTTACACCAATTAACTTAAAGCACAGCAAAATGAAAGTTCAGCAATTATTATTTTTGCATTAATGTTATTATATCTATAAGAAATATTTTCTCAGGGAAAGAGAAACATCTTAATTTTTTCTCATATAGAAAATGCAAGATATGCAAGCTGTGCTGAAAATGAAATGGATATGTATGCAAAGAATGCAGACAAAATAAAAATTCAGACCTCAAATTAAATGTACAGCACAGATAGTTAAAGCACAATTGTCAGCGCCAAAAGAAAAATGTATTACATGAAGGGCAAAATTATATAATGCAGAGGAAGGGGTCACAGAGATAAAAATGCTAGGTATGATCATAGCTATAACAAAGCATAATCCATATCCCCAATTTTACAAAGTAGAAAATTAAATTTAGAAATATTGTGTGACTTTCCCAAGGTCACCAAAACAATTGGTAGCTGAAGAAGCAGAGTTTCATAACCAAATACAATCACAATATACTATGTCAAATGATAACATCTTATTGAATATTCAGTTTTCTGAATATTAGCCATTAAAGATTACCATTAAGCATTAAATTTGAGATTAAAGCATTTAATTTATTAATGGCATTTATTCCAAAATATTTATACAGTAATTCAATTCTTATTTTATTAATATTTAAGTCAGTTTCCCTATTTTTGTCTCCTTAACTGTAGCATTAAAGGAAGTGCTAAAAACCATCCTTATCAATTCATTTCATAATTTTTTGTTTCTCTGTATATTTACATATACTTACATATGACTATGGTATGAGTTAGGACAACAAAATATTAAAATAGGATCATCTTATAATTAGATTAGGCCACTAATCATGCATTTAAAGAGCTTCCCAGGTGGCACCAGGTGTAAAGAGGCCACCTGCTGATGCCGAAGACAAGAGATGTGAGTTGGATCCCTAGATTGGGAAGATCTCCTGGAGGAGGGCTTGGCAATCCACTCCAGAACTCTTGCCAGGAAAATCCCATGGACAGAGGGCTATGGTGGTGAGCTATGGTCCACAGGGTCACAGAGTCAGGCATGACTGAAGCAACTTAGCTTGCATGCACGTGCACTTTAAAAACTTCACATACAAAATACCTCTTTCCTATACTTTTCTCCATTTTGAAGACATGAATATAATTGTTAAAAGGTCTAAAATGAATATAGGACACTACTATTTTGTATGCATTCAATAATCTTTTGCCATCTAAAGTTACTATGGGGGAAATTGTATTGATTAGAAAGATATTAATAAGGACTGATGAAGTATCACTCACTTAATGAAGAGTAACTGAAAATATAAATGTGAAGTTTCTGATGAAATGTTTAAAGCTATGTATACTGTGTTTTTAAACTAAAATTAATCTCTCAGTTCCAAGCAAAGGATTTTCCAGAAACTATTCTATCTTCTTATATAAATAATGTTTATACAAATGTTTTTGAACTTGGCTGTTTTAGCATGGTAAACCACTAAAGAAAGTGACTTGGCAGAAATTTAGCCATGTATTTCCCCAAAGGAAAAGAGATATTCATTATCATTGAACAAATGCATTGAATTTTTTACATATTTGGCAAGCACTCTTCTAGGGACTGAATTACAGAGAGAATTACAGGACACAAGATGTCTCTCTACATTTTCACAGATGGAAATTCAACCATAAACCAAGAGTTAGATAAGATAATTTAAGTTAACTGGGAAGTGCAATAAGAAAATAAATAATGCAGTATGTTATACAGTAAGTATTTAGGGCCTATGATTCTCTAGCTTGATCTGAAAAGGCATTTTTTAAGATATTATATGATCTAAATGCTAAATAATGAAGCAAAGTCAGTTGTGTGACCAATCACAGCCAGAGTGCTCAAGGAAAGGCCTTGAAGAAGGAAGGATCTTGGTCAGCATGGTGTAAGCAGTGCTGTGAGCAAGGGGAGGTCTGTGGGACCTGGGTTCACAAGGGCCAGCAGGGGCCAGACTGTGCAGGGCTCTAGGGACCTGATGAAAAATTTAGATTTATGTTTTAAGTATGCAAGGAAGATACTGGAAAATGTTAAGATGGAAGATAACATTATATCATATACTATTTTTAATAAGGTTATTTTATATGCTACATAGGTGATGGGTTGGCCAAAAATTCTTTTGAATTTTTAGTAAAAGTAAGAGATATATTTTTCATTTTCACCAATAACTTTACTGAACAGCATATTCACTGTTTTATTTCACTACCTTCTGCCATTTTTAAGGCAACTTCATAATTCCATCTTACCAAAACTTAATTTTTTTAGAAAAGAACTGTTCCAGGTGCTTTGTATAGTCTTCCAGGGAATCGAAATTTTTTCCATTAAGAGAATTTTGTAAAGATTGAAATAAATGGGAATCTGAAGCTGCAATGTCTGGTGAATATAGCAGATGAATTAGAACTTCCCAGTCAAGCTGTAAAAGCTTCCGCCTGATCATCAAAGAAACATGCAATCTTGCGTATCCTGATGAAAGATTATGCATTTTCTGTCAACTAATACTGGATGCTTTTCATCGAGTGCTGCTTTCCGTTGGCGTAATTGGGAGCAGTACTTGTTGGAATTAATCATCGGATTTTCCAGAAGGAGCTCATAATAGAGGACTCTCCAACTCCACCATATAGACAATATAACCTTTGGATGAAGAGCAGCCTTTGGTATGGTTGATGGTGGCTCATTTCACTTGTCCCAGGATCTCTTCCATTCCAAATGATTATATAGTATACACTTTTCATCACTTGTCACATTTATTTAAAAACCATTTTTATTATTTTTAAGTAGAGAATCACAGACAAAAATATCTCCAAGAAAGTTTTTTCACCTAACTTATGTGGAACCTAAACATCAAAATGATTGACATAACCAAACTGGTGGGAATGATTTTTCAGCATTTGATTTGGATATTTTGAATGTGTTCACTATCTCCCATGTGATATAACTTTGATTGTTCTCAGTTAATATCTCAATTTGATCACTGTCAACTTTACCTGGTCAACCTGACTGGAGAGAGATCTCCATCAGGAAACTTCACAAACCACTTTTGACACATTTGATCAATCACAGCACCTTCTCCATACACTGCACAAATCTTTTTTTCTTTTTTGGCATTTCAGTTGTGTTTTCGTCTTCCTTGAAATAATAAAGGATAATATGCTAAAAATATTGCTTTTTTCTTTCATCTTCAATGTTAAAATGGCTACACTTAGTTTGATAAGTTTTCTTAAATGCACACTGATATGACAGCTGTCACAATATAATTTAACAAAAGCTGTTTTTGGATGAAATTAAAGGCAACTAAGAGCTACGAGAGCCATCTTGTGGGAAAACAAATTTATTGGGCAATGCAATATTAAGGCTAAAGAAAAAGAAAGAAGATCTTTTAGGATGGTTTTCAGTACTACAGCTAAGAGATGGTGATTTGGACTAAGGAATTATTTGCAAAGATGGAGAGAAGTGGTTAGAGTCAGAATACATCATGGTATACAGACAGTAAGACTTGCTAGATTCTAGATGTCAAGAAAAGAACACACTGGATTCAAGCGTGACCCCAGGTTTATCTTGCACATCTATGAGCATAGGAATGAAGTTTACTGAGTTGGCGAGAATGGGGAAAGAAGAGCTTTATCTGGGGATGAGGTATAACAAGGTATGAGGAAATCTGTTCCTGCCATTTAAATATTTTGTCATCTATTAAATGTGTAAGAATGTATACATCTAATAGATGGCAGTTCTTTGACATTATGGAAATGGGGAATAACAAGTGAAGAAATAGAAACCTCAAACTCTAATTAATAGCAAATACGGGAAGGAAGGCCAAGATGGCGGAGGAGTAGGACAGGGAGACCACTTTCTCTCCTAGAAATTCATCAAAAGAATAACTGAACGCAGAGCAAACTTCACAAAACAACTTCTGATCGCTAGCTGAGGTCATCAGGCGCCCAGAAAAGCAGCCATTGTCTTCGAAAGGAGGTAGGACAAAATATAAAAGATAAAAAGTGAGACAGAAGAGCTAAGGACGGAGATCCCTCCCGGGAAGGGTCTTAATCGAGGACGTTTCCAGACACCGGGGAACCCTCGCACTGGCGGGCCTGGGGGAAGTGTTGGAATCTCAAGAGTTTGAATCTGACTGGGAGGGATAGAATAAATAAAACCCACAGATTACGAGCCTAAAAGCAACTCCCAGCAGAAAAGTACCCCAGACGCCCGCATCCGCCACCAGCAAGTGGGGGCGGAACGGAGAGGAGCGGGCGGCATTGCTTGGGACAGGGTCTGGGCCTGAGCGCCCTGAGGACAATCGGAGGGAGCTTTTGTGAGCTCCCAGCTTGAACTGTGGGAGAGCAAAAGAGAGAGAGAAAATTAACCGGCCTGAACACACTGCCGGCCGTTCGCAGAACAAAGGGACCGAGAAAGTCCTGAGAAGAGCTCGCAGGCGGCGGACCGGCCCAGCCCCGCCAGAGGCAGGAGGCAGCGGGGAGGGGAAGGGGGCAGGCTCGGCCCCAAGGACCGCATCCCCTACCACACTGCAAACGGGCCTCCGCCCTCTAATAAAAGACCTCCGGAGATTCTGGATGGTCGACATCCGCCGGGAGGGTCGTGGCTAGACACAGTACACGCACCCGGCCAGTGCGGGCGGGATCGGGACTGGGGACGCAGAGGGCAGAAGGCGCACGCACCCGACTGGCGCGGCAGAAACTGAGGCTGGGATCGTGCAGGACAGAAGGCGCGCCGCACCCGGGGAGAGAGCGCCCGACAAGCGCCTGGCTGCCTGAGGCACTTGGGCGGCGTAGGGACAAAACGCAGGCGCAGCTTTGTGTTCCGCGCTTTTGTGAATCACCCGAGGGCTGGAACCGCCTGGAGCCTGAGCAGCCCAGACGGAGAAAATAGCGCCAGCCCCTCCCTGCAGCGCCAGCCCCACCCCGGAGCGCAACGGAACTAGCTACCTGAATAAGAATCCACCTCCGCCCGCCTGTGTCAGGGCGGAAATTAGGCCCTGAAGAGACCGGCGACAGAAGCCAAATAAACAAAGGGAACCGCTTCAGAAGGGACCGGTGCAACACATTAAAATCCCTGAAGAAAACACCGACTTCACCGGAAGGACCTATAGATATCAAGAAGTATAAGCTGGAACGAGGAGATACCTGAAACTGAGCCGACCCACACTGACCGAAACAGCTCCAGAGAAATTCCTAGATATATTTTTTTCTTTTTTCTTTTTTTTTTTTAAGTAAGAAAAAAATTTTTTTTTCTTTTTTCTCTTTTATTTTCCTTTAAAATTCCCTATTACTCCCCCATTACTCCTTAACTTTCATTTTCATAAGATTTTTATGATTTTTTTTATTAGGTAAAACAATTTTTTTTCTCTTTTTTTTTCTTTTTCTTCTTTGTTTTCCTTTTCTTTTTTCTTCTTCTCTTCTATTTTGTATTTTTCTTTTTCTCATTTCTTTTAAAGTCATCTAGTACTCCTCTTACTACTCCTTAATTTTCATTTTCAATACACTATAACCTTACAGGGAAAAAAAAAAAACAGAAGAAGAACAAGAGAAGCCCTATTTTTAAACCAAACTTCATATACATTTCTAAATTTTTTTTTCTTATGTTTTGGTTTTTGTTTTTAATATAGTATTTTTAAGAGTCTAACCTCTACTCTAGATTTTTAATTTTTGTTTTTCAGTATATGATATAAATTGTGAACATTTAAGAATCCAATATTCAGCTCCCATCTTTATTCAGGAGTGTGTTGATTATTCTCTCCCAATCTTGACTCTCTGTTTTCTACCTCAGAACACCTCTATTTCCTCCTTTCCCCTTCTCTTCCCAATCCAATTCTGTGAATCTTTGTGGGTGTCTGGGCTACGGAGAACACTCTGGGATCAGACAACTTCGTAGATCTGTCTCTCTCCTCTTGAGTCCCCCTTTTTCTCCTCCTGCTCATCTCAATCTCCCTCCTCCCTCTCCTCTTCTTCATGTAACTGTGTGAACCTCTCTGGGTGTCCCTAACGGGGGAGAAACTTTTCACCATTAACCTAGAAGTTTTATTATCAGTGCTGTATGGTTGGAGAAGTCCTGAGACTACAGGAAGAATAAAACTGAAATCCAGAGGCAGGAGACTTAAGCCCAAAACCTGAGAACACCAGAAAACTCCTGACTACATGGATCTTTAAATAATAAGTGACCGTCCAAAAGCCTCCAAACCTACACTGAAACCAATCATCACCCAAGAGCCAATAAATTTTAGAGCAAGACATACCACGCAAATTCTCCAGCAATGCAGGAACATAGCCCTGAACGTCAACATACAGACTACCCAAGGTCACACCTAACACATAAACCCATCTCAAAACTCATTACTGGGCACTCCATTGCTATCCAAAGAGAAGAAATCAAGATTCACACACCAGAACACTGACGCAAGCTTCGCTAATCAGGAAACCTTGACAAGCCAATCATCTAACTCCACCCACTGGGTAAAACCTCCACAATAAAAAGGAACCACAGACCTCCAGAATACAGAAAGCCCACTCCAGACACAGCAATCTAAACAAGATGAAAAGGCAAAGAAATACCCAACAGGTAAAGGAACATGAAAAAAGTCCACCAAGTCAAACAAAAGAGGAGGAGATAGGGAATCTATCTGAAAAAGAATTTAGAATAATGATAATAAAAATGATCCAAAATCTTGAAAGCAAAATGGAGTTACAGATAAATAGCCTGGAGACAAAGATTGAAAAGATGCAAGAAATGTTTAATAAAGACCTAGAAGAAATAGAAAAGAGTCAATTAAAAATGAATAATGCAATGAATGAGATCAAAAACACTCTGGAGGGAACCAAGAGTAGAATAACGGAGACAGAAAATAGGATAAGTGAGGTAGAAGATAGAATGGTGGAAATAAATGAAGCAGAGAGGAAAAAAGAAAAAAGGATCAAAAGAAATGAGGACAACCTTAGGGACCTCTGGGACAATGTGAAACGCCCCAATATTCGAATCATAGGAGTCCCAGAAGAAGAAGACAAAAAGAAAGGCCATGAGAAAATACTTGAGGAGATAATAGCTGAAAACTTCCCTAAAATGGGGAAGGAATTAGCCACCCAAGTCCAAGAAACCCAGAGAGTCCCAAACAGGATAAACCCAAGGCGAAACACCCCAAGACACATATTAATCAAATTAACAAAGATCAAACACAAAGAACAAATACTAAAAGCAGCAAGGGAGAAGCAACAAATAACACACAAAGGGATTCCCATAAGGATAACAGCTGATCTATCAATAGAAACCCTCCAGGCCAGAAGGGAATGACAGGACATACTGAAAGTAATGAAAGAGAATAACCTACAACCTAGATTACTGTACCCAGCAAGGATCTCATCCAGATATGAAGGAGAATTCAAAAGCTTTACAGACAAGCAAAAGCTGAGAGAATTCAGCACCACCAACAAATGCTAAAGGATCTTCTCTAGACAGGAAATGCAGAAAGGTTGAATAAACGTGAACCCAAAACAACAAAGTAAATGGCAACGGGACCACACCTATCAATAATTACTTTAAATGTAAATGGGTTGAATGCCCCAACCAAAAGACAAAGATTGGCTGAATGGATACAAAAACAAGACCCCTATATATGCTGTCTACAAGAGACCCACCTCAAAACCAGAGACACATACAGACTAAAAGTGAAGGGCTGGAAAAAAATATTTCACGCAAAAGGAGACCAAAAGAAAGCAGGAGTCGCAATACTCATATCAGATAAAATAGACTTTCAAATAAAGGATGTGAAAAGAGACAAAGAAGGACACTACATAATGATCAAAGGATCAATCCAAGAAGAAGATATAACAATTATAAATATATATGCACCCAACATAGGAGCACCGCAATACGTACGGCAAACGCTAACAAGTATGAAAGAGGAAATTAATAGTAACACAATAATAGTGGGAGACTTTAATACCCCACTCACAACTATGGATAGATCAACTAAACAGAAAATCAATAAGGAAACACAAACCTTAAATGATACAATGGACCAGCTAGACCTAGTTGATATCTATAGGACATTTCACCCCAAAACAATCAATTTCACCTTTTTCTCAAGTGCACACGGAACCTTCTCCAGAATAGATCACATCCTGGGCCATAAATCTGGTCTTGGAAAATTCAAAAAAATTGAAATCATTCCAGTCATCTTTTCTGACCACAGTGCAGTAAGATTAGATCTCAATTACAGGAAAAAAATTGTTAAAAATTCCAACATATGGAGGCTAAATAACACGCTTCTGAATAACCAACAAATGATAGAAGAAATCAAAAAAGAAATCAAAATATGTATAGAAACGAATGAAAATGAAAGCACAACAACCCAAAACCTATGGGACACTGTAAAAGCAGTGCTAAGGGGAAGGTTCATAGCATTACAGGCTTACATCAAGAAACAAGAAAAAAGCCAAATAAATAACCTAACTCTACACCTAAAGCAATTAGAGAAGGAAGAAATGAAGAACCCCAGGGTTAGCAGAAGGAAAGAAATCTTAAAAATTAGGGCAGAAATAAATGCAAAAGAAACTAAAGAGACCATAGCAAAAATCAACAAAGCTAAAAGCTAGTTTTTTTAAAAAATAAACAAAATTGACAAACCATTAGCAAGACTCATTAAGAAACAAAGAGAGAAGAACCAAATTAACAAAATAAGAAATGAAAAGGGTGAGATCACAACAGACAACACTGAAATCCAAAGGATCATAAGAGACTACTACCAGCAGCTCTATGCCAATAAAATGGACAACTTGGATGAAATGGACAAATTCTTAGAAAAGTATAACTTTCCAAAACTGAACCAGGAAGAAATAGAAGATCTTAACAGAACCATCACAAGCAAGGAAATCGAAACTGTAATCAAAAATCTTCCAGGAAACAAAAGCCCAGGACCAGATGGCTTCACAGCTGAATTCTACCAAAAATTTAGAGAAGAGCTAACACCTATCTTACTCAAACTCTTCCAGAAAATTGCAGATGAAGGTAAACTTCCAAACTCATTCTATGAGGCCACCATCACCCTAATTCCAAAACCAAAGATGCCACAAAAAAAGAAAACTACAGGCCAATATCACTGATGAACATAGATGCAAAAATCCTTAACAAAATTCTAGCAAACAGAATCCAACAACATATTAAAAAAATCATACACCATGACCAAGTGGGCTTTATCCCGGGAATGCAAGGATTCTTTAATATCCGCAAATCGATCAATGTAATACACCACATTAACAAATTGGAAGATAAAAACCATATGATTATCTCAGTAGATGCAGAGAAAGCCTTTGACAAAATTCAACACTCATTTATGATTAAAACTCTCCAGAAAGCAGGAATAGAAGGAACATACCTCAACATAATAAAAGCTATATATGACAAACCCACAGCAAGCATCACCCTCAATGGTGAAAAATTGAAAGCATTTCCTCTGAAATCAGGAACAAGACAAGGATGCCCACTCTCACCACTACTATTCAACATAGTGTTGGAAGTTTTGGCCACAGCAATCAGAGCAGAAAAAGACGTAAAAGGAATCCAGATAGGAAAAGAAGAAGTGAAACTCTCGCTGTTTGCAGATGACATGATCCTCTACATAGAAAACCCTAAAGACTCTTCCAGAAAATTACTAGAGCTAATCAATGAATATAGTAAAGTTGCAGGATATAAAATTAACACACAGAAATCCCTTGCATTCCTATATACTAACAATGAAAAAACAGAAAGAGAAATTAAGGAAACAATACCATTCACCATTGCAACAAAAAGAATAAAATACTTAGGAGTATATCTACCTAAAGAAACAAAAGACCTATACACAGAAAACTATAAAACATTGATGAAAGAAATCAAAGAGGACACAAACAGATGGAGAAACATACCGTGTTCATGGATTGGAAGAATCAATATTGTCAAAATGGCTATTCTACCCAAAGCAATCTATAGATTCAATGCAATCCCTATCAAGCTACCAACGGTATTTTTCACAGAACTAGAACAAATAATTTCACAATTTGTATGGAAATACAAAAAACCTAGAATAGCCAAAGTAATCTTGAGAAAGAAGAATGGAACTGGAGGAATCAACCTGCCTGACTTCAGACTCTACTACAAAGCCACAGTCATCAAGACAGTATGGTACTGGCACAAAGACAGAAATATAGACCAATGGAACAGAACAGAAAGCCCAGAGATAAATCCACGAATCTATGGACACCTTATCTTTGACAAAGGAGGCAAGGATATACAATGGAAAAAAGACAATCTCTTTAACAAGTGGTGCTGGGAAAACTGGTCAACCACTTGTAAAAGAATGAAACTAGAACACTTTCTAACGCCATACACAAAAATAAACTCAAAATGGATTAAAGATCTAAATGTAAGACCAGAAACTATAAAACTCCTAGAGGAGAACATAGGCAAAACACTCTCTGACATAAATCACAGCAAGATCTTCTATGACCCACCTCCCAGAATATTGGAAATAAAAGCAAAAATAAACAAATGGGACCTAATGAAACTTAAAAGCTTCTGCACAACAAAGGAAACTATAAGCAAGGTGAAAAGACAGCCCTCAGATTGGGAGAAAATAATAACAAATGAGGAAACAGACAAAGGATTAATCTCAAAAATATACAAGCAACTCCTGAAGCTCAATTCCAGAAAAATAAATGACCCAATCAAAAAATGGGCCAAAGAACTAAACAGACATTTCTCCAAAGAAGACATACAGATGGCTAACAAACACATGAAAAGATGCTCCACATCGCTCATTATCAGAGAAATGCAAATCAAAACCACAATGAGGTACCATTACACGCCAGTCAGGATGGTTGCTATCCATATGTCTACAAGCAATAAATGCTGGAGAGGGTGTGGAGAAAAGGGAACCCTCTTACACTGTTGGTGGGAATGCAAACTAGTACAGCCACTATGGAAAACAGTGTGGAGATATCTTAAAAAACTGGAAATAGAACTACCATATGACCCAGCAATACCACTTCTGGGCATACACACTGAGGAATCCAGATCTGAAAGAGACACGTGCTCCCCAATGTTCATCGCAGCACTGTTTATAATAGCCAGGACATGGAAGCAGCCTAGATGCCCATCAGCAGACGAATGGATAAGGAAGCTGTGGTACATATACACCATGGAATATTACTCAGCCGTTAAAAAGAATTCATTTGAATCAGTTCTAATGAGATGGATGAAACTGGAGCCCATTATACAGAGTGAGGTGAGCCAGAAAGATAAAGAACATTACAGTATACTAACAGATATATACGGAATTTAGAAAGATGGTAACGATGGCCCTATATGCAGGGCAGAAGAAGAGACGCAGAAGTACGGAACAGACTTTTGAACTCTGTGGGAGAAGGGGAGGGTGGGATGTTTTGAAAGAACAGCATGTATATTATCTGTGGTGAAACAGACCACCAGCCCAGGTGGGAGGCATGAGTCAAGTGCTCGGACCTATTGGGCTGGGAAGATCCAGAGGAATCGGGTGCGGAGGGAGGTGGGATGGGAGACCGGGATGGGGAATTCGTGTAACTCTATGGCTGATTCACATCAATGTATGACAAAACCCACTGAAAAATAAAAAAATTAAAAAAAAAAATTTAAAAAAAAATAGCAAATACGATTTGATTATAACAGCTCTAACTCGCGGTAATTGACTCTTTAACAGTGGTCAAATTGGCCTCAAAAAATTAGTCCATTAAGCAATTCATTAATTATGACACCCCCATGTATCATACATTTTAAATACTATTGTAATATCCCTAAAGCATTAAAATAATTAAAAAAACATTAATCTGCCCTATGCTCTGCTTAGTCACTCAGTCATATCCAACTCTTTGTGACCCAGTGTCCAACCTTTGTGACTGTAGCTGCCAGGCTCCTCTGTCCATGGGATTCTCCAGGCAAGAATACTGGAGTGGGTGGCCATGCCCTCTTCCAGGGGATCTTCCCAACCCAAGGATTGACCCAGGTCTCACACATTGCAGATGGATTCTTTACCAGCTGAGCTACCAAGGAAGCTCCAATCTGCCCTATATGAAACCTTAAAACTATTGATATTGTTATATAGATGTAACTGCTTTTGCTCTAAATAAATCAATAAGAACGCCAAGCTGCCATATAAAACATAGTATATATAATTAAGAACCAGATAAAATGAATATTTTATGCTAATTTTCTTTTTTCCAGATACTTTCGTTCCTTAAAATCCCTGAGAAATAAAGGCTTGTGCTATTCTCATTCTTAAAATGATACAGACCTGTAGTGTTGACCAGTGCTATGTTGTAGCTTGATAACCAAGGAACCAACCTTCCTGATTTCATCAGGGTGTAGGCCTGTCTAGGGAGCTGGCCTTCCCATGGACCTGGTTCTCTACATAAATGCAATTCTTTAAACTTAATGTTTCAATTTTCTAAGAATGTTTAGGCTATGCCCAAAAGGAGTCTGAGTAAATCATCTTAGGTAACTTATCCAACCACTAGAAACAACTCTAAATCTTATAGTATTTTAATATCAAAAATGCCTTCTATCAATTTTAATTATTAAATATTTATTTAAATTAATATTTATTTTTCATACATTGCATGCTTATTGCATGTTGGCCTGGGTTTATTTCATATTTGCTTGTTTGTTTGTTTTTTAAATCATGGAACCTAAGCTAAAGAAACAGTTTCCTTTACCTGGGGTATTTGAGCTGGGAAAGGAAAAGCAGTGGTAGAACAACGCAATGACTTTTACATTTCTTGAGAGTGACAAGTCGTTTCCAGGTACATTTATTGGACAAAACGTGTAATGTGAGCAAGGCTTCACTGAGGTAGGCAGCATAATTCTACTTCAGGCAATGGGAAGGAAACTTGAGAAGAGGCTGCAATCAATCAGTATCTGTCCTGTTAGTCACAGATATCCAATTCTCTTTCTGATATTTGAAAAGATACTTACCTTCTCCCAAGGGTGAAAACCATAAGTTCAGTTCAGTTCAGTCTGTGAGTTGGACAGACCACTAACTTAGCGTCACCTGGTTGAGAGCAAAAATTAGAACGGATAGAATAATAGAACAATTCTGATGGTACAAATGGAAAAACTATATAGTTCAGTTCGGTTCAGTCACTCAGTCCTGTCTGACTTTTTGCGACCTCATGGACTGCAGCACGCTAGGCCTCCCTGTCTATCACCAACTGCCAGAGTTAACTCAAACTCATGTCCAGTGAAGGTGATCCCATCATACCATCTCATCCTCTGTCGTCCCTTTCTCCTCCCAGCTTCAATCTTTCCCAACATCACGGTCTTTTCAAATGAGTCAGTTCTTTGCATCAAGTGGCCAAAGTATTGGAGTTTCAGCTTCAGCATCAGTCCTCCCAATGAATATTCAGGACTGATTTCCTTTAGGACTGACTGGTTCGATCTCCTTGCCAGTCCAAGGGACTCTCAAGAGTCTTCTTCACCAGCAGTATTCAAAAGCATCAATTCTTCAGCGCTCAGCTTTCTTTATGGTCCAACTTTCACATCCATACATGACTACTGGAAAAACCACAGCTTTGACTAGGCGGACCTTCATTGGCAAATTAATGTTTCTGCTTCTTAATATGCTGTCTAGGTTTGTCATAGCTTTTCTTCCGAGGAGCAAGCATCTTTTAATTTTGTGACTACAGTCACCATCTGCAGTGATTATGGAGACCAAAAAAATAAAGTCTGCCCCTGTTTCCATTGTTTCCCCTTCTATTTGCCATGAAGTAATGGGACCAGATGCCATGATCTTAGTTTTTTGAATGTTGAGTCTTAAGCCAGCTTTTTCACTCTTCTCTTTCACTTTCATCAAGAATCTCTTTAGTTTCTCTTCACTTTCTGCCATAAGGGTGGTGTAATTTACATATCTGGGTCTATTGATATTTCTCCCAGAAATCTTGATTCCAGCTTGTGCTTCATCCAGCCTAGCATTTCGCATGATGTACTCTGCATATGAGTTTAATAAGCAGGGTGACAACATACAACCATGAAATACTCCTTTCCCAATTTGGAACTAGTCTGTTCCATGTCCAGTTCTAACTATTGTTTCTTGACCTGCATACAGATTTCTCAGAAGGCAGGTTAGGTGGTCTGTCATTCTGATCTCTAAGAATTTTCCAGTTTGTTGAGATCTATGCAGTCAAAGGCATTGGCAAAATCAATAAAGCTGAAGGAGATTTTTTTTTTTTTTTCTGGAATTCTCTTGCTTTTTCAATGATCCAATGAATGTTTGCAATTTGATCTCTGTTTCCTCTGCCTTTTTAAAATCCAGTTTGAACATCTGGAAATTTTTGCTTCATGTACTGTTGAAGCCTGTAGGATTTTGAGTATTATCTTTTGCTAGCATGTGATATGAGTGCAATTGTGCTATAGTTTGAACATTTTTTGGTGTTACTTTTCTTTGGGATTGGAGTG
Organism: Muntiacus reevesi; assembly: GCF_963930625.1. Lineage (NCBI taxonomy): Eukaryota > Metazoa > Chordata > Mammalia > Artiodactyla > Cervidae > Muntiacus > Muntiacus reevesi. The sequence goes on from NC_089264.1 coordinate 51,516,503, forward strand.
AAAACTCACCATTTCCTGTCCTGTGGCCATTGCTGAGTTTTTCAAATTTGCTGGCATATTGAATGCAGTACTTTAAAAGCATCATCCTTTAGGATTTAAAATACCTCAGCTGGAATTCTATCACCTCCAGTGGCTTTGTTTGTAGTGGTACCACCTAAGGCGCACTTGACTTCTCATTCCAGGATTTCTGGCTCTAGGTGACTGATCACACCATCGTGGTTATATGGGTCATAAAGATATTTTTTTGTATAGTTCTTCTGTGTATTCTTGCCACCTCTTAATATTTTCTGCTTGTGTTAGATCCATACCATTTCTGTCCTTTATGGTGCCCATCTTTGTGTGAAATATCCCTTGGTATCTCTAATTTTCCCGAAAAGATCTTTTTCCTGAAAAGACTCTTGTCTTTCCCATTTTAGTGTTTTCCTCTATTTCTTTGCCTTGATCACCAAGGAAGATTTTCTTGTCTCCTTGCTCTTCTTTGGAGCTCTGCATTCAGATGGGTGTAGCTTTCCTTTCTTCCTTTGCCTTTAGTTTTGTTTCTCTTCTCAGCTATTTGTAAGGCCTCCTGAGACAACCATTTGGCCTTTTTCCATTTCTTTTTCTTGGAGATGATCTTGATCACTGCCTCCTGAACAGTGTCATGAACCTCCATCCATAGTTACTCAAGCACTCTTTCTATCAAATCTAATTCCTTGAATCTATTTGCCACTTCCACTGTATAACTGTAAGGGATTTGATTTAGGTCATACCTGAATGGTCTAGTGGTTTTGCCTACTTTCTTCAATTTAAGCCTGAATTTGGCAATAAGGAGTTCATGATCTAAGCCGCAGTCAGCTCCTGGTCTTATTTTTGCTGACTATATAGAGCTTCTCCATCTTCAACTGCAAAGAATATGATCAATCTGACTTTGCTATTGATATCTGGTGATGTCTATGTGTAGAGTCATCTCTTGTGTTCTTGGAAGAGGATGTTTGCTACGATCAGTGTGTTCTCTTGGCAAAACTCTGTTAGCCTTTGCCCTGTTTCATTTTGTATTCCAAGGCCAAAATTGCCTATTACTCCTGGTATCTCTTAACTTTCTATTTTTGCATTCCAGTCCCTTATGATGAAAATGACATCTTTGTTTGGTGTTAGTTCTAGAAGATCTTGTAGGTCATCATAGAACCATTCAACTTCAGCTTCTTCAGCATTACTGGTTGGGGCATAGACTTGGAATCCTGTGATATTGAATGGTTTGCCTTGGAAACGAACAGAGATCATTCTGTCATTTTTGAGATTGCATCCAAGTACTGCATTTTGAACTCTTTTGTTGGCTGAGGGCTACTCCGTTTCTTCTAAGGGATTCTTGCCCACAGTATTAGATATAAGGGTCATCTGAATTAAATTCACCCGTTCCTTTATATTTTAGTTCACTGATTCCTAAAATGTCTATGTTCACTCTTGTCATCTCCTGTTTGACCACTTCCGATTTACCTTGATTCATGGACCTAACATTCCAGGTTCCCATGCAATATTATTCTTACCACATCAGACTTTACTTTCATCACCAGTCACATCCTCAACTGGGCGTGGTTTTCACTCTGGCTCCATCTCTTCATTCTTTCTGAAACATATTTCTCCCCTCTTCTCCAGTAGCATATTGGGCATCTACCCATCTGAGGAGTCCATCTTTCAGTTTCATATCTTTTTGCCATTTCATACTGTTCGCGGGGTTCTCAAGGCAAGAATACTGAAATGGTTTGCCAATCCATTCTCCAGTGGACCACTATTTGTCAGAACCCTCCACCATGACCCATCCATCTTGGGTGGCCCTACACAGCATAACACATAGTTTTACTGAGTTAGAAAAGGCTGTGATCCCTGTGGTCAGATTGATTAGTTTTTAGTGATTGTGGTTTCCATTCTGTCTGCCCTCTGATAGATAAGGATAAGATACTTGTGGAAGCGTCCTGATGAAAACCCGTCAGTTCAATCAAATAACAAAATCAAATTCAAAAAGTCCCAAACTATGTGATAGTATCTATTTCTGCCTTGTTACGGCTTACTGCTTTGATATCGAAACCTGTGTACAATGGCAAGAAGCAATCCAAACAATCAACACACAAGAGAAAAGCACAATAACAACAATAAAACAAATTATCTAGTTTCTACTCCTTAAAAAATAGAAACAAACATGAGTACACAATGATTTTATAGGGACCAGACAATGCAATAAACACTCCCATTAAAGGGGAAAGAATGGAATGCCTAGAGCAGTAATTAGTCAGTTGCAATTTTGCAGTTTCTCTGGGCAAATACTCTAGAGCGTGAGAAAGTTCCTTTGCCATGCGCCATTTTGCTTCCTGAGAAAAGTCACCTAACCCATTCTTTGCATGACTTTTGGCTGTGCCTGCCAATAAGCCTTTTATCTCCTATTATCCTCCCTGGGCTGTGCTTAACCTTTAGTTGTCCGGCTCTTTGTGACCCCGTGGACTCTAGCTCACCAGGCTCTTCTGACTATGGGGATTCTCCAGGCAAGAATACTGGAGTGAGTTGCCATGCCCTCCTTTAGGAGCTCTTCCATCCAGGGATCGAACCCAGGTTTCCCACATTGTAGGTGGAGTCTTTACCATCTGAGCCACCAGGAAAGCCCAAGAATACTGGAGTGTGTAACCTATCCCTTCTCCAAGGGGTCTTTCAGTCCCAGGAATTGAATTGGGGTGTCCTGCATTGCAGGAAGATTCTTTACCAGCTGAGCTACCAGGGAAGCCCATTATCCTCCTTGACTATATATAAATAATTAAGTGGGAGAACATTTCAATATTTCAAAGGGTTTCCTACTTGTGGGAGATCATAAGTCATAAATTATATTGAATTTTAGACAGCGCCAATCTCTTTCAATTCCAGATTGGTAGTACTTTTGGCCATAGACCTCTCTCAGGACCTTAATGACCTTAAAATAATCTATTTACTTTCAATAAATTTTATATGCTTATAACAGTAACCATATTTGTATTAAAGTTAGCTTAATTAGAGCTATAGCAAACATAATAAGGCTTTGTGGGAGGACCAGAATTTAGTATGTTTTCTTTGAACCATTTAATACAATTTAATAGAAAGTATTTAAGTAAAACCTTAATCAGAAATTTTTCTGGGGTTTTTGAGGCACATGCTTGATTTTGTTTTTTTGCCAAGATATTGCATTTGAATTAATCTTGACACTCTAAAGTTTTTGGTTTGGGGTCAACAACAATAATAACTGCATCTTCAATTCTTTACGTCTTAGAATTTCTGGACTTTATTCTTTTACATGTCTTCTTGCATCTGACTTATTATTCTTAACCCATTGGTTTCTTTAGGTATTTTGTCAAGGAGAACCATTAGCGACAATGTCAACTACTAACAATCCTTTTTCCTGTATTTCCACTTAAACCACATATTTAATAGATATATGTTTTTCTTTATATATCATCACAGGCACCATTTACCAAGTGTGATGCCTCTGCACAGCAGCATGGAGTGCTATCTCTAACATCCAAAGACAGGGCCTCCAACACTTGCTGCCTCTTCCCAGGTCAGCGTCACATATTGGATTTTCACACATTGGAAGCATGCTACTTCTAATTATTCATTTCTCTATAGTCAACTTTGCATAAGTTATGCAATAATTAAAAAAAAATAGTCATGTTACTTAACACTCAGTCATGACCGACTCTTGGAATTCTCCAGGCTAGAATACTGATGTGGGTAGCCTTTCCCTTCTCCAGGGGATCTTCCCAACCCAGGGATCAAACCCAGGTCTCCAACCCAGATCTCCCACATTGCAGGCGGATTCCTTACCAACTGAGCTACAAGGGAAACCCAAAATGTGAAAGTCACTCAGTTGCTCAGCTTAACACAGAAATGATTTACTTCTGTCTTACTTTACATGTCCATTGATGACTGCTTTGGACTTGCTCCAGATGTCCTTCAGTATAGGCCCCTTTCTGAAGAGTATGCTATCTGAGACATGCCTAAACTTTCTGCAGGGGGAAAATATGAACTACAGTAGAACCAAAGGAGGGAGGTCTTGAAATTTTTGACAAAAGGTGATAAATATCAGCTGCTCAAATTTTATTAAAGTGGGTCATATCACCAAACATGATAGCAATGGAAAGTAAAGTTCAATCCTTCTAGGTGAGATATCACAAGTTACATGGCAAACTCAGCTCAGTAAAGCAGGTGAATACGAAGCTCCTAAGAAAAAGAAAATAAAAACTTTGGAAACATAGTACAATTTATCACAGTCCCAAGACTTAATCCTAAGACAGAAAATTTGAAGTCAGAACAAGAGGAAAATATGGGAAAAAACTAGCATGTGTATCTTAAATTTGGAAAATATTTGGGAAAATATCTCCACAATAAATTCATATTGAATAAATATCAACATAGTTGAAATAAAATTATATATAAAATTTTATCTGATTTTTATGTGTCTTTACTAAGCAGACTTACCCTTAAAATTAAATACAAAATCTAAGTACCAATAAACCTGTAAAATAAATGCCTAATCAACCCTCCTGCCAATGCAGGAGACATAAGAGAAGCAGGTTCAGTCCCTGGATTGGGAAGATCTCCTGGAGGTCTGCAACCCACTTCAGTATTCTTGCCTAGAGAATATCATGGACAGAGGAGACTGGCAGACAACAGTCCACAGGGTTGTGAAGAGTTGAATACAACTGAGCAACTCACACACACACACACTTTATTAAAAAACAGAAGCTATTCTTGTAAAATATGTATACAAGTATAATACAGTTTACATTACAATGTGCAATATTTGTAGCTTGAGTCACAATTTGAATTACTTTTTAATTTCTTTTTAATTCAAACTGTTGCTTTTAAGTATTCCAGATATAGTATGCTATTTTGGTAGAATACAGAAATGACGACAAATTCTTATGTTTCATATATTATCACTCTTGCAATGGGATTTTATTTTGTCTCTCATGAAAATGTGGAGACTTTCCTACAACTGGAATTATGGAAGGTTTTTGTCATTGCTTTGGTCAATAGGAAATTAGCCCCTTTGACACAGACAAAACTTTTAGAAGCCTGAGGACTTTAAAGCCTACCCTCTTACTGACTCCTTGAATGCATCTGCAATGTGAAAGAGTATAGGCTAGCCTACAGATGATGAGAGCCAAGCTACCCTTATCCCAGTCAAAATATAGCAGGTGCAGAGCATGTGAATGAGGCTATACAGTGCAAGTCAGTCTCTAGGTAACATGCATACTGTAGGGATACCATGAGTGAACCTAGCTGAAATCAGCTATCTTAACCAAAAGGGGAAACACCACATAGAATATGAACTAAAATATTAATAAGTTAAGCCAGTACATTTGTGGATCTTTTGCTATGCAGCACAACTTACCTGGCACTATGTTATAAAGATATTTTAATAGAAATCAGTCAGTTAATCAGTGAGTTCAGTTGCTCAGTCATGTCTGACTCTTTGAGACACCACGGACTGCAGCACGCCAGGCTTCCCTGTCTGAAACCAACTCACAGAGCTTTCCCAAACTCATGTCCTTCGAGTCGGTGATGCCATCCAACCATCTCATCCTCTGGCATCCCCTTCTCCTCCTGCCTTCATTCTTTCCCACCATCAGGGTCTTTTCCAGTGAGTCAGTTCTTCGCATAAGGTGGCCAAAATATTGGGGCTTCAGCTTCAACATCAGTCCTTCCAATGAACATTCAGGACTGATTTCTTTTAGGATTGACTGGTTGGAGCTCCTTGCATTCTAAGGGCCTCTTAAGAGTCTCCTCCAACACCACAGCTCAAAAGCACCAATTCTTTGGCACTCAGCCTTCCTTTTGGTTCAACTCTCACATCCAAACATGACTACTGGAAAAGCCATAGCTTTGACTAGACAGACCTTCATTGGCAAAGTAATGTCTCTGCTTTTTAACATGCTGTCTAGGTTGGTCATAGCTTTTCTTCCAAGGAGCAAGCATCTTTTAATTTCATGACTGCAGTCACCATCTGCAGTGATTTTGGAGCCCAAGAAAATAAATCAAGTCAGTTAATATTTTTCAGGTAATTCTCAAAAATATGTGAAAATCTCTTCTTTCTACCTTGCTGTGGAATAGCATAGAAAACAGAGGTGGGTTAATATGCCTTCACCTGTCTTATAGGCAAACAAAGGTAGAGCATAGTATACTGAATTCCTACATACACAAGGGTTCTTAAGTAGTTTTGTTTCATGGTACATCTGGGATATGCATAATCTTTCCTCTGATAATTAAAAAATGTATTAAAGCATTGTTTACAAATATTTTGGTATAAAATGGCAATTAAACTTTCCCTCTATAATTTTAGGAAATGAAAATGGAAAATAGAGTTTCACATGAAGTTACTGACACTCACAAAACACTGAGAGATAAAAAAAAAAAAAAAACACTGAGAGATAAAGAAAGAAGCGAGAGACAAGGGGAAGAGGAGGGAGTCCTGTTTACATCACATAAGAAGGAAATGATGCTTTATATATCCATATGCCTTTCAAAGCCTTATCCATTTAACATTAATTAACCTAGTTCTTTTATTTTACCTCTAATTATCTTAACATTCTCTGCCATATGCAAAACAGAGAAATTAAAGCCTAGGTGACCAGTTGAAAAGAAGCGTGTAATCAGCAAAAAAAAAATGACTGTTTTTGCAAGACTGCATTTTCAAATATATTCTAATGTGCTTGAGACCTACAGTAGACAAGAAGGGTTGAAGTTAGCTTGTGCTTTAAATTACCGTAAGGTTATCTAGGACATTCTTTGAAGGCAATCTAATAGGATACCAAGTGTTTTGTTAGATTTGCAATAAGCAGTTTTATTTTACATCAAACAGAGGTGATTTTAATAGTTTGACCTAATTTCTTATGAACAGAGCTCTTTGTGTAAAAGACTTGAGAAAAATTGTTCCAGTATACTCAAGGACATTAGGAAAATAGCACTCTATTATGGCTTTGCTTTCAGGTTTAAGAGTTGAACTAGCCTAAATGACCTGTTCTTCATAAAATGCCCTTTTAATTTGCTGATTTTGCTCCCAAGACATACAACTGCTGATGTACTGATCACTAAGTTCTGTTGGGATAATTATTTCAGAATAATTTCCCTGAGTTGCAAGGCAGGTCAAAAGGGAAAAATACTTTAATGCCTAAAGGAAGGGCACTGGTAAAGGTTTCCAAATTAATGATGTAGGAAGAATTTAAAAGGCAGGCTAATTCCAAATAGTTGCTACATTAAAATCATTACTTACTTCTAAATAAATACTTTATTCTGAGCCCCTGAAGGAAATGATCTCAAATGCATTTAGGATAAAATGTTTTATGAGCCAGTTTATGTATAAAAATTGATCCAGAAAAGTGCACTTTATCAGTGTAACAGATCAGAGTTTTAGGATGGACATGTTCAGTCTTAACATATTTTTAATAATATCTCCTCTTCCCAGTCCAGTCAAATGCAATGTAGTTCATAGACCTAAGTATTTAATCAAAATAGCAAGTAAGATTCTTAAAAGGCTGAATATCACCATTCTATCTATAGTTATATCTAAAGATAGACTGAGAGATTTGGTTATTAAAACCTATCAAATTTAGAATGTTTGTATGTCTTAGGGAAAAAAAAAAGAGAAGAGTTAACTGTCAAATCTTTCCCATTTTAATGGCATAAGATGCAAGATTTAAATTATTTCTGAAAATAAATGAATATACCTTTGTACACATGTCATATAAATGCATGCAAATATCCTAGCAATTTTTAAACCCATTGAATTCAAGTTAAAAGACAGAGTCTGGACTAAATTGTTCCTTTTGGTTTAATACAGTTAGTCTTAACAATATGAAAAGGATAAGAACATTTCTCATATTCACAGAGATTAAATAAATACTAGAGTGTGTATAGAAATGACCTTAATTTAATGAACAATAATTTTCAGATACCTCTCTAGCCTTCCAAAATCACCTATGTTAATAGTTTTATTCAGATTAAATGATTTATTTAATAATTTGAACTCCTTTTTTTTTTTTTTTTTTTTTAATATTATTTTATTAGTTGGAGGCCAATCACTTTACAACATTTCAGTGGGTTTTGTCATACATTGACATGAATCAGCCATAGAGTTACACGTATTCCCCATCCCGATCCCCCCTCCCACCTCCCTCCCCACCCGACTCCTCAGGGTCCTCCCAGTGCACCAGGCCCGAGCACCCGACTCATGCATCCCACCTGGGCTGGTGGTCCGTTTCACCATAGATAATATACATGCTGTTCTTTCAAAACATCCCACCCTCACGTTCTCCCCCAGAGTTCAAAAGTCTGTTCTGTATTTCTGTGTCTCTTTTTCTGTTTTGCATATAGGGTTATCGCCACCATCTATCTAAATTCCGTATATATGTGTTAGTATACTGTAATGTTCTTTATCTTTCTGACTTACTTCACTCTGTATATGAACTCCTTTTTAAAAGTTTACATATGCTGTTCCCAAAATGGGCATATCAGTAGTGTTTGGCAATTTACTTTATCTGTAAATGGCCAGATGGTAAATACGCCCTGTTTTGTGGCACATACAGTTTCCATAGCAAGTTGGCTATTGAGCCCCAAAATAGGAGTAGACAGTACATTAAAACAAAAGAGGAAATGTATGTAATTGTGTTCCAGTAGATCTTTATTTACAGAAACAAGCAGGTTGGTCGAGTTTTGCCAGTTCCTGTTAATGAACATGAGTATCCTGAGAGATGACAGTTGGATGTAGAAATATTTCTGTTTTCAAAGAAGCCTGGATAGTTCAGCAAACTATACCCCTTCTTTGAGTTCTGTCACATATTAGCATATCAAAAGTTCTGATATTAGTTTTAAGAAATCTCTTGAAATTCATTTAGCACAGAATTTACTCATATTATCAATTACTTAGACCTTTTAAAATTGGACTTTTCAGTTATTACTGAAATATACAAATGATGTCATTAATTCATGTCATCAAACCCACAATTATTGATTAACAATTTTAACAGTAATTTAAATATATATATATATTAACTAGAATTCTTATAGAAATCCATCTCAAAACACTTGAGGCAAAAGAAAGGAGACATTTCTTGAATTATATAATTAAAACTTTTCTTCCTGACTGTACGTTTGTGCCAATATGAAGAAAAAGCTCTGATTAGCAGAACCTAAGACATACATCTTTCCGTGGTGTGGATCAAGGGTGGTGATATCACAGTGACTACGAAGATTGAGTTCCCCCACAGGAAAAATGGATTTTTCAAAGAATAAAGAGGTTAACTAAAGTTATAATTATTTCATTCCATCCCAAAATCATTTTGTATAATCCAAGCAATTTTTCAATAATAATTAATACTCATCATGTGCTATGATAAATAAGATTAAACTTCTTTCCAAAGGAGCTACATGAAAACCAAAATGTTTTTATAGATTTAAGTCCTAAAGGTTTTATTTGGGCTGTTCCAAATACATCTGACCGATAATTCTGATAACAGACCCAGTTTATTTTAGCAGACACCTGGTTTGCTCCTTCTTTTAGTAGAAAATCTATAGCTTTTCCTTGTAAAAATAAATATACTGTATAGACTGAGTTGTAAGTAGCAGCATTAGTTGAACTAAATGACTAAGAAAGAATTATTTTAAGTGGAGGTTGAGGAGAATTAATTTTATCAAATGACTTACAGATGTTATTATATAATTTGGTTTTGTTTACAATTATAATTGAAAACGTTCCTAATATTTTCATTATTGTCTTCCTAAAGTTAGTTAGTTGGTTATGGTGAATGATCTTTTAAGTTAACATTTTAACAATGAATTAATGGGCTATTCGCCAGTTAATTTCAGAAGAAATGGGCATAAGCGAATACCATACACTAATTCACACATGTAATACAATGAAGACATGCAGAATACCAGCTGAGAGCAGAGGGGTACCTGACCAGCCAGGAAAATAAACAGAACCACACAAAATTCAGCAGGACAAAGGAACTAGGGGGGGAAACAGGAGTGTTAGTAGGACTGGACCTGCCCTCGGTGGGTGGGGGATCTGAAGCAGGGGTCCGATCCCCACATCAGGGGAACTGTCTGAGTCAGAGGAGAAACATTTAAGGCTGAGAGTGAAACAGCTGATCTGCGGCGGCCTAAACGGGGTGAGAATCGGACGTCCTTGCCGCAGCCACACACACCCCGGACAGGGGCACGGGTCTCCTGGGAAGCACAGCAGCTGGGACCTGGAGTTTGGGGGCTGCGGAGCGATCCCAGGGTGAAGGCTGCTGCTGACTGCGGAGAGACTGATGGCGAGGGGGTGAGGGAGGGGAATGTGGTGGGAAATGCGTGTGGAGGGAAGCCCGGCAGCCATGGAAGCAGGGGATATTTCTGAGTCATGCGTAGGGGTGGAGCCATCACCACAGCCTCTCTCTCCCCACATGCCGTCACCGGCAGCTGAACAGTAGAGAGGGTGGCCCATCAGACACCTGATGCACTGAACCTCAGAGTAGGACCCCTGCCAGGGGCGCCCCTCCGTGTGCCTGAGGCGCTGAGCAACAGAGGAGGACCCCAGGCAAGGGGGCCCGCTAAGTGCCCGAAGGGGGGGAGATCCGGAGAAAGAGGCCAGAGAGGCCTTCTGATCGCCTGCTAAAAGAGGTTCCAATAAAGCCTCTGACAGGCCCTGACCTCTGCAGCGGAGGCAGTCCGTGTCCGTCCCCGCAGGCCAAGCAGCTCTGCCGCCTTCATGCTCAACCCTCACTGGGGCAGAGCTGCCATGGGCTAAAGCTTCTTGTGTCTGTGCACACAGGGTCGCTTCCGGTCGTGTCCGACTCGTTGCGACCCTACGGACTGTGGCCCGCCAGGCTTCTCTGTCAGGGAAGGGGGTTCAAGAATACTGGAGCATACTGGCCAATACTGGCCGCCATCCCCTTCTGGAGCGCTGTACTTCCTGCTGCCCGGGCCGCCAACCCCCCTGAGTACCTGGTGCTGCCAGAGCCGCTGCGACCCAAGCAGCTGCCCCACCTCCACCCCTGGCCTCACAGGGGCAAACCAAGTCCTCCAGGGCGGCCTCAGGGGCAAACCCCAGTGGACGACCCACATGCAGAGGGGGAAATAAAACCACAATTGAGACCCAGGGGCAGTGTGGCTAAAGAAGAAGACCCCAAACCTTCCCACCAGCTGCACAAGCTGCAGATTAAATCCACACGATCAACTAGGCAGACTGTGTGTCTATGGAATATATAAAAGGTCATAGAGAGCTGCATCAAAAGAAAACGCACTAGTTCTGGTAGCTGTGGACACTGGAGGCAAGGACACAGAGGAGGAGGACCAGGTTAGAACCTGAGCTGCCACCACAGCAGTCCAGAGACCAACACGGGGCTGGAGGGCGTCCTCGGGAGGGGAGGGGGACTGTGACTCCCAGCGCGGGAAAGGACTCTGACAGCAGTGACTCAAGAAAAACAGTTATTATTCCTAGGTTTTGACTTGTTCTATAGATTTTTTTGGATTTGTTTTCTTTTTTTTTTTGTTTTCCTTTTATTTCCCTTCTATTGTAGTTGTTGATTTTATTGGCACTATGAAATCTAATCAAGGTTTTGAAGTTTTTTTTTTTTCCTTTTCTTTTCCTCTGTAACATTTCTTACTGTTGTTATAAACCTCTGCCTCTGTGTTGGGCTTTTGCAGTTCTGTGGCATTTTCCTTTTTTTTTTTTTTCTCTCTCTCTCTTTTTTAATTTTAATTTTTTAACCTATTATTATTTTTTCTACATTTATTCCTTTGTTTTCTTTTCCTGGTGTACTTTTCTCCTTCCAGTTAATCTTTAATGTTTACAAATTTTCTTTATTTACCTCTATTTAACTTTGCATAGCTTCCCTGGTAGCACAGACAGTAAAATGTCTGCCTACAATGCGTGAGACCTGGGTTTGATCCCTGGGTTGGGAAGATCCCCTGGAGAAGGAAATGGCAACCCACTCCAGTGATCTTGCCTGGAAAATCCCATGGACTGAGGAGCATGGTAGGCTACAGTCCATGGGGTTGCAAAGAGTCGTTCACGACTGAGCGACCTCACCTTCACCAACGTTGCATATCTATTCTTTCTTTCCTTTCCTCTCAACATGTTTGTTAGTTTTATTTTCATTGCTTTCTTTCCCTCAATTGGCACCTTGCTTTTGGTTTTGTTTTTTAGTTTGTGCTTTAGTTAGTTTTTTTGCTGGTAGGTATAATTTTTTGTTTCCTTTGTTGGCTGGACTGTTTTGATTTTGCTTATGGGTGTGTATGTATATGAGTATATTCAGTCACAATTTTTATTGTTGTTATAAACCTCTGATTCTATGTTGGGCTTTTGCAGTTCTGTGGACTTTTCCTTTTTTATTTTATTTTTTTTTAATCTTTTTTATAATTTTAATTTTTAATTTTTTAAATCTATTGTATTTTTCTTAATTTATTCCTTGGTTTGCCTTTCCTACTGTTCTTTTCCCCTTGCATTTAATCTTTAATGTATATAAATCTTCTTCATCTACCTCTGTTTAATTTTACATATCTATTATTTCTTTCTTTTCTTTCTTTCCTTTCTTCTCAACATTTTTTTAGTTTTATTTTCATTGCTGTATTCCCCAATTGGCACCTTGCTTTAGTTTTGTTTTTGTTTTCCAGTTTGTGCTTTAGTTAGTTTTGTTCTTAACTAGTGAATATAATTTTTATTTCCTTTGTTCACTGGGTCAATCTCCTGCACTTTTTTTTGTTGGGCTGTTTTCACTTTGCTCATGGGTGTATATGTATATGTGTATATTCCATTATTTTAATTATTATTTGCATGATTTTGTAACTGCCATTTGTCTGGGTTTCACCTTTGGTTTCTCATTTTTGGATATTTCTTTTAATCTCACTTAATGTCATAACAAACCACTGTCGGATCTTCATGCCTGACAAGAGATCAAGCCCTGAGCCTTTGGAGTGGGAGCACTGACTCCAAGACCAGAGAACTACCAGAGAACTCTGATAGCTAGTCTACCAGAGAACTAACCCTAGGGAGTATCAAATAGTGAGACTAACTCAAAGGAAAACACTTGAATACAAGACCTAGCATCACCCAACCACCAATGTGTCCTGTGCAGGACACCTCATCTAAATGACAAGCAAAACAAAAATACAAACCTAATCATCTGCAGACCTGATTACAACCTCTTCAGCCTTGCCCATCAGAGGAAAAACAAACAAACAAACAAACAAAAACTTAGCAAAAATTTCACCCTATAAGAAGCTTACACAAACCACTGGGCCAACTTTAGGATGGCAGGAACCAAAAGGAAGAAAGAACTCAACCTTTAAGCCTGGGAAAAGGAGACCTCAAACACAATAAGTTTAAAAAAAGATAATTAAAAGGCAGAGAAATCCTATACAAATGAAGGCACAAACTAGTAACACAGAAGTCCAAAACAATGAAGAGGATAATGGCAAAGTCCCTGAAAAAGAATTCAGAATAATGATAGAAAAGACGATCAAAAACCTTGAAAACAAAATAGAGAAAATGCAAGAACCAATTAACAAAGACCTGGAAGAATTAAAGAATAAACATATAGGGACAAACAAAACAACTACTGAAAGTGAAAATACTCTAGAAGGAATCAATAGCAGAATATCTGAAGCAGAAGAACAAATCAGTGAGCTGGAAGATAAAACGGTGGAAATAACTTCGGAAGTGCAGGTTAAAGTAAAAAGAATGAAAAGAACTGAGGATAGTCTAAGAGACGTCTGGGGCAATATCAAACACAACAACATTCAAATTATAGGGGTCCCAGATGAAGAAGAGAAAAAGAAAGTGTATGAGAAAATTTTTGAAGAGATTATAGCTGAAAATTTCCCCAACATGGAAAAGGAAATAGTCAATCAAGTCCTAGAGGCACAAAGAGTCCCATGCGGGATAAACTGAAGGAGAAACATGCCAAGACACATATTAATCAAACTAACAAAGACAAAACACAAAGAAAGAATATTAAAAGCAGCAAGGGAGAAGCAATAAGTAACATAAAAGGGAAACCCCATATGCTTAACATCTGATTTGTCAGCAGAAATTCTGCAGGCCAGAAGGGAATGGCAGGATACATTTAAAGTACTGAAAGGGAGAAATCTACAACCAAGATTACAGTACCTGGCATGGATCTCATTCAAAATTTATGGAGAAATAAAAAACTATTCAGACAAGCAAAAGTTAAGAGAATTCAGTACCACCAAAGCAGCTTTACAGAAGATGTTAAATGGACTTACACAGTCAAGAAATACAACAGAAGAAAGAAGATCTACAAAATCAACCCCAAACAATTAAGAAAATGGCAATAGGGACATATATATCAATAATTACTATAAATGTAAGTGGATAAAATGCTCCAAACAAAAGACACAGACTGGCTGAATGGATACAAAAACATGACCCATATCTATCCTGTCTATAAGAAACCCACTTCTGGCCTCAAGACCATATAGACTGAAAGTAAGAGGATGGAAAAATATATTCCATGCAAATGGGAACCAAAAAAAAGCTGGAGTAGCAATCCTCATATCAGACGAAATAGACCTTAAAATAAAGAAGATTACAAGAGATAAGGAAGGACACTACATAATGATCAAGGGAACAATTCAAGAGGAAGACATAACAGTTGTAAATATCTATGCACCCGATATAGGAGAACCTCAATTATGTAAGACAAGCACTAACAGACATGAAAGGAGAAATTGACAGTAACACAAAAATAGTAAGAGATTTTAAGACCCCACTCACACCAATGGACAGATCATCAAAACAGGAAATTAATAAGGAAACACAAGTCTTAAATGACACAGTAGATGAGATGGATCTCATTGATATCTTCAGGACATTCCATACAAATGCAGAAGAATACACCTTCTTCTCAAGTGCACGTGGAGTATTCTACAGAATAGACCACATCTTGGGTCACAAATCAAACCTCAGTAAATTTAAGAAAATTGAAATCATATCAAGCATCTTTTCTGACCACAACACTATGAGATTGGTTATCATTTACAAGGAAAAAAAAAAAAAACTGTAAGAAACACAAACACATGGAGATTAAACACATGTTTCTACATAACCAACAGGTTACTGAAGAAATCAAAAGGGAAATCAAAAATTTTCTAGAAACAAATGACAATGAAAATACGACAGCTCAAAACCTGTAGGATGCAGTGAAAGCAGTTCTAAAAGGGAAGTTTATAGCAATACAATCCTACCTCAAGAAACAAGAAAAACATTGAATAGACAACCTAACTTTACACCTAAAACAATTGGAAAAAGAAGAAGACAACCCCAAAACTAGTAGAAGGAAAAAAAAATCATAAAGATCTGAGCAAAAATAGATGAAAAAGAAATGAAAGAAACAGTAGTAAAGATTAATAAAACTAAAAGCCGGTTCTTTGAGAATATAAACAAAAATGACAAACCTGTAGCCAGACTCATCAAGAAAAAATAGAGAAGAATCAAATCAACAAAATTAGAAATGATAAAAGAGAGGTTATAACAGACAATGCAGAAATACAAAGGATTATGAGACTATTGTGAAACGACTATATGGCAATAAAATGGATAACCTGGAAGAAATGGACAGATTCTTAGAAAAGTTCAGTTTTCCAAGACTGAACCAGGAAGAAACAGAAAGTATGAATAACCCAACTACAAGCTCTTAATTGAAACTGTGATCAAAAATCTCCCCAAAACAAAAGCCCAGGACCAGATGGCTTCACAGGAGAATTCTATCAAGCATTTGATGAAGAGCTAATGCCCATCATTCTAAAACTCTTTCAAAAAACTACAAAGGAAGGAACACTTCCAAACTCATTCTACAAGGCCACCATCACCCTGATACCAAAACCAGACAAAGAACACAAAAAAAGAAAACTACAGGCCAATATCACTGATGAACATAGACGCAAAAATCCTAAACAAAATTTTAGCAAACAGAATTCGGCCACACATCAAAAAGCTCATACACCATGATCAAGTTGGGTTTATTCCAGGAATGGAAGGAGTCTTCAATATATGCAAATCAATGAATGTTACACCATATTAGCAGATTGAAAGATAAAAACCATGTGATAATCTCAATAGATGCAGAAAAAGGCTTTGACAAAATTCAGCATCCATTTATGATTAAAACTCTTCAAAAAATTGGCATAGAAGCAACCTACCCCGACATAGTAAAGGCTATATATGATATGTGTACAGCAAACATTATTCTCAATGGTAAAAACTGAAAGCATTCTCCCTAAGATCAGGAACAAGACAAGGGTGTACACTTTCACCACTTTTATTCAGCATCATTCTGGAAGTCTTAGCTACAGCAATCAAAGAAGAAAAATAAAGAAAAGGAATCCAAATCAGAAAAGAAGTAAAGCTCTCATTGTTTGCAGATGACATGATACTGTACATAGAAAACCCTAAAGACAGTATCAGAATATTACTAAAACTAATCAGTGAATTTAGCAAATTTTCAGGATACAAAATCAATACACAGAAATCACTTGCATTTCTATATACTAACAATGAAAACTCCGAAAGAGAAATTAATGAACCAATCCCTATCACCATGGCAACAAAAAGAATTAAATATCAAGGAATAAACTTACCTAAGGAGACAAAAGAACTGTACACAGAAAATTATAAGACACTAATGAAAGAAATCAAAGATGACATAAACAGATGGAGAGATATTCCATGTTCCTATGTAGGAAGAATTAATATTGTGAAAATGACTATACTACCAAATGCAATCTACAGATTTAATGTGATCCCTATCAAAATACCAAGGGCATTTTTCATGGAACTAGAACAAAAATTTTCACAGTTCATATGGAAAGACAAAAGACCCCGAATAACAAAAGCAGCCTTGAGAAAGAAGACTGCAGCTGGAAGAATCAACCTTTCTGACTTCAGATTATACTACAGAGCTACAGTCATCAAAACAGTATGGTACTGGCACAAAAACAGAAATATAGACCAATGGAATAAGATAGAAAGCACAGAAATATACCCATGCACCTATGCACTTATTTTTGACAAAGGAGGTAAGAATAGACAATGGGGCAAAGAGAGCTTCTTCAATGAATGGTGCTAAGAAAATTGGACAGCTACATGTAAAAGAGTGAAGTTTAAACACTTCCTAACACCATACACAAAGATAAATTCAAAATGGATTACAACCTAAATGTAAGACCAGAAGCTATAAAACTCTTAGAGGAAAACATAGGCAGAACACTCAATGACATAAATCAAAGCAAGATCCTCAATGACCCACTTCCTAGAGTAATGGAATTATAAACAAAAGTAAGCATTTAGGACCTGATTAAACTTAAAAACTTTTGCACAGCAAAGAAGCTATAAGCAAAGTGAAAAGACAACCCTCAGAATGAGAAAAAAATAATAACAAGTGAAATAACTGACAGTGGATTAATTTCTAAAATATACAAACAGTTCATACAACTCAATGCCAGAAAAACAAACAACCCAAAGAAAAAGTGGGGGAAAGACTTAAACAGACATTTTTCCAAAGAAGACATACAGATGGCTAATAAACACATGAAAAGTTGCTCAACTTTGCTCATTATTAGAGAAATACAAATCAAAACTACAATGAGATATCACCTCTCACCAGTCAGAATGGCCATCATCAAAAAGTCTACAGACAATAGATGTTGGAGAGGGTGTAGAGGAAAGGGAACACTCTCGCACTGTTGCTGGGAATGTAAATTGATACAGCCACTATGGAGGATGGTATGGAGATTGCTTTTTTAAAAAATGGAGTAAAACCACCATATGACCCAGCAATCCCACTCCTAGGCACATAACCTGAGGAAAGCAAAATTGAAAAAAACACATGTATCCCATTGTTCATTGCAGCACTATTTACAATAGTTAGAACATGGAAGCAACCCAGATGTCCATCAACAGATGAATGGATAAAGAAGTTTTGGTACATATACACAATGGAGTATTACTCAGCCATAAAAAGGAACAGATTTGAGTCAGTTATGATGAGGTAGATGCACCCAGAACCTATTATACCGAGTGAAGTGAGTCAGAAAGAGAAAGATAAATATCGTATTCTAACTCATATATATGGAATCTAGAAGAATGGTACTGAAGAACTTATTTACAGGGCAGCAATGGAGAAACAAACATAGAGCATAGACTAATGGACATGGGGAGAGGGGAGGAGACGGTGAGATGTATGAAAAGAGTAACATGGAAACTTACATTACTGTATGTAAAATAGATAGCCAACGGGAATTTTCTGTATGGCTTAGGAAACTCAAACAGGTGTTCTGTATCAATCTAGAGGGGTGGGATGGGGCGTGGTAGATGGGAGGGAGGTTCAAAAAGATATATGTATACCAAATGTATATATGGGTATACATATATCCCCATGGCTGATTCATGTTGAGGTTTGACAGAAAAGAAGACACTTCTGTAAAGCAATAATTCTTTAATTAAAAAATAAATTTAAAACAATTGATGTTAATGCAAAGTGAATCTGAAAACATAAGAAATATTACCTTAAAACAAATTTTGATGTGTTTGTAAAGTTAAGTCATTTAGTCATGCAAATCAGCCTATATTTTTATAGCTATTTCCATATAACTTTTAGAACCCACATCTTACCTATGAAAACTTTCAGTTGACTACTAGTTTTTAATAGATAAAAAGTTAAAGATAGTTGCTATGCAGAAAAATAATTAAAGCTTATGATTTAAATGGACTAAAAGCAACATATCAGAGCAAGATGATGTTATACATAATTACATAAACTAAATTAAATAACATGCAACCCCTGAATTTGTAGCAGACACAAATTACTACAAAGAGAAACTATGAATTTCAATTTGTGCTATCCTTCACAATCTCCTAGGTAAAGTTTACAGGCTAAAAAAGTACTTAATGTGATTAAATATGCCAGAATGTTCAGTAATGAGGCCAGAGATCAAAACTAATCATATGAATTATGAACAGGGAAGAACCTGGAGGGCTATGATGATGTTGTATATTAAAAAATTAAAACTAAAATTACATGAACTGCAGTTTCAAGAATCAAGATAAATAAGATGAGAAAAAGAAAAATAATGTTAGTCTATCTCCATCCATTGATATATTTAATTCTTTCATATTTATTTTATTCATTCAACCAATCCATTTTGTAACTCAATCCAGTTTTTTTCTAGAACAAGTATGTAACAGTTGTATGTGGTTTCTTACTATATCTTTCACAAGGTAATGTTTTATGAACTTCTCCAAGCCTATCTCAAATCTTCAAGGACCTAACATTTTCCATCAAAAGTTAGGAAATTTTTCCTGTGTTTGATTCTTTTTCATACCTGCTTTTTCAAGTACTTTTTATATTAACTATGTGTAACTAGATTATCTTATATTAATGACTTTTTATAAATTGCAGCCTTATAAGGGAAGTGATATTTGTCTTAGCTCTCTGAATGCTATATGATCATTTATAAAATACTAGGCTATGATTTTCATCTGAGGGCATCATTGGAAAGAGGAACTTAACTGAATAGACAATGTTTGTCTGCCATCCCAAAATACCTGACTTAATATGGAATGTCCTCTTTAAATAATATTAGTAGAGGGAGATGTAGGCCACTGCCAGGAATTATAATATTAATATTTACTGAGAAAACACTCTCTCCTATTTTTCACACTCACAGCTACATTTAATGCCTGAAATAATGAAGCAGATTTATTTCACTATGTTAATTTTCTACATGTGAAATGTGAGGCGAAGAAAGGTTGAGAAACGACTTACACAAAGGTGAAGAAATGACTTTTAGAGACATGTTCATACATATAACTACTATAAAACTAAAGCAACATAAAAATGTTAGTGGCGATTTTAACTCTTTTATTCACTGCAATATCTATCTCCTAATTATATACATTATATATATTGCATAAATTAATATCAAAGATTTCTCCTAATGGTTGTTTTTGTCCTCAGATACACTGGATTGGATTAACCCTATTTTTCTCTATATCAGTCAGTCAGTTCAATCACTCAGTTATATCCAACTTTTTGAGACCCCATGGACTGCAGCACGCCAGGCTTTCCTGTCCATCATGAACTCCCAGAGCTTACTCAAACTCATGTCCATCGAGTCGGTGATACCATCCAACCATCTCAACTTCTGTCATCCCGTTCTCCTCCCAACTTCAATCTTTCCCAGCATCAGGGTCTTTGCAATGAGTCAGTTCTTTGCATAAGGTGGCCAAAGTATTGGCGTTTCAGCTTCAGCATCAGTCCTTCCAATATTCAGGACTGATTTCCATTAGGATAGACTTATTGGGTCTCCTTGCAGTTCAAGGGACTCTTAAGAGTCTTCTCCAACACCACAGTTCAAAAGCATCAGTTTTTCAGTGCTCAGCTTTCTTTACAGTCCAACTCTTACATCCAAACATGACCACTGGAAAAACCATAGCTTTGTTTAAATGGATCTTTGTTGGCACAGTAATGTCTCTGCTTTTTTAATATGTTGTCTAGGTTGGTCATAGCTTTTCTTCCAAGGAGCAAGTGCCTTTTAATTTCATGGCTGCAGTCACCATCTTCAGTGGTTTTGGAGATCCCCAAAATAAAGTCTCTCACTGTTTCCATTGTTTCCCCATCTCTTTGCCATGAGGAGACGGGACCAGATGCCATGATCTTAGTTTTCTGAATGTTGTGTTTTAAGCCAACTTTCTTACTCTCCTCTTTCACTTTCACCTTTAGTTCTTCTTCATTTTCTGCCATATGGGTGGTGTCATCTGCATATCTAAGGTTATTAATATTTCTCCCAGCAATCTTGATTCCAGCTTGTGTTTCATCCAGCCCAGCATTTCACATAATGTACTCTGCTTGTAAATTAGATGAGCAGGGTGACAATATGCAGCCTTGTACTCTTTTCCTGATTTGGAAACAGCCTGTTGTTCCATGTCCAGTTCTAACTGTTGCTTCTTGACCTGCATTCATATTTCTCAGGAGGCAGGTCAAATGGTCTGGTATTCCGATTGCTTTAAGAATTTTCCACAGTTTGTTGTGATCCACACACTCAAAGGCTTTGGTGTACTCAATAAAGCAGAGGTAGATTTTTTCTGGAACTCTCTTTGCTTTTTCTATGATCCAGCAGATGTAGGCAATTTGATCTCTGGTTCTTTTGCATTTTCTAAATCCAGCTTGAAAATATGGAATTTCACAGTTCACATACTGTTGGAGCTTGGCTTGGAGAATGTTGAGCATTACTTTGGTAGCTTTATACAGTCAGCAAAAAGAAGACTGGGAGTTCACTGTGGTTCACATCAAGAACTCCTTATGCCAAATTCAGAATTAAATTGAGGAAAGTAGGGAAAACCACCAGACCATTCAGTTTGACCTGAATCAAATCCCTTATGATTATACAGTGGAAGTGACAAATAGATTCAAGGGATTAGATCTGATAGACAGGGTGCCTGAAGAACTATGGATGGAGGTTCGTGACATTGTACAGGAGGCAGTGACCAAGACCATCCCCAAGAAAAAGAAATGCAAACAGGCAAAATGGTTGCCTGAGGAGGCCTTACAAATAGCTGTGAAAAGAAGAGAAGCGAAAGGCATAGGAGAAGGAAAGATATGCTGATTTGAGTGCAGAGTTCCAAAGAATAGCAAGGAGAGATAAGAAAGCCTTCCTTAGTAGATCATTGCAAAGAAATAGAGGAAAACAATGGAATGGGAAAGACTAGAGATCTCTTCAAGAAAATTAGAGATACCAAGGGAATATTTCTTGCAAAGATGGGCACAATAAAGGACAGAAATATTATGGACCTAACAGAAACAGAAGATATTAAGAAGAGGTGGCAAGAATACACAGAAGAACTATACAAAAAATATCTAGGTGACCCAGATAACCACGATGATGTGATTAATCATCTAAAGCCAGACATCCTGGAATGTGAAGTCAAGCAGGCCTTAGGAAGCATCACTATGAACAAAGCTAGTGGAGGTGATGGAATTCCAGTTGAGCTCTTTCAAATCCTAAAAGATGATGTTGTGAAAGTGCTGCACTCAATATGCCAGTAAATTTGGAAGACTCAGCAGTGGCCACAGGACTGGAAAAGGTCAGTTTTCATTCCAATCCCAAAGAAAGGCAATGCTAGAATGAAATAAAGTAGATAAGAATAATAAGTTCTGTGTGGGGGATTGAGGTTAAATAGTCCATTCTGTTTGCAACACTGTACACAGTTTCTCTGCACAACTGTTAGTATTCATCTCAAATATCTAAAATCATTTAGGTAAAGAAAAATGTTCTGATGATGACCTCAATTTAAATTTGACCCTAAGTCTAAAATTTCTTACTGCTAGTAGTTAATATATTTGTTTAGTACTTAACATCATAGTTAAGAATTAGAGGAACTTTAATGTCATATTACAGGCCACTAATTTCTTATGTTTTTATCAACTTTCATTTGTAAACAGTGTTTCCTTCATTTCTTTTAGAGATCAAATTGGTTTATTGGATATTGTCCTAGCCATGCATATCACTTCAATTTTGCATGGGTTAGCAAAAAGCATTTTCCTAAGCTATAGAAAATAGTTGCAATCAAATTCATATTTTTCTGTCTGGTTAATATAATATGAATTGTTCACCTTTCAAAATGTTTTATGAGTCTCTAAGCCTTTGACCTTTTTATTACATTTTTATTATTACACCATCTAGCACAATTATAGTTCAATTGCCCTGCTGTCGATGATTTTCCTCATTCTGGTCATAAATCTTGCCCTGTTGAATTCTTCCTGTTACTGCTAATCTAGCACTGGAACTGATTCTTAGATATCCATTTTCTCCTGAGCACTTATCAATAGTTTTCAGACTTTCAGTCCTTTAATGAATTAAGATTTCCTTAACATTCTATTTCCTTTGGTGTCAAAATGATGATCAATTCTCTGGTTCATTTTCCCCTTCAATTTCTTAACTTAAGGATTCTAATACTTCTCTTTTTGATATTTCAATCAAAGACTACAATCATTCCATTTTTAGCATAATCCATTTTTGATATTGAAAAAGTGTAACTTGTCCAATTTTCTATGAAGAAGGATTATTTCTGCATTTGAGCAATTTCATCTTTTTCCTTACCTCATCCACTTAGCACTTTGCCCTACTTCGATTGCTAGTCACTTCCCTTCCGCCAATACACTGCCTGCAGAAATGCTGGCATTCTGTTTTGTTTTTCTTTTCTCAAGTTCCTTAGTTTTACCACACTTGTTACTGTTTCATTAGGGGAAAATCATTTTAGAATATTCAATTGAGATGTTATATGCTCTATTTTCTTCAGTTTTACAGAAACAGTATATATAATATCTGGGAGATGGGGACATTATTTTGCCAAGTTACAACTATCTGCAATTTTCAGTGGACATATTACTTTTTTATGGCTCAGAATTGGTATAAAACTATTTAATGGATCTATATTTCATAATCCTTATAAGTCTTGGCTCAACCCACCTTCCAACATTCCCACCTCAAACATTTTTTTATACTCCTTCATAATCCTGGTTAGATTTATTTGTGAATTCCTAGAATTACCTGAGCAGTTCTTAAAATCAGTAAGTATTTGCCATAAAATTTACTGCATCTATTTTTATTATTAACTCAGCTAAATTTTTGTGCCTATATAAAGAGCTTGCCAATTATGCCATATACTCCTGCACTTGTCTCTTCTCTCTGATGGTGTAGAGTCAGAAGTGTGAAATATACATATGTGTCATAAACTGATCATAATCCTGTTCTTTTTTAAAACTTGATTAAAAGGAGATTCATGTTGGGTTTGACAGAAAACAACAAAATCCTGTAAAGCAATTATCCTCCAATTAAAAAATAAATGAATTTTAATTGTTTTTTTAAAGGGAGGCAAACCTAGTTATGTGAGGTGCAAACAGTGTTACCTCCACTGTTAATTATTTTCTAAATACTTTTAGGACTGTGTGAGGTGGTTGTTGAGTGGAAGAGGGCTGACTGAATATCAAATATAGAATGTAAACCTTTCTTCTAGTTGTATTTCCTCAAAACTTATATGACAATTGAGAAATACATTTGACTTAGGAGGGCATTTTCAAAGAAGTATGAGGAAGATTTAGTGAGGTAAAATTTGGTGAAGGTCAAATTCTACACGATGTTGTGCAAATTGTATCCCAATTTGTTTTGATGGATTGCACTTGACAATTAATTAGAAACTTATGAATAAACATTGAAAGGTAGATTTCATTAAAGAAAACATGGTTCATCCCTAAAAGCTCTATGCCTTTAGAATAATAACGTTGATTACGATAGTTTCCAGACACTTAACTCACAAAAGTTCAGTGTAAATAGTTTTTACTTTAACTTCTATATGATAGCTTTTAGATTAAGTTTTAACTGAATATATATATATGTATGCATGGATGCTAAGTCACTAATCGGATGAAAGTCCGATTCTTTTCGACCCTATGAACTGTAGCCCACCAGGCTCCTCTTCTCCAGACAAGAATACTGGAGTAGATTGCCATGCCCTTCTCCAGGGGATCTTCCTCACCCAGGGACTGAACCTGTGTCTCTTATGTCTCCTGCACTGGCAGGCAGGTTTACTATTAGCACCACCTGGGAAGCCCATATATATGTACATATAATCATATATCTATATAAATGAGTGGATATGTATATTCATATGTGTTCATAAATATATTCGTTTGAAAAGAAATATATATATATATATATATATATATACACACACACACACACACACACACGCTCAATTCCTTGCCTTTCTTACTTTCTATATTCTCCTTCATTCTACTCCCATGGTTATCTTAAATTTACCATGATCAATAACTATACCATCTCTAAAGGTTTAAGTTTTATCACTGTACCACTAGACCACTGCTCTTAAGTACTCTAAAATCCCTCATTCCAATATTTTTAAAGTATTTTCATGACTTCCAATCCATGAAACTTTCTACTTTTATTAAAAAAAAAAAAGCAAATAACAGCAACAGAAAGCACGATGACTTCTCTCACTTAAAATCTGTAAATGCATAAACTGCAAGTGAACACGGAGGAGCATGGAGTTAAGACTGCTGGCCTGTGATTGTCTTACTTCCTTGGGAAAGTAGGGAAAATCCTCTGAGGCAAGGGAAGAAAGCAGAGCATGGGTCTAGGCTAATATCCTTGTCAACTGCACTTCCAGGTAAGTAAACTAAGGCTATTTATTAGAAAGAAGGACCATATCTATAGGATGTTTCCTGCCTAAAGTATATCTTATATTAAATAGACCTCTGAATGTCTGCGACATGGTTCACCGGATAAACTCACATAAGCTATGCTACTGCTGCTGCTGCTGCTAAGTCGCGTCAGTCGTGTCCGACTCTGTGCGACCCCATAGAGGGCAGCCCACCAGGCTCCCCCGTCCCTGGGGTTCTCCAGGCAAGAACACTGGAGTGGGTTGCCATTTCCTTCTCCAGTGCATGAAAGTGAAAAGTGAAAGTGAAGTCGCTCAGTCGTGTCTGACTCCTCGAAACCCCATGGACTGTAGCCTACCAGGCTCCTCAATCCCTGGGATTTCCCAGGCAAGAGTACTGGAGTGGATTGCCATTGCCTTCTCCAATAAGCTATGCAACTGTCTGTAATATAAAACAGATATGTGGCATTACCTAAAAATCTGCCTTCTGTGTGAAGTGGCTTGCAGAACACATTAGAAACTTCAGTAATTATTCTTGGCCACAAAGCACCTGTCTGATACAGAAATATAGAACAAACATAGATGTCCACCACATCCAGATGTTTCACTAATTATTCAGCCCCTCTTAAATGACTTATTACTTGAAATTATTAGCATATCTTGATCTCTGATTCATGTCATTCTGGTTGCGTGATCCTCAAATTTGGCTCATACACCCAATGTTTTACTTTAGTAAAACTCCTTCACTTCAGTGAGTATGTTTACTTTCTTTCCAAAACAAACATTTGCACCCTCTCGTCCCTTTTACATGTCTAACCCATAAAAGGAAACTAAGTTAAGAACAGAGAGATAATCAAGTGAGAATTCCGTAATTCTCCACATTCAAATTTACCAACTCACCCTCGGTGGGACTTAAACCCTCTCCTTTTCCTCTTTCTAAAATGAAGAATGCATTTCCTTACTCTTCTAAAGCTAGCTCCACTTGGTGCCCTAGATTCAATATACTCTAGTCACTTTAGAATTTTGCTTTGACAATTATTCTCTCTCTTTTACATCATCAAATTAACTCTTTCTACCTGTGTATTTTCATTAGCTAGCAACATGGTCTATTATTTTCTTAAGGTGTTCTTACATTTGCTATATGACCTCTCTTACTTGCTACTAACCAGGTTTCTGCTCTTGTTCCAGACTACCCATTGAAGGAGTTGTCCCAACCATTTCCCTAATCTCCTGTCTCAAAGTCTTCCCTTAATGCAGAACAACCAGACTTCTTACCACAACATTCCACATGAATAGCTGAAATCCATGTTGCAGACTATCCTCTATGCTCTTGATGCTTGCCTGTTTTACAGTCTCTCATTGAGCTGATCTTTCATTGATCTTTGAAAAACTTAAATCGTTTGACTTTTGTGACAGTACAGTCTGTATTCTGTCTATAGCAAGCTGTTCATTTTTGTCTCTCTTACTGAATATTTTTTCTGCTTTATATTAAAAATTTGGACTATCCCAAAACTTGTGCATGTGCACTGCTTTCTTCTCCAGGTCTTTTCATCCAGTGCAGTCAACAAATTCAAATGTATGAAGATGATTTTGCTCCTAAGCACTACTTATATATTTCAATTGTTGATTTATTTCCACTTGAATATATGTTGAGGTATTATACACTTAACTTGCCCAAAATTATTATAGTTAATTTGCAATTGGTTCATTTCTTTTCCCAGGAATCCTTACCAGTGTTTACTCAATTGCATAAGCTTGCATCTTCAGTCCCTCTCTCAAGGCCTTTAGGCTTGTAATTCTCTCTGCTTTCAAATCTAACCACCCGTGTCATCCCTACACTGGCTGGAAACTCCATCTCATCATTAATTTCTTGATTAATATGTTAAGCCTGCTGAGTGCTTTCCCTGATACCTCAATCTACCATAAGCCTCCATTTTTGTTATATTTCTTAAGTGATCTCATTTTTTTTTTCTTTAGATAGTGATCATTGTTAAAACTAGTTTGTGTTTATCACCATTTATTTCCTCTCTCTCCTTACTAGAACACAAGAAGCATCAGAGAAGCATCCTTGTCTGTTCTGTTCATGGATGTTGTATAGCACATACCTAACATGTGAAAATCACTTTGGAATGAATTGATACATTTTCAGAAAATCTAAGTTTGACTCACAGACCCACCAATCAGTAGGTTCACGACCTATTAAAGTTACTCAAGCACTGCAAACTTGTTTCCTTAACTGTCGAAATAAAGATATTAATATGACTTTGCAGCATACTTACAGAATACACACTATAGTTTCAAGCATAATGTCTTTATACCTAGGACTGATGCACATATGTTCATTTCCTTCCAGTTCCCCTTAGGAAAAATGTGCACAATGTAAATCACTTGGTTGAAATGAGGATATAAGTAATTTAAATTATTAGCTTACATTTAGACATCTTATATAAGGCACTGCTTTAAACATTTTATACATATTGTAATATATATTCTTCACAATTACTTTATGATATAGATCCTATTGTTTTCCTCATTTTATAGATTAGGAACACTGTGAGGTTTGATATTATTGAAGCTGATTTAGTTTTAAGTGATAGGAGTAGGTGTCCATTGGAGCAGTCTAGCTCTACAGAAGGTGCATTTACCTTAACAATATACTGTTTCCTCTTAGAAATGAAAAGTATCCATGCATCTTTATGCTCAGTGTGTGTGTGTGTGCATGCTTGTTTGAGAATGTGTGTGTTTGCAAAGAGAGAGAGGACAAATAAGACTGAAAATTACCAAGTTTGTGACTCATAAATTGTAAACACAGGGTTTAGATTTCCTCTTTTTCTCCTTTAAATTTCCCCCCAAAATAGTCATTGTTTTATGATCACTCTTATTTGCAAAGAAAATAGAGAAGTGGTGGAAATATTAAAATTTCCAGTATTGTCAATTAGGAATCACTTGACAAGATCTTGGGATTAGGTGCTATATTCTTATTTGAACTTTCGTGTCATAAAACTGCACTTCTTTATTAAATGGGATGAAAGTTAAGTGATGCCCAAACTTAGTCATAGCATCCAATTAGGTAAGGCATTCTTTCTTTAAAACTTTTATTAAACTGTTTTAGGCTGTGCTTTTCTGGTAAAAACTAAAGGCTTTTTAAAATACCAAATTATTTTTTTTCTTGTTGAAACATGATAATACCTAAGTTGCCTAAGCAGTTTTATAGACATAAGTAAATGTGTGAAGGGCTTCCTGGGGGTGGAACTGTTATGATTCCCATTATAGTCAGTGGGGATCATTGACCTTAATGGGAGTCATGTGGTGAGAGCCTCATACAACACTTCACAAAATTTGAATTAGGGCCTTTTGATTAAAAAAACAGCCATGTTGTACTTTTGAAAACATACTAGAATTCTGTATTCATTTCCTGGATTTACACATTTTTTTAGACAATTTTTAGATGGAGGAAAATTTGTCCCTTTTGTATGTATGTCATTATAATCAATAAAGATAACAGTGTAGTAAAATCAATTCCTATTGCAACTGATTAGCTATCTTTGAAAAAAATAGCACAATAGTATACTTTTCTCCCTAAAAGAAGTTATCCAATACAATAAATTAAACAAAGAAATTAATATTTAAGTTATCTAATGAAACTATCTAATGAAGCATATATATATATATGCTTCTAGGTAGCTCAGTGATAAAGAATCTTCCTGCCAATGCAGGAAATGTGGGTAAGATCCTTGGATTGGGAAGATACCCTGCAGGGGAAAATGGCAACCCACTCTAGTCTTTATTGGAAAATTCCATGGACAGAGAAACCTGGCAGGCTATAGTCCATGGGTCTCAAAGGGTCAAAAACGACTGCGCAGCTGAACCCACACACAGACACGCATATCCCCAGTCTTGCAAGGTGTTCTGGAACTGGTTGTTTTATCACCGAATGGTTCAACTAATAAAATAGCAAACATTTATGATATGCACACACCCAGCTCTGTGCTAATGGCTCTAACTCCCATGGCAATTTTGTGAGAAGAGTGTTTTAAAATATCTTTTTCTTTTTGCAATAGAAACTGAAGAATTTACACTAGTTGCATGTTATATCCTGTCTTCAGTTGTGTTACCCAAAAACAGGTTCCAAGATGAAGATGCCTATGCAAGAGTTTCTAAGTGTTCACAGGGAGAATCACTCAGACAACGTGCAGAAAAAAACAGGACAGGAAAGGGAGAACACCTACTAAGTGTGAGGTCTTAGGCCAAGTCCCACAGAAAGACATTTCAACCCGATTCCTCTGTTCTGGCCAGTCAGTCATCTGGGGCCCTGGAAGCTACAAATCCCCAGTAATGTCTAGGTATCTCTGAAAGAAAAGAAAAGTGAAAGTTAATCACACAGTCCTGTCCAACTCTTTGCAGTCCCATGGACTATAGCCTGCCTGGCTCCTCTATCCATGGACTTCTCCAGGCAAGAGTACTGGGTGGATTGTCATTTCCTTCCCCAGGGGATCTTCCTGACCCAGCGATTGAACCCAGATCTCCTGCATTGCAGGCAGATTTTTTCCCAACTGAGCCACTAGGGTCTCTCTGGATATGGACAAAGCAGGCTCAAGTTGGTTAAGAGCTGTAATCTTCAGAGCATATTGAAGCTGGAGTGGGAAATGCAGAGAATGTTAATAAGGATCTAGGAAGGTCTGATCGGAATACCAATACTACCAACAAGGCTTAGCCGCTAAGCAGCAGAGCCAAGTTCTTAACCCAGGCATTCCATTCCCAGAGCCCCAAACCTAATTAAAAGTGTTAAACTAGCCTTACTTTTAATAGTATGGACAGAGGTTGTGTCTAGGCAACAGAAAACTGTGTGAGACTTCTACACTTCAGAATGGCTGAGGAAGCAACTGTAATTAACATACATACCAGAGTTCCACATTTGCAACAAGTCTATGGTACTGTGTGTAAATATATTTTGAGGGCACAAACTGAGTTATAAGATAAATTCTGGGATCTAATGTACAGCATGGTGTTTATAGTTAATCTTGTATTGTGCGTTTGAAATTTGCTAAGAAAGTAGATCTTAAGTGTCCTCACCATAAAAAAAATGATAATGATTTGAGATGCTAAGCATACAAATTAATTTCTAAATTATTAAGATAATCATTTCATAATGTGGAGGTGGTTTAGCCGCTAAGTCATATTCAATGCTTGCGACCCCATCGACCTCAGGCTGCCAGGCTTTTCTGTCCATAGGATTTTCCAGGCGAGAATACTGGAGTGGGTTGTCCTTTCCTTCTACAGGGGAACTTCCTGACTCAGGGATCAAACCTGGATCTCCTGCACTGGAGGCAGATTCTTTACTGACTGAGCTACCAGGGAAGCTCTGTATATATTAAATCATCACACTGTATACCTTAAAAATCACATTTACAGCATGTGTGTGTGTGTGTGTGTGTGTGTGTGTGTGTGTGTGTGTGTATAGTCATTCATACCTCAGTAAAGCTGGAAAAGATAATAAAAAATATATTTTTGGGGTCTTTATGCTGCTTCCTTTGTTAAAATGAGTATGCTTCTGCTAATGACACCTTTTAACATTACTAGTCTTGTCTTTATAGCAGGTGGCACTACTTATTCCCTTCTTCTCTAGACCATTGGCTATTCTCTGTTTTCTGAAATTATGAACAAAATTTAGTACTGACTTTCAGTTCCTTACACATACACTTTAAAAAAATCGACACAATATTTTACTGGGATAACTTTGGTTATATGAATCTGTTGGGAAATGATTCACATTGTAATTTATTTAATTTCCTGAATGATTAGTATATTGTATTACTACATGTATTTAGTTAATTCCCTATTTTTTTTTTCTATTCATTACTCATCCTTTATATTTTCCTCTGGACTATATTCCCAATAATTAATAATATTTGTATCTGTATCTCACCCACTGTTAGAATCTTCTTCGAGTTCTTAATTTTGATTATCATATATTTCAGGATTAGAACTTCCACATGATTCTCCTTGTATAGCATCATTTCTCCGCAAATGTTCTCCATCCTGCCTTTGAACTCTTTGAACATAGCAAGCAGATATACCAAAGCGTGTGTGAAGAAAGCCAGTGACTGGACCACAGCTCTTCTGTCCCTGTGGTCTGTTTCTTCCTTGGATTTCTTTCATGCTATTTTATCTTCTTACAGGCCCAGAATATTTTACTATGTGCCAGACACTGGGTTTGCACAATCCCTTGTAGTAAATAATTCAACGTCTAGGGTAAGTTTCTCTTCTTCCAAAAGATTCTATGTGCGTTTATGGATTTTCCTTACCCTGAGGATGAAGTACTTCAGAATGCCAATCAGGGTATCAGGTTCCACTGATCTTCCTCTGCAAATGTTTACCTCTCTGAGCCTTTGTCTCTGGAATACTGGCCAATAATTTTTTAATACTGTGTTATCTCTTATATACTTTCAAAGAAAATATTAGTACTTATTCAATTAGTATTCACTTTATATGATCATCTATAAAGGGAAATTTTAAATAAAATTAAAAGTGCGGTATTCTTAATTCTTGAGGAAAAAATGGTATTGGATCAATAAACTGTCTATTGATAATAAAATTGAAGCATATAATTTAAAAATTTAAAGTGAGTTTATCTCTCTCATGTCTTCAACATTTGTTTCAAATGAATCACAGATTTAACTTTAGCTGTAAAAACTTAAAACTAACATGTTTGAGAAGAATACAAGAGTGATACAAAGGTAGAATTGCCCATAAAAATAAAATATTTATAAATTTCACTAGATACAAGTTAAAATATTTCATATTGTTAAAATATAAACTAAAAATGAGTGGAAAGAATATTTGTAAGACATAGTAAGAAACACAATGTTACCAGCGCCCAAGAAGACTTTCATTTTGTTCCACTCAATCATTATACATTCCTTGGTCTCCAAAGAAACTGTGATTCTAATTTCTAATATGATAGCTTAGTTTTGCCTGTTCTTTGCTATATAAATACACAGATTCACATGATATATATATATATATATATATATACACACACACACACACACACACACATATATATATTGCTTTTTTAATCTAGCTTCTTTGGTTCAACATGGAAAACTTATTCATGCTGTATAACTCCTTTTTTTTTTTAACCATTTCTGTCTGGAATGATTTTGAACTGGATTATTTGATTGAACTTGCTAAGAAAAAAATTAGTGTTTCACTGATAAATATAAACTAGCTTCTGTTATAATGAATACAGCCATTACAAAAAGTCTCTGAGTTTAGAGTTTGGGAAATAGAAAATTACGTATGAATTGTTTTGAAACCTGAGTTTGAGTAAACTCCAGGAGTTGCTGATGGACAGGGAAGCCTGGCGTGCTGTGATTCATGGGGTTGCAAAGAGTCAGACATGACTGAGCAACTGAAGTGAACTGAACTGATGAAATGTTTTCTTCCTCACAAAGTATATTTTGCTAAACAATAGATGGGAAATTTTAACAAGTTAAATTTAGAACAATGTTGAGAAATTCACCTCTTTCCATGATGAAGTAAAATGGGACAGAATTAAAATATAGGAAATGACTGTTTTCAAAAATTGGACAACAGGTAATAAAAGACATTAAATCCTACGAGAAGAGAAACAAATGAGATGATCCACATAACTGGCTGAGGTAACTGCCTGGAGGGCTTACCTGGTAGCTTAACTGGTAAAGAATCCAGCAGCAATGCAGGAGACCCCGATTTGATTCCTGGGTCAGAAAGATCCCCTGGAGAAGGGATAGGCTATCCACTCCAGTATTCATGGGCTTCCCCGGTGGCTTAGACAGTAAAGAATCCACCTGCAATGTGAGAGACCTGGGTTTGATCCCTGGGTTGGGAAGATGCCCTGGAGGAGGGGATGACAACCCGCTCCAGTATTCTTGACTGGAGAATCCCATGGACAGAGGAGCCTGGTGGGTTATAGTAACACGGTGTCGCAGAGTCAGACATGACTGAGCAAGGTACTCGCTGAGTCGAGGACACTGAACTCAGAGCTCACGTAATCCCAGACCTCTAAGGTTGGCATGTTAGAGTACCAGAGGGGAGAGAAAGGCAGAGAGAGAGAGCTCTGAAGATCTACAGAGCGTGCCTGTCCAGCCTTTAAGTAAGTCAGCCTCTCACTCAGTCATGTCTGACTCCTTGCGACCCCACTCTCCTGCCATGGACTGTAGCCCACCAGGCTCCTCTGTCCATGGGATTCTCCAGGCAAGAATGCTGGAGTGGCCTGCCATTTCCTACTCCAAGAGATCTTCCCGTCCAGGGACCAAATCCACATCTCTTGCATCTCCTGCAATGGCAGGCAGATTCCTTACCTCTGGTGCCACCTGAGAAGCCCCCTCCAGTCTTTAGTTGAATACTGAATAGCTCCTGCATGAAAAGAAGCAATGAAGTAAGGGGGAAAAACCCAGAGGAGGAGCAGGTGGTAAACTCAGAGCTCATGGCAGGCTACCATTAGATTAAGTAGCTAGTGGTCAGAGTGGAGAGACCTCCGATGAGGTGACAGACGGAAGGAGTATCCTGTTCCACTGTGGCCTTATTGAATAGTGAATAAAAACTTTATATTGATTTTCTCATTTGGAGAAGATTAAAAATGATCAAAGCAAGTTTTTCCCAAAAAGGGTTGATAGTGAAATATTGTTTCACTCACATGAATAAAACATTCATCAAACATTTTCTTTATAGAAGTCTTATTAAACTTTTAAATTATAGATGCAACTGTAAGTGATTCCGATTCAATTGTTCTTGGGTTCCAGAAATCTGCATATTTGAGAAGCATCTCTGACAACAAGGAGGTGTGAGTGAGACATTTAAGAAATACTGCTCTGGCACAAGCCGTGAGTTTCCAATAAGGCTCTGCTTTGAACATTTAGAAACAGGTAAGTTAGACATGACACCAGCCGTGGCGGCAGAGTTGGAGCTACATCCCATGGGCCTGGTGCACCACGAGCAGGAACATCCATCAGGCTCATGTTAACAGCAAAAGGAAGAGAGGGAGAAGGATGAGGAAGAAAAAGATGCCATGGTGAGGAAGCAGTGACCATGCATTGCTAGCAAATATGACTCTTTGCCTCCTTCATGAGGCTCATTGTGAACACAGACATGGGCTACCCTCAGGCCCCCTGACCAGAATGATGAGGAAACACTGTGAAAGAATATTAGAAAAGTATATTCACAATCTCTATGGTATCATCAGTCAAATATTTCTTTTTCTTTATTAAATGTTTTATTTCATATTGGGATATAGCTTATTAACAATGTTGTGATGGTTTCAGATGAACAGTGAAGAGACTCAGACATTCACATGCAGGTATCCATTCTCCCCCAAACTCTCCTCCCATCCAGGCTGCCACATAACACTGAGGAGAAGATTTCTACAATAAAAAGATTAGTCCTACTCTAAGACAGTTATTGATTTCATTTCTTGCACACAAAGATTGCAAGCAGGCCATAATATCAAGAATGCAATCTTATAGAATATCAAATCCGAGCCTAAAACAACTGTAGCAGAAAATTTTAAGAGTTACTACTTGTCATTACTTAAATACAATCCAAGAAAAGAGTGAGATAAAATGGTATTCATGAGTATTGCAAAAGCTTTTACTACTTTAACTAATGCATCCTGGTAAAGGCAGCAAGAATTTGACAACATAGAATGGCTTCAAACCATTAGCTTTGGAAGTGCTTTGAGAGTTGGGATAGTCAATTAGAAAAACTTAGTTTTGGTTTTCCTCAATGTGGGCTTAAATTTACAGTAATTTTTTCATCTTTTCTGTGTTCTTGGTTCTATCAATTTGTGAGAGAGGAGACCAGATCTTAACACACACTAAATAGATTTATACAACGTTTATGAAAATCAAACCACAGAAAAGTAATGTCTCTCATTATAATTTTAGCTGAATTTGAATGCCAGTATAATAAAGTTTCAGAATTTGAGCCTCAATTTAATAAAAATTCATAAGCAGGTAAGCTGATAATATAATACTATAGCTAATAAGAAATGGTTAATTTCCATAATGATGTTCCATGCAGCTATACAAACATCTTGAAGTCTACAATTCTACTCCTGTCTCATATGGCTGTGATGAACCTCCCTCAGAGTCTTGAAAAATATCAACAATTTTAGAAATACCATGTACTATTTCAAGAAAGGAATTAAACAACCTTCAAAAATAAAAATAGTCCGGATTAGGAAAGAAGGGGAGTCTTTTATTCCAAACTCAGTATCCCTAGAAACTTTTGAATCTTTTTTGGAGGGTGATCACGGCCTTCAGCACTGCAAGTCTCCTTTTAGCAACTCCCACTTATTGAAAAGGATGGTTTAAATGCATTCCATTAGTACCTTACAGTTATACAGGATTTAGTGTGTTTTAAAGAATAAGATCACCACAATCTCCTGGCCTTCTTTGAAGATTAATATATGAATAGTTATGACTATGACTATACTTGAGAAACTTTCTTACGTCACTATGAAAAGTTGCTAAACAAAAAAATAATATCAAAATAGATACCTAGATACACGATTGGTTTTATTATAAGGCAGGCAGTGACAGAAGTTTAAGATGTATCAACCTGTCTGCCCTGGAAAGAAGCAGCCAGAACTAAACAGGCAAGTTTATACCAAGAAGAACAGGGTGAAGATGAGGTTGGCAGCAGAATCACAAGAAAACTACTAAATCAAAAATCAAAATTTAGAAAAGTACCTGTGCTATTCTTCCAGTAACACAAGAGCTGCAGTATCAGGTCAGTGGGGTTATTGAGGGTGAAGCTGCAAGAAAACAAAGATGAATTAAGTGTCAAGCAAAGACTGTCATTTTGTAAAGCAAAAGTAAAGAGACTCCCAAGAGAAAATGATGGTGATAGTAGCAGATGATTCAGAACTAGATGAAAACAAATCAAAGATCCTGCAGTGGAGTGGCAAGAAGTACAAGGAAATATACTGGGGAAAGAGAAAGCTTTACTGAAAATCACACGGAAGATAACTCAGCCTATTTGAAGTCTGCACTTACCTAAGGGGGTGGGGGGCAGGGGAGAGCAGAACAAGAATGGTGGTAGCTATACATCACAGTTAGGAAGGAACAGATTAATATCTAGGCTATATCAAGTTTATAGGGTGTGAAAAAGAGGTAGAACTTAGCGTTTTCCTCACCACGAAAGCCTGAATTGGTCAGATATTATTAGAGAATCCCTGGTAGCTCAGAGGGTAAGGCGTCTGCCCACAGTACAAGAGATCCGAGCTCGATCCCGAGTTTGATCCCGGGTTCAGGAAGATCGCCTGGAGAAGGAAATGGCAACTCACTCCAGTATTCTTACCTGGAGAATTCCATGACAGAGGAGCCTGATAAGCTCCACGGGGCCCCAAAGAGTTGGACACGATTGAGAAACTTCACTTTCTTTCTACTAGAAAATCACACACAGTGGAATACAGGGGGTGTGGGTCCCAGGGCAAGGATGAGCACTTTGAAAATAACCCTCAGTAGGAAAAATAGTAGGTAGATGCATTTAAAAATATGAGGATTGGAAAATGTATAATAATCTAGAGACAGTGAAGAACAGATGATGAAGGTCTTTATTTCTTCAGGGTGCATGCGCGCTTAGGCAGTGGCATGAGAAAAAAAAAAAAGCTTGAAAATTCTTGTTTGATATTCAAATGATGAAAAAGCCTTTTTAAAAGAAATTTTCAGAACTGTGTCATGTTTGTTGTCTAAATAATGTACAGTCCCCATAAAGGGAGAAGAACATAAAAAGCAATCTACAAATGAGCAACTATTTGCATTCAGCTTTGTTTGTAGAAAAAATTAAGATTAAAACCTTAAACATATTTTCAGTAACATCTGCTCTAATTTTAATTTCTTCATAAACTCTAATATTTATTTGTTTTTTATTTGACAGAATCTTCATAACAAGAATTGTATTGCAGGTTCATTCATAGTTTTACATTTTTTTTAATTTGTCATAATTTAGCATTTTCTCATATTTTGCACAATGCCACAGTTTGGAATTTCCCTCATTTTAATTTCTCACAGTTATCATGAAAATAATTCTTAATAAAGTCAAAAAGTTTCTTTTTCTGCAGATCAATGTGAGATCTGATTATTTTGGTAAAATAAGTTTATATGTATTTATAGGACGATGTTATCTGATGCTGGGTGCTTTTATGTTAGTCTACCTTTCACATATTTTAAAACATGAGTTCATTTTTTATTGAAGTATGGTTGTTTTAAAATGTATTAGCTTCAACTGTGCAACATAATGATTCAGTATTTTTAAGATTATGCTCTATGTAAAATCATTTTAAAATATTGGCTATATTCCCTCTGCTGTTCAATACATCCTTGTAGCTAATTTTGTAAGAAAGAACTTGTAACTCTTAATTTGTAATCATCTACTGTCTTTCCCCACTTCCTTCTTTCCACTGGTAATCAATATTTTGTTCTCTAAATCTGTGAGCTTGTTTCTCTTTTATTATATCATTTTTCTTTTATTTTTTAGATTATACATATACAGTGCTTGTTTTTCTCTGTTTAACTTAGTTCACTAAGAATAATCCCCTCCAGGTCCATCCATACTGTTTCAAATTACAAAATTTCTTGCTGCCTTTAGAACTCTCTATCTTTAAATCTTGCCATTTTAGTTATATGTTTTGATGTGGGTATCTTTAGGTTCACCTTCATTGAGGCTCTCTGTGCTCCTGTACTTGGATAATCTGTTTCCTTCTTCAATTGGGGGGAAGTTTTCAACCATAATTTCATTGAATGCATTTTTGTCACCCCTCTCTCTCTTCTCCTTCTTCTTTCTGGAATCCCCACAATGTGAATGTTAATGCACTTGATGTTGTCATTTTTTTTAATTTGCTTTTTCTTTTTGTTCTTCTGAATGAGTGGTCATTATTTTATCTTTCAGATCATTTATGTGTTCTTTTTATTCACCTACTCATTTTTAATTCCTTCTAGTATGCTTTTCATTTATGTATTCATGACTATGTATTCTTAATGTATTCTTCAGCTTTGACTGTCTGACCATTCTTTTGTATGTTTTCAAGTTCTTTACTAAAATTCTCATTGTGCTGGCAGCATCACCTTGGTAAGAGGTGTGGCCAAGCATAGAGGAAGAAGAGTCAGAGCCAGGTGGGAGCCAGAACTTCTGAGTTCAGTGATCTTCACTTTCCTATCAGAGGCAATGGCTGGTCTCTGCCTTTCCAGTAATGGCACCTTCACCCCAGAGCAGAGCTGCAGCAGGAGGGGCCAGAGTGGGCTCCCAGACAGGCTGAGTGGCGTGCTGGGATGGTCCAGCCCTGCCGTCAGAGCTTGAAGACTCCTGGTCTACCGCTTCCCTGACCCTCAACAATGTCTGCCTTGACCCCATTCAGCTACGATGCTGGGCTCCAGCTGTCTTTCTCCCCCAGGTGCACACTCTCCTTTGTCCTAACAGGGTGCTGTGCTGGAGCCAGAGGGGCCAGCGCAGGTGCTCAGGATGGTCAGGGTGGGCTCCTTCCTGGTTATGGGAAGCTGGCCAGTGCCTCTGGCAATTTCAGTCTGTTTCCTCTGCCTTGCTCCTGGATGTAAACAAGCATCCGTGACTCTTCATGTGCAGAGTCTTAGTTTTTACAGCATTCTTGTAAGTCTCACTGGCTTTCACAAGTCCCATAGCTAAGGGTCCTCATCCTCCTGGTGTCCAACCCCTGGATGGGGTGCCCAATAGTTGGTATGATGGTATCAGCCCATGATATCCCACTCCTCTTCTGTGCCCCTTCTTAGGGGCGTAGGTCCTGACCCGATTGCCTTTCTTCTCTTTCTATTCCACTTCCTGTAGATCTTTCTTTACAGCCTTGGTTGTAAAAGCGTCTTTCTGCTGATCTCGTTTGTTTTCAGTGAGAATTGATCCACATATAGGTATATTTTTGATGTGTTTCTGGAAGGACAGGAATTCAGTGTTCTATTCTGCCATGTTCATATCCTCCCTCCATTACGCTTTAAAAAAATTATGAAAGCTGAAAATACTATAAGTTTATAATGTATGTCACATGTTTGAAGAAAAATAAAATGTAATAATTCACAAAAATAATAATAAATATATTCCCAGAATTAATCAGTGATATCTGTTAAAAGGTTCAGGTAATCCAAACTTTTCCTATTCAGATAGGAACATACAGCCAATCTTGCTGTTATTGTTCAGCCTCTAAGTCGTGTTAACTGTTTGCAATCCCGTGGACTGCAGTATGCCAGGCTCCTCTGTCCTCTACTCTCTCCAGAAGTTTGCTGAAACTCATATCCCTTAAGTCATTATGCTGTCTAATCATCTAATCCTCTGCTGCCCCCTTCTCCTCCTGCCCTCAATGTTTTCCAGCATCAGGGTCTTTTTCAATGATTTGGCTCTTCCCATGAGGAGGCCAAAGTATTTGAACTTCAGCATCAGTTCTTCAATGAATGTTCAGGGTTGATTTCTTCTGGGATTGACTAGTTTGGTCTCTCTGCTGTCCAGGGGACTCTGAAAGTTCTTCTCCAGCACGACAATTCAAAAACATCAGTTCATCAGTGCTCGGTTTTCTTTATGGTCTACCTCTCATATCTGTACATGACCACTGGAAAAATCATAGCTTCGACTATACGGACCTTTGTTGATAAAGTGATGTCAGTGCTTTTTAATACACTCTCTAGGTTTGTCATAGCTTCCCTTCCAAAGAGTCGGTATCTTTTAATTTCATGACTGCAGTCACCGTCCAAAGTTGTTTTGGAGACCAAGAAAAGAAAATCTGTCACTGCTTCCATTTTTTCCCCTTCTGTCTGCATGAAGTGATGGGACCAGAGGCCATGATCTCATACACACACAAATACCTGCAAAGCACCCTCCTAGGATACGAAGAGATATATTTGAAGTTATCTACTCCTGGTTAAATTCAAATAGTGTTCCTTAGAATGTGTGCATGCTCAGTCCTCATGTCCTACTCTTTGGGACCCTATGAATTGTAACCCGCTAGGCTTCTCCGTCCATGAAACTTTCCAGGCTAGAATACTTGAGCCAGCTTCCTCATCCAGGGGATCTTCCTGACCCAGGGATCGAACCTGCGTCTACTATGTCTCCTGCATAGCAGGGGATTCTTTATCATGTGAGCCATCAGAGAAGCCTGTTCCTTAGGAATATCTTCTCTAAACATCCACACCAGAGTAATTTTCACTTCTTTAAATTTAATATCATCATATCGCACTTTTGTAACACTTGCTGCAGTCATTTATTCCTGTTTATATTATTATTTATCTATTGTCTATTTCTTTTTCTAATTTTTTTTTTCTAAATTTTAAGCAACATGAGAATACATATTGGATTTATTATCCTTGTCATTTTGTTCCTAGTGCCTAGGAACAAATAAAAGTAATAAAAAGTATGATTAATTAAAAATTGATAAAAAAGATTCTTTCAAAGATGAATATTTAATACCTGAAATAGCTAATAAAAGATGAATATTTAATACCTGAAATAGCTAATACTTCATATTACTGCTGTATTTGACATGAAATATGTCTCTACTCTGCAACAATCAAATGTATCTGTCACTAAATGCTCTTGAGTTAAGTATTATTATCCACATGACATGCATGAAGAAACTCAGTTTAAGAACTTTTCTGAATGTTAAATTGCCAGTATGTCAAAGAGAGATGGCATTTGAACATGAACTCTATTATTTCTATCCGTTATTGCCACAATATGAAACAAGCAAGAACAAAACTCATTTGTATACAAACACAGGGATTCATTTAGCTCTTGTTACCTTGGATGGGCTGAAAGTCAGTCGATTTAGGCTTGGGACATCTGTGGATTATGCTGATCATAGCTAAACTTGTTCATGCTTTAGGTTAGGGGTGAGCTAATCTAGAAGGCTCTTCATGGGCACTTGGCCATAAGGGCTGCTGTTGTTCAGGCATTCAGTGGTGTCCGAATCTTTGTGACCCCATGGACTGCAGCATGCAAGGATTCCCTGTCTTTCATCATCTCCTAGAGCTTGCTCAAACTCATGTCCATTGAGTAGTGATGACATCCAACCATCTCATCCTCTGTCATCACTTTCTCCTCTTTATTGGAAAAGACCCTGATGCTGGGAAAGATAGAATGTTCTTTGTGTCACGTGGCCCAAGTATTAGAGCTTCAGCTTCAGCATTAGTCCTTCCAATGAGTATTCAGGACTGATTTCCTTTACGATTAACTGGTTTGATCTCCTTGCAGTCCAAGGGGGTCTCAAGAGTCTTCAACACCACAGTGCAAAAGCATCAATTCTTCAGTGCTTAGCCTTCTTTATGGTCCAACACTCACATCCATACATGACTACAGAAAAAACCACAGCTTGGTTTATATGGACCTTTATTGGCAAAGTAATGTCTCTGATTTTTAAATAATATGTTGTCTACGTTTGTCATAGCTATTCTTCCAAGGAGCAAGCGTCTTTTAATTTCATGGCTATAGTTACAGTGATTTTGGAGCCCAGAAAAATAAAGTCTGCCACTATTTCCATTGTTTCCCCATCTATTTTCCATGAAGTGATGGGACCAGATGCCATGATCTTTGTTTTTTGAATGTTTAGTCTCTATTTATTATCCTTCTTTTGAGAACACTGGATTAATCTAGATATTTTTTTTATGATGGTGGCAGAGGCACATAACAGCTGATGGGTAGCAGAATATGCTACCAAAATATGCTTCTCTGGCATAAGGATTATTTCAAGAAATAGCCGACATAGGAGAAGCTTTGAAAATTGAGTAGGAATTAATTATTCTTTTTTAAGAGATATTTACATTTACAAGGAAAATCTCCATTTGTGAGGGTGTCTCCATCTCTGTACCAGGAAGAGGAAGAGGATCATATCTCTAAACACTTTTATCAAAGGAGTAGGTACCGACTTAAGTCTGCATAGCAACTATACCCTTTCCTCCTGTGTTCTTTCAGGTAACTTTCCAAATCTAGCCCCTCCCCAACCCCAAACACCTTTCTAAATTTGAACTTGGAGATGGTATTTAAGGTGTAGGTTTGGGTCATTTAGGGGAGTTACTCAGTTTTCCTAGGTATTTTCCATATAAACAGGAGGTAAACATATTACTAAAGTTCTATTTGTTTTAACCTGTTAATTTATTTATTAAAGGAATCTTATCCAAGAACCTAGAAGGGTAGAGGGAAAATTTTTATCCTCTATTATTGTTTTCCAATGACATTTAATTCTTACATTCAAAATTAG
Source organism: Muntiacus reevesi (assembly GCF_963930625.1). NCBI lineage: Eukaryota > Metazoa > Chordata > Mammalia > Artiodactyla > Cervidae > Muntiacus > Muntiacus reevesi. The sequence continues at coordinate 51,558,988 of NC_089264.1, forward strand.
CACATGCTTCTCCCAACTTTCTAAGATTAATTTTATTTATTGAGCAAAAAATTTTAAATTTATATTTCAAATATAATTTATATTCAGAGAAATCTGTATTCTCCAAATATAGAAACAGAAACTGTCTACTTCTGTTTTCTCCCTCTCATAAGTTGAGAGGTGAAACCTCAAATTTGAATAGAATAATGGTCAAAATAAAATTCCATAGTTTTATTAAAAGAAATACCAATGGAATTAAATGATGTTTAACCTTGCTCCTAATAAAATAAAAAATTAACTTGTTCTGAGATACCATTTTTCATGTATGAGATTAAAATTTAAAACATAATCTGTTGGTGAAATTTGGAGACTTTTGAACTCTCATATCTTGCTTGTGAGAATACAGAATGATACACACTCTAGAAAGAAGTGGGCTGGTAGCTCAGATTGTAAAGAATCGGCCTGCAATGTGGGAGACTTGGGTTCAATCCCTGGGCTGGGGAGAGCCTCTGCAGAAGGAAACGGCTATCCACTCCAGTATTCTGGCCTGGAGAGTTCCGTGGACAGTACAGTCCATGGGGTCTCAAAGAGTCAGACATGACTGAGTGACTGTCATTTCACTAGAAAGAATAATATGGCAATATCAATTTATCTATCCACCTGCTTAGCTTCCTACCTATATACATTACTAAGCATATGTAATATATTACAAACTTAGAATATAATACATGTAAATTGCATTAACTATAGCATACGTCTTGGTGATTCATGATATTGAACAAATATCTATCTACCCCTAGACCCTTTATGAATTTTTAAGGAACTCTAACAGTCACGGGCTATTAAGATTCTGACATTCTGTTCTTATAAAAATTTAAATATTAATTAATTATTAACCAAATTATTAATTACATTCTCTTTCAATAAGTATATACTTTTGGAAAGGCATATAACTCATAATGACAGATAAGAGGAAAACCAAATGAAACAATATACTATTATAAAAACTGTTTCAGTTAAAATAATTTTCCCAAAATAATATATACAGTGATAAGTGTGTTAGTCACTCAGTCACGTCCTATTCTCTGTGACCCCATGGACTGTAGACCTCCACACTCTCAGTCCATGGACTTCTTTAGACAAGAACACTGGAGTTTGGGTAGCCATTCCCTTCTCTGAGGGATCTTCTTGACCCAGGAATCAAACTTGGGTCTCTTGCATTTCAGACAGATTCTTTATCATCTGAGCCACCAGGGAAGCCCGCATAAAGGAAAAGGATGATCAAGTGTCATATATTTTACTCTCGTTGATGCAGTATCACCTGGTTTCATGGTATCTTGTATTCTTTGAATTTTGGTAGCTGTTTGGATTATCTAAGAATACTAATTATTAAATCTTCAATTATCTTTAGATATTTCCTAGTTTTAGTTCTCTAAAAAGCAATATTAAATATCACAATATTAAAAAGCAAAGTTATACATGTGTATATGTGTGCATGTGTGTAGTACCTATAACTTAGAATAACTTGGAGACATAGCTAACTGAAAAAGTACAAGTCAGAAAATGATCAATAAGATTGAGATCATAATTTGTTGTTTCTATGGTATTATTGTAAGAAGGTAAGAAGTTATGCTGATTTGCAATGGATGCCCTGAAAAATACCACAGGCTGGGTGGTGAATAGAAAAGCGATTTTTCTCACCTTTCTAGTGGTTGGTAAACAAAGATTAAGGTACTTCGTTTCTTGTGTGTCCTCTCTCCTTGACTTGTAGAAGACAGCTTTCTCACTGTTTCTTCATATGGTTGGTCTCAGTTATTTGTATCCTGATGTAAAGAATCCACCTACCAGTGCAGGAGAAGCAAGAGACCCGAGTTTAATCCCTGGGTCAGGAAGATCCCTTGGAGTGGAAAATGGCAACCCATCCCAGTATTCTTGCCTGGAAAATGTCCATTGACAGAGGTGCCTGGGGAGCTACAATCCATGGGATTGCAAAGACTTGGACATGACTGAAGCACTGAGAACTCACACACATGCCCTTCTTTCCTTTATGTGGATTCAAGTTACCTTCTGACATCACTTCATCAATTTTTCCTTAAGAATTTACTGTAGGTAGGTCTGCTTGCAAATTCTCTCTCACGGCTGGTTTGGCTAGAAATGTTTTTATTTCCCTTTCATTTTTGAAGTATAGTTACACTGTATAAAGAATTTTTGTTTGACAGATCTTGTCTTTCAATATTTTAATATGTCATTTCATTGTTTTCTGGCTTCTATTATTTCTGATGAAAACTCAACCATTATTTGATTCGTTGTTTTGTGTATATGATATATCATTTCTCCCTTGTTGCATTCAATATTTTCTCTTTAGGTTTGGCTTTATGCAAAGTTGTTATAATGTATCTCCATGAGATTTTCTTTGATTATATTTTACTTGGAGTTCGGTGGACTTTTTGGAGGTATCATTTGTCTTTTCCCCAAATTGGGAAATTGATAGCCTTTATTTATGCAGGTATTTTCTCATGAATCTTTATGCTTACTGTTATTCATGTGGATACATTTAATATGCCTTCTTATTATCCACTTAAATTGTGAAATCAGCTATATTTCTCTTTTAAAACAAGCTTTTTACACTATGGATAACCTTAAATGATCTCCTTTATGTGAACAAATCATTTTAATTATACTTCCACTATTATAATAAAATTTTTCTTTGCTTTAGAAATTAGGATGAAACCTACATTAAAAACTGACGTTGGATTCCTAAGTATAGTTCTTAATATTTATTTCAGGATTCAGATGGTCAGGCTTACAGTCTCTTTCCAATCTCTGTTTGAAATAGACAAAGACATATTTTGCCTTGAGTAAAAATGGAGCGTGGCTTTTGCTGTAGAATGACAATTATTGTCCAGTATGTGTAATGTAGTTTAAACAGCAAATTCTTCCTTTTGGCTGTGGGCATAAATAAACAAGATAATCACACACTACTAAAAAGCATTAAATTTTTGCTGTGTTCAAGTTGAGAGAAGTTTACTGTAAAACAGATGAAAATGGAATTCGAATTATGTCATGGAAAAAATCTATGATTTATAGAATAAATATAATTATTGATTCAGGTTAATAAATGTGGCTCAAATTAAAATACAAATATTGTGTTTATATTTGCCATGGTATTTCTTACCATGAAGGTATAATAAATTCTGTCATTGGATCATAACCTTTCTAAGCGATTTACTAAGCAATCATTTAGCATATAGTGCAGTTCATTTTTAGACATGTAAACAGATGATTAGTGAAGATATCAGTCTTAACGAGAGAACATAACTATAATTTTGATATTATAAGCATTTTATGTCCATAAAAATCTAAAAAACCATTTACTGTCCATAAAAATTTATTCATATGTATTATTTTTATCTTTTCATGATACAAATACTGAGTCACAGAAAAATTAAGTGACCTAAAGAGAAGGTGTCAAGCTATGATTTAAACACAACTTCTTAAATTATATTTAATTGGTTAGTATAGTTGATAATTCTGTTTTAAATTTGTGAAATGTGAGAGAGGCATTCAGGAATCATACATACAAGTTCACATTTCGCTACTCAATTATTTGCATTTATTCATTTTCAAATGTATTGCTTGTGTTAGTCACTAGAGATATACTAGTAATCAGGATTTTAAAATGTTCTCTTTATGGATCTTAAATTCTGATGCCAAGATCAGAAGGAAACATGTAAACCTATATGTTTTTTCCACAGAAAACTACAGATTTTAGTAGATTCTTTGCAGAATAGTTTAAGGGTTTTATACTAATTTCAACAGGATTATTTACCTGTGAAATTTCAGCATACAGAGACCCCCACCCTGTTCCTCTAGGTTAAGTGCAGCAAGAAATATAGAAGGGCATATTCCAGTTAGAAGAAACAAGTGAAAAGCCCACATCTGAAAAAATAGTTGGATATGGTTTAGAACCTGAAAAACCAGAATAGCTGCAAGATTGCAAAACTTGGGAACAATGTTACAAGGCGAGGTTGTAGTTGGAATAGGACTCATGAATAGTTAGTAGAAGATGCCAGTATGTGATTGCTAGTAGTCTGCCCTATTCACAATAATGGCTCCCATTCATATTCCTGATTTTGGACCTGATCTCCTGGAACCAACTTACTGGTTCACCTTGAACATTTCTAGGAATTTAAGATTAAAAATACGGCACACAGTGGGCATCACAGAGAGCTGAACCATATCATCGATGGCATCCATTCCATGGGCTTCTTCAGCTGACAAACCTGGGACAAGTGGAAATAGGATTTTATAATTTTAGGCATTAAAAGGAAGGTAGGAGGAAATAACATAATTAATTTTCATCCCAAAGACCTACACTGAAAATATCAAGGTAGTTTCTGGTCATAGTTTTTAATGAGGCTATATTAATCCACAAGACAATCAAGAATGAATATATTCTCCCTCTTAAGATTCTTAACACAGATGGAAGGGAAACCTTCTAAGACATGATATGTTTATATAAGTTAATAGCATTACTTACTCTTCTTATAATTTAACTAAACAATTTTAAAGTGTCTATGATTCAGATATTAACTTTCCTGCCACATTTATCACTTTTCATTTATTATTACCTTATAACTCATTTCTTTTACATCATTCTTGTATCACATTACATTTAAAAATTATTTGCTACACTTATTAAATTTATTTCATAGAGCAGAAAAAAATGAAAATTTTATCTCAAACTGACAGTTTTTGTAAATAATCTTTTTGTTTCTAAATATCTAGAGAGAGAACAAACAACTTTCGAGTAAGAATAGTTAGACAACAGGCAAGTTCACAGGTTTTATGCAATGCTTTATACATGAGAATTTAAACAGAAGGATGTCAGAACACTAGCCTTGGGATAAATCCGCTGCTTTCAAGTTTTCATGCTCAAGGTATATATTTTATTTGTTAATGATCCCAATCTTAATGATTAGCACAAATGAACAGTTCTGGATAAGGATGATTGATTTTATATTTGGCATTCTAATTATTATTTCCTTGCCTAGGCATTAAAACTCAATTAAAATATGCTCTGACAAAGAATAACCAGAGTCCTGTGCATACAATTATGTGTATTAATCTTAAAATAGGAATTTCCAGTACATCAAATGGACAGTGACCACCATAAAAGTTAACGATGTCTCATGAAATAATAATAGTACTTATTAAACTATAAGCAGAGAATTACACACATATATAGTCATTTAAAGCTTTGCTTATATCAATGTTTTATTATGGTTGAAGAGAAAATTAAATGTTTTTTTAATTTACAAATAAAGGTAAGTTTTTCAACCTTTCATATTTGAAGTACACAAATTATTTGACCACATGAATAGTGTAGAAATTATAAGGTAATATAGGCATTATAATTTTAGGCATTATATGAAGTGGCAGTATTATGAGACGTAATATGAAGTAGCATTTATAGTTAGAGCTTCAGTCAAGAAATATTTTTAAACTGGAGATTATACTAGGCATGTGATATATAGAGAAAATTATTTAAAATTTAATTTTAAAAATTATTTAAAATTTAAAAATAGGCAATCATTTTCTACTTTCAGTGATTTTATTATACAACAGAAAATGCCCATGTATGTGTCTAGGTAAGCGTGAATGTGTATATCATACATAAAGCATCCACATATGATAATATACATATTTGAGTCAATCCTGTCAATTTTAAGCACTATTATTTTCTTAAATAGAAACATATATGTATGTAAACACATGATTAGTTATGGAAAAATCAGCATAAAACTTTGCTTTCTGAATAGAACAATGTAAGTACATTTCTTCATAGAAAAATTTTTAATTGGAAAAGTCCCTTCAAACTGAAAATAGGGATTGATACTGATCATATTTAGCATATCTTGTCAAACTTCTTTGAGACATAATATGTATTGAATACATGTAGTAGACAGGGTTATATCGTGTTTTTTAGGTGGGCCATATGAAATATTTCTAACCATTCTGACAAGTATAAATATTGCTTAAAGCAAGCCTCATAATCAAATCTGATTTGAAGGGAATAAGTGAGTGTGATTCTACAGTTGAATGAAAGAAGTCATAATTATTTAATTCAAACTCTGAAGTGTATAACCTATACACAAGAAATATAAATACAAGTAAGGGAAAAAATGATTATTACTCATCAATAAAATCACTTGATTTACTAGGCATAAAGCGTAGGAAGATGCATATCACTGGAGAACTCTGAGATTTCAGTAAGGTGGTCAGTTGCACCAATAAATGTAAGAGGAGAAATATTTTTCTGAAATTTTAATAGTATATAGCAAGTATAATTTTAAAAAATTTCCATCTACATTTTTTTTTTAAAAATCTAGAAATATAAACATTTTTAGAAAAGTATAGAACTTACATAAATAAAATTATACAATTCTGGTTTAAGACCTAGGGTAAAATTTGTTTATGTGGAAGACTCATGTTTACAACAAAAATTTTCAATTTTGTAAAGACATTAAATGTCTCTGAATGTATCTATACATATGTAATATACAATCACAATACAAATATTAGGACAAAAGTTTTCATAGATGGAAAAATGTTCTAAAAGTTGTCATGAATCTAACTAGGAAATTTTGCCTAGAGAAAAACTGAATAACTGTAAAGAACTGGTCTTGTGTAGTACCCAAAATGCACGTCTTGGGCTTCAGCATTATGAGCAAATATAGGAACTAAACCATAAAACTAGAGCAGAGTTCTGGATACTTCCTACCATGCTAGGTTTCACTCCTCTAATTTTTTTTTTTTAATTTTATTTTATTAGTTGGAGGCCAATTACTTCACACTCCTCTAATTTTTAAATCACAAGAATGTTTTGAAGTCCTGAGAGAGGAGAAGGGAACATATCAGGATTTGGAGCAGTTACTACTTAACATCCAGTACAAGGTGTAAAATTCAACATTTACACAAGTGGTTTAGGGTATAAGTTTAAAGAGATATTTACCAGTCCTGAACATAGTTTCAGTGCCAGATTTAAATCTAGGAGGAATTTACTAAAATGTATAGAAATCTATCAAGTTATTTTAAGATGCATGATAAATATGGCTTCTCATAATCAGATGGATTATGAAATAGCCAACTTCCTAATAAATTCCCCATCATTAAAGTAATAACTATAACCAAGTGAATGCCAAAGGGATCAAAGGATTATCTTGCTCATCAGCCACATATATTCAGTCTATCAGTTTTCAATCTTTTTGTTGTACTCTCAGAGTATATCAATATTTTAAGTCTGTATTTTTAATCTTATCCACTTTCTCTTTATCACCCCAATCAGCAATATTCTAATTAAGCACCTAAGAAAGTAACTTTTCCCTGCTTCTCTTCTGCTGGTTTCAAAATCACTTCTCCATTTAGCACAGAATGACTTTATTTTTTAAAATTTAAATCATGTTTCCTTACCAAAATACCCATGTTTTTCTTTTTTGTGCTTTAAAAATCTAAATGCTGTGCAATAAAGATAAGGATCTTTATGATCTATCCCTGTTGAGCTCTCTCCTTTCATCTCTTGCTACTTTCTCATCTAAGTCTAGTCACACTAGACTCTATAGTCTTCTTATTGAAAGCTTCCCCACCTCAGGCTTTCTGCCTAATTTGTTCATTCTGTATGAAAAACATTCCATCAAAGTGTTACAAAGTGACATCATCTCATGCTCATATCTGTACTTAAAAGTCACCTACTCCAAGAAGCTCTTTCTGAATATAGCATGAAGGAGGAGCATAGCTTTCATAATACTGCTATATTTCCCTATGACATTCCTCTCAATGTGCACTTATTCTCTCTCTCTCTCTCTCAATCAATCAATCAGTATATATATATATATATTTGCATTTATTTATCTGTATGGCAAACTGGAATACTAACTGTTGACTGGTTATATTATGTTTTCTGTTCAGTCACTCAGTCATGTCCAACTCTTTGCAACCCTACAGACTGCAGCTTGCCAAGCTTCCCTGTCCAACACCAACTCCTGGAGCTTGCTCAAACTCAAGTCCATCAAGTTGGTGATGCCATCCAACCATCTCATCTTCTGTTGTCCCCTTCTCCCCCTGCCTTCAGTCTTTCCCAGCATCAGGGTCTTACCCAATGAGTCAGTTCTTTGCAACAGGTGGCCAAAATATTGGAGCTCCAGCTCCAATCAGTTCTTCCAATGAACATTCAGGACTGATTTCCTTTAGGATTGATTGGTTTGATCTCCTTGCAGTCCAAGGGACTCTCAAGAGTCTTCCTCTCCAACACCACAGTTCAAAAGCAACAATTCTTTGGGACTTAGCTTTCTTTATGATCCAACTCTCACATCCATACATAACTATGTATGTTTATAATAACTTTAAATATAAGTTTCAGTTCAGTTCAGTCGCTCAGTCGTGTCCAAATCTTTGCGATCGCAAAATCGCAGCATGTCAGGCCTCCCTGTCCATCACCAACTACCAGAGTTACTCAAATTCATGCCCATTGAGTCGGTGATGCCATCCAGCCATCTCATCCTCTGTTGCCCACTTCTTCTCCTGCCCCCAACCCCTCCCAGCATCAGGGTCTTTTCCAATGAGTCAACTCTTCGCATCAGGTGGCCAAAGTATTGGAATTTCAGCTTCAACATCAGTCCCTCCAATGAATACCCAGTTCTGATCTCCTTTAGAATGGACTGGTTGGATCTCCTTGCATTCCAAGGGACTCTCAAGAGTCTTCTCCAACACCACAGTTCAAAAGCATCAATTTTTCGGCGCTCAGCTTTCTTCACAGTCCAACTCTCACATCCATACATGACCACTGGAAAAACCGTAGCCTTGACCAGATGGACCTTTGTTGGCAAAGTAATGTCTCTGCTTTTTAATATGCTATCTAGGTTGGTCATAACTTTCCTTCCAAGGAGTAAGCGTCTTTTAATTTCATGGCTGCAGTCACCATCCGCAGTGATTTTGAAGCCCAAGAAACCTGACACAGTTTCCACTGTCTCCCCATCTATTTCCCATGAGGTGATGGGACCAGATGCCATGATCTTAGTTTTCTGAATGCTGAGCTTTAAGACAACTTTTTCACTCTTCTCTTTCACTTTCATCAAGAGGCTTTTTAGTTCCTCTTCACACTCTGCCATAGGGTGGTGTCATCTGCACATCTGAGGTTATTGATATTTCTCCCGGCAATCTTGATTCCAGCTTGTGCTTCCTCCAGGCCAGCGTTTCTCATGATGTACTCTGCATAGAAGTTAAATAAGCAGAGTGACCATATACAGCCTTGACGTACTCCTTTTCCTATTTGGAACCAGTCTGTTGGCCCATGTCCAGTTCTAACTGTTGCTTCTTGACCTGCATACAGGTTTCTCTAGATTCAAATAAATGAAAAAGATCATTGCTTGGTCAAAGATTGTTTATAGAAGGAAATGTCACCTATTTGGCTTGCTACTTTTTATGCCTAAAATTATGAAAGATTACAAAATGAGACCATAACTATGTGTTTATTCATCAGTAATGTATCTGGGAACACAAAAATTTTTTTATCAGAAAATAAAATATTAGATTCCAGGTTACTAAATGAGTTTGTGTGTGTCCAATATGAGTTCTAGATGGTAGACTGCTAAGCATTGCTATGCTTTATAATGAATATAAGTAAATATCTATATTTTTATATATATCCTCCAGTTCAATTTGAGAAACATGTGCAAAAAAAATTATGAGGAAAATCACTTCACATAACTTGTTCTGGACTACACTGTAAGCATGGTAATCATTATTTGCATGCATGCCACGTCACTTCAGGCGTGTCTGACTCTTTGTGACCCTATGAACTGCAGCACAGCCGGCTTCTGTGTCCTTGGCGATTCTGGACCAAAAAATGAAAGGGTCATCTGATGGAATTGAACCGACTCAAATCACACAGAATTTGGAAAGGTTTCATTCTTTCAAATAAATGAGCTGCAGAGAGTGAAGTCCGCATTTATGTGCGCTGCCCCCTAACAGCAGCCTCCATTTGTTTAGCAAGGAGTAGTAAGCGCTGTCTGGGAAGCCTTCATTGTTACTGGCTTCAGTCATCAGAGGGATTCAGGACTGTAATGCAGGGGAGAAAACTGGAAAAGAGGGCGTCATAATGTGAACTCGAAAGCTCTGAGTTTAATCCCCCTCATATCCATATCGTTGGCACATGCACAAGATACTCTCAATGAGCCCAGGGTAGAAGAGTTGGGTTCCACTCCCTGAATTCTGGGACGCTTCCAGGTAATAAACTGACACAGATTCCAGCTCACCTTGCTTATTTTCTGTCTTTCCATGATCACTGCCTTGGACCACTTGTTATCTTGTTTCTGAAAACATTTTTCCATATATTTTTCCTGAATGTTGTGTTATTTCAGACAGTTCTTGCTGGAAGTGGGAGTCCTCCAATTTAAGCCTTTAACATTACAAAATAAATAGATTTAGGCAGTTTTTTTTTTTAATAAATTTCATAACATTTTCCACCTATGCTATATGTTATTTTAAAACTGTATTCAACATATTAGACACAGACTGGGGGATTTTATATCATACAAGAAGATGCAAACTATTACAAGATTGAAAGAAAAGTGGTTTCAAAGCTTTGTTAAAATATGAATATTTACCTTTTGGAAGCTAGTAGATAGAAATTGGGTTTGGGGTTATTTCCTAAGTAACACTTTTGTCTTCTTTGTACCAGAGCTAAGCAAAACAACAAACATAAAAATTGACCACTAATTCACTTGCAAATGATCTTTAAAATTATAAACAAACAAACAAAAAAAAAACAACAAAAAAAGATTATAAACAAGAATTTGCAGAGTAAAACATATATGAACCTTTGAAAGATGGGAAGAGAACTATTGACTGTTTGGTCAAATTACAAAATATGCATCATAATCCATCAAAAATGAGCCCAGTAATATTCTTGATTCCTAGGGGGTACCTAAATTTTAGCATATTTTCTCAGTCCTCAAAGCAGAATAGATTAAAAGGGAAAATGTCAGGGGAAAAAAAAAGGTTGTAACACATTTATTAATCACTAGGAATAGTTGGAATGAAGAGTGCCTTCTGAGCCAGTCTGGAAAGCTCCCTTTAACTTTTGATTCTGAAATGTTTGGAAAGCCTCGACCATAAAGACATACCCAATCAGGGATGTCTTTTGTTCTTTCAGAGCCTTGAAGTATAACCTCCAGAAGGCACCCTTAGTTTCTTTGCAGTGTCACAAAATTGAAGCTTGCTAAATACTTAAGTTCCCTCTTCTAACAAAGAACATTTATCAGCTCTCTAGACCAGTGTCTAATTTTCTCATATTTTCTTTCCTTCTGGGAGATATTTTGTATCTTTATGTTCCAATATTTCTACTGAGTACTAGTTATTGCCATCATACTTTTGGGATTGTGCATTGGTAAAAATTCCTCCTGCTAATTCAGGAGACACAAGAGTTGCGGATTCAATCCTTGGGTTGGCAAGATCCCTTGGAGAAGGAAATGGCAACTTATTCCAGTGTTCTTGCCCTGGGAAAGCCCATGAACAGGGGAACCTGGTGGGATATGGTCCATGGGGTCCCAAAGAGTCAGACACAACTGAGCATGCACTGAGGTATTGTGCTTTTACCCTTTTTTTTTCTTTCATTTTAGTAAGCAATTACTTATTAAAACTTTCTTTTACCAGGGATACTCAAAAAGCTAAAACTATTAATGGTGATCTTTTAAGTTTGATTACTTCAGTCTTATCTATTTCCTTCAATTTGCATTTGTTTCTTGTTTTACTTTTGTGTCTGCATTTAATTTTGGATAATTTTCATAAGGCAATTTCTTTGCATTTATTTTCTTAAATTTGTGGTAATCCTTAACTGTCACTTTGTATTTAATGATAGAAAAGTAAGACTCTGGTGGAAGATCATTCCCCATCAATTAAACAGACACAGACTCCATCAGAGTATCTTTATAAATTTTCTTTTGGGTTCACCACAATTCAGAGAAGTCTATTCCAACATCAAAAATGGATTGTAAACCACTTGGTTGTAAATTTTGTGCTTAGCACGAGTAGTGGTTTCCACATTCTATAAATTCATGTAATGTCCACTCTGAGGCCTCCTGGAGGAAGAAAAGGCAAAACATTTCCTTGCTTGGAAAATCCCATGGACAGAGGAGCCTGGTGGGCTACAGTCCACGGGGTCACAAAGAGTCAGGCACAATGGAAGTAACTTAGCATGCACTCATGCTGAGGCCTCCATTGTGCCTTATATCCATTATATCTACTACTGTGGCAAGAATCAGTTAGAAAAAATGGAATAGCCCTCATAGTCAACAAAAGAGTTCAAAATGCAGTATTTGGGTGAAATCTCAAAAAATGACTGAATAATCTTGGTTCATTTCCAAGGCAAGTCATTCAACATCACAGTAATCCAAGTCTATGCCCCAACCACTAATACCATAGAAGATGAATGGTTCTCTGAAGACCTAAAAGAACTATAACTAACACCAAAAAAAAAAAAAAAGTCCTTTTTTCATCATGGAAGATTGAAATGCAAAAGTAGGAAGCCAAAAGATAACTGGAGTCACAAGCAACTTGGCCTCAGAATACAAAATGAAGTTTTGTATTCCAGACTTCACTGGCCAACTGTACAGTTCAGCCAAGAGAACACATGGTTCATAGCAAACACACCCTTTCAACAAAAGAGAGATGACTCTATGCATGGAAATCACCGGATGGTCAACACTAAAATCAGATTGATTATATTCTTTGCTGCTGAAGATGAAGCAGTTCTGTACAATCAGCAAAAACAAGACCTAGTGCTGACTGAGCCTCAGATCATACACTATGATAGCAAAATTCAAATTTAAATTGAAGAAAGTAGGGGAAACCACTAGACCATTCAGTTCAGTCAGTCAGTCAGCTCAGTTGCTCAGTCGTGTCCAACTCTTTGTGACCCCATGAAACGCAACACATCAGGCCTCCCTGTCCATCACCAATTCCCGGAGTCTACCCAAACCTGTGTCCATCGACTCAGTGATGCCATCCAGCTATCTCAACCGCTAACGTCCCCTTCTCCTCCTGCCCCCAATCCTTCCCAGAATCAGGGTCTTTTCCAACGAGTCAACTCTTCACATCAGGTGGACAAAGTATTGGAGTTTCAGCTTCAACATCAGTCCTTCCAATGAACACCCAGGACTGATCTCTTTTAGTGTGGACTGATTGAATCTTCTTTCAGACCAAGGGACTCTCAAGAGTCTTCTCCAACACCACAGTTCAAAAGCAACAATTCTTCACTCAGTTTTCTTCACCGTCCAACTCTCACATCCATACATGACCACTGGAAAAACCATAACCTTGACTAGATGGACTTTTGTTGGCAAAGTAATGTCTCTGCTTTTAAATATGCTATCTAGGTTGGTCATAACTTTGCTTCCAAGGAGCAAGTGTCATTTAATTTCATGGCTTCAGTCATCATCTGCAGTGATTTTGGAGCCAAAAAAAAAAAAAGTCTGACACTGTTTCCACTGTTTCCCCATCTATATCCCATGAGGTGATGGGACCAGATGCAACGATCTTAGTTTTCTGAATGTTGAGCTTTAAGCCAACTTTTTCACTCTCCTCCTTCACTTTCATCAAGAGGCTTTGTATGACCCAAATCAGATCATTTATGATTATATAGTGGAAGTGGCAAATAGATTCAAGGGATTAGATCTGATTGACAGAGTGCCTGAAGAACTATGGACAGAGGTTTGTAATATTGTACAGGAGACTGTGATCAAAACCATCCCCAGGAAAAGGAAATGCAAAAATCAAAATGGTTGACTGAGGAGCCCTTACAAATAGCTGAGAAAAGAAGATACACACCGAGGAAACCAGATCTGAAAGAGACACATGCACCCCAATGTTCATCGCAGCACTGTTTATAATAGCCAGGACATGGAAGCAGCCTAGATGCCCATCAGCTGATGAATGGATAAGGAAGCTGTGGTACATATACACCATGGAATATTACTCAGCCGTTAAAAAGAATTCATTTGAATCAGTTCTAATGAGATGGATGAAACTGGAGCCCATTATACAGAGTGAAGTAAGCCAGAAAGATAAAGAACAGTACAGCATACTAACACATATATATGGAATTTAGAAAGATGGTAATGATAACCCTATATGCAAAACAGAAAAAGAGACACAGAAGTACAGAACAGACTTTTGAACTCTGTGGGAGAAGGTGAGGGTGGGATGTTTCAAAAGAACAGCATGTATATTATCTATGGTGAAACAGATCACTAGCCCAGGTGAAATGTGTGAGACGAGTGCTCGGGCCTGGTTCACTGGGAGGACCCAGAGGAGTCGGGTGGAGAGGGAGGTGGGAAGGGGGATCGGGATGGGGAATACGTGTAACTCTATGGCTGATTCATGTCAATGTATGACAAAACCCACTGAAATGTTGTGAAGTAATTGGCCTCCAACTAATAAAATAAAATTAAAAAAAAAAAAGAAGATAAGTGAAAGAAAAAGCATAAAGGGAAAGATATACTCAACTAAATGCAGAATTCCAAAGAATATCAAGGAGAGCTAAGAAAGCCATCTTAACTGAACAATGCAAAGAAATAGAAGAAAACAATAGATGAGACAGACTAGAGATCTCTTCAAGAAAATTAGAGATACCAAGGGAACATTTCATGCAAAGATTAGCACCATAAAGGACAGAAATGCCAAGGATCTAACAGAAGCAGAAGAGATTAAGAAGAAGAGGCAGGCTATACAAAAATGTCTGAATGATCCAGATAATCACCATGTTGTGGTCACCCATGCGGAGCAACACAGCATGGAGTGTGAAGTCAAATGGGCCTTAGGAAGCATTATTATAAACAAAGTTAGTGCAGGTGATGGAATTCCAGCTGAGCTATTTAAAATTCTAAAAGATAATACTGTTAAAGTGCTACACTCAATATGCCAGCAAATTTGTAAAACTCAGCAGTGAACTCAGGGATAGAAAAGAAAACTCAGTGAACTCATTCCAATCCCCAAAAAAGCAATGCCAAAGAAAGTTCACACTACACAATTGTGCTCACTTCACATTTTAGGAATGTAACGCTCAAAAGCCATCAAGGTAGGCTTCAGCAGTACATGAACTAAATTCCAGATGTACAAACTGGATTTAGAAAAAGCATAGGAACCACATATCAAATTGCCAACACCCACTGGATCATAGAAAAATTAAGAGAATATCAAAAATGTCCACTTTATTGACTACGCTAAAGCCTTTGACTATGTGGATCACAACGAACTGTGGAAAATACTTAAAGTGATGGGAATACCAGCTCACCTTATCTGTTTCTTGAGAAACCTGTATGCAGAACAACAATCAACAGTTAGAACCAGACATGGAACAACGGACCTGTTCAAAATTGGGAAAGGTGTACATCAAGGCTGTATATTGTCACCCTGCTTATTTAACTTCTATACTGGGTACATCATGGGAAATGCTGGGTTGGAAGACTCACAAGCTAGAATCAAGATTTTCAGGAGAGATATCAACAACTTCAGATATGCAGATGATACCATCCTTATGTTGGAAAGCAAAGAGGAACTAAAGAGCCTGTTAATGAGGGTGAAAGCAGAGAGTGCAAAATCTGGCTTGAAACTCAACATTCAAAAATTTAAGATCATGGCATCGAGTCCCATCACTTCACGGCAAATAGACAGGGAAAAAGTGGAAACAGTGACAGGCTTTCTTTTCTTGGGCTACAAAATCACTGCAGACAGTGACTGCAGCCACAAAATTAAAAGATGCTTGCTCCTTGGAAAAAAAGCTAAGACAAACCTAGACAGCACATAAAAAAGCAGAGGCATCACTTTGCCAACAAAAGTCCATGTAGTCAAAGCTATGGTTTTCTCAGTAGTCATACATGAATGTGAATGTTGAACCATAAAGCAGGCTGAGCATTGAAGAATTGATGCATTTGAACTGTGGTGCAAGAGAAGACTCTTGAGTGTCCCTTGGACAGCAAGAAGATCAAACCAGTCAATCCTAAAGGAAATTTGTACTGAATACATTGGAAGGACTGATGCTGAAGCTGACGCTCCAATACTTTGGCCGCCTGATGCGATAAGCCAACTCACTGCAAAAGACCCTGATGCTGGGAAAATTGAGGACAGGAGGAGAGAGGGGCGAGAGAGGACAAGATGATTGGATAACTTCATCAACTCAATGGAAATGAGTTTGAGCAAACTCTGGGAGACAGTAAAGGGAATAGTAAAGTGAAGCCTGGCATGCTGCAGTCCATGGGAGTCACAAAGGCAAACATGACTGAGCGACTGAACAACATCCAGAAATATTTTCTCCAACCTGTAGAAACTAAATCTCCAGGATTCTCCCAAGTGGCAGAGGAACATTCAAGGTTGTAGAATTAACCTGATAGCTGTACTGGCCTTTTTCTTAAAGGACTACCACATATCATGGTTTTCCCTCCATCTCATCTCCCCACTCATATCTTTTTTTTAATCTTTTAATATATTTGTGATGTAAATTGATTTTTTTGTTTGTTTTAGATTAGAGATTTTGTTTCAGTTTAGTCCTATTTCTATTCAGCTAACATCCTACCAGATCTCTAGATATATATTACTATTCTTTCTTCTCCTTTGTTTTGTCCTTGTGCAAAATACCTTAAAAAATTCCACTAAGGTCATTTTAGTGACTTGCAGATATAATGGAAATTATTCCTCATTCCACTGATTTTAATCAGAAGTTTTACTTTCATTAAACACTTTTGCTTTTCATGTTACACTAGGTAAAAATAAATCAAATTTTGAAAAAAAACAAGTTGCCCTTTATAACTATCAGTGTGACTACCACATTTATGCATATAAAGGAATACATTATCAAAATACTCTCAAACTCATATACTCATCAGACTATAAGAAGTCTGCTGAATGGAAGTTTAAATATAAAATTTCTTTCTTGTGCATAGCTTTAGCACAGTGGGTCAGTTTGTATTTTTCTGATATAGGTTTTAACAGAGGACAATGTGCCGAAATAGATTTAATGGAGGTTCCATATTTATTATCCAACAATATACAGCAGAAATTTTATTTTTAATGTGTTATTGTATTTTCATTGTACTCTTCTGAGATAGTCATTACAAAGAGCCAAAGAATACATATATATTTCTAGAAGTTCACATTTTCTTAGTAAAGAACTGCCTAATTTTATGACCATCACTTATCAGAAACAGACACTATATCTTGACTCTACAAGAGATAACTAATTTATTATTAATAGAGTTTTATACAAACAAGCATTCATGACATCAGTCTGCCCTCCTTAACTGTACCTCTGGGCACCATGTGAATCATTTATGAGGTGATGAGATGTCACACAATTGAAAAGATTGCAAAGTTACAAAGCATACCATGGCACACGCTTGCACTCAACCACCCCCAACCCCCCACTCCGACACACAAGCACATGAATTTCTTTTCATAACAAATAGTTTTATTCGGTAAATCAACAAATATTGAAAGCAATTGCCCCATTATTCAGAAAAATTTTCCCAGTAAATAGATTTTAGCCTAATAGCAGGGAGATAATTGTATTGGGACATCATGGTTAGTTATAGATTGTATTAATTATAAAGTACTGTAAGAAGGTTAACCTTTTAAAAGTTGAAGAGACTGTTAGCAGAATGTCAAATTATCAGATCAGACTATCATATGTCATGGATATAATGGAAGAAATCTGAAAGTCTTGAAACAGGCAAACCATTCTTATCATATTTACAACACTAAAAAATCCATTACTACTATCTTGCCTCACCACACACTGTTTATTACACCTGGCATAAGAATGCACCCTGTGAGGGAACAGCTACACAACAGTTGTTGTAAAAGTAGACTAAATATTAGGAATGTATTTTATTTTAGAACTTCATTTCTTTTTAATTCTATTCAAGAACTTCAAATATTATTAATAAAGAGCAAAGTATGTCACAGAATGAATCACACTATTAGACAATAGAACTCTGTTCAGCTAAGTCATTAATGTCATATATTGTTCATAACAGTGGCTTCCCAGGTGGTACAGTGGTAAAGAATTCACTTACTAATGCAGGAGGCAGAAGAGATGTGAGTTCAAGCCTAGATCTAGAAGAACTCTGGAGTAGGCAGTGGCAAGCCACTCCAGTATTCTTGCTTGGAAAATTCCATGAACCAAGGAGCCTGGCGGGCTACAGACCATGGGGTTGCCAAGAGTTGGACTAGACTGAGCAACTGAGCATATACACTCATTTTTCATTTTTCATAATCTGGCAAAATACAGTCATGGCACTAATAGTTAACAACAATTTAGTACTCATATTTTGTCTGCCCTAAATGCAAGATATATTCACAATATAAGAAAACGATAGGAGTTATTTAGATTGACTAAATATATAATTGTCATAATCTATACCTATCTCTCTCAAAAATTGCCTGATTTTAAAATATAACTTATCATTGCTAATAAAAATAATTTTTGCTTATTAGATAAATTGTTGTCTTGAGAGACTATTCTAATAATCATTTTCCCAGTTTTTTAGCAAAAGACATCATAATAAACTGTTTCATGAAAAATTAGAGTGCATTGAAAAAATTAAACATTAATAATTCTTAAAATGAGTCGATGATGACAGAATGACTAAGTGATTCTAAATGATCCAGTATTAGTAACACTTTTTATGTCTCAGTATTTTCAGATGACCACATGATACCATTTATGCTCTAAGCATTAATTGATTCTGAATGTACTTAATTTAAGGAAACAATATTAATTTACCTTGAAAACAATGATTACCTGTCTCTATGGAAAATAACAAAACAAAAATCTGTAAGGTTATTCAGACTACAGACAAAATTTTACAAGTATATAGATTAAAAGGAACTGCTTCCCTGGTGGCTCAGAGGTTAAAGCCTCTGCCTGAAATGCGGGAGACCTGGGTTCGATCCCTGGGTTGGGAAGATCCCCTGAAAAAGGAAATGGCAACCCACTCCAGGATTCTTGCCTGGAGAATCCCATGGACAGAGGAGCCTGGTAGGCTACAGTCCACGGGGTCGCAAAGAGTCGGACACGACTGAGCGACTTCACTTTCACTTTCTTTTCACAGTAATTCTATGGCTTTCTAGTTATCCACTGCCCATGAAAGATGTCAACTTCCTAACCAATAAAAGTATGCAAATTTTTAGAAAGATTAATTGGCAATTTAAATTTGCAAGGATATTAAAATATATAATCAATCAACATCACTAGATAATTTAATTAACCCTATAGTTAATACTTTTCTATTTATTAGTCATATAATTCTACAAAAGAAAAATATCATAGCAAATAAAACTATCTCCATGTATTACATATAATAAAAATATAACAGCATTTTTTTTATAACAGCATTTTTTTTTATAACAGCATTTTTAAGAGAAATTTATTTTTCTTCAACTTTGAAAAAGATTTGCTTGATTTCTTAATAACTTTTCTGTTCAATTCAGCTTTTAAAATTGACACAGTTTACATATATAACATGCATTAGGGCTTCATTGTTAATATTGATCAAAAAATCTGAACAGGTCTATGATTTAGAAATGGTATTTAAATGTAAGTCATTTAACTTCAGTTCCTTAAGTTCTTAGAACATCTGAGTGATCTATAAAAAGAACCCATCATTGTGTTGTCAAAATGAGTGATTGTGACTTTTCATTGTCAAGAACAAATGATTACAATTGTTTTAAACATGACTTTAACATTTTATAATTGCACACACATTACATTTTTGCATTTGTGTTGACTAAGATGAATCAGGTTTCTGATTGTGATGAAATAAAATAAAAAATAAAAAGCTTTATACTTTAAAATTTTTAGTACTCATCTACACATAAAAATATAAATGATGTATTCCCTTCTATCATAATTAAGTGTGACTATCTACAAATATTATTTCACTCAAACCTTAGTAAAAGGGTCATTTTGATGGTATAACAAAGGTTACCTAAGACATGAAAGGGAGATTTCTTTGGTAATCAACAGGAATGTATTATTCAGTAGACCTGCCAACTTGTTTTACCTGCCAATATGTCATGCTGTTACTCGCATATCTATTCTCCTCAGACCCCATTACCTGGCAGAGTTAAAAAAAAAAAAAAAATTCTCTGGTCTTTTGCAAGCAGATCTTCAACATTTGTTGGAAAAAAATAATTTTCTATGACTAAATAAAATGGAAATTAAATCCAAATAACTGAGAATTTTAGAAGCCATGAGAGTGCTTTTCTCAACACAAAGATTAGTAATGTGCTTAGCTCAATATATGTATACATTCTGGATTTAAAAAATGAATGAATCAATCAATGAACATAAAGTTCTCAAACCTACAATATTTTTCAGATTTCCATTTGTGAATAAAATAAGGCCCCCACCACCTTTTGAAGTTCTAGAAAAGTAAAGCAGAGTACAATTGAATAATGCATTAAGTATTTTAAATGCAAATTGCAGTTTTGCTTGTTTACTGACACATTTTCAGTGGTTAACAGGAAGAGTTAATTCTAACCCAATCTATAAATACAAATATTCTCACAAAAATCAAGGCAACATTTTGAACTTCAAGATGTTTCAAAATTTATGGTGAAAATTGAAATGTGTTGCAATATTTTTTAAAGAGAATATGTAATCAGCTCTTTGCAGGAAACCACCCTCAAGAAGAAATCCCTTTTCTCTTGTCATTTTAGCCAAGCTATACTGTAACTAACTTTAAACCAGGCATCCCTATGGTCTCCTCATCTCTGTCCCAAGAACACCTGTCAAGTCTTTTGATCATGTGAGAGCTTGCCTAACTTTTTGGTTCTTTTGTTAACTCAAAGTAGAAATGAAGAATAAGTAACAGATGACCAGATCTCTTCCATAGCTTCCCCTTCAGTAATTTCCTGAACTGTGTGAGCAAGATAACATCTAAAGAAGGAGCACAAGGAGTTGACAAGCCTCCATGCAGAGAGAGATGGCTTTGTATTTGATTCCTTATCTCAGTGATTAGCTGAGATTACTTTTCCTTTAAGAACTTTCATGACTGACCGGAATCTTAGCAGTTGGTTTTTGAGGGAACACAAGCCCATCTTCTCCCCAGATTGCAAGCATTCTGATTAAAAGCAACTTTCTTTTCCAGCAACAATTGCCTCTTGGGTATTGATTTTTGCACAGCAAGACACTGTATCTGAGTTCAGTAACAGATTTTGGCATCCAACACGGGGCTGCATTCCTGCAGTGTCTGGATCCTCCAGGCTTCCTAAGTTGAAGCTGCCAGCTGCAGCACCTTGCTGGGTTGGCTGTGAAGAGCCAGCTGCTTATGGCTAGTCAGCCCAAAGAGGGGTATTCTCAGGGAAGTCCCAGCAGCTGCCAAAACTACTCTTTCCTGGGATCCTCCCTATCCCTCCCCTGATTAGCACCCACTGCCGCTTTTCACTTTCAGCTGGTGGGAGTAGAAATGTGCATTTGGATGCACTGACAAGCTCCGGGACTAGATTTCCAACTGGAGCGTGTGCAGCCAGCCTCCTTCTTTGGCCAGTTGATTCTGATGTGCATCTTCCATGGGGGATTGTTTGTGAGTACCAGGCACCATTTGGGTAAGGGGTGCTCTCTGGGGTCAGTTGGTTCTGACATGTGTATACCCTTGGGAGAGGTTTTTATTTAAGGGAGTGTCAGATTAGGGCCTGGACTGGTCAACCTCTAACAGCTGTGCATGCATACTTTGTGCTCTGTGTTGTGACCAAGGTTTTAGAGTGAAGCTATGAGATCTCCCTGGAGGCTGAGTTGGTAAAGAATCCACCTGCAATGCAGGAGACCACCTGCAATGCAAGGGACCCGGGTTCGACCCCTGGGTCAGAAAGATACCCTGGAGAAGAAAATGGCAACCCACTCGAGTATTATTGCCTGGAAATCCCGTAGACAGAGGAGCCTGGCAGGTTGCAGTCCATGGGTCACAAGAGTCAGATACGACTCAGTGACTAAATCACCACGTAAGATCTCTAGTTTTGTCTGTTTTATGTGTCAGTGCACACAGAATACATATGAAATGCTTCTACCTCTGGAAAATATTGTCAAGATTGAACTTATAAAATAGCCTATTCAATTGACTCAAAAATAAGCACTTGATAACTAAACTCTAAAAACTATTGAATAAAATGAGACAGAATGAGTTTCAGGTTCATGTGAACTGGGAAATATTCAACACTAACTTAAAACCTGATATTAGTGTTAGTTTGTTTCTTGGTCTAATTAATATGAACATGTCATTAGTGTCATCAACATTAAGTATAGTACTTTTTTTTTACTTAGATTTAACAGACGTCAAATAAGATATTTTTATATCTCTTAAAATTTTTTCAGCAAGAAAAGTAATTTGATGTGATAAAATTCTTATAAGTAAATTGGATGCAAATGAGATAGGAGCATTTGGAACAAAATAATATGAATTCAGAAAGTTATGGAAGGTTTGAGTTTGATAATAAATATAGTCTTGCCAAAAAAGCCAAAAAAGTCTGAATGCTCCTCAAGAGTTTTCCTTCCCCACCCCCTGCAAAACATTGGAAGCACAGAGACTGATACTATAGACACAAGTTGTACACAATCCTCAAAATTAATATGTATTTTTCCTTTTTCCATTCCCCATCAGATATTTCCAGGGAAAATAATGTATTGCTCCAGTGCATATTTCTATGTATTGAATATATGTATAACCATAAACTTTACAATGATAAATTTTATGAGCATTTGTAATTCACATAAGTTTTTTCCTGTTATCCTGCCTCATAGAAATTTGCTATTTTCATTTAATGTAATGTTTTGAAAAAACATCCTTGTTGATAATGTGAGTACTAAATCACTTCAGTTGTGTCCAACTCTTTGCGACCCTATGTACTGTGGCCCGTCAGGCTCCGCTGTCCATGGGATTCTCTGGGCGAGAAGACTGGAGTGGGTTGCCATTTCCTTCTCCAGTTGATACATGTAGATCAAGGAGATGTTCTCTGTGTGTTCCACAAAATCTCACTATATGATTATGAGGAACTCTTCCTTTAATCATTGATTTCTCTGGCTTTTTTTTCCTCATTAATTGCATTTCATAATTTTGCATTGATTAATTTTGTACTCATTTTATAAACATTCATCTTTTGTTTATGGAATATTTAGAATGTCTTGTTTAGCAAAACAGCTACTTTTAATATGGTAAAATTTATCACTTATTTAATATATTTGTTTTTTGATTTTGAAGATATATATCCATCCATCAAGGTAAAAATATTTTCTTTATTTTAACTGTTTTCATGTTTATATGATTTTGAGTGATTTTATATCTAATGTGTTCTTTTTATATATTTAGGTTACTTAAGTTTTATAAAATGTATTAGTCTTTTCTTCACTAAATTTAAGGCTTCCTTTCTCAAATTACTGCAAAATATATATTTTTTTTTCCTCTGAGTCTTCATTCCAGTCCACTATTTAGTTCTATAATTTTGTATAAAACTACTAGTGTTTTAACTAGTATATTTTATAATATGACTTCATTTTTAGAAATGCAAAATTGCATTCTACTCTTTGGGTTTCTCATAACAGATTTAGCTCTGTAGGCCATTTGTTATAATGATATTGTGTTTTGCTTTGTTTTCCTTCAAATGAAAATCTACTAGGTCTTTCAGCCATGCTTTCAATTTTCTTTCAATTATGGTTTGTGGAAATTTTGTTAGATATATTCTTAATTATATATATATTTTTTAATTTTGTTGCTATTTAAATTGTGTCTCCACAGTATTAACTTTATTTTGAAATGCTATCATTGTTTTTCTTGTATTATTAATACTACTTCCTCCTTGCCTCCTTCTTATCCTTGGTCTCTCTCTCTCCTTGTCTTTCTCTCATCATATTTTGCCTCTGAGATTCAATTGTATACCGATGGTGGGCAGATTGTCTTAGTGGCAATATTCTCATGATCAGGATCTCTATTTTTTCCTTCCTACTGCATGTCATTCAATTCCATACCAAGAGAATTTATTGTTTTCAGGGTTCATATAATTATATTGGACTCATTTTGATAATCCATGATTTTCTCCCTATTTTAAGATCCCTAACCTTAAGTGCAAATTTTCTTTTGCCATATAAGGTAACATATTTACAGCTTCTAACAAATCAAGCATTGATAGTTCTAGAGGGAATTCTGCCAACTGCACACATTATGAGAGGGAATCACAGTTCTTGTCTCACAATATAAGGTACAGAAGTTTATACTTGAATGTCTTATAAGAAATTGATAAGGATGTGAAAAAATAATATTACAACACATTCTGACTACCATGACAGATAGTTGAAGCCACTTTATTTCTAATCCTTATAATCATGTGAAGCATCATTGGTGTCCCAGTTTTATACATGAATAAATCTAGGCATAAATTAATTAACATATACAACACTAAAAAGAAAGAACTTGAAGGAAGGAAAGAAGAAGAAAGGATTAAGGCAGATGGAGGAAGGAAGGAAGAAAGAGAAAGAAATAGAAAGGAAGTTGGCTTTCATTTTGCTGAAAAAGATGAGAAAACTACATTGTTTCATAATCTATATGATACAGTTATTTAGCATCTTCAAGAGACAATGTGTCTCAAATTGCTATAATTTCTCTAGCAAGGTTACATTTGTAGCTAATATCTATTCGTTTTCATCTGTATTGCATTGCAGACAACTCCCTTTCACCAATGACGGTTATCAATAAAGCAGGCAGATATGGAGGAAATTGCTGTCTTAAATTGGAGGAAACTGTCATGAAGGATTACTTTTCATATGCATGAGTCCTCAAAAGATTGTGCAAGATCATTCTGAGTGACAGAAGACATCCTATCAGTATGAAATATCACAAAAGCGATGATAAAAAGCTTTATGCTACAGTAGACTTCTGTACTTGAATTAGGTATATGGGGTATCAGAAGGGGAAACGTGGTATATAAATATTATGTAATTCTTGACCAATTAGGTCATATTTAAAAGGTAAATTAATTGCAAAAGTGGGAAATTAGCATAGGAATTTCTATAGCAACATCATTTAAGAATGCAAAGATAGCATTCTTGGCTTAAATTTTCATTTTTCTGTCAATGATTTATAGCTGAATTTATTCCTTCATTGCCTTACACAGGAATAAGTATTAGATAGGGGAATTGTCACCATACTTCTTGGTATATGGTATCTAATGTTTCCTTTAATGCTTTTTGAATAAAAATTGAATTTATCCATCTAGATGTTTATAAGTTGTTTAGAATACCTTCCTTTCTCAGTCTCTTCACTGTGGTCTCACTTTCAGGAAAATGATGCTATGCTTGAATTCATCAGATATCTGTCTTCCCGTCAAAATAGTAAGTTCTTTGGAAATAGGGGTTGTGTTATCTTTGGCAAAGTGCTGACATACAGGAGATATTGACTATATCTTTGTTGATCGACTAAATTCATGGAAATTTATTGCCTTCTCTATCCTGAA
The DNA here is from genome assembly GCF_963930625.1 of Muntiacus reevesi. Taxonomy (NCBI): domain Eukaryota; kingdom Metazoa; phylum Chordata; class Mammalia; order Artiodactyla; family Cervidae; genus Muntiacus; species Muntiacus reevesi. Next base: position 51,584,518 of record NC_089264.1, read on the forward strand.
GAGAAAATTAGACAGAATGAGCAGTTGAGTAGAACAATATTTGGATAAGAAGAAAATATGTCCAAAGGGAAGTGATCAACATTGTCAAATGCTACAAAATGATTGAGGAGAATAAAGATCAAGAGGATACAGCTGCCAGATTATAATGAGAAAGAGCGTGAAAGCAGAAAGAGCAGTAGTAGGTGTTAAAAAAATAAAATATCTTGTAGAAATTAGAAATAAAACCCTGGGTATAGAAACAGTGCACAGCAAGGAAAAATAAGTTGTGTGTGAGGGAAGGACTTAAGTTGATGCAAAAAAAGGAAATAGGATACTATGCAGTCAGAATGGAAGTAGAAAGAACCTATTACATTTACTTTTATGGCACTTCTATGAAGTGTTCTTATATTTTTATTGTATCCTCCATAAAAAGGCATTCTCCTAATTGAATCCATAATTTTATAAAATTGCCAATGCATATGTTTAAAAAGGAAGAAAAATATTTATAAATTAAATGTAGTGAATAGTTTGTTTGTTGGTTGTTTATATTATTTCACAAGTGATTCAGGTGGTCAGCCACAGCTAATAAGTGCACATTATAATTCTTGTAATGAAACATTTTACATAAATGGTATTTTGATTCAATGAAAGATTATCAACATAAGAAGCAAGTAAAAGAAAAGCAGTTTGCAAAGTGGAAGTTAGTCAGAACATAGAATACATATGGAACATATACCTTCTGGTTGCAGACTGTATGCTAGGTAATATACTACAGAGATGCCTAAGAATTGCTGCCTTGGATAGGCACATACTTTAATGAGAGAGATGAATAAAAGGGCCAAGTCCAATGTAGGCATTAAAATAAAAGCATATACGGTATGATATGGCAAAGAGGTGAAGGGAATTTCAGAAAAGTATTCCAGAGGTGTTGATAATTGAGTGGAAGTGAGATGATATGAAGAATTACAGGATAGCTCCACATCACAGAGTCACATGCCTGGGATAAATTTTTGCCATTAAATTAACAAATTATATATATATATATAGTTTTAGTCCCTAATTCATGTCTGACTCTTGCATCTCCTTGGACTGTAGCCCTCCAGGATCCTCTGTACACGGGATTTCCCAAGCAAGAATACTGGAGTGGGTTGTCATTTCTTTCTCTAGTGTACGTTGTCATTTCTTTCTCTAGTGTATCTTCCCAACCCAGGGGTCAAACTCCTGTTTCCTGAGTTTCTTGCATTGACAGTTGGATTCTTTACTACTGTGCCACCTCGGAATGTTTGGTAGCTTCCCTGGAGGCTCAGACAGTAAAGAATATGCCTGTAGTTCAGGATACCCAGGTTCAATCCCTGGAGAAGGGAATGGCACAATGGCAATCCACTCCAGTATTCTTGCCTGGAGAATTCTACAGAGAAGCCTGGTGAGCTAGAGTCCTTGGAGTCACAAAGAATTGGACACAACTGAGTGACTAGCACACAGATTCACACACACACACACACACACACACATACACACACACACACACACATAACATTTATATATATAATATTTAACTGACATCATAATAAGTATTCAATTATAATTTGAACAGTATAAGCTGTTTTTGAGACATACAGACCTGACTTATAAGCAAGAATATAGATGAGTTAAAATTCAGGTTGAGGACTGAAGACAGGCATTGAGAATGGCATATTCAGTCAGAAGAGTAAACTAAAATGAAAGAAAAAGAAGTACAATGGTCTTCTTTCCAATGCCTTGGGAGATCCAGTGCATACAAAGGACTGTAGGGATCAAGTATAAAAATGCATACCAAGGACAAGCGTCAAAAAATCTGACAAAATAGTGTCATTAAACTGGAAGGAACAAAGAGTTTAAAAGTTGATCATAAAACAGAAATACCCTTAGAGAGTCTCAGTAAAATAAGCACTCAGGGATCTATGTTAGAAAAACAGATTTAATAAAGTGGAAGAAATAGAAGCTGTGTTATAATAATATATCTGAGGGTGGGAAATATGCAGTAAATCTGTGAGTGACTGGATAATTTTTGCAATACTTGGCAAAAAGAGAAGTTAGAAAGGCCCAAAAATCTTAAAGAAAAATGTAGGGAGACTATAAAGAAATAATTTAGGCAAGAACCCCAAATGGCTCATATATGCAATGGATGCACTCTTGGGTTGACCTTAAAGAGGCACAAATAAGAAATAGCTTTACTTTTATTCTGCTCTTGTATTTAGTTAGCCTCTGCTAGTTCTCACACATCTACTTTTGATGATCTCAGTGAATCACAGATGAATAGCAATCACCAAAATTAAGCCAATCACAAAAGTGAAAGAAAAAAGACAACTGCTACTGGTGTCTCAAGCCTTGCACAAGATCTGCAAGAGAGCTTCTTGGTGAAGTCTGACACGCCTATGAAGAAAAGAGACTTAGCTGATTATCTGCTGAAGCTTACAGGCTTATCTGAATGAGTCCTCAAAATGATCTTGTGCAAGGTTTGAGACACCACGGGTATCTTTTTTTTTTTCCCTTTGTTTTGTGATTGGCTTAATTTTGGTGATTGATATTTATCTTCAGATATTTTACAGTCTTGTCCAGTCCTGTGTCAAACTTTAATCTCACCGCAAAAACAATTACTTATTTCATTCTGTACTCACAGCAGTATTGCAGTTTAGCATCCTTCCCAGGGGACAGTATGAAAGCATGATTTATTCCTTTACTTTATAGCCTTTTGGGGCTTCCCAGGTGGCTCCGTGGTAAGGGATCTACCTGTCATTGCAGAAGACACAGGAGATGCATGTTCAATCCCTGGGTCAAGAAGATTCCCTGGAGGAGAAAATGGCAACCCACTCCAGTATTCTTGCTGGGATAATCCCATGGAGAGAGGAGGCTGGTGGGCTACAGTCCATGGGGTTGCAGAGTCAGACACAACTGAGCAACTAAACAACAACAACAGTCTTTGAGTCATCCCCCCTTCCCCACCCTGAAGCTCCTGTTTCTTGCAGTTATATGATAGGTGTAGTTAACAGAAAATGGGGAAAAGCATGTGGTGTAGGTAGTAGTTCTTTCTGTAGATATTGATGCCTTTGTGGACAGGAAATACAATTTTCTGTGTGATACATTTGGAGGGCTCATTCAGATAAACCTGTAAGCTTCAGCAGATATTCAGCTAAGTCTTCCTTCTCTATAGGCATGTCAGACTTCACCAACGAGTTCTCTTGCAGATCTTGTGAGAGGCTTGAGACACCAGTAGCAGGAACCCTGAGGGATGGGACCATAAGAAGTCAACCTTCATGAAGAGGCACTTCCCATATCAGGGATCTGTCATTCTGTGCCTTAATTCTGTGTGGTCACTCAGTCACTTCCGATTCTGTGATCCCATGGACCATAGCCTGTCAGGCTCATCTGTCTATGGGATTCTCCAGGCCATTTCCTATTCCAGGGGATCATCCAGAGCCAGGGATCGAACCCATGTCTCCTGCACTGGCAGATAGAATTCTTTACCAGGGAAATGTAAATAGAAGAAGGGGATCCTAGAAACAGTACCATTTAAATACCTGTGATAGAGCTGTCATTGAAGTCTGAATAAAAGTTGCAGCAGTCTTATAAGGATTTTACATGTTTACATGATCCCTTAAATTCTCAACCCAACTATAGAAGATCCATTAGTGTGGGAATGGCTGGAGGTGGTGAGAAAGAAGGAATAATGAGAGAGCAGGTGGTGCTTCTCTTCATGCTGGAGGTCCCTGAGTATAAGATCAAGTTTCAAACTGGATCTGGAAACTTTGAACTAGATGTTAGATAGATATTTTAAATTGAACTAGACTGAAAGTTTTAATGCAAAGCTTACAAATGCACCTAAATTATCAAATGAGACTGGTTTAATAACAAAAAATCAGACTGTCCAGTCAGCTAAAATCAGAGATCTCACCTAGTGTAAAGCTTTACTAAATAATCTCATAAAACACAGGCAAACAAGAGGTGCAGTGAAGCAAAAAGTGATTTGGGAAACAGGAAGCTCCCCAGGCTTCCCCTTTTCTGTGTCAGATATGTATCTTTGGCCCAGGAGGGATGAGATTCGTGATGAGTTTGTAGAGTGCTTGACACAGCAGCAAGAATTTTAGCTATGACACATCTCCATTTTATGTCAGAGATTGCATAGCTTATATAGAATCCTCCAGGGATATCAGGTCTGAGAGAAACTGCAGTCTATTTAGTACAGGTTATTCTTAGGCAGAGTCATCTTATGAAGTATATTTTGAGATGTTCTCCTTTCAGCAGATACCATTTTGTTTATATTTACTTGGGGATACAGATGCAAGAAAACTAGTCGAGTTCACCTATCCTCTGTATCTTTTTCCTCTGGAGGTGTTCCCCCTGTTTAAGAGAATGAAGGATGTTCAGATAAGTTACTTTGACACTAGCATCTCAGTTGGAAAACTGAAATTTTCCTGTGATGTCATTAAAAAGAAAAAATACCCAGTTGAGCATGTTCGAAGTTAGAATTCAGTGTGATAAAATTATCAATAGATGATAAGCATTCAAGGATACACTATTTAAATTGAGATGCCACTTCACATACAGAAAAATATGGCAAAAAAGTTACATCAAATAATTGAATAGATGCTAATAAAATGTGACCAAGTATCCCACTTTGCAATATACATCCCAGAAAACATCTAACAGGGATGCATGAGAGGATATGTGAGAATGTTCGCTATAACATCATTTGTAGTAGCAGGGAGTGAGAACCAACCTAGATGCCTGTCTCTGAATGACTGGGCAAAGAAAATGTAAATAGAATGCTATGAAGAGTTAGAAGCAACAGTCAGTTCAGTTGTTGAGTCGTGTCCAACTCTTTGCAACACCGTGGACTGCAACATGCCAGATTTCCCTGTCCATCACCAACTCTTGGAGTTTGCTCACACTCAAGTACATTGATTCAGTGATGCCATCCAACCATCTCATCCTCTGTCATCCCCTTCTCCTGCCACCTTCAATCTTTCCCAGCATCAGGGTTGTTTCAAATGAATCAGTTCTTCGCATCAGGTGGCGAAAGTATTGGCATTTTACCTTCAACATCTGTTCTTCCAGTGAATATTCAGGACTAATTTCCTTTAAGATGGACTGGTTGGATCTCCTTGCTATCCAAGGAACTCTCAAGAGTCTTCTCCAACACCTTCTTCAAAGGCATCAATTCTTCGGCACTCAGCTTTCTTTATAGTCCAACTCTCACATCCATACAAGACTACTGCAAAACCAAAGTTTGACCAGACAGACTTTCGTTAGCAAACTAATGTCTTTGCTTTTGAACATGCTGTCTAGTTTGGTCATAACTTTTCTTCCAAGAAGCAAGCATCTTTTAATTTCATGGATGCAGTCACCATCTGCAGTGATTTTGGAGCCCCCCCCAAAATAAAATCTGTCACTGTTTCCACAGTCTCCCCATTTATTTGCCATGAAGTGCTGGGACCAGATGCCACAATCATAGTTTTCTGAATGTTGAGTTTTAAGCCAACTTTTTCTCTCTCCTCTTTCAAAATCATCAAGACGCTTTTTAGTTCCTCTTTGCTTTCTGCCATAAGGGTGGTGTCATCTGCACATCTGGAGTTATTGATATTTCTCCTGGCAATCTTGATTCCAGCTTGTGCTTCATCCAGCCCAGCATTTCTTGTGATGCATTCCTCATATAAGTGAAATAAGCAGGGTGACCAAATACTGCCTTGACCTACTCCTTTCTGGGTTTGGAACCAGGCTGTTGTTCCACGCCCTGTTCTAACTGTTGCTTCCTGACCTGCATACAGATTTCTCAGGAAGCAGGACAGGTGGTCTAGTATTCCCATCTCTTTAAGAATTTTCCACAGTTTGTTGTGATCCACATAGTCAAAGGCTTTGGTGTACACAATAAAACAGAAGTAGATGTTTTTTCTGGAACTCTTTTGCTTTTTTGATGATCCAGCAGATGCTGGAAATTTGATCTATGGTTCTTCTGCCTTTTCTAAATCGAGCTTGAATATCTGGAAGTTTACGGTTCATGTACTGTTGAAGCCTGGTTTGGAGAATTTTGAGAATTACTTTGATAGAGTGTGAGATGAGTGAAATTGTGTGGTAGTTTGAGCACTCTTTGGCATTGCCTTTCTTTGAGATTGGAATGAAAAATGACCTTTTCTAGTCCTGTGGCCACTGCTGAGTTTTCCAAATTTGCTGTCATATTGAGTGCAGCACTTTCACAGCATCATCTTTTAAGATTTGAAATAGCTCAACTGGAATTTCGTGACCTCCACTACCTTTTTTGTAGTGATGCTTGCTAAAGCCCATTTGATTTCACATTCCAGGATGTCCGGCTCTAGGTAAGTGATCACATCATTGTGATTATCTGGGTCATGAAGATCTTTCTTGTACAGCTCTTCCATGTATTCTTACCACCTCTTAATATCTTCTGCTTCTATTAGATCCATACCATTTCTGTCCTTTATCGAGCCCATCTTTGCATGAAATGTTCCCTTAGTATCTCTAATTTTCTTGACGAAATCTCTAGTCTTTCCCATTCTATGGTTTTCCTCTATTTCTTTGCATTGATCATTGAGGAAGGTTTTCTTGCTTGCTATTCTTTGGAACTCTCCATTCTAATAGATTTATCTCTGCTTTTCTCCTTGCCTTTCACTTCTCTTCTTTTCTCAGATGTTTCTAAGGACTCCTCAGACAACCATTTTCCCTTTTTGCATTTCTTTTTCTTGGGGATGGTCTTGATCACTGCCTCCTGTACAATGTCATGAACCCCAGTCCATAGTTCTTCAGGCACTCTGTCTATCAGATCTAATCCCTTGAATCTGTTTCTCATTTCCACTGTATAATCATAAGGGATTTTATTTAGGTCATGCCTGAATGGTCTCGTGGTTTTGCCTTCTTTCTTCAATTTCAGTCTGAATTTGCCAATAAGGAGTTCATGATCTGAGCCACAGTCAGCTCCCAGTCTTGTTTTTGCTGACTGTATAGAGCCTCTCCCATGTTTTGCTGCAAAGAATATAATCAATATGATTTTGCTATTTACCATTTGGTGATGTCTATGTGTAGAGTCTTTCTTGTGTTTTTGGTAGAGGGTGTTTGCTCTGACCAGTGTGTTCCTTTGGCAAAACTCTATTAGCCTTTGCCCTGCTTCATTCTGTACTCCAAGACCAAATTAGCCTGTTACTGCAGGTATTTTTTGATTTCCTACTTTTGCATTCCAGTCCCCTATAATGAAGACATCTTCTTTGGATGTTAATTTTAAAAGCTCTTGTGGGTCTTCATAGAATCATTCAACTTCAGCTTCTTCAGCATTACTGGTCGGGACATAGACTTGGATTCCTCTGGTATTGAATTATTTGCCTTGGAAATGAACAGAGATCATTCTGTCATTTTTAAGATTGCATCCAAGTACTGTATTTCCTAGTCTTTTGCTGACTCTGATGGCTATTCCATTTCTTTCAAGTGACTCTTGCTCACAGTAGTAGATATAATGGTCATCAGAGTTAAATTCATCCATTCCAGTCCATTTTAGTTCACTGATTTCTAAAATGTTGATGTTTGCTCTTGCCATCTCCTGTTTGACCACTTCCAATTTACCTTGTCATGGACCTAACATTCCAGGTTCCTATGCAATATTATTTCTCTTTACAGCATCAGACTCTATTTCCATTACCAGTGACATCCACAACTGGATGTTGTTTTTGCTTTGTTTTTGCTTCTTTCCTTCTGGAGTTAGTTCTCCACTGATCTCCAGTAGCATATTGGGCACCTACCGACCTGGAGAGTTCATCTTTCAGTGTCCTACTTTTTGCCTTTTCATACTGTTCATCAGGTTCTGAAGGGAAGAATACTGTAGTGGTTTGCCATTCCCTTCTCCAGTGGACCATGTTTTTTCAGAACTCTCCATCAGGAACCATCTGCCTTGGGTGGCCCTACATGGCATGTCTCATGCTTTCATTGAGTTAGACAAGTCTGTGGTCCATGTGATCAGATTGGTTAGTTTTCTGTGGTTGTGGTTTTCATTCTGTCTGCCCTCTGACAGAGAAGTATAAGAGACTTATGGAAGCTTCCTGATTGGAGAGACTGCCGCTGCTGCTGCTGCTAAGTCGCTTCAGTCATGTCCAACTCTATGCAACCCCATAGATGGCAACCTGCCAGGCTCCCCGTCCCTGGGATTCTCCAGGCAAGAACACTGGGGTGTGTTGTCATTTCCTTCTCCAATGCATGAAAGTGAAAAGTGAAAGTGAAGTCCCTCAGTCGTGTCCCACTCCTAACGACCCCATGGACTGCAGCCTACCAGGCTCCTCTATCCATGGGATTTTCCAGGCAAGAGGACTGGAGTGGGTTGCCATTGCCTTCTCCAGTGGGAGAGACTGACTGAGGGGGAAACTGGGTCTTGTTCTGATGGGAGGGACATTGCTCAGTAAATCTTTAATCCAATTTTCTGTTGATGGCAGGGCTGCGCTCCCTCCCTGTAATTTGACCTGATGCCAAACTATGGTGGAAGTAGTGAAGATAATGGTGACCTCCTTCAAAAGGTCCCATGCACACACTGCTGCACACAGTGCCCCTGACCCTGCAGCAGGCTACCGCGACCCACACCTCTGTTGGGGACTCCTGCTCACAGGCAAGTCTGGGTCAGTCTGCTGTGGGCTCACTCCTCCTTTCTCCTGGATCCTGGTGCACACAAGGTTTTGTTTGTGCCCTTCAAGAGTCTGTTTCCCAGTCCTGTGTAAGTTCTTGCTGCTCGACAGTGGGGTCAATGGGGACATCCTCCAAGTGGGCTTATGCCACACCCAGGTCTGCTGCACCCAGAGCCCCTGCCCTGCAGCAGTCCACTGCTGACCCGTCCCTCCACAGAAGACACTCAGTCACAGTGCTGTCTCAGTCTCTGTGGGGTCTCTGGGTCCAGTGTGCACGAGGCTTGTTTGATCCCTCTGAGCTTCTCTGGTGGGTATGGGGTTTGATTCTAAACATGATCGCCCCTCCTACCGTCTTATTGGGGCTTCCCTGCCCTTGGATGTGGGGTATCGCCCCAAAGTCGCTCCAGCACTGAGCAGCCTAAGCAACAAGCTAGATTTAATTAGCAACATAGCTACATATTAACAGCATAGTATTTAATGAACAACAAGGTCAGAACAGCAAAATGCTTTTCACATATATTTAACGTGTATGCTGCTGATGATCAATGCTCAGTCATGTCTGGCTCTTTGTGACCCCATGGACTGTGGCCTGCCAGGCTCCTTTGCCCATGGGATTTTCCAGGCAAGAATACTGGAGTGCTTGTCATTTCCTCCTTCAAGGGATCTTCCTGACTCAGGGATCAAACCTGTGTCTCTTTCATTTCCTGTGTCTCCTGCATTGCAGGTGCATTCTACCACTGAACTATCAGGAAGCCCTTTAGGATGTGTAATATACACATAAAACATCAGTACATATTTTGCAAAGCACACGGGTTTTCAAATACATATATATGTGTTTAAGTAAATGCCAATGTAGATCAGAGTATCCATAGATATAAAAGGAACGCACTTAATATTAAATATTAAACAAGAGGGACATTCTTCTTATGGTGATAATGTGCTTTATGCTAATGAAAATGACCACTCAATATTTTATCTCTCTAGTCTAAAATAAATTTAGGGAAGAAGAGAGCAATTGGATGTTCTATACCAAAGTGTAGATGCTGTATCTCAGAAATTTTATTTTTGTAGACTGTAGATATAATTGTTGTTGTGATGTTTTGCTTTGGTTTCCTAAGGATGGGAAATATGATTACATGTTTAGAATGAAAGAAGGAGCATTCTATGCTCATTCATAGCATCAAAAGAGTTTCTTAGAGAGCTAAAGTAACTTATTCCATGGTAAAAAGCTACTGATTAGACATGTCAGAATAAAAAATCCAAAATTCTGATGCCAAATTCAGTATTTTTCCTGGCATATTTATAGATATCGTCCATGTAAATATAAAGTTATTCATCCTATTAGATACAAATAATTATCTCATGATCAGTTCTGATCTTTTTAAAAAGTATCAATTTATGTATTTATTTTAATTTATTGTACAATTTGAAATATTTACTCAAATATGCTTTTCAATATCTACATCAGGCTACTGTCACGACTATGCTGTGAAAACTCTGAAGAACAATATAGGTGTATTGAAAAGTTGTACTGGATTTAAGGCTAGGCCTCATTAGCAAAAACTTACATTTGAATCACAGCATTTCAAATTATTTATATCATATGTACTGATTTTTACGCAATTTTGATGCATAATTTTAACTCACTATATACATTAGACATTTTAGAAAGTTACACTGAATTATAAACCCAGTATTTATAATTACATGTGTTATAAATTCCTTTATAAATACAATGGTATTCTTAATTCAGTAAAAGCTTATTCTTGGTAGCATTTATTATTATGAAAGTGTATCGTTTGATATTCTGCAATGTAAGTCAGCATGTCTCCAGTGTTTAAGCTATCAGATATGAAATTTTGTTTTGAAATGAAGACTATCACATAAAATGTTCATATTTTTCCATAAGTACACTATATTAATCTCTAAAATTTCAAATGTAACCTGTAGTAATTTTTCATAAGTATAATTATAATAGAAAATTCAGTTGTCATCTCAAATAACTACATTGACTTAAACATAAATCCTAAACACCTTCTTAAAATAAAAATTGAGTGATTAATCTTTGCATAGTCATGGTCCACCTCTTTAAATGACTATACAGGTGAGACTATCCTTATTCCTAGAGAACCCTACAAGTATCCTTACTGGTGATATCCAAACAAGTTTTAAGAAATTCTCATTTCTTAGTATGACAAACACGGTGTTGATGTAAAGATGAAAGTTTACTACAATGTATCACTCTTGCTTGAAATTTGTCTAGTTTTAATTTTTTTTCTTTCAGTCATTAACATGCCTAGTGCTTAATGAAAGAATGGTCAGAGGCAATGGTATAAGAAATGAAGAAAGTAATAATGGTCAAAGAAGAAAATTATTTAATAAAAAATAGCCTCATGTAAAGTTACTTTATCACTGACTAGGTAAGGAAGTTGACTTGTAGTTAAAAAAAAAAAAAGAAATGGAGGAAGCAAAAGAGGTTTGATAAATGGATGCAATCAACTACAGATAAATGACCACAATGATCTGACTTGTTCACTGATGAGCTTCTGAGACATATTTAATCTCAGTGAAGTGTGCTGAGTTTTTCTTTGCTTTTGGTCAAATCTTCATGTAATTTATTCTTTCCTCAAATACAACTAGTAAAAGTGAACAAGAATATATATTAATCAATTACTAAAGAGTTTTCAGAAACACCCACATATATACAAACAGGTAAATACGTATTCTTTTTCCCTTATTTTAATACACATATGATGATGGTAATATTGTTTTCTATAGTGATTTCTATTTCTCCTATTCTAATAATGAGTCAATGGAATAACCAGAAGCTATGAAATGAAAGGAATTGAGTTCTATATCTCTTAGTTATTGTTATGGTATCTTGAGCAAACTTCTCACTCTATGAAATGTAATATTCTTTAAATGGAAAACTAATTAAAGATAATGTTCATGAAAGCAGTTTGGAAGCAAAATGCTATGGTGTTAAAAATCTGAGAGACCTTTTATTGAGTCTTGCTGCATGTATGATGCCCTGAGCAACTCACTTTTTGCTGCTGAGTCTGAATTTCCTTGCATATAGTAATTGTAATGCTTACAGGATTTGTTGTGCAAAGGAAATGGTTTATACTTAGTACAATGCCTGACATAAAATATAGCCAATAAATATGTTTCTTTTCACCACCTACTTATTAAAATAAAACATACATTTGTCATCACATTTTGCTAGTTCTGATTCCCTTTATTAAAATACTACTGAGTTTAACAATTAAATAAGTTTAATACTTATGTAAACCTTAGGTTCTTAAAAAATAGGAAAGTTATTAAATTCCTTTCCAAATTTAAAATTATAATGAAAACTATGTTGATACTTTATTTTAAAAATGAGCTCTGAATAAAGTTGAAATTGCTAACTTTAAACCATTTTTAAAAGTTAGTATTAAACTTTTCGGTTTAAAAAAAAAAAGTTTCAGCATAAAAGAAAATTTAAAAATCCAAAGTCAAGAACTTTCTTTCTTACTGTATTTCTTTTAATTTTAAAATTAAAAATAATAAGTTGTTACTTTATTAAGGAAAAATATGTTACTTAAAATAGTTTCACTGAATTATGTATCTAATATTTATTGAACACTTTCTGTGTGCTAATTTTTAATCCAAGGTTGATAGATTATGAAGAAAAGTAAGAGTAGACCCAACCCTCTAAGGACAAATGGATTATTAAGTGATACAATATGGTAAATATTTGCAATAAAATAAAATCTCTGCTGAGAGGAATGTTAATGTCTCATTAGCAAATATTGACAACAGAATGACTAATCGCATTGAGTGTGAGAAAACTTCATAGAGAAATGAACATTTACTAGACTCTTAAAGAAAAAATTAGGGAGGTCTCTGTTAGTTGAAGGATGAAACAAACAAGGAAATTACAAGCCAAAGAGAATAATCTGTAAAACATGGATGGACAGATGTTACAGCGTGGTGCTGCCATGCAGAGAAAGCAGAAAACATATGTAGAGAGAAAAGACTGCATACGTTTTTGTTGGACGTTAGCAATTTCAACCTTATTCAGAGCTCATTTTTAAAATGCCAAGTATCAAGATAGTTTTCATTAGAATGTTAAGTTTGGAGAGGAATTTAATAGCATTCTTATTTGTTATCTTATTGTAAAGTTGTTTTTCATGTATCATTAGTATTCCTCTGAGTTGTTACTTTCATTTACATTTTTATTTTCCTACTTCTACACTGGAGAGAAATAATCTACTGTTTAAGACCATATATTTCTGTACCTACTTTCTCTATACATTAATCATTATATATTAATTTCAGAAATATTCACTAAGACCTTCTGTGGACCAGGCATCATATTAGATGCTAAACAAATGTTTAGTCTAAAAGGAATCCATTAAGATAATAAAAAGAAATCCACAAATTGGGAGACAATATTTGCAAATAACATATATCTGCTAGTGTACTTGTATCTAAAATATACAAAGAATTCTAAAAGCTCAGCAATAAGAAGCACATAGCTCAGTTAAAAAATGGACCAAAGATCTGAATGTCACGTCACTAGGAAGATACACAGGTGACAAATTAGCATATATAAAGATGTTCAGCATTGTATATCATTAAAGAAATACGAAGTATAACAATGGAATACAAGCGTACCCCTATTAGAATCACCCAAATCCAGAACACTGACATCACCAAATGTTAGATCATCAAAAACGTGGAGCAATATGAGCTCTCAACGTCGGTAAGAATGCAAACTGATACAGTCACTTTGGAAGACAGTTTGACAGCTTCTTACAAAACAAACCACAGCCTTAGCACAATATTTGGCAATCTGATTCATAAGTATTTATGTAAAAGAGTTGAAAATTTTACATCCATAAATAAACATGTATGCAAATATTTACAGCAATTTTATTAAAATTGCCAAAATTTGGAAGCAACAGAGATGTCTTCAATAGATAATGGATAAACTGTAGAAAATCATAAGATGGAATATTATTAAACAATAAAAGGAAATGATCTATTAAATCCAAAAAAGCTATGGAATAATCTTAAAAGCAAATTGCTAACTGAGAGAACTCAGTCTGAAAAAGCTATGCACTGTGTGATTCAAACTATGTAATATTCTGGAAAAGACAAAACTAGAGACATTAAAAGATCTGAAGGTTTAAAGGGAGAGAGAGGATTGAATAGGTAAAGTACAGGAGATTTTTAAGGCATTATAACTATTCTGTATGATACTGCAACGATGAATTTATGACATTAGGCATTTTTCAGAAACACTGAACACTGCTACACAAAGAGAAAACTTTAGAGTAAATTATAGAGCTTAGTTAATAATAATGCCCACATTAATTCATCAATTCTAACAAATATGTCACACGCATGCAAAATGTTAATCATAATGGACCTGGGAGGAAGGTACATGGGAACATTGAACATTCTGCTCAGTTTTTCTGTAAATTTACAAGTGCTTTAAAACATAACATTTTTTTAATTAATACAAATCTTGGGCCGGGGAAGAGGGGGCGGTTGACTTGAGGCGGTGGTTCAGATTTGAAAGGCAGGCCTTTGAGTTGAAGGTGAGAAAATGGTGGATACCTCCTGGCGTCACACTGGCAAGCCTTCTGCAGCAGGCCCCAGTAAGGAAAAAAAAAAATCTTAAAGAAAATATGGAACATAATTGAATAATTTCTAGAAAATGATGAAAATGGAAACACTATATAGAGGAACATTTATAACACATCTAAGCCAGTATTTAGAGAAAACAAAGTGCATAGCTTTATGAAACTATATAGATTTTAAAACAAAATTAAATAAGCATTTATTTTAGTTGAGTAAGAAAATGAACAAAGATAAAGCAGACTAATGGACTTAGGTATAAAATCAGTATCAAATGAATTAGAGAGCAAAAAATCAGCAGATTTAAAATAAATCTATAAAGCTAGTTCTTTGATAAAATAACATTAAAAACAAAAAGCTATTTAAGGAATAAAGTAAGGATCCCCCGGTGGTTCAGTGGTAAATAATCTGCCTACCAATACAGGAAACTCAGGTTCAATCCCTGAGTCAGGAGGATTCCCTGGAAGAGCAAATTGCAACCTGCTCCAGTATTCTTGCCTGGAAATCCCATAGACAGAGGAGCCTGGCACGCTATAGTCTATGGGGTTGCAAAAGAGTTGGACTTAACTTAGCAACTAAAACATCAGAAACAGCAAATAAAAGTAATGAAATCAAATGAAATCAAATCAAATAGCATGAAGAATTATTCATGTATGCATCAGTTCAGTTCAGTCGCTCAGTCGTGTCCGACTCTTGGCGACTCCATGAATCGCAGCACGCCAGGCCTCCCTGTCCATCACCAACTCCCGGAGTTTACTCAAACTCAGGTCCATGGAGTTGGTGATGCCATTCAACCATCTCATCCTCTGTCGTCCCCTTCTCCTCCTGCCTTCAATCTTTCCCAGCATCAGGGTCTTTTCAAATGAGTCAGTTCTTCACATCAGGTGGCCGAAGTACTGGAGTTTCAGCCTCAGCGGCTCACTCAGCCGCTTAGTGGTGTCCAGCATTTTGTAATCCCATGGGCTGTAGCCTGCTGGGCTCCTCTGTCCATGTAACTTTTCAGGCAAGACTATTGGAGCAGGTTGCGATTTCCTCCTTCAGGGGATCTTCCCCATCCAGGGATCGAACCCAGCAGGTGGATTATTCACCGCTGAGCCACCTGGGAAGACATATTCACAGGTAAAAATAAATTTCATAAAACGTGAGAATATTTTCTTCTGATACTATTCAAATTAAACATTTAAAAATCTAGATTAAATGAGTAATTTAATAGGATAATAAAGTTTATTTAAACCGATCTTAGAGAAAATCTAAATTCAAATTAAATAATTTACGCAGGAGGAAGAAAAAAATTTGCAAAGTGCTACTCCCCACATTATAAAAATGATGGATAGATTGATGATACACAGATACATTAATGATCAGTAGATTGAAAAACAACAAACACTAGTATTAAATTATTTTATAGGCAAATTCTAACAAACCACTCTCTGATAATCCCCTACTAGGAAAATTATACCATAACATAAACATGTTCTAAATTCCTTGTTTTTAAGTCACTCAGTTCTGTCTGATTCTCTGTGACCATTGAGTCGGTGATGCCATCCAACCACCTCATCTTCTGTAATCCCCTTATCCTCCTGCCTTCAACCTTTCCCAGCCTCAGGGTCTTTTCCAGTGAGTCAGTTTTTCAATGAACTTGAGCTTCAGCTTCAGCATCAGTTCTTCCAGTGAATATCCGGTGTTGATTTCCTTTATAGGATTCACTGGTTGATCTCCTTGCAGTACATGGGACTCTCAACAGTCTTATCCAACCCCAGAGTTCAAAGGCATCGATTCTCTGGATCTCAGCCTTCTTTATGGTTCAACTCTCACATCCATACATGACTACTGGAAAAAAATCATAGTTTTGACAGTATGCTTTGTTGGCAAATTAATATCTCTGATTTTTAATATGCTGTCCAGTTTCATCATAGCTTTTCTTCCAAGGAGCGAGTGTCCTTTAGTTGCATGACTTCAGTCACCATCCACAGTGATTTTGGAACCCAAGAAAGTAAAGTCTATCACTGTTTCCATTTTTCCCCATCTATTTGCCATGAAGTGATGGGACCAGATGCCATAATATTAGTTCTCTGAATGTTGAATTTTAAGCTAGCTTTTTCACTCTCCTCTTTTACCTTCATCAAGGGGCTCTTTTACTCTTCTTCACTTTCTGCCTTTAGGATGGTGTCATCTGCATATCTAGCTTGTTGGTATTTCTCCTGGCAATCTTGATTTCAAGCTTGTGTTTCATCCAGCCCAGAATTTCACGTGATGTACTCTGTATGTAAGTTAAATAAGCAGGGTGACAATATACAGTCTTATACATACTCCTTTCCCAACTTGGAACCTGTCTGTTGTTTCATGTCCCATTCTAACTTGCTTATTGACTTGCATACAGGTTTCTCAGGAGGCATGTAAGGCGGTCTGGTGTTCCCATCTATTTAAAAATTTTCCATAGTCTGTTGTTATCCACACAGTCAAAAACTTTAGGAAACTTGATGAGGCAGAAGTGGATGTTGTTTTCTGGAATTCTCTTGCTTTTTTGTATGATCCAATGGATGTTGATGATTTGATCTCTGGTTCCTCTGCCTTTACTAAACCCACATGGTACATCTGGAAGTTCTCAGTTCACACACCGTTGAAGCCTAGCTTGAAGGATTTTGAGTATTATATTGCTAACATGTGAAACGAGTGCAGTTGTGTGATAGTTTGAACATTCCTTAGCAGTTCCCTTCTTTGGGATTGAAATGAAAACTGACCTTTTCCTACCCTGTGGCTAAATGCTGAGTTTTCCAATTTTGCTAGCATATTGAGGGCAGCACTTTAGCAGCAGCATCTTTTAGGCTTTGACATAGCTCAGCGAGAATTCCAATACCTCCACTAGCTTTGTTCATGATAATGTTTCCTAAGGCTTCCTAAGGCCCACCTGACTTTGCAGTCCAGGATGTCTGGCTTTAGGTGAGTGTTCATGCCATTGTGATTATTAAGGTCATTAAGATCTTTTCTGTATAGTTCTCTGGATTGACAACAATGTCTCTCCTTAATATCTTCTGCTTCTGTTAGGTCCAACCCATTTCTGTCCTTTTATTGCACTACTCTTTACATGAAATATTGCCTTGATATCTCTAATTTTCTTGAAGAGATCTCTAGCCTTTTCCATTCTACTGTTTCCCTCTATTTCTTTGCATTGTTCACTTGGGAAGCCTTTTTTAATCTCTCCTTACTATTATATGGAACTCTGCATTCAGATTAGTATATCTTTCCTTTTCTCCTTTGCCTTTCACTTCTCTTCTTTTCTTGCTCTTTGTAAGGCTTCCTCAGACAACCATTTTACCTTTTTGTATTTCTTTTTCTTGGGGATGGTTTTGATCACCACCTCCTGTACAATGTTCTGATCCTCTGTCCATAGATCCTCAGGCACTCTATCACATCTTATCCCCTGAATCTATTTGTCACTTCCACTGTATAATTATAAATAAAATTATACCATGACATAAATATGTTCTAAATTAGGTCATAGATATTAATGAAAATATCCTTAAGAAGATTCACAAAACTTAATGTCATCAGAGATTATTTCAATATTTCAAATTTTGTTTGTATAAAACATCATATTTATAAACTTAAGGAAAAGCTGCATATTCATCTTTATGATTGCTAAAAAGGCAGCTGGCAAAAATGAACAATTCTTGATGAATACATTTAGTAATAGAGAAATTCTTGTTTGACATCATTTCTTATTTAGTTCAGATCAAAAGAGTGACAGAAAGACAGTGTGCCCGAGGGACAGAAAATGAGAGGTACTGAAGCAAAGAGGGTGTAGAAGAAGACAAGGAACGAAGTCAGGAAGTTTTATGTGGATGTCAGGAGAGATTTAATTAAAAGTGGAAGATCTGAGTAGGTAGCCAGAGAGGGGATCGGTAGGAAAGAGATTAGAAATTGGGAAAGTAGTGGAGTATGTGCATACTCCACATTCTGAGATTAAATGGTGTGGAGAACAGACTTCCTATAACTTTCATGTCTAGTCCAAACACAAGATATGTTAAAATGTAGATTTGGACTCAGTAACTCTGTTGATGCCCATCCTGCTGGCCTATGGACTAATCGCATATTGAGTAGCAGGGTTGTAGCTCACAGATCTAAATGGTGTTAAAGTTTTAACTAAATTTCTCTATTAGTCCATTCTGTTGGAAATTTGGGAATACTCGATATTCAATGAGATAAATCAGGTAATGAATGGGGGCAGATTTTGAGGAGAAAAATTCATTTTTATTTTAAAATTCCTTAGAATTTCCCTTGATCTCTCTTTAGAGATTTTAAAATATTGCCTTACTCAGAAAACCATATTACCCTGATGCCTTTTTACCAACAGAAAATATTTGCTATCCAAAAATATATGAGCTTATATTAGTCACAAATGAGTTCTAATACTACTAACACAAAGTATATTTTCTTTATAATTTTGCAACTGAAAGAACATTGGATAATTTTGTGTGTGCTGTGTAAGTAATTATACAGATTTTCTCTTGACCTATACAATAAATACTTTTAAAGTTTAAAAGGTACTCTTCATAAATATAGTGTGTGGGATAGGTATAAATTACTAGCATTATCACCTATAAAAATATGTAATTCTGTATATAATGTTTCAGTAGCTTATTTGTTTACATGTTTACTGTTTGCATGTATTACTCCCTCTAGAATACCATCTAATTGTTTGATTTTCTTTTCTAGCATTGCTATCATGGCAATGAGAATATACTTGGTATAGGAGGAAAAAATATTCAATAACTGCTTTGATACATTTATTTGAACCATTTATCCTGGAAAATGTTCGTATCATTTGACCCTCAACCGTCTAAAGACATGAGTATATGGATATGAGGGTAGGGAATAAATCAGTAGCTGACTTTTGAACAGATTCCTCAGTTCAGTTCAGTTCAGTCACTCTGTTGTGTCTGATTCTTTCCGACCCCATGAACCACAGCACGCCAGACCTCCCGGTCCATCACCAACTGCCGGAGTTTACCCAAACTCATGTTCATTTGGTTGGTGATGCCATTAAACCATCTCATCCTCTGTCGTCCCCTTCTCCTACCCTCAAAATTTCCCAGCACCAGGGTCTTTTCAAATGAGTCATTTCTTCGCATCAGGTGGCCAAAGTATTAGAGTTTCAGCTTCAACATTAGTACTTCCAATGAACATTCAGGAGTAATCTCCTTTATGATGGACTGGTTGGATATTCTTGCAGTCCAAGGGGCTCTCAAGAGTCTTCTCCAACACTACAGTTCAAAAGCATCAATTCTTCAGTGCTGAGCTTTCTTTATACTCCAACTCTCACATCCTTACACGAATACTGGAAAAATATAGCCTTGACTAGATGGACCTTTGTTGACAAAGTAATGTCTCTGCTTTTCAATATGTTGCCTAGGTTGGTCATATCTTTCCATACAAGGAGTAAGAGTCTTTTAATTTCATGACTGCAGTCACCATCTGCAATGACTTTGAAGCCCAAGAAAATAAAGTCTCTCACTGTTTCCACTGTTTCACCATCTATTTGCCATGAAGTGATGGGACCAGATTCCATTATCTTAGTTTTCTGAATGTTGAGCTTTAAATCAACTTTTTCCCTCCCCTCTTTCACTTTCATCAAGAGGCTTTTTAGTTCCTCCTCACTTTCTGTCATAAGGGTGGTGTCATCTGCATATCCGAGGTTACTGATATTTCTCCTGGCAATCTTGATTCCAGCATGTTCTTCTTCCAGCCCAGCGTTTCTCATACTGTACTCTGCATATAAGTTAAATGAGCAGGGTGGCAACATACAGCCTTGACATACTACTTTTCCTATTTGGAACCAGTCTGTTGTTCCATGTCCAGTTCTAACTGTTGCTTCCTGACTTGCATACAAGTTTCTCAAGAGGCAGGTCAGGTGGCCTGGTATTCCCATATCTTTAAGAATTTTCTACAGTTTATTGTGATTCACATAGTCGAAGGCTTTGGCATAGTCAATAAAGCAGAAACAGATGATTTTCTGGAACTGTCTTGCTTTCTCGATGATCTGTGAATGTTGGCAATATGATCTCTGATTCCTCTGCCTTTTCTAAAACCAGCTTGAACATCTGGAAGTTCATGGTTCACACATTGCTGAAGCCTGGCTTGAAGAATTTTGAGCATTACTTTACTAGCGTGTGAGATGAGTACAATTGTGCCATAGTTTGGGCATTCTTTGGCATTTCCTTTCTTTGGAAGTGGAATGAATACTGACCTTTTCCAGTCTTGTGGCCACTGCTTAGTTTTCCAAATTTGCTGACATATTGAGTGCAGCACTTTCACAGCATCATCTTTTAGGATTTGAAAGAGCTCAACTGGAATTCCATCACCTCCACTAGCTTTGTTCATAGTGATGCTCCCTAAGGCCCACTTGACTTCACATTCCAGGATGTCTGGCTCTGGGTCAGTGATCACACCATTGTGATTATCTGGGTCATGAAGATCTCTTTTGTACAGTTCTTCTATGTGTTCTTGCCACCTCTTCTTAATGTCTTCTGCTTCTGTTAGGTCCATACCATTTCTGTCCTTTATTCCGACATCTTTGCATAAAATGTTCCCTTGGTATCTCTAATTTTCTTGAAGCAATCTCTAGTCTTTCCCATTCTACTGTTTTCCTCTATTTCTTTGCACTGATCACTGAGGAAGGCTTTCTTATCTTTCCTTAGCTCTCCTTTAGAACTCTTCATTCAAATGGGTTTATCTTTCCTTTTCTCCTTTGCTTTTTGCTTCTCCTCTTTTCACAGCTATTCGTAAGGCCTCCTCAGACAGCCATTTTGCTTTTTTGCATTTCTTTTTCTTGAGGATGGTCTTGCTCCCTGTCTCCTGTGCAATGTCACGAACCTCCATCCATAGTTCATCAGGCACTCTGTCTATCAGATCTAGTCCCTTAAATCTATTGCTCACTTCCACTGTATAATCATAGGGATTTGATAAAGTCATACATGAATGGTCTAGTGGTTCTCCCCACTTTCTTCAAGTTAAGTCTGAACTTGGCAATAAGGAGTTCATGATCTGAGCCACAGTCAGCTCCTGGTCTTGTTTTGCTGACTGTATAGAGCTTCCCCCTCTTTGTCTGCAAAGAATATAATCAATCTGATTGTGGTGTTAGCCATCTGGTGATGTACATGAGTAGAGTCTTCTCTTGTGTTGTTGGAAGAGGGTGTTTGTTATGACCAGTGTGTCTCTTGGCAAAACTTTGCACTTTTCCTTAAGTAAAGCATTAGACAATCCAATTTATAACTTTTGGATTTGGATACTTAGAATGCCCTTATGTAACCGACCAATTAAAAGAGGGACAACTATGAGGATACATACAGTCTCAACCATTCTTTGTCTTGATTTTTCTGTACTAGAAAATTAATTCCATCCAAAAGATCATAAGCTTAAGCAATGGCTTTCTTTGTGCTAATCAATGTAGGCAGAAGTGTAGAGTGTCATTCTGTCAAAAATAAGCATGATTGCACAATTGGTTCAATGCCCTTTATGCAGCCCAAAATATAAACAATCACTCTACATATTTTATCAGTTTTTTATAGTAAATGTTGTACAGTAGTAATCTTGAATTGTTTCAGTAGCATCATCTTATTTAGTGATTGAAATGCATTGAAATGCATGCTTTATAAATGATATATTAAAGTAAGAGAGCTAAAGGTTACCTCTGGGGATATTACAGTCAAAGAATATACATATAGATTCAAGTTTTTTATAGTGAATATCAGATATATTTTTTGCATATTTTTTCCCTCACTAGTCAGCTGTAGATCTTTACTTGATAGGATCTTCAGAATTTGATTAACTAGAAGTGGAAAATTTAAAAACATTTTGGGATCAGGCAGACAATGAAAAATAAATGAAGAAAGCTCAGTGGTAGAAAAACGATAACCAGTGACTGGGACATGTGAAAACAGCAACAACAAGACTATGTCATAGTTACAATGAACAGCTACTCCTTGGCCCCAGCCACCTGATGTCAGGAAGGAGTGTGGCTATCTTAGATGTTGTTTATCAGTTTCTTAAATGCTGAAACAAAATGTTATTAAAGCCTTTCCAGTGCAAATAGACAAGATATTCTTTTGGCTAATTATCATTTTAAATAAATTTAACCATCATTTCAAATTCCTATTTAATGGTTTTTCTCTGTATCTTAGCAAAAATACTTAACAATATTTGACTTCTTAGAGAGTTAGATACCATTACTATGCTAAACTTTACACAAGTTATCTCATTCCTTCCACACCATAACATTATAGTTAAGAGCCATAGTCACTTTTTAACGTAAGAGGTATGGAGAATTTACTGCACCAGAAGTCAGTCTTCAGAAGCAGTACCCCTAATTTCTATGTAAACCATGTTTCAAACAATGCACTTAGAAGATTGATGTACCCATATGTACAGATACAGATGCAGCTCTGTTTCTCCATCAATCAATCAGTCAATCCGTTGCTCTATCATCTATCTAATAGAATTAATATTATGAATATCAACTTTTAACCAAGTTTCTTTTCTTATGATGCAGATAAATATTGCAATGTTAAATGTAAAATTGCAGTTAAATTGCAATGTTAATATTTCATCCATGGTTCATCTGCCACTTTACTTTGTAATTCACTCTTCCTGATTTTATGCAAGTTTTACCATGTGAAAAGCCTTTCTCTAATTTCTCTCCCTTTCACCTTTGTATTCATTATGTTGTTGAGTCTTCTGAAAAAACTTCCAGATTAAGTGTACCTTACTATGGTTATGCCTATCTTTTCTTCTGTTTAGAGTACATGATCCTTTTCTATGAAATTAAGGATTTGTGTAGACAATCATTATGGCTCCTACTACTTCTTAACTCTTGTAGTTTATTAACCACAACTTGCTTCAATAAGTTCAGAGGTTCAGCTTAAGCATCTATTAGGGACATCCTAGCTTTTAAGCAGAGATTATACATAAAGGAAAGGGGCTTCTCAGGTGGCTCAGTGGTAAAGAATCCACCTCCCAGTGCAGGAGATGCAGGTTGAGTCCTTGAGTCAAGAAGATCATCTGGAGAAGGAAATGTAGCCCACTCCAGTATTCTTGCCTGGAAAACCCCGTGGACAGAGGAGCCTGGTGGGCTACAGTCCAAGGCATCACAGAATCAGACACGACTTAACCACTGAGCACACACGCAATACACAGGAAAAGTGGGCAAGAGTGTTAATAAAATTAGTTGAGAACAAAAGAAGATAAAGACAATTAAAACTCCCAGGATAATCACAAGGTAGTTCATTTCTGTTCAATGTCTTTACTGTAGTAATTTTCTGGGAAATGTAGCAGTTAAATAAAAATCAATCTTTGTTTTAATAATTTTCCTCTTCTTTTCTCTCTTGTCTGTTTGTCTCTCTCTTTTATATTTCATAACTCAATCTCACTTTCCATCCTCTTTTCTTCTCCATCTCTAAAAAGGAGGCAAAGCCTATTGACAGAAAAAAAAATTAAAATGTTACTAAGTGGACTTATGAAAAATTTACAATTATGTGGATGTTTTCAGAAGGATGAAGTTAGTTGTTGATATAGAAAACACAGTTAATTCATTTCTCCAGTACCTAAGCCTTTATTGGGTTTCCCTGGTGGCTCAGATGGTAAAGAATCTACCTGCGATACAAGAGACCTGGGCGCAATCTGTGGGTTGAGAAGATCCCCTGGAAAAGGTAATGACTGCCCATTCTACTATTCTTACCTGGAGAATTCCATGGACAGAGTAACCTGGTGGACACACACAGTCCACCGGGTCACAAAGAGTTGGACACTTTCGAGCGACTAACTCTTTCAGGCATCCTGACCTCTGGCAGGTGAAAGAAGTGTTTATATCTCAGGAAGCCATTAGAGTGTCTAGCACCTAGGAATATTAATTTTCTTCCTATGACAAATATTCTTAATAATGTTGTACACTTTAGTTCAAATTATTTTCCTAAGATTTGTATACTCAGTGCATTTTTTGTTTTTATATGTATACTTCCAAAAAAACAAAAAGGAAAATTTAATTACTGAGCAAAAGCAATGAGCTCCATTGTACTTTTACATCCATGAAAGTCCAGTTAGGGGACAAAAAACACACCAGTAATTTAAACAAGGAATCTCTATTATAATGAGTCATTAATCTATAAAAAAGCATTTAACTACTAAAAGAGATGTAAGGGACTGTATGTAGTACAGAATTCGCAAGTGCAAATTAACGGGCTACACTATTACTAGGCTGATGGATATCGGACAATAAAAAACTGAGCACTTAGGAGAGGTTCCTCCAGCCAAGACCAAGATTTCAAACTCTTCGTAGAAGGCATGGAGAGAGAGAGAGAGAGGCAGTTGGCCAATGGCAGAAAAAGATTTCCAGAAGATACAGGCCAGTGCTGCCTACAGAAATGGTCTCCCGTTGCCAGAGGGAGCTAATCTAATTGATAGAAGCAAGTTACTTGGTGAGACAGTTGCCTGAGGTCACAGGGGCACCTTCTCTAAAAGCAGCCTCCTGAAGGACAGTCCATTGCCTGATGATGGACACGTTTCATCTGCAGCCTGCCAGGTAGGAAAAGCATGGTTTGAAGGTATGGGCACAGCTCCTGGGAAAGACAATGAGGCAGAACCTCTTTATAAAGGGAAAGCTGTCTCTGAAGTGAGAACCTCCAAGACCCACCTGCACTGGATCAAATATGGAGGCGGCAGTCAGCCTGAGGGAAGGGCCCGCTTGCTGCTATCACCTCCCTGCGTCACTCTAACACTATCTATTGAAATAAAAGCGTGATGGCATGGATTGGGAGATTGGGATCGGCATATACTCCTATGTGTAAAGTAGATGACTAATGAGAAATTACTATGAAGCACAGGGAACTCGACTCAGTGCTCTGTGGTGATCTAAATGGGAAGGAAATCCAAAGAAGAGGAAATAGATGATTGTGTGGGGCTGACTCACTTTGCTGTCCAACAGAAGGTAATGCAGTGTTGTAAAGCAACTATACACCAATAAGAATAATAATAATAAAAAAATAAAATAAAACAACTGAGAGAATTTTTTCACAAGTAAAATGCAAACAGACAAAAACTAACAAAATCAAGGGTCCCCAATTATGTGTTACATTTATCAATATTTACCAAAATAAAAGCTGATACTGAGGGAAAAAAAAGAAAAGCCCAGCAATGCACCAGCAGAGAAATAGAAAGGTGTACAGAGTCCACAAAACCGGGAAAAAGAATGTTGGGTTTGGAGGTGAGAGGCTGTAAACTGTTACCTGACCCAATATTTTTTCACTGAACATGTTTCCTTAGAAAATTGAGCTTATTATCCTTAGAGCTTACTAGAGAGGGTATCCAGAGTAAGGCTTTATTCTACATTTATATTCTTCATTTAAAGTAGTCTGAAGGCATGCTGGCATCATTTCAGTAACAAGAAATATGATGACAGCATCTATTAAGTTGAAAGAAAAGTGTTTGATTTTAACTAAATGTTTTGATAAAATGCCTATTTTGGCAGGTTCAGGTAACTCATTAACCAATAAATCTGTGTGCATATGTGTTTCTAAATTTCTTCCCAAATATATACGTTTGTATTAGTGGGGACATGGTATTAGAGATAGAAATAAATAAATAAATATATGCATATATATGTGTGTGTATATCTACATATGAAATGATAATTCATTCCCAAATGTGATTGTAATCTATATTTTGATATTATTCTTAAGAGATTAAAATTAAATGCATTACTGATAGCTGAATTTCAGATATTATCCATTGCATGTATTCAGTTAAAAGATTTATGAAAATCTAGAGACACTTGTTCACTTACTAATGTTTCATAACTATAGATAGTGGTGACAGATTGGTCTAGAACTGAAGTCTCATACTTAAAATCTCAACTTTTTATTCATATTGTCTGTATTAGAAAGAGTTAATAATAAATGCATAATCATTTATGATATTATGATTTACCATATCATACTTTCAGAATTAAATACTGCCTCTCACTGGCAGGGAAGCAGTTACATAAAATATTGCTTAAAGCTCCATGTTATATACATTTTACTTCATTTAAAATAGCTTATTTTAACCCAATGAATGTAAAATCTCTAAGAGTTCTTTTAAAATTAGCAGAACACATAACCTGATGAGGAAACATTTAAAAAGGACTTATGCCAAGCCTGTCTTCTAAAATTTAAGACACCTCATTCTTGTAAAAAACCATCTTTGCTAAATATAGGATATTTGATCTCAATTTTACATTCCTTTGAGATCTTAATAATTTTTCCTTTTCTTTAGTTGAAGCAGAAATGGCAGGAGAAAATTAAGACTGATAGCACAATACATCAGAGACTCAGGAAATTACCTGAGATGTCTCTGCGCGATCATGTGACAAATACCACTCACCCCACGGCCTCCTTTGAAATCTTCCTTTGTTTGATATAAATGGCATAGTAGTTACTATCTAAGGACAGACTACAACTAGAGATCAACCACATTAACAGAGCAGGCACTTTTTCCCTAGGATATATAATTTGCCTCTTCTAAAAAAAAAATGTCATATTCGGGCATGCTTTAATCTGTCAGATTTCGGGGTCAGAGAACTTTCTTCAAGTGGATAGGGACAATTTTTTCATAGGAAGCCAGTGTACTGGATTTTGGAGTGATCCATTCATATCTTTAAAAGTTTTAAAGTTATATTCAGATAGAAAACAGGGCACTATAGAGTATAGGAGAGATATTTCTGGTACTAAATTTTAGAAACAATTTTTTCCAGAGAAAGTTATACATTATCTCAAGTATAAGCATATCGAACTGTGATTCAAATGTATAAACCAACTCCAGAGAAACATTATAAGATCATTATCTATGCTCTACAGAGTAATACTTCCAGGCACTGTAAGAGATTTTAGGATCACATAGCATCAATGATCACTGTCTTTGGTTAATGTGAATAGAAGACTTTGGGCGGAGGAAATTAAATAGGTCATATTGACTTAGCACTTTTGAGCCTCTATTGCCCAGAATTTACAGGAAAATAGAGCCTTTTATTTGACAATATTTTTATGGTTATATATAACCATATTTTATGTTTTATATATACAACATATTTTATGTTATATATATACAATAAATATATATTTGTTATTTTAGCCAAGAACTTCCAGATGTCCAACTTTATTTGGAAAACACAGAGTAACCAGAGATGAAATTGCCAACGTCCGTTGGATCATAGAAAAAGCAAGGGAATTGCAGGGAAATATCTGCTTCTGCTTCATTGACTACAGTAAAGCCTTTGAGTGTATGGATCATAAAAAAGTGTAGAAAATTCTTGAAGAGATAGTAATACCAGACCACCTTACCAGCCTCCTGAGAAACCTATAGGCGAGTCAGTAAAGCAGCAGTTAGAATGGGACATGAAACTACAGACTGGTTCCAAGTTGGGAAAGGAGTAGGTCTGGGCTGTATATTGTTATCCTGCTTGTTTAACTGTATGTAGAGTACATCATGCGAAATGTCAGGCTGGATGAAGCACAACCTGGAATCAAGATTGCCAGGAGAAATACGAATAACCCCAGATATGCAGATGACACTACCCTAATGGCAGAAATTGAGGAAGAGCTAAAGAGCCTCTTGATGAAGGTGGAAGATGAGAGTGAAAAAGTTGACTTAAAACTCACCATTCAAAAAGCTAAGATCATGACATCTGGCTCCATCACTTCATGACAAATAGATGGTGAAAAAAATGGAAACAGTGGCAGACTTTACTTTCTTGGGCTCCAAAATGACTAATGACAATGACTGCAGCCATGAAATGAAAAGATACTTGTTCCTTCCAAGAAAAGCTTTGATAAACCGAGACAGCATATTGAAAAGCAGAGATATAAGTTTGCCAATGAAGGTGCATATTGTCAAAGCTATGGTTTTCCCAGTCGTCATATATGGAGGTGAGAGATGGACCATAAAGACGGCTGAGCACTGAAGAATTGATTCTTCTGAAGTGTGGTGTTGGAGAAGACGCTTGACAACAAGGAGATCAAACAAGTCAATCCTAAATTAACTCTTGAATATTCATTGGAAGGACTGATACTGAACCTGAAATTCCAATACTTTGGCCACCTGATGTGAAGAGCCACCTGACTGTAAAGACCCTGGTGCTGGGAAAGTTTGAGGGTAGGAAGACAAGCAGACAACAGAGGTTGAGATGGTTAGATGGTGATTCAGTCATGGACTGAATGAACATGAGTTTGAGCAAACTCTGGGAGATAGTGAAAGGGAGAGAAGCCTGGCATGCTGTTGTCCATGGGGTCACAAAGAGCTGGACACAACTAAGCAACTGAACAATAATATACAACTATATATTGACATATATATATACATGCACATAACCATAGTATTCCAGGAGTTGTGACAATACCACAGACATGTATATATAGAACTGTCCTTAAATTTGTATGATTACCTATAAAAGGATCTTTAGGAAATATTACCTATAGAAAAATATCATTTCCGCCCTCTAATCCAAACTAGGTATTGGAATCTTCATATCTGAAGCATGGACACTTAACTAGATACAGGCTGATCAAAGATGTCATTCTTAGGTCTGTCAAATGTGTCACCTTAGCCTCTCATTCAAGAGATATTTTTTGATCACTTATAGTGTAACCTTAAACTCTTCAACAGAAAGTTACAGAAAAAAAGCCAATAAGTTTGATTCATTTAATGCAGAATGCATTTAATGAAGCACTATGATTATAAATAGACTCTAGCTATTATCTCCTTATTGAAATGGATGAAAAATAATACAACTTTCACCCAGTGTGTACCAAACAAAAGGTGCAATAAAAAGTGGCTTTGAAATATATGAGCTTTCAGACAACAGTATTAGTCACATCTAACTCACTGACCTTTCTAGTATTAGGGACATTCAGTAAGCTGTTATAAGAAGATGGCATTTTTGGAAGTAATAAAACTCTTTAATGTAAGTCAGCTGTTTAACAGGACTACCATTTCTTGACTGATGAGTTTCTAGAGATGTAAAAATTCACCTAGGTGCTTTATGGACTTTTCCACTGTTCAGAAGATGCAGTGGCTTATCTCAAAAAAGTTCATAATGATATCAATTGCAGCCCCTGGATGCTTAATAATCTATAAGAAATCAAAAGAAAGAAGTGATGATTGGTAAGTTGCACTCTGTAGGAATAAATGCCAGTGTAACACAGCTAGTATGCAGAGCAAGTGCTTCTTGTGAGTAAAACTTCATTCTCAGGGAGCTCCAAAAGTTTAGGGGCTAGCATGTTTAAATTAGGCTCTCTCTCAGTTCAATGTCAGGTCCTAATCCTGTTTTTGATTGAAAGGTATATGGCTTTCAGCATTTATCTTTATTCTGATTTATCTTAAAATGCTCAAATTCTTGAATTTAATGAAATGGATTAACATGTTCAATTGTATTCTTCATTCCTCCTCTGACTTATCTGAGCAACTATCTGTAGTTTTCATTAAAACTTGTCTAAGTTGGAAATTAGGTTATTATATCTGACTGTATTATCTAACATACTTGAGTGCTACTTGCCCTTCTATAGTAAAATGTCTTATTTGTTAATTCATGTTTTTCTTTTTATCAGTGCTTTAGTGCAGTGTGGAATTAATGGAACCTCAATGTGATACATCCTCTGTTGAACAATAGTAAGTTGCTCTAGCACATACTCACTGCATGAGAGATTGTGAAAGAATTTATTTTAAAAATTCTTTACAATCGCTATTGGAAACCCAAAGATCAGGCATGTCTGCACATGTAGCCCGGAATAAAACTTGAAAGAAAAATACTACAGGTCATTATATATACATAAAAAAAGAATGACAAATCACAACATGATATTTAACATATTGCAAATCTATCACTGTGTGTAGCACTCAAGCTTTGTTAATTTCTCCCACACTACAAAATAAATAACAGCATATATATTTATAGATGAGGGCCCAGTGAGGGTAATTAACATGTAAAATTTATGATTTATTTATGATGGGAACAATCCACAGATCTTTATACACATCATCATATATTTTCATGTTATTTTAACTGTTCATGATTCATACTTCTTTGATCTATTGTCAACTTAACAAAAAATCTTGATGCTTGAAAGGACCTTAAGGTTTGTCCCTGGGGCTACCAAGTATATTTTCTCAATGAGGACTCTGTGGTTAATAGAGGTTAATAGCCACAAGTATTGGCTACCACAAAACGAGAGCAGCATATGAAGACCTAAGACTAAAACTCGGACCTTGGAAATTTCCAGTATTTACTTTTCTCTGCATTACATCCTTTTTTGTGGAACAGTATGGAAAAGATATCATATGGTATTCTTTAGTCACTATGCTGAAGACTGAATATTTGTGCCCCCCCCAACTGTCCAAATTCATATGTTGAAATTTAATAGCCAATGTATGTAGAGATGGGGCTTTTAAGAGATGATTAGGTCATGAGATCCCATCTCTAAATGCCATCACATTGAATGAGATCAGAAGAGACTCTAAAGAGACTCGTACAAAAGAGATTCCAGACAGCTCCTTGGCCCCTTTTACCACTGAAGACCCAACAAAAAGATTGTGTATCAACCAAGGCATAGCCTTGTGCGTATCACCAGGCATAGCTGCTGACACCTTGATCTTGGAATTACCAGTCCCAAGAAGTATATGACTTAAATTTATTTTGTTTATAAGCTACCCCAGCTTATGATATTTCTGTCATAGCAGCCAAAGCAGACTAGAACCAAGTGTAAGGCATTTTAGCTTTTGTATTTATCTTGTTCTGCCCCATAAGTCTAATATTTTGCCATTTAGTGTGTACAAACATAAACCTAATAAGTGCTCTTACTATTCCTCTTCTGATAAACATGTTGACTGTGGGTTTGCATTAAATAAGTTGAATGAATAGTTCGTGTATCAAGAAGTGATTTTACCCTAGCTTCCAACTTAATTTTGAGACACACAAACTTAATAGGGGATATAATAGGAAAATATGTTTGTCACTGGGATTCCCAGGTGGCTGGTCCAGTGTTAAAGAAACTTCCTGCCAATGCAGGAGACATGAATTTCATCCCTGGGTCAGGAAGATCCTCTGAAGAAGGGAATGGCTACCCACTCCAGTATTCTTATCTGGGAGAATCCCATGAACAGAGGAGCATAGTGATACAGTCCACGGGGTCACAAGAGTTGGACACAAATTAGTGACTAAGCAATAACAAATATTTTGTCACTATTGAAAAGTGTGAGTGTATGTTAGATTTTAAAATACTTTACATCTTTAAAAATACATCTTATGCTAAAGAAATTATAGAAACTTGGAAGACAAACATTCTTAAAAGGAAAAAGAGAATTATAGAAAATTCCTGTTGCAGTATTTTATTACATATTTTGCAAAGCAGAAGCAGAGTCAGAATCAACTTTGAAGATTTAGAGAGAAAGCTTGGATTTTCAGAATGACATATAGTCTACATTCTCCACCTCCCTCATTTTAATGCTGAAATTAAGGACCTGATCCTGATCCTAAATTGTTATGGTCATGATGCTAGACCCTGACCTACATGCCAATCTTCCAATAGTCGACAAAGTCAAAACTTCTTAAATTGTTAAAAGTGCTCAAATACATTAGACTCGGGCTGACATTGGTATACTGATTTTGACTTGGGCTTTGATAAATTCATATCAAGTCTAAAAGACAATCATTACTTAGTTAAGTGGTACAAAAGAAATAAATAACAGGTAGTTTTCTAAAAGAAGGAAGAAAAACTGTTATTTTGTTTTTAGCATCTGAAATATATGGTAAATGGGACCTCAGTAAATCTGGAACTTTAATAACTTTCTACCCTGATGCGAATTTCTCCACTTTCAATAATACTTTGCAGGACTTCCCTAGTAGCTCAGTGGCTGACATTCCACACTCCCAAAGCAAGGGAGCCTGAGTTCAATCCCTGCTCAGGGAACTAGATCCCACATGCTGCAACTTAAAAAGAAAATAAAAGAAAAAATCCTGCATCCCACAACTAAGACCCTGTGTGGCCAAAAGATAAATAAAATAAAATATTAAAAAATAGCACTTTGTTACTTCATCCATAAGATGAACATAAAATAAAACAGAGAGCGAGTTTCACAGAAGGTCACAACATGTTCCCATGAGAACCCAGATTCAACACAGGGTACTGATACAACTGAAATAAGTACTAGGAAAATAGATGAAAATAAGTGTATTCCACCAGAAGATGATGAAGGAAATAAATTGAGCCCTCTAGGAGGCCTATATCAAAATTTAAATATTAAGCAATATTTTAAAATGAAGCTTGCCTTCATTTGATTCTGAAGTATTAGCTCAAGTTTATTCCTCTTTTCCTAAACTGAATGTTCTTGATTCTACCACTACAACAAATTCAATTAGCAAGTTAAAATCAGATGGTAAGAGATATATATGAAAGACATTAAGTAAGAAAAAGTTGGTTGAATGATTCTCAGGAAAGCAATATTAGTTGAAAGGCTTTTATTCCATATGAATTAATTAATACTAGCAGAAATCTTTCCTACGAAGATCTCCTCAGAATAATACACTCAGTATCAGTTCAGTTCAGTCGCTCAGTCGTGTCCAACTCTGTGACCCCATGGAATGCAGCACACCAGGCTTCTTTGTCCATCACCAACTCCTGGATCTTACCCAAACTCAAGTCCATCCCATCAGTGAGGCTATCCAACCATCTCAACCTCTGTCCTCCCCTTCTGCTCCCACCTTCAATCTTTCCCAACACCAGTGTCTTTTCCACTGAGTCGGCTTTTTGCATCAGGTGGCCAAAGTATTGGAGTTTCTGCTTCAGCAGTCCTTCCAATGAATATTCAGTACTGATTTCCTTTAGGATTGACTGGTTGGATTTCTTTGTAACCCAAGGGACTCTCAAGAGTCTTCTCCAACACCACAGTTCAAAAGCATCAATTCTTCCACACTCAGCTTTCTTTATAATCCAACTCTTATAC
Source organism: Muntiacus reevesi (assembly GCF_963930625.1). Lineage (NCBI taxonomy): Eukaryota > Metazoa > Chordata > Mammalia > Artiodactyla > Cervidae > Muntiacus > Muntiacus reevesi. The sequence continues at coordinate 51,617,799 of NC_089264.1, forward strand.
ATGACTACTGGAAAAACCATAGCTTTGACTAGATGGAACTTTATTGGTAAAGTAATGTCTCTGCTTTTTAATATACTGTCTAGGTTGCTCATAGCTTTTCTTCCAAGGAGCAAGTGCCTTTTAATTTCATGGCTGCAGTCACCATCTGCAGTGATTTTGGAGCCCAAGAAAATAAAGTCTCTCACTGTTTCCATTGTTTCCCCATCTATTTGCCACGAAGTGATGGGACTGGATGCCATGATCGTAGTTCTCTGAATGTCGAGTTTTAAGCCAACTTTTTCACTCTCCTCTTTCACTTTCACTTTCATCAAAAAGCTCTTTAGTTCTTCTTCACTTTCTGCCATAAGGTATATAAATCCTCAAGACCAACATCTAATAACTCAATTTTTAAAAAACAAAAAATGAAACAAAACAAAGCACAATGCTATAATGTTAATTTTCAATCCAGCCATTATGATCTAAAGAAAGTCGATCAGTTTTCCAACCTACCCCAAGTACAATAGAAGAAAAGACATAGTGTGTGTGAAACAAACTTTGCACTGCAAAGACTGAAATTTAAGAAATTCTAAATATAAGTAAGAATTATATCTGCTGTGATTCAAATCATTTATGCACCGATGGATATTTGGAGCAACAGTGCAGTGCACAGACCAGGAACCACATGTACAGACACGAAGAAAAAATGCTCTAACATCTTCCCAGGTAATCCCCAATAACCTCTGTTTAGGAGGAGTAAGAAAGAGACTGATAATCAGCACTAAAAGTAAAAAAGAATTGTACATATAATGGCTATTTATGTAGCAAGTTGGTTAAATATAGACCTATATTAATCTTTATAAATATATAAGCAAAATTGAATTATATTCATCAGAGGCCCTTTATTTTGATATACTTTTCCATAATATAAATATTTATAAAAATCCAAATATTTAATTCTGAATTTATATTAGTTCATAGATAGATATTTATTTATATGGTTTAGGCTTACCTTCCCTACCAAAAGTCAATGTCTTAGGGGAAGAAACTCTCCTATTCATATTATTTTAGTACTTAGTAAAATGTCTGACGTACATAGTATGTGTTCAGTAATTGAATGTGAAACATTAATGGAATCCATTATACAATATGAGATCATATAGCATACTTATATCTGTTTTAAATAAATCATTATTCAATTTGGAAACTATTTTTTAACTTAACTAATTTGTTCATAAATAAAAAGAAGTAGGCAACATTTTTTTTCAGGTTGTCACTAATATATTATCTATCTATTTACAGCTATCCATTTCAGGTCATCCTCTGCACTAATAATCACGATTGTATATTTATCATATTTTGATTTTCACACCAATTTTGACACCCTCTAGTAAATTGATTAGAAATATCCCTTCTTTAGGAACAAATATCCTTTAGTGCGCTACATTGAGTGCTGTTACATTCACTTTCAAATCTTGACACTTTAACAATGCTTTAAATACACTCATAGCAGACGACCTAGCAAAAACAAATACTGCTATTTCTTCAGAGCAATTAAAAGCAGAACTCAAAGTTATGCTGTCCCAAATATTTATTTCACAGAATGAAAAAATAAATTATATTTTTGAAGGAAGCATTTAGAAAATTATTTCTACCCAAATTTGAACATGCATTTTAATAATGCCTTAAATAGACCGAGTTGCCTAACGTTATGTTCAAATAGCTCCTTCAAATATTCCTGCTACATTTCAAATTTTGATCACACACTGAGTTAAAAGCTCTATCAGAGTAATCTCTTTACTTCTAGTTTCAACAGTACCATAGCTTTTTGTCAATATGGTCATTATATCAGGGTCATAGCAAGCTGATCTAGCCCCAGGAAACACTCAAATATACTAGACTCAAAGTTGTGCAATTCATAAGTATCCGCATAGAATTTTTAATTGATAAGAAAAAAAAAAACAGTCTCAGGTATTCATTTCAACATTATTTAATATACTTACATACCAAATTATCATTAACTATCAATGGGGACATATACAATTTGGTACAAATTATTATTAGTAATTTATTAAATATCACATAACAAATGTGTAAAGACAGATCTTGATAATCATTGCTATAGTCTGCCTTTCTTAAAATAATTTATCCTCCCTGAAAAACTACTGAAATCAAAAGCATGCGCTGACTATGATACACTGCAGGATCAAATCTTTACATTTATCGGTGTCTGAAAGTTAATAAAATGAAACTCTAGAGAAATAATAAGATTGCTTTCATTAAGAGTAGAGACTTCCAACCGTTTCCACTGAAGCTAATAATCTGTCATACTGCAGCAGTGGAGCAGTCCTACAGGCTTTATACAGACTTTGCTCTCTTCAATGCAGAATGGAAAAATACAGCTTCTCCTAGACAGATGCTCCATATTCATTCCGATAGGCCATGCCATTTGAGAAAAACATTTCTGACCTTTCCTACTCTCAATTCTGGAACGTACTTTACCCACGGTATATATCATATATGAAATACAAATACCCTATACACACAACCATTCACTTACACCCTATTGTATTTTTTTTTGTTTGTTTTTTACTATTTTTGTCAGGACTTGATTCTCTAAGAAAACTTAATTGCTTGAAAATTAAAGTTTAACTATTTAAGGACCACTTCTTAGATGTAAACTTTTTAAGGGAAATATTTTTAAATTATTAGATTTCTCTAGTTCTTTAACAGAATTTGTTACTCCATTGTTATGCTAGAAAATTGCTGTAGATATAATAGAGCTTTTGTGACATATATGGTTAGCAGGGACATACTATGTATCTTGAATTCTGGAAAAATCTTCTAATGATGGCTTATTTATCTTTAATTCTTGCTTCATGAATTTGACATCTTGGTCAATAAAACATAGAGCTTCTAAATCCATAATTAAATCAAATGCCATATCAATGTCTCACCTGCCAGGAAACCTTTATTATTATCAGAGCAGAAACATCTGGACCTAAATTTAACTGAAAGCCTAATATTGAAAGCTTTGGTGTATGGTATTCAAGATGCAATCTGCTGTTATCAGTGACATAGGAACAATATACAATTTACATTATACAAGTGACAGTTTATACTTGTAGGTTTTTTTTAATTCACCTAGTTAAGTAAAGAGTATTGTTGGTGGAAGAAGCAGTGTAACCCTAGTCCACTGATTAACTCATAGTGAGGGCATTATGTTTAGCTCTGTCCACTGTGTATGATGCATGATAGTTATCTTCCAGTATATAAGAAAGGACCAGGTTGAAGAAATATTTGATCTAAAGTGAAAGACTAATGGGTTCAGCTGCCACATTTGTCTGAAACTAAACAATTCCTTAACAACTAAATTTGCCACAAAATTGAAGTTTCTCTGTAGTATTATGAATGAGAGCAGAGAATATCCAGTGCGAAACTAGATCAGATGATGCTTCTTATCCTACCTGAGTGTTTATGTCTGTTGGTTTTCATATCTCAACCTAGTTCTTCAACAAATGGAGAGAAATATGTGAAAAATTATCTAGGAAACTACAATATGAGTGAATCTCTATGATGCCACGTTTTCTACTGACTAATGAGAAATATTACCAGAGAAAACTTTTTCCTCACATTTATATAAAATCCATAAAGAGAGTGAAGATGTCTGTTTTATTTTTCAGTTTGACATTAACTCTTAGTTTCTGAGTAATTGATTCTCAGGAAGGTATACAATACCTAAGTAGATGTCGTGTTTAAAAATTTGTATTATTCCCTAAATTTCACCATATTTTTTATCACTCAGATAAAGGTTGAGTAGCAAGAAAGGCAGCATTCTTGCCAAGGTAAGCATCCTGATTTGACTCAAAGGAAAAAAGGTCATTGCAAACTCACTTGGCTATTCTGATATGTTGGTACATGATAAATTTTCAGAAAACAACATGCTAATCATGCTCATAATCTTAGGAAGTAATTTTTTGTGGTGATTTATACCACTAACTGAAAGTCATGAAAGTTTTAACTTACTTCTCTTTTAAAAAAGCATAATTATTTTATGTAAGAATATGCTCACAAAAGTATATATTATGTAATTTTAATTATTTAAATGACTTCTAATTGAAACTAAATTATGCATATTTATATATGCAAAAATAATAGCAATCCCCATTATTTTTTAAATATTAATTTTAAGTCTGTGGTGGGAAAAAAGTCTCTTCTATGAAGTAGCCTTCTAAACTTTTGAATGTTTCTAGTAGCCCTCAGCTTTGCCACATCAAGTGCTATAGAGAAGTAACTCTTATGTCATTGTATTTTTTATCTTTATATTAAATGCTAGGTCATTGTTTTAAGGTGTAATGACTATATTATATTCATAAGGGTAAAACTATAAAACTATGAATGGAATATAGCCTATTCATAGACTCCATTTCCCTAAAATATACCTTTATTCCTGATGGTAATCATGTGGGGAAAAAGGTTTTGCCTTTTAGACAAACAAGATTTGGATGTGAAAGGGTAGCCATTAGTCAAACTGAAAAGTAATAACCTGTCTCTTCTTGGCTTTTACCATGAAAACTCTAAAAATTTTTGGAATCAGTTCCTAGATAGTGGGTCTAAAGACAAAACATACATATTAAAGAAGACTGAAATAAGAAAAGGTACATGCAAAATTTAATTTAACCATTAGACTTGGATGAAAATATAATGGGTATAAGTATTCCAAGGCCTGTGGAAGACAGCTTTTCAGATAGCTCTGAGGGACTGCTCCTAAGAGGTAAGGGAAGTGAGATTTTAAAATCCAAGTAGCTGGAACATCAAAAGAGTAGAAAAGAAAAATGAATATCTCAAGTCAATTAACTTAATGCCTTTCTTTGAATAGAAAGATGCAAGAGTCAGGGGCCATGAAATTATTCCTCTGATCTGTACCTTAGCTATCTGAGGTCAGTATCTGGCTTTGTTCCCTGAATCCTCTCATGATGCAGGGTCAGGGGGCTGCAGTGGCTGATGGCTTGATGGCCTCCCTTCTTTATTAATATAGCAGGTGACATTCCTTATCCACAGAGAATAAGACAGAGGAGCTGCTGTTTGGGGTAAGAGTAACCACGGATATTTTTGACATATATATATATATGTACACACACACACATACACACACAAAATTGATATATATATAGAGAGAGAAATTGTATATCTATATCTATCTATCCATCTGTCTATATACACATACATATAAAATTGACATTTGTCTCAATAAACTCTATTCTCTTTTATTTAATGTCAGAGTTTTAATGGGCCATATTGGTAATCATTATTCATAAGATATTACAATTTGGTTTAAGGTCATTATAAAGTAACTTATCACAAACTTACTGAAAAGGATGAGCACTTTAAAATAAAAAAAAAAATCACTGATATTTTTGACATTAACTGACATTTTTGACAGTGAAAGTGAAGAGGTCAAGGATTAAATTGGCCATAAAATAGTCTGAGAATTCTTGTTTCTAGAAATTTTCAGTAAACTTTGGGGAGATGTTATTGAGGAACAGAGTTCATAGAGAATAATAGAAAAGAGAATAATAATATTGTTTAGATAAAGTTTTTTTTAATCTATATGATTTGTTAGGTTACATAAGCATTAATCATTTTTTAAATATTTACACTACTTTCTGTTAATATAAAATTAGAATAAAAACAAAAGTTCATCACATCAAAATATCCTTCTCAATGTGAGATTTTTCTACCAAGAAAGCAAGTTATGCCATTTTCTAGGAGTTTACTCTAACAAATCTATTTAGTTGCTAAGAAGTGAAGTTTCAGTTCTCAATAAGGAGCAGTTCAGGGTCAGTTGGACATCCAAACTGAATTCATTATTCTCTATTGTAAAGCTCAATTTCCCTATGAAGTTTCAGGGAGTCATTGCCTGACAAATGTCAGAACCACCACTGCAACTTCTAGACCAGGGAGCTAAGTACTTCTATACTAGAAGAATTTTTTATTTTTATTTTTTTTAATTCAAGGGAATACATGAAAACTTAAAGGGATTTCTCACAAAACACATTAGAAAGTTTGAGTCTTTTCAGGAAGTACTGGTGAAAGGAATATTCTGATGTAAAGTGGGAGACTTGTCCCTCTAGTGAAAATGATGGGATGGGAGTGGAGCCCTACACTGAGGTCATTGGACAGTATCCCCAGAATTAGCCAGACTCCATGGCAACTATTTTCATGGGCTATCCTGGTTTTCATTCACTATCCTGCTCCTAACCAGCCAGGTCCCCTGTCTATATTAAGGAACATATGCACCATAAAGAATACTGACCAATGACCTAACTCCACCCCTTTCCATAGAAATTTTCTTTGCCCTGAGACTATAAAAAGTGAAAAGAAAGTGAAGTCGCTCAGTCATGTCTGACTCTTTGCGACCCCATGGACTGTAACCTATCACGTTCCTCTGTCCATGGGATTTTCCAGGCAAGAGTACTAGAGTCGGTTGGCATTTCCTTTTCCAGAGGGTCTGGAGAGGATCTTCTCCAGAGACTATAAAAAGTACATGCAATCCCACTAAAGCATTGACTCTCCCTTGAGCCCACCCACTGTTCTAATATCATCTCCCTTTCTATTCTCCCTTCAGTGTGATCTCTCTGGCCCGTCAGGAAGTTGGCCAGCTGTCTTTGCTGTGCCCCTCACTACATCAGCCCTTCGTTCTCAATGAATTCTCTCCATTCTAAAACACCCTGTTTCTGGAAATCCTCTTCCAGCCTGCACTCAGATTACCTCAACAATGGGGGTGAGGGAGGCCTAGAATCTAGCTCTTATCTGAAATCTGTAAACCCAGCTGGAAAGATGGATTGAGTTCTGTATATTATTTGCTAGGAGATATTAGTGAGCTGGAGTACACCAAATTAAGAATTCCTAGCATTGTAACACCTTGAAAATTTTCACTGCATTTATTCTGCATAACATTTGTGGGATAAAATGTGATCAAAAACCTCACTTTTTTTTTTCTTCTGGAGTCTTTCAACTACTATGTATACCACCTTACAACCTTTCCTAAACCCCTGTTGTTTGCCATACTAGAGGAGGAAAACCTCATTCTCTCCTTGGTTTTGATGACATTTTAGCTATTGTATAAAGCAGGAAGGGTGCATGGGGAACGTTGTATAACAATGAACTTAATTTAGCCAGAGAGAGGGCAGTATTAAGGGAGGAGAAGGATGTTAAGATGTGTACAAACGTAGGTAGATTTCCTCATCTCATTGCTTCTATGAATCAGGTCTTATATAAATTATATTTCATGCAAATTTGGAGGTTCAATTATCTATTGGGAATGAGGGAAACAAAAGGGGGGTGGAAATTTGGTAAAGTTTGAAATAGGTGTTATGTAAAATGGGACATTAAAATAAATGAGAAATACACTAATATTGCTAAGTATTATGAAAGTCTGTTGAAGTGGTTAATCGTTAATTTAGGACAGAACCAATTTGCCTCATGTAATACTTTCTCTAAGTGTTCTCTCATCTCAGGTAGATTGTCCAACACAATCACACAAAGATACAACAACTGGATATTAAAGTATGTATTCAAACTGACTTCTTTTCAGTTGAGCTGCTGCTGCTAAGTCGCTTCAGTCGTGTCCGACTCTGTGTGACCCCATAGACGGCAGCCCACCAGGCTCCCCCATCCCTGGGATTCTCCAGGCAAGAACACTGGAGTGGGTTGCCATTTCCTTCTCCAGTGCATGAAAGTGAAAAGTGAAAGTGAAGTCGCTCAGTCGTGCTCGACTCTTAGCGACCCCATGGACCGCAGCCCACCAGGCTCCTCCATCCATGGGATTTTCCAGGCAAGAGGACTGGAGTGGGGTGCATTGCCTTCTCCGCCCATATGCCTTAAACATTCTACTAAAATATATGTGTATATACTTAGAAGTCAGGGCTTCTCTGGTGCCTCAGATGGTAAAGCATCTGCTTACAATGTAGGAGCTGCTGCTGCTGCCAAGTCGCTTCAGTCGTGTCGGACTCCGTGCGACCCCATAGACGGCAGCCCACCAGGCTCCTCCATCCTTGTGATTCTCCAAGCAAGAATAATGGAGTGGGCTGCCATTTCCTTCTCTGCAATGTAGGAGACTCGGGTTCAATCCCTGGGTCAGGAAGATCCCCTGGAGAAGAGAATGGCAACCCACTCCAGTAATTTTGCCTGGAGAATTCCACGGACAGAGGAGCTTTGTTGGCTACAGTCCATGGGGACACAAAGAGTCAGACACAACTGAGAAACTAGGGCTTAAAAACTTAATATTTAGAAGTTACAGCCCTTATAAAGGTATGTTAATCTTTTATCAATTAATTAAACAATATAGTATTAGTAGTATCAATATCTATTCAGGGTATAGAAAAAACTTTAAGAGGAAAAGACATAGCAGGAAAATCAACAAAGATGCTAATTGTTACTTAAGTTAATTATGAAGCCAAAAATAATCATTTCATCTATTTTGGAAATCTGAATTGTGAGCACAGCTTTGTGAAAATCAGTCATGTTAGCATATTATAGATAGTTTGAACTCCCAATTATGGAAGTCTCAGAAGATAGCTAATGGCTCATATCACTTGAATTTGTAGAGAAGATTAAATATAATATTTAACGAAGCATAGAAGCTATTAGTGCTATTACCTATGAACACTTGTAGAAAATGAAAAGGAAGATTGGTATATGTTGCTCCAAATCCTCAGGTGACATACAGCAAAGTCAGCTGGGAAGGATAAGGAAATATTAGAATGTTGTGAATAGATGGCAGTAGCCTTAAATTCCAAGCAGAAACAACCCTTAAAAAGAAGGAAATATAATTCTGCTTTAGGACATTCTTTTTAAAGAGAGTATATATTCAAAGATGACCATGAATACTTCCATGATTTCAGACTTGAGAAAAAATTAGCTTTATGACTTCAATTTTATTTTGGATCATTTTAAACTTTCTAGTAATTAAAGAACTTAAAATGGATAGTATGTAAGTCAAGATTTTCCAAAGAAACAGAACTAATAGGATATATACAGATCTTCCTTGTCTGATGATGGGGTTTTATCCTGAGAAGCCCATCATAAAATGAAAATTTGTAAGTCGAATTCTTTACTGTCTGAGCCATCAGAGAAACACTGGGCTGGATGAAGCACAAGCTGGAATCAAGCTTACCAGGAGAAATATCAATAACCTCAGATATGCAGATGACACCACCCTCATGGAAGAAAGTGAAGAAGAACTAAAGAACCTCTTAATGAAAGTGAAAGAGGAGAGTGAAGAAGTTGGCTTAAAACTCAACATTCAGAAAATTAAGATCATGGAATCTGGTCACATCACTTCATGACAAATAGATGTGGAAACAGTGACAGACTTTATTTTGGGGGTCTCCAAAGCACTGCAGATGGTGAAATTAATCTCACAGTGAAATTAATTAATTTGGTGAAATTAATTGCACTACAGCCATGAAATTAAAAGATGTTTGCTCCTTGGAAGAAAAGTTATGATCAACCTAGACAGCATATTAAACAGCAGAGACATTACTTTGCCAACAAAGGTCCGCTAGTCAAAGCTATCATTTTTCCAGTAGTCATGTATGGATGTGAGAGTTGAACTATAAAGAAAGCTGAAAGCTGAAGAATTGATACTTTTGAACTGTGGTGTTGGAGAAGACTCTTGAGAGTCCCTTGGACTGCAAGGAGATCAAAACAGTCCATCCTAAAGGAAATCAGTCCTGAATATTCATTAGAAGGACTGAGGCTAAAGATGAAATTTCAATACTTTGGCCACCTGATGCAAAGAACTGACTCATTTGAAAAGACCCTGATGCTGGGAAAGATTGAAGGTGGGAGGAGAAGGGGATGACAGAGGATGAGATGGTTGGATGGCATCACCAACTCAATGGACATGAGTTTGAGTAGACTCTGGGAGTTGGTGACGGACAGGGAGACCTGGCGTGCTGCAGTCCATGGGGTCACAGAGCCAGAGACAACTGAGCGACTAAACTGAACTGAACTTGTAAGTCAGAAATTCATTTTATACACCTAAGCAACTGAACATTATAGCTTACTGTAACCTACCTTGGTTCATTAGTAAAGAATCTGTGTGCCAGTGTAGGAGATGTGGGTTGAATCCCTGGGTTGGGAAGATCTCCTGGAGAAGGAAATGGCAACCCACTCCAGTATTTCCTGGGAAATTCACAGACAGAGGGTCCTGGCAGGCTACAGTCCATGGGGTCACAAAAGAGTCAGACAGGACTTAGCAACTAAGCAGCAATAAATCAACCTACCTTAAATGAGCTTAGAGCATTTCCCTTAGCCTACAGTTGGACAGAATTAGCTAATACAAAGCTTATTTCATAAAAATGTGTTGAATAGCTCATGAAACTTATTGGATAATGTAGTGAAATTGAAAAACAAAATGATTATATTGGTACTGAATGGGCTTGAGTTTACCCTTGTGATCTTGTGTTTCACCAGGAGCTGCAGCTCTCTGTCACCTCCCATCATCATGAAAGGATAGTACAAGGCATATCACTAGCACAGGCAAACATCAAAATTCAAAATTTGAAGTACAGTTTCTACTAAATGCATATCATTTTTGCACCTTTATATAAAGTTGAAAGTCATAAGTCAAATCATCATAAATCATGGATCATTTGTCTAGATATTCCCAATTATTAGTAAATGTATTTATTTATAATTGGCTTACATGATTATGGAGCTCATGATCTGCAATCTTTGAACTGGAGTGACAGTTAGTGGTGTAACTCAGTCTGAGTCCATAGGCTCAAGAACAAAGATGTCAATATCTGAAGGCAGGGGAAGATGGATGTCTCAGATCAAAAAAAGATTTTTTTTTTGTCTTTTTGTCTTTGCCTTTCTGTCACCTTTTTGCTTTCTTCAGACCCTCAATAGATTGGATGATGCTCATCCACTTCGGTGAGGGTGATCTTCTTTAGGTTACCAATTGAAATGCTGATCTCTCCCAGAAGCACCCTCACAGACACATTCAGAAATGTTTTGGCAACTCTCTGGTTGCCTGTAGTCCAGTCACATTGACACATAAAATTACATCTCAAGTAGTTAATTCAAAACGTGGACTTTTAATCTGGATCAGCCTGAATTGAACTCATGCCCTGGTACTGAGATGCTGGCCTATTGTATACATCTCAATAGATCAATTTTAAACAGTATTGATGGTAACTTCTATAAAAGGAGAAAGATAAGGTGCTTGAACTGGAAGGGAAAATAAACATACCATAAAGTCATCTCAACAATACATAAATATTTATTGTTGAGATGCTATTTATTATTTTTTTAATTTGGACTTTATACAATTTGAAGTGAAATGAAGTGAATTCGCTCAGCTGTGTCCAATTCTTCGTGGCCCCATGGACTGTAGCTTATCGGGCTCCTCCATCCATGGGATTTTCCAGGCAAGAGTACTGGAGTAGGTTGCCATTTCCTTCTCCAGAGGATCTTCCCAACCTAGGGATCGAATCCAGGTCTCCCACATTTTACCATCTGAGTCACCAGGGAAGTCCATTTAGGTAATCCTTATTTTAAAATAATACAGTATACTTACTTTTACAAATATGGAATATTTTTTTAAAGATTGCTATTGCACTTTAAATTCCTTACAATTTTCTGGGCTGTTTATAGAATTATTAATGAAACATCATCACAATGAGTGGTACATAATATTATTCATGAACTTGTCATGAAAAGCATGATATATCTATTAGCATTGTGCTTGTTGCTGTTCAGTCTTTGTCAAATATGACTCTTTGCAACCCCATGGACTGCAACATGCCAGGCTCCTCTATCTTCCACTATCCCTAGAGTTAGTTCAATTTCATGTCCATACTGTCTACCCATCTGTCTACCCATCTCATTCCCTGCCACCTGTGTCTCCTTTTTCCTCCAATCTTCCAGCATCAGGGTCTTTTCCAGTGAGTCAGCTCTTCATATCAAGTGACCAAAATATTAGACTGTCAGAACAGTCCTTCTAATAAATATTCAGGGTTGACTTACTATAGGATTGACTGCTTTGATCTCCTTGCAGTTCAAAGGACTCTCAAGAGTCTTCTCCAGCAACACAATTCGAAAGTATCAGTTCTTTGATACTCAACCTCCTTCATGGTCCAACCCTCACATCCATTGTAGAAGGAAGTGGTAACCCACTGCAGTATTCTTGCCTGGAGAATCTCATGAATAGAGGAGCCTGGTGGGCTACAGTCCATGGGTCCCAAAGAATTGGACACAACTCAGTGACTAACACTTACACTTGCCAGCAAAGAGGATATCACTTTTCCTTTATAGGAAAATGCCCTCTTTTGCCTTCATTTTGAAAGGATGTGTTTGCAGGATATAGAATTTTTCAATGACAAGCTTTTGTTCCCTTTCAACACATTAATGTTGTCATTCTACTGTTTTCTGTTATGTGTGTTCTGAATTCTGCCATTATCGTTACGTCTTCTATGTGATTTCTTTTTTTCTCAATTGTTTTGTTAGGTAGTTAGAATAGGAGAAAGGAGTCCAGAATGGCAGTGGCTAAAAGACAAAGAAGGGAAAAGCCCACAAAAATAGAGCAAAGGGCAGTCCAAGGACTGGAGTGAGGACCTCAGGTAAAACAAACAGCACTCTTGGCTAGCCCTATTTACATAGAGCAGGCCCAGGGGGAGGAGGAAAAAAACATATAAAAAGCAGAGCCAAAATTGGGCTGGGGGCTTGTCTTCTCTTCTTGAGTTTTGGCTCAGCCCACCCTCATACGTGGAGGATGTATTCTCCTTTGGTTTTTAAATAAAACTGAGCTGTAACACAGAGCCGTAAACGCTGGTCTGCCTGAGAAAATTACACGGGGCTTTAACAGTGGTCTGTCTGTCAACTTCAAATTTTTGTTGGGACAAGACAGAACCGAGGAAAGTACACACTCCCCAGACAGTTTTAAAGATGTTTACTTTTTAACCTTCAGTTTTCTGTTACTTGCTTATGATGTGCCCAGCTATGGTTTTCTTTGTTTTTATTCTGTAATGGTGTCTTGAAAATCTTGGATCAGAGATTGTAGTCTGCATTAAACCTGGGTTCTCCACACTGCGGACACATCCTTTACCATCTGAGCCACCAGAGAAATCCAATTTATGTATAGCTGACCTTTCCTTCAGCTTTGAGAGGCTGCTTGTCTTCTGCATAAGGAAGACAAAGTAATTCTCAACTCCACACATACCATTCACACCCTGTCCTGTCATGTAACCACCATTAATTACCTGGTGAATGTATTTTCTAACCTTTATTTATGCTCATAATCACATATATGTTGGTTTTAAAAATTAATATTACACGTATTCCTTTGTACTTAGTGTGACAATTTGATGAAATACTATGGCTATTATTCTAGGTGAAATAATGGCATGCTAGTTCCATATTAGAGTATTAGCATAATTAATTCAACCATTCCCTTAGAATATTCAAGTGGTTTGCAGTTTTTAACCACTTTTTAAATTATAAGTAAAGATATTATTTTAGAAAGACCACTCCAGAAGACAAGAAATCCTTAAACTTAAAGGGAAAGTCAGCTACATAGAAATTATTTACATAGTGGACTTTAAGATTTGAATAAATCATTTGGAAGGAAATAAAATGTAGACTAAGGTTAGTTGGGACAAAAAGGAAGAGAAACATTTTAGGAAAGTACATCTGTGTGGGGAGAGTGCAAACAATTCATTGTTAAAAATTTGAAATGGGAGACGATAAATTACAAAAGATGACACCTAACTAATATTCACAGACAAGATAGTAAAACTTCACTGAGTGAGTTCGTTCTGTGGACTCCATTTTTATTTTTTTTGGCTGATTTTTCCTGTTTCATTTAAGGGTCTTCCCTAGTAACTGAGATGGCAAAGAATCAGCCTGAATTGCTGAAGACCCAGGTTCAATATCTGGGTTGGGAAGATCTCCTGGAGAAGCAAATGGCAACCACATACCAGTATTCTTCCCTGGAGAATACCATGGACAGACCATGGGGTCACCAAGAGTCGGACATGACTGAGGAACTGTTTCAAATATATCAAAATAATAATGTTATTAATTTAAACTCAAGTGTTTTCATTCTGTTTCTTAGTCTGTGAAGAAGGAACATAATTCAATTCATTTTTACTTTTTTTTATGATTCCTAAGGATATTCTCATTTTATAAAGAAGAAAAGAAAATGAATGTGGGTTAAATAATAATTGTTTAATGTGAAATACAACTATCAATTATAGAAATTCATTAATTAAATTAAATATTTGCCAACAGTTCTATACACTTCCATTATTTGAAGATTTTCCATCATAACAGATTCATTAAATTTTGTATGTTAATCAGAATGTTTACAATTTAATTTTGCCTAACATTGCTTTGCATCTAGGTTTTGAAATCTTTTTCCATTATAATTTTGAGGCAATTAGCTCACAAGAAAAAAAGTAATTTGCAGGTTTGTATAATTGCACAGATGTTAGTTTGCTATACTAGAAAGAAAAAAATAGCAGGATCCTAAGATTCTCTTTCAATAAAAAGACAAGAACATGCACACATTAAGTTGTTCTTAATAATTCCTATAAATCTATTTAAAAATTGCATACAGTGAATTTAGCTTAATAAAAATGTGGTATAGAAAGTTGTCTCTGTGCTCCTGAGATTAGTCTAAGCAACTTAGAAAACTAATTAGTATATGGGAAAAATGTAATTAAGAGTAACTAAGGAACCATTGTGGATGAGTTACCTTTTTTATCACTTACTGTTTTATAAACTTAAAGACAGGGAATCAAAGATGAAGAAAGTATTTTCTGTTAAATGTACCGAAGATTAAGAACTTAAATTTGAGACAGCTTTATCAGTTGACTCTTCTTTGTTGAGAGCGTTTTAAATAAGTTCAGTTGTGAAGATCATAAAGGTGGGCATAAACCTCAAATTTTATGCAAGTATTTAATTACTCCTAGCTTAACTGTCCCTCAAACTTGTTCTGAAATATCCTAATACGAAGAGTATTATATATTACATATGTACCTTTGTATTAGAAAAAGTTTTCATCAACATTAATATTTAATTTAATCTACATTAAAATAGTTGTATGTATAAAATTAATTTTAATGTGTATGGTATTTTATTATATATATACTCTTCCCAGTTCTGATCTACTGACTTAGTCTGTATACATAGAAATATCAATTCCATTGACACAGTTACATTTAACTAATTAGTATCATTATTACTTTAAATAATAAATAGTTTTAAAATATAGTAGATGAACTGCATGACCTTATACTAAATAAGTCAGTGTTAGTCACTCAGACGTCCCCGACTCTTTGCAACCCAATGGACTGCATCCCACCAGGCTCCTCTGTCCATGAAATTTTCCAGGCCAGGATACTAGAGTAGGTTGCCATTTCTTTCTCCAGGGGATCTTCCCAAACCAGGGATTCAACCCAGGTCTCCTGCACTGCAGGCAGATTCTTTACGGACTGAGCTACAAGGGAAGTCCCATGACCTTATACCACCTAGTCATTATCAAGACATCTTCTCACTTCTTTCCATCATTGACTTCTTAAGGAACTTGCCTCTCAGTCTGCCCTTATCTCACGCTTTTAATAAAGTGGCTAACACATGACCTTATTCATCCTTGACTGTGAGGTACAATGGCAAACCAGATTTTCCACTGGGATGCTATGGCTGACATCTTCAAAAGTAATGTAGAATTATCGATGATGGAACTTTAGAAGTTTCAGAATTCAAGTTCACCCTGAGTAAACTTTGATGCTTATCTGAAGCTCATTCAAATCTTCTGAATCAGTAAAATCGAGCTGTAAATGTCATTAAGCAGACTTTCTCGTGAGATTTAGTATATTTTAACTTCTGTTCCAAACTAGGAATACCAAGAAGACAATTTCTCTTGCAATGTCCTTGTGGCTCTTTTTCAAGTCTTATATCAAAAGGAGGCTAAATAACACGCTTCTGAATAACCAACAAATCATAGAAGAAATCAAAAAAGAAATCAAAGTATGTATAGAAATAAATGAAAATGAAAACACAACAACCCAAAACCTATGGGACACTGTAAAAGCAGTGCTAAGGGGAAGGTTCATAGCATTACAGGCACACATTAAGAAATAAGAAAAAAGCCAAATAAATAACCTAACTCTACACCTAAAGCAATTAGAGAAGGAAGAAATGAAGAACCTCAGGGTTAGCAGAAGGAAAGAAATCTTAAAAATTAGGGCAGAAATAAATGCGAAAGAAACTAAAGAGACCATAGCAAAAATCAACAAAGCTAAAAGCTGGTTTTTTGAAAAAATAAACAAAATTGACAAACCATTAGCAAGACTCATTAAGAAACAAAGAGAGAAGAACCAAATTAACAAAATAAGAAATGAAAAGGGTGAGATCACAACAGACAACACTGAAATCCAAAGGATCATAAGAGACTACTACCAGCAGCTCTATGCCAATAAAATGGACAACTTGGATGAAATGGACAAATTCTTAGAAAAGTATAACTTTCCAAAACTGAACCAGGAAGAAATAGAAGATCTTAACAGAGTCATCACAAGCAAGGAAATCGAAACTGTAATCAGAAATCTTCCAGCAAACAAAAGCCCAGGACCAGATGGCTTCACAGCTGAATTCTACCAAAAATTTAGAGAAGAGCTAACACCTATCTTACTCAAACTCTTCCAGAAAATTGCAGAAGAAGGTAAACTTCCAAACTCATTCTATGAGGCCACCATCACCCTAATTCCAAAACCAGACAAAGATGCCACAAAAAAAGAAAACTACAGGCCAATATCACTGATGAACATAGATGCAAAAATCCTTAACAAAATTCTAGCAAACAGAATCCAACAACATATTAAAAAAATCATACACCATGACCAAGTGGGCTTTATCCCAGGAATGCAAGGATTCTTTAATATCTGCAAATCAATCAACGTAATACACCACATTAACAAATTGAAAGATAAAAACCATATGATTATCTCAATAGATGCAGAGAAAGCCTTTGACAAAATTCAACACTCATTTATGATTAAAACTCTCCAGAAAGCAGGAATAGAAGGAACATACCTCAACATAATAAAAGCTATATATGACAAACCCACAGCAAGCATCACCCTCAATGGTGAAAAATTGAAAGCATTTCCTCTGAAATCAGGAACAAGACAAGGATGCCCACTCTCACCACTACTATTCAACATAGTGTTGGAAGTTTTGGCCACAGCAATCAGAGCAGAAAAAGACATAAAAGGAATCCATATAGGAAAAGAAGAAGTGAAACTCTCGCTGTTTGCAGATGACATGATCCTCTACATAGAAAACCCTAAAGACTCTTCCAGAAAATTACTAGAGCTAATCAATGAATATAGTAAAGTTGCAGGATATAAAATTAACACACAGAAATTCCTTGCATTCCTATACACTAACAATGAAAAAACAGAAAGAGGAATTAAGGAAACAATACCATTCACCATTGCAACAAAAAGAATAAAATACTTAGGAGTATATCTACCTAAAGAAACAAAAGACCTGTACATAGAAAACTATAAAACACTGATGAAAGAAATCAAAGAGGACACAAACAGATGGAGAAACATACCGTGCTCATGGATTGGAAGAATCAATATTATCAAAATGGCTATTCTACCCAAAGCAATCTATAGATTCAATGCAATCCCTATCAAGTTACCAACGGTATTTTTCACAGAACTAGAACAAATAATTTCACAATTTGTATGGAAATACAAAAAACCTCGAATAGCCAAAGTAATCTTGAGAAAGAAGAATGGAACTGGAGGAATCAACCTGCCTGACTTCAGACTCTACTACAAAGCCACAGTCATCAAGACAGTATGGTACTGGCACAAAGACAGAAATATAGATCAATGGAATAGAATAGAAAGCCCAGAGATAAATCCACGAACATATGGACACCTCATCTTTGACAAAGGAGGCAAGGATATACAATGGAAAAAAGACAACCTCTTTAACAAGTGGTGCTGGGAAAACTGGTCAACCACTTGTAAAAGAATGAAACTAGAACACTTTCTAACACCATACACAAAAATAAACTCAAAATGGATTAAAGATCTAAATGTAAGACCAGAAACTATAAAACTCCTAGAGGAGAACATAGGCAAAAACTCTCCGACATAAATCACAGCAAGATCTTCTATGACCCACCTCCCAGAATATTGGAAATAAAAGCAAAAATAAACAAATGGGACCTAATGAAAATTAAAAGCTTTTGCACAACAAAGGAAACTGTAAGTAAGGTGAAAAGACAGCCCTCAGATTGGGAGAAAATAATAACAAATGAGGAAACAGACAAAGGATTAATCTCAAAAATATACAAGCAACTCCTGAAGCTCAATTCCAGAAAAATAAACGACCCAATCAAAAAATGGGCCAAAGAACTAAACAGACATTTCTCCAAAGAAGACATACAGATGGCTAACAAACACATGAAAAGATGCTCAACATCACTCATCATCAGAGAAATGCAAATCAAAACCACAATGAGGTACCATTACACGCCAGTCAGGATGGCTGCTATCCAAAAGTCTACAAGCAATAAATGCTGGAGAGGGTGTGGAGAAAAGGGAACCCTCTTACACTGTTGGTGGGAATGCAAACTAGTATAGCCACTATGGAAAACAGTGTGGAGATTTCTTAAAAAACTGGAAATAGAACTGCCATATGACCCAGCAATACCACTTCTAGGCATACACACTGAGGAATCCAGATCTGAAAGAGACACGTGCACCCCAATGTTCATTACAGCACTGTTTATAATAGCCAGGACATGGAAGCAACCCAGATGCCCATCAGCAGATGAATGGATAAGGAAGCTGTGGTACATATACACCATGGAATATTACTCAGCCGTTAAAAAGAATTCATTTGAATCAGTTCTAATGAGATGGATGAAACTGGAGCCCATTATACAGAGTGAAGTAAGCCAGAAAGATAAAGAACATTACAGTATACTAACACATATATACGGAATTTAGATAGATGGTGGCGATAACCCTATATGCAAAACAGAAATAGAGACACAGAAGTACAGAACAGACTTTTGAACTCTGGGGGAGAACGTGAGGGTGGGATGTTTTGAAAGAACAGCATGTATATTATCTATGGTGAAACGGACCACCAGCCCAGGTGGGATGCATGAGTCAGGTGCTCGGGCCTGGTGTACTGGGAGGACCCTGAGGAGTCGGGTGGGGAGGGAGGTGGGAGGGGGGATCGGGATGGGGAATACGTGTAACTATATGGCTGATTCATGTCAATGTATGACAAAACCCACTGAAATGTTGTAAAGTGATTGGCCTCCAACTAATAAAATAATATTTAAAAAAAAAAAAAAGACAAAAGGCGAGAATGGAAATCAAAGGGAAAATAACAGAATCTAAGTTTACTTAGATAGGTAGATTGACAGATATAGATATATACAGATACACAGGTTTATGTAATATGGAAATTTTTATAAAATGCAGATGGTAAAATTAGAAAACATATGATATTTTTTCTGTAGTTTTCAAAACTAAAGTATGTCTGGATTCAGTTTTCTCATTCAATGAGTGTGTGGAATTAATAGAATGTATGTCATTAATGGATTTTCAGGACCAGAAAAAGAATCCATCAATGAAACTCTATTTCTATCCACTAAAAAGCCATACTGTCAATGTAGATATTAAGGAAATATAGAAGGAACATTTTAGTACCCAAGTGCCTTCAAATCTTATGCTGAGAAGGAATGACATAAAATCAGGACCAATGTCATATCTCTATAATTTTAGTTATATATATACATACATAAATTTATATTTTGACTTATTTTTATTTCAAATACTGATAATTAAACGGAATGCTGGGCATGGTGACTAAAGCTCAGTAGTAACAGAAAGGAAAATAAATCAGGTTATAGACACACTTCCTGCATTTGACTGTCAAGGTTGCTGTTTTTTGCCATTTGATCTTGGTCAACTGAATTTAAGAAACTTCTTGTTACTAATCTGTAAATCTGTAATGATAACAGTTAACTCATTATTGTTGGTGAATGTAAAAAATATGTGTTAATCTCTTAACACAGTGCCAAGTGTAAAATTAGTATTAATGTCATTCTTAGTATTACTTCTCTAAACTTTTTTCTCTATACCTTATATGTCATGAACTGTAGAGTAGGGTTAATAATGTTTTAGCTTCCTATATTCAAACTGTTACATTTCCTATGAAATTTCCTTTTTTGAATATCTTGTCAACTCCCTGGTGCTCTACTCTTCCACTTTTCTGTCATCCAGATGTCTTGCAATTATTCCTTATTCATTCTTCAAGAACATAAACTTGCATTACATTTCATACATAAATTATTACATATGCCCTGTGAAATATGTCAACAACAGGAACTCTCCCAATTTTGAAATCATGTCAAGAAACAACAGAATTGGAGTAACTCACTGGTTCAAAATTGGGAAAGGAGTATGTCAAAGCTGTATATTGTCACCTTGCTTATTTAATGTATATGCAGAGTACATCTTGCAAAATGCCTGGCTGGATGAAGCAGAAGCTGGCATCAAGATTGCCAGGAGAAATATCAACAACTTCAGATATGCAGGTGACACCACTCTAATGGCAGAAAGTGAGGAAGAACTAAAGAGCCTCTTGATGAAAGTGAAAGTGAAAAAGTTGGCTTAAAGCTCAACATTCAGAACACTGAGACCATGGCATCCAGTCCCATCACTTCATGGCAAGTAGAAGGGGAAAAGTGGCAGCAGTGACAGATTTTATTTTCTTGGGTTCCAAAATCACTGCTGATGGTGATTGCAACCATGAAATTAAAAGATGCTTGCTCCTAGCAAGGAAAGCTATAACAAATCTAGACATCACATTTAAAAATGGAGACATCACTTTGCTGACAAAGTTACATATAGTCAAAGCTATGGCTTTTCCAGTAGTCATTTACAGATATAAGAGTTGGACCATAAAAAAGGCTGAGTGACAAAGAATTGATGCTTTCAAACTGTGGTGTTGAAGACTCTTAAGAGTCCGTTGGACAGCAAGGAGATCAAACCAGTCAATCCTAAAGGAAATCAACCCTGAATATTTTTTGCAAGGATTGATGCTGAGGCTGAAGCTCAAATTCTTTGGCCACTTGTGAAGAGCTGACTCATTGGAAAAAACCCTGATGGTGGGAAAGATTGAAGGCAAAAGGAGAAAAGGGTGCAGAGGATGAGATGATTAGATAGCATCACCAACTCAATAGACATGGATTTGAGCAAACTCCAGGAAATAGTGAAGGATAGAGGAGCCTGGCATTCTGCAATCCATAGGGTAGCAAAGTGAAGTGAAGTGAAAGTCGCCCACTCAAGTCTAACTCTTCACAACCCAATGGACTATACAGTCCATGGAATTCTCCAGGCCAGAATACTAGAGTGGGTAGCTGTTTCCTTCTCCAGGGGATATTCCCAACCTAGGGATCGAACCCAGGTCTCCTGCATTGCAGGTGGATATTTTACCAGCCAGCTGAGACACAAGGGAAGCCCAAGAATACTGGAGTGGGTAGCCTATCCCTTCTCCAGGGGCTCTTCCCAACCCAGGAATCGAACCAGGGTCTTCTGCTTTGCAGGCGGATTCTTTACCAACTGAGCCATCAGGGAAGCCCAAAGCGACCATAAATACATATATAGGAATTGAGTGAATATTATTAAGTAAATGAGACCCCAAAATATATGGGTGTTGCTGTTTTTGAAAGTAGGGACAAATTTTGAAAGTTAGAACAAATTAAAATTTAAAATATGTTAAAACTGTCTGTGACTTCAGTTATGACCAATCCACAAGTATGCTTGCACATGATATATATGAATATGATTCAACATTTAAGTGGACCAAACAGAAAGCTTCCAAATTATAAGTGCACCAAGAAAAAAAAAATGCAACGGTAGATCATACACTTTATTTTTTTAAATGTTTAATGTCATTTGACTTAACAATAAAATCAATTGAAATTTGAAATGCTAAATGTATTTCATTATTCCCTTTACAGAGTAGTAAAATATTCAGTGGAAAATATCTACAAGTTCAAACACAAAAGTGTAGTGAAGTTAGAGTACAATGTGAGGACATAATATTTCAAATCAACTTCAGTTCTCAAAATTTAATTTGACCAAGAGAAAAAAATAATTAGAAATGTGTTCTGTGTTAGTAAAACATAAAATAAACATTAATGTTTATTAACAGAACTTTTAAAAATTATAATGATATATAGTTTGGAATATTAAAGAGTCATGAAGCATCTATAAACAGTTTCTTATAACTAGTAAATGAAACAGATTTCAAGACAAAATGTGTAAGACTAATGTTGATTTTGAATGAAAAAAAAATGTTATCAAATAATTGTTGGTTACAGCCTAGAGGACTCCTGACTGTTACTTTCAATGTTCTATACTTCTATATTTTTAGAAAGTTTTGCAACAGAATACATTACTCTTGTAATAATACTAAAGACATTTTCTTTAAAAATACACACTTCCTTGCTGCACAGTCTTTTGGTTGAACAACCCAAACTAATGATAAGTTCCTATAAAATGTGCTAACTTTATAGGATGAACAATTCCTTCATCAACTAAATATGAAAAGATAACCTGAGACTGGGTTAAGTTAGAGTAGCTTATTTCCCAGTATTGTGAAAATTAAAATGTAAGCCTCATTTGTTAAAAATAATCAGGAAACTCGTTATTATTTTCTAGGAGTTATATTGCTAAATCTAACTATCTTTTATGACATTTTGTAAATAATCCCATGATGCCTGTGGGCAAAGTTCTATATCCTGTGGAGAATTGAATTATATTAGATACATATGTGACCCAAAGAAGCCTACCTAAAAATCTTAGAAATGTATACCATGTGGCACAGAACTTTCTATATTACATTTGATGGAGAACAATTCAGCTGTGTGTCTTAGGGCACAATAACTTACCCTTGCAGTAATTACTGGTATGAGTCACAAAGAATTGGATTCAAAGGTCTCAAAAGACTAAGAGGGCTCTTTTTATTAAAGGACTTATGTTAGTGCTATTTACTTCCTGCTGATCTTTTATAAATCTTGCTAGTCTCATAAATCTTCTTAGTCTCCTTTCAATCTCTTTTTTATATGTTAATACATTTTAAGAAGGGAAAGATGATGCCAATTTCCTCCTGGTATTATTGCCTTAAGGAGCAGAAAGGGAAGACCCAAGCTTTAGGAAAATGAATGCTCATATAATGAATTGGATTAGTAAATTAACACCAAACTGTATACATACAAAATAGACCAACAGTTATTTCTGCATTCCTATACAAATTGATAAAGAGTCAGTTTATTTATGATTTTTACTATCACACATTTTTTTACATACTCATTTTTATAATTGTAAAATAGAGATAATATCCCAAATACTTTAAAATAATATTTAATAAGTGAATAAATAGAACTCAATGCATAGCTCCAACTTTTTAGTCATTGCATGATATTTTTTTTGCTACTTTCAGGTTATCTGAGGGTGACCTGAAAGGGAAAAGGACAGAAGAATTAAGAATAGAACACTCAGGTCTCAGCAGTTCTATCTGAGAGCCTCAGCTCTGCTGCACTGCCTCATACTGGGCTCTATCTGTGGGTTCTAAAATCCTAATAATGCCTGGTTACTATAAAAATTATTCCTTCAGATCTATCAGTTCTTACTTTCATTTCACCTCCTTTAAACTCAGTAAAGTGAAAGTGAAAATCGCTCAGTTGTGTCCAGCTCTTTGCGACCCCATGGTCTTTCCTTTCTCTCTGAATCTCACTTTCACAGCCTCAACTACTAGCCCTCAACTTATTCTGAATAAGCTACCTTATTTTGTCATCAATTCTCTCTCACTAATAACTTCAAATTACCTGTTTCCTGTTCATCCATACTACTGGGTGTCCACATTTCCTCAGAATCCAGTCAATGCCCATTCTTCTTCCATTAAAAAAGGGGGGAAGGGGTCTTTAGTGTCCCATGCCTGTTTTAACAAATAACTCCAAATTTGGGACCTTAAAACAGCATACTTCTCTTGAAACAATCACACTTTTTAGGGTCACCCAAAATCAGTTTCCCTGGACTGAAATCAAAGTAATATAAGTGCCAGGTTCCCTCTAGAGAGTCTCTGGGAAGATCAATTTCATGACTTTTCCATCTTTTAGCTACATTTCTTACATTCTTTGACTGATGACTCTTTTCTTCACCATCAAGGACAGCAGCATACTTTCTTGCTTCAGTTCTCACCTTGTCTTCTGTTCTGTAGTCAAATCAAACTCTGAATTCCTCTTATAAAAACACTTGATTATATTTATGGCATATGTGGATAATCTCAGTATCTCAGTACCCTTAATTTAATCACATCTACATAATTCCTTTTGCTACAAGTTCCTATGAACTAGGTTTTAGATATTTGGGGAGGCTATCAGACATCCTACCAAAAGTTCAGGTGGTTTTCACTGTTGGAGAAAAATTATAATTGTGTTGGTGGGTGCTATTACAAATCCTTGGGCTTCAATTTTATTTAAATCTTCAACCACTGTCATCATTCTACTTTATGGCAAATTGAGTCATGGGGCTCACTGCACCAGTCCCAGCCGCAATTGTAACAGGCGACTTACAATGGTTACTTGAGTAAAATCTCTGCAGCGAGTGCCCATATTCTGCTCTAAATCTTGGATTAGGATTATGTAATCAAACATACAAATGGAATTTTGGAGCTAAGTCTCATATTCCTTCTACCCTACTCTTCTGTTAGATATCAATGTTCCATATTTCAGAAAAAAATTAGACTATATGAAACACATTATGTCCTTTTATATTTTTCCAATTGTGATCTCTTTCAGAAACTTCTTTTTGCATCTCATTTAAATGATTCTACCCTGGTTCGTTCCAAGTCATAATACTGCTATTCCCAATATTTGATAGATATCTATTAAATAATTTTCTCTGGGCAAGAAAATGACCACCCAATCCAGCGTTGTTGCCTAGAGAATCCCACGGACAGAGGAGCAAGAGGTCCACAGTCGAAGGGGTCGCAAAGAGTTGGACATGATGAGTGACTAACACACATTTAACCCTTCTAGGTTTATTAGGGCTTCCCTGGTGGCTCAGTCAGTAAAGAATCTGCCGGCAGTGCAGGAGACCCGGGTTCAATCCCTGGGTCAGGAAGACTGCCTGGAGAAGGAAATGGCTACCCACTCCAGGATTCTTGCCTGGAAAATGCTATGGATAGAGGAGCCTGGTGGGCTGCAGTCCCGGGGATTGCGAGAGTCAGGCACGACTGAGCGAATAACACTGTCACACTTTATTAAACACTCTTAAGTTTAAAATTAACATAGAATATTACTCAATAGACTATGACACTTCAACCTTTTTAAAAAATGAATATTTATGTATTTTGTCTGTGCTTGTTCTTTATTGCTGTGTGCGGTCTTTTTCTAGCTGCAGCTAGCGGGGCTGCTCTTTGATGCAGAGAGGACTTCTCATGCAACGGCTTCCCTTGTGGGGCACAGACTCTAGGCGCATGGGCTCGGAAGTTGTGGGATACAGGCTTAGCTGCTCCTTGGCACGTGCGATCTTCCCAAACAGGGACGGAACCCAGGTCCCCTGCATTGGCAGGCAGATTCTTAATTAGTGGACCACCAGGGAAGTTTCCTTCAATCTCTTTCTAAGCAGTAATATTACCAAATTATAAGTTATGTCCTCCACCGTGCCCAAGCAGGGTACTCTAATCTATTTCTACCTGAGACCCTTGCAGCTCAGCTGATAAAGAATCCTGCAATGCAGGAGACCCCGGTTTGATTCCTGGGCCAAGATGATCCCCTGCAGAAGGGATAGGCTATCCACCTCACTATTCCTGGGCTTCCCTGATGGCTCAGCTGGTAAAGAATCCACCTGCAATGCGGGGGACCTGGGTTTGATCACTGGATTGGGAAGATCCCCTGGAGAAGGGAAAGGCTACCCACTCCAGTATTCTGGACCAGAGAATTCTGGGTGGCAAAGAGTTGGACAGAAGTTAGCGACTTTCACTTTCACTTTTGCAGGAAACTTCATGCTACAGGTCATATATCTAAATAAGAAAAATCTTCCATCATGTTTTTAAAGAGGTAATGTGACTGATTAATTAAAAAGAGGAACAAACTATGTATAGTTTGGGAGGATGAATAAAACTGTGCTGCAGAAAAAGCTAATATTTGCTTTGCTGGAAAAAAAGCTAAAATCTACATCTAAGAATAATGAGAAGTAATGTTAAGATGATGTCTGAGTAGAGAACCTTCACAGTAAGCAATAACAAATTGAGGCAAAAGACAGTAAGTGTCAACCTAGAACAAAGGGAAATTTCATAGCATTTATATTGATCAGAGAGAAAGATTTATTGAAAAATAGGTAAACATAGTATTTTATATACTGCATATAACAAATATTTTAAAACATTTTTAAAACTGTAACTGCTATGAGTTTGTTTAAAGCAAAGGCAGAAGAACAAAAGAATTTCTAAGAGAAAAACTGCTGATCAGGGATATGACAATGAGGAAGTGGACTTGAGGTATTTGGGGGCAAAAACTAACTTGGCAATTAAACAAATTTATAATACAACTAGACTAAAATTTCTTGCATAAGATATATCATGAAAGTTTGATACAAATCTTCATGGCAAAGAAACCTACTTCAATATTTGACTTCAAGGAAGAATGTAGGTAGATCTCAGGAATCTGTTTTTGGTTTGTTTTGGTTTTGCCTTTCTTTTTTTAAACAAGTTCTTATGCATATTCTGATGCATAGCAAAGTTTGGAAGACTTTTAAAAGTTTAGCTTTGTAGAGTTTAAAGGGATAAGAAGGGATTAGAGGGAAATATATTTTATACAGTAATAAAAATATCACCAATTATATGAGCACTTATTTTTTAACACCTGCTTCAAAATCTTTATGCACAGTATCCCATTTATTTATAACAATGCAATGTGGTATGTTCTATTGTCAAACCCATTGTATTGATATTTAAGCACAAAGAGATAAAGTAAACTGTCTTGGGTGATAAAGCTGAATCAGTGCTCAAATCACTCAGAACACCAGAACCATCATTCAATAAATGGGGAATAATGCTTTGCTGGTGCCCTCAAATAACCAGCCCCAGAAGATATTTTAGAAAGGAGTAATGTAAGAGAGATGTGTAGGAAGGTTACTTGTACATTCTTTCTAAGAACATATATTTCTAATATAATTACATACATGATACAAATTTATAGCCATTCAAAGTCCAAGTTTGCTAAAATACTGGAATAATGTAGTTATCTCTATTGAAATAAAGAAATATGTGCAAAAATGTGCACAAGGATTCACCCTCACCAATGCCATCATCCTATATTTACAGCCCACCACCTAGGTAAAATCCAAAATGATGTGAATAAAATACCTAAGTATGACTTCACATTTAAAATGAATCTTATCAGTCTATCCAGTTAATACTAACCAAGAACTTCAGAAAAAATACCCTCTAGTATTCATTTTTGACATGGAATTTAAACAACAGATTTAACAGTTGTAGATTGGAGTAAAGAAAATTAACTTTCCAATCTCAGATTTTACAAATACAAGTATATTGTCTCTCCCTCCCTCTCTCTCTCCATCTCTCCCCTCAGAGTGCAATGAGAACTGAATCTAGAGATAGAAAATATGGTAAAAGTTTACAGGATCCAATGGGACCCCACACATGAAAGCATTCATTTTGCAATCCCTGCGGCTATTCACTGGCTCTCAAAGATGGTTTTGAAGCTTTAAGAGATTATGATTAAATAGGATTTTACCAAGAGAAATCTCAGCTCTTAGCTTCAAAAGTCATCATGGAAATATTCTCCTAGCTGCCAAATTCAATTGGCACTACTGAACAATGCTTTTACTTTCAAAATCTCACTGTTAAGAAAAACAGATGACACAAATGTTCCATATTAGGGTAAAGCAAAAGATTGCCTAAAACAGTCTTTTCCAAACTGTATGTCAAGCAACATGTTTGTACAGGTTTTAATACTACAAAATAATTTTTTAAATCAAATACATTTAGGAAATTCTAGGTTAAAAAAAAAAGTTAAATACATTGCTTTTCCATATTACTTAGTAGACAATATGAAGAGCTTTTGTTAATCTCTAAAGGCATGGGAAGTAAAATATGCAATCTTTTCTAAACACATTTTTACACAGATTTCTTTCTATTCTACAATATAGGTTACCATGTGAAACAACATTAAAAAAAGAAAACACAACCTACATTGGGGTCTAACTATGTATAAATCAGCCCTCAATAGGATAAAAATATTATCTTTTGCATTCCCATTAAATACAAAATATAAGAGAATAATATGAATATATTAATATAAAATTATAGTTTGAAAAGGATGCTGATTAATATATATGCTATCATTTCACATTAATTCAGTTTAATATAATAGTATGCATGTCATTAATATGTTTCATTTTGTTTAATAAATAGAGCAACTTCCTCTCTATCAGTTGTAAGTGTACTCAGTTTTAGTTTTATTTAGAGTAAGTTTAATGCCTTATTCGCTCCTTTGTTTTTTAATCAGCTATAGTTTTATGCTGACTTCTATCTTATTTGAGCTTCCCAGATGATGCTAGTGGTTAAAAACCCTGCAAATGCAGGAGACATAAGAGACTCAAGTTTCATCCTCAGATCAGGAAGATCCCCTGCAGGGGGTTATGGCAATCCACTCCAGTATTCTTGCCTGGAGAATCTAATAGACAGAGGTGCCTGGCTGGCTACAGTCCATGGGGTTGCAAAGATTTGCTCACAATTGAAGAGACTTGGCACACACACAGGCTATCTTTTTCGCTTATTTCCATTGTTAAATCCTATTTGAATTGCAAAATGTAAGTCATGAGACAATTATCTTTGAATTAAGTGAGTTATCCCTTATGGTCCCTTATTTTCTTTCCATCATAGCCAAATCAGCCTTCAAAAACTGAGCCTTTTATTTTTTATTTATTTTTTTTTTCAGTGGGTTTTGTCATACATTGACATGAATCAGCCATAGAGTTACACGTATTCCCCATCCCGATGCCCCCCCCCCCCACCTCCCTCTCCACCCGATTCCTCTGGGTCTTCCCAGTGTACCAGGCCCGAGCACTTGACTCATGCATCCCACCTGGGCTGGTGATCTGTTTCACCATAGATAATATACATGCTGTTCTTTCGAAACATTCCACCCTCACCTTCTCCCACAGAGTTCAAAAGTCTGTTCTGTACTTCTGTGTCTCTTTTTCTGTTTTGCATATAGGGTTATCGTTACCATCTTTCTAAATTCCATATATATGTGTTAGTATGCTGTAATGTTCTTTATCTTTCTGGCTTACTTCACTCTGTATAATGGGCTCCAGTTTCATCCATCTCATTAGAACTGATTCAAATGAATTCTTTTTAATGGCTGAGTAATATTCCCATGGTGTATATGTACCACAGCTTCCTTATCCATTCGTCTGCTGATGGACATCTAGGTTGCTTCCATGTCCTGGCTATTATAAACAGTGCTGCGATGAACACTGGGGTGCACGTGTCTCTTTCAGATCTGGTTTCCTCAGTGTGTATGCCCAGAAGTGGGATTGCTGGGTCATATGGCACCATTACACGCCAGTCAGGATGGCTGCTATCCAAAAGTCTACAAGCAATAAATGCTGGAGAGGGTGTGGAGAAAAGGGAACCCTCTTACACTGTTGGTGGGAATGCAAACTAGTACAGCCACTATGGAAAACAGTGTGGAGATTTCTTAAAAAACTGGAAATAGAACTGCCATATGACCCAGCAAAAAACTGAGCCTTTTAATTTAATGAGGAAATAATCAATGTCTCAGCTAGTAAAGAATCCTCCTGCAATGCAGGGGACCTGGGTTCAATCCCTGGCTTGGGAAGATCCCCTGGAGAAGGGAAAGGTTACCCACTCTAGTATTCTGGCCTGGAGAATTCCATGGACTGTATAAGCCATGAGGTTGCAAAGAGTTGGATATGATTGAGGGACTTTCAGTACTGCTAATCATAAAAGAGTTGATAAGAGAAACCAGAAGAGGTAAAGATGGAACCACTCATTTTTTAATCTTAGCATTTACACATTTATATAGGAAAGACCTAAAAGGAAATACATTTCCCATCAATACAGTGGGCTTCCCAGGTATCATTGTTGGTAGAGAATCTGCCTGCCAATTCAGGAGACCCAAGAGATTCCGGTTTGATCCCTGGGTCACGAAGATCCCCTAGAGGAGGAAATGATACCCTACTCAAGTATTCTTGCCAGGAGAATCGCATGAACAGAAGTGCCTGGCAGGCTACAGTCCACGGGGTCACAAAGAGTAGGACACGACTGAACATCTGAGCACATCAATACAGTATTGTCTGCCAGCAGATTGATTTGGTTAGCCTCATCATGGAAAAATAATAACTAGGTTAACCAGTGAGTGCTTTGGAAGGACTAAACACTTGCATTTTTCTGGCAACCTCCAGTGCAAAATTTGCTATAATTCAGAATGCTCAAGAGGCCCCTAGGAAACATCGTGTTCTCCATGATAATCCCTCCTTGATATATCCCTGTGGGTATTTTCAGTTGAGTAGAGAGTACTCCCTTTGGTTGCATTTATTTGCAAACATTTTCATTTATCCATAACACATAAGAAAGTGTTATCCATGTTACACAGAAAATAAGAATTTAATGATTATAATTAGTCATTTTAAATTAAGGTTTAACAATAAGGCTGACCAAACTTTCATTCAGATATTTACTACAAAAATAATGACAGTGAATTTGTCTAAGTAAGTAGAGAAGCCATTTATTAAGTGTTCCTTCCATTATCTTAGAACTGCCTAAGAATATATTCTCCCCACTAACTCTCTCCTTTTGGAAGCTGAATTTGTATTTTCATAAATGTAAGTTATAAATATTTACTGATCATTTACTATAAGAAACATATGTGCTAGAAAGAATAGTTGTCAAGATAATAAAAATAAAGCACAACTCCTGATCTCAGAGAAGCTTCAAACTAGTACAAAACACACACACACACAATTAGAATTCTAAGAAGTGATAGGTATCATTATTTACTATATCGGCCATTTCACAAAGAATGAATCATTTTGCTGTGGGATTAGTAGATGGTTTATTTTTTTCAGAAGTCTTAAGAAAAGAGTATGTTTTCAACTGACAAAATGGAAGCAGATTTAGAATGTACAAAAAAGTCACTCAAATAAGAATTAACAAATAGTTCCCCTGAATAAAGCAGAAATTTTTAAATAATTGTACTTTAAAAAGTAAAATTGGAGACATGCCTGAATTTTAACATCATACTTGATATAAGATCATTTTTGAATAGAAATGCAGTTGATAGCATGGGGAACTTGGCTCCATACTCTGTAATAACCTAAATGGGAAAATATTAATAATTTGAAAAAGAATAGATACAGGTACATGTTTAACTGGATCACTTTGTTCTGCACTTGAAATTAACACAGCATTTTAAATAAACTATACTCCAAAATACAAATTTAAAAAAAGAAATATAAGTAGCCAAAAGTCAAATAGCTAAATGAAAAAATTACATTACCGATCAAAATGAACTTTATACTTTACTATTAAATAGAGATACTGCATTTTATATTTTTCATGTCCTTCAAGTACAGAGTGTTTGCAAGTACATTTTTTTTCTTTTTTTTAATTTTTTTTTATTAGTTGGAGGCTAATTACTTCACAACATTTCAGTGTTTGCAAGTACATTTTATAACAAACTACACAACACTGATACCTGTATAAATAAAAAAATCAAATGAATAGAACTTTCATAGAATTTAATTGCTAATTATTATCAGTTATCAATATTATGCTGTGTGCTCAGTCATATCTGATTCTTTGCAACACCATGGGCATAGCCCACGAGGTTCCTTTGTCCATTGAATTCTCCAGGCAAGAATACCGGAATGGGTTGATATTTCCTTCTCCATATTAATATTATAATAACAGTAAATGTTATAATTGACTTTCCCACGTGATGCTAGTAGTAAAGAACATGTCTGCCAGCAGGAGACATAAGAGAAGTGGGTTTGATCCCTGGGTTGGGAAGATCCCCTGGAGGAGGACAAAGCAATCCACTCCAGTATTCTTGCATGGAAAATCCCATGAACAAAGGAGCCTGGTGGGCTACAGTCCATGTGGTCACAAAGAGTCAGACATGACCAAAATGACTTGGCACACAGTGTTATAACTGTTTTAATTATTCCCTAATTACAACACAAAGTTATAGTGTTTACTCAAATACATTTGAAATATGTCATATATCCCAATCTGGATTTCACAAAAAAAGGTGTGTTGTTTAGAAACCCAAAACTTTTTCTTGGAAAATGATACTAAAGAGTACTTCTTGAGAATCAAAAACAATGTGTGTGTGTGTGTGTGTGTGTGTTAGAAAACACCATCTTAACAAATATGATAAAAACGTACCCTACCTTACAGATAATAGTAAGCTATGCCTTTCTCTGGGCTTCCCTGTTGGCTCAGTGGTAAAGCATACACCTGATAGTGCAGGAGTGCATGTTTCAATTCCCAGGTTGGGAAGATCCCCTCGAGAAAGAAATGGCAACCTACTCCAATATTCTTTCCTGGGAAATCCTGTGGACAGAGGAACCTGATGGTCTTACAGCCCATGGGTTCTCAAAACAGTTGGACATAACTGAAGGACTAAATAATACCTTTTATGGGAATGAAAGAGTGAGCAATTCTTCCCCTTAAAAAGGGGGAATCTTGCAAATTCTACATACAACTTCCATGTTATGCCAGACATCTATATGCAGATGACTAGAAGCAAGAAAAAAGCAGAGTTGGAGTATATAACAATGACTCTCACACTATTTGATACTTCTTTCAAAATGTAAAGTTTATGTTCTATTCCAGAAGTCTGAATGGAATTCAGTTAACCCAGTGTGGTGCAGTAATACTATGTGACTGCTGAGACTGGTTCACAAAAGTAGATCCTACCTTTGCCTGGTGTTCGAAACCAGTCAGTCCTAAAGGAAACCAATCTTGAATATTCACTGGAAGGACTAATGCTAAAAGTGAAGCTTCAATACTTTTGCCACCTAATGCAAAGAGCTTACTCACTAGAAAAGACCCTGAAACTGGGAAAGATTAAGGTCAGGCAGAGTAGCAGGCAACAAAAGATGAGATGGTTGGGTGGCTTCACCAATTCAATAGACATGAGTTTAAGCAAACTCGGAGATAGTGAAGGACACAGAAGCTTAGCTTGCTGCACCCACTAGGGTCTTAAAGAGTCGGGCACAACCGAGTGACTGAACAACAACAACTCAAGATGTTTACTTTTGGAGAAGGCAGATGCCATTTAGAAATTACAGCTACCCTGAGTCCGCCTTAGTGGAATGCCCCGTGTAGATCCTCCAGGCACAATTCTTGGCTGAACTTCTAGCTGACAGACAGCATCAGCATAAAGCCACATGAATTACTTGAGATCCCCAGTCAGAGGAGCATTCAGGTGACTCCAACTTCATAAAAGAGTCTACCTTAGAATAGCCAAATCAATCCTTTCTGAAAGTTCTGACTGCCCCCCCTCCACAATTTGGAAGAATACAGAGGTTATTTTAAACTGCTAAGTTTTGCAGGAATAGTGTCTATCAGAAAAATACAAAAGTTTATATGGCCCATGTGTAAGAAAGGCACATTCGACTTCTGTTAACACATTGTCTTAGTCTGTTGGAAGCAGAATAATACAAACGGGGTGGCTTATATACATCAAGCATTCATTTTTCATAATTCTGGGAAAATTGAAATGTCTAAGATCAGGACACCTGCAGATTCAGTGTCTAGTGAGTGCCCACTTCCTGACTCATGGACCCCTGTCTTTTCTCTATGTCCTTACATGGCGGAAGGCTTCCTAGTGGCTCAAATGGTAAAGAATCTACCCGCCATGTAGGAGACCAAGGTACAAACTCAGTTGGGAAGACCCCCTGAAGAAAGGAATGGCTACCCAGTCCAGTATTCTTGCCTGGATAACTCCATGGACGGAGGAACCTGGTGGGTTACAGTCCACGGGGTTGCAAAGAGTCAGGCACAACTGAGCAACTAACACTACATGGTGGAAGAGGGGAGGAAAATCTCTAGAGTCTCTTGTATAGGGCACTGATCTGACTCATGAGGGCTCCACACTCATGACCTAGTTACCCCTCAAAAGCCCCACTTACAAATATCATCACACTGGGGATTAGGTTTTATTTGTTTTATATTTTTAATTTATTTATTTTAATTGGAGGTTAATTACTTTACAATATTGTAGTGGTTTTTGCCATACTTTGACATGATTCAGCCTTGGGTGTATTTTTAATATATGGATTTTGGAGGATACATTCATTCTACAGCACATACTAATAATATCATTGGCTAGAACTCAGAGACATAGCCACACATAGCTTAAAGGGAAGATTGGAAAATGGAATCCATGTACTCAAGAATAGTCAAAAGGAATGTGAATTTGCTAAGCATGTCCTGTTGGACATATGATATAATATTTGTATTGGGGATGAAAAAGAAATAAACAAGAGCATTTAAAATCTTTTTTGGTCAGTAAATGTCCACATTTTATTGGTTTCAATCTTTAATGCTTTGAGGAAGGGAATGTCATAAAAATTCTAGTAAAAATTAATGAAATATTTTCCATAGCAAATTTTTATAACCACCTCAAATATGTTTTTGTGGTCTAGTTGAATATCCTAGAATTTAACTTTTGGTAGAAATTCTAGACTGTCACAACTAGTTCACTAATTTTACTTCCTGTTTCTTCTAATAATTTAATTTCCATTTGCCAACCTACTCAATATTCTTTGGGTACTTCCCCAATTCTCATTACAGCAGTTACTCAAGAAGTTGTTGGCAACTGAGGGGAAATAGAAGAGGAGAAGAGAAGTGATTTTTATTGAGAACCCACAAAATATCTTCTGTTAGCTACTGCAATTGGGTTATTTCTTTTAATTGTAAAACAATCCTTCAGGAAATTTATTATCATACTCCATTTAACAGATGAATATATTGTTTCATTGAGTTTCATTGAACAACTTTACCATTGTTGCCTGTTTCTGTGTAAGGTCTTGTGTTTAAATTTTGTGAGCAATGTAAATATTATCGCCAAATATATAATCTGAAGAGTTTTCCTTATCTGTATTGTATGGTCAACACTGGCTTCCAGGGTGGCTCAGTGGTGAAGAATCCATCTGCCAATGCAGGAATCTCAAGAGATGCAGGTTCAATCCCTGGGTTGGGAAGATTCCCTAGAAGAGGAAGTGGCAACCAGCTTCAGTATTCTTGCCTGGAAAACCCTGTGGACAGAGCAGCCTGGTGGACTACAGTCCATGGGGTCGCAAAGATGTGGGCATGACTGAGCAACTAACACTTTCACTTTCTTTGCAAGAGATGAAGAAAACACTGAAATTGGAAACTGACTATAGAAGTATAGGAGTAAATAAAATATGTCTCCAGCCAGTAAGATCAAATCTATATGATTTTTAAAATGCCATTATTGTCAACTTGATCATAGACTCCACAATGACAGGGTTTTCCTTGTCTCATACCTTGTATCTCAAAGGATTAGCTTGTTGCCTAATCCAAACTACCTTCTCAGAGAACAAATAGACCAAAATGTGAGGCTGGACCATATATCGAATGTAGCTCTACCCTCCAGCACAGAATAGACTTCACACAATCAAAATCATTTCTAGACAGTAAGACTCATTCCAGATATTTTTAAGATTTCCTCTAATATTTTAAGTACCTTACATGCCTTAAAGATCTAGTAAGGGACTTTCCTAGTGAGCCAGTGGTTAAGACTCTGCTCTTCCAATACAGGGGCCTGGTTTAAATCCCTGGTGGGGGAACTAAGATCCTACATATCATGTGGCATGAAAAAAAAAAAAAAAAAAATCTAGTAAATGGAGGGAAAGTGAAAGTGAAGTCGCTCAGTCATGTCCAACTCTTTGTGACCCCATGGACTGTAGCCTACCAGGCTCCTCCGTCCATGGGATTTTCCAGACGAGAATACTGGAGTGGGTTGCCATTTCCTTCTCCAGGCAATCTTCCTAACCCAGGGATTGAACCCGGGTCTCCTGCATTGTAGGCAGACACTTTACCATCTGAGCCACCAGGGAAGTCAATGGAGGGACTATGAATTAAATCCAACTATGTCTGACACCAAATTCCTTTTCCTTCCTACTGTATCTTTCTGCCATAATGTAATATTTAAAATTTTATTATATACATGAATTAGATGTCTTTACTCAATGGATTCTATTCAGAATTATTTTGTGTACTTTTATTTCAAATGTTAAATCAGGGAAGGTTGTATCCCCAGGTACAAATGCTCCAATTTAATAAATTAATTTTAAGTTGTATTTTATATATGCAATTGCTAATGAGAAAATTGCTTTTCTGATGTCTTATGTATCCTAAAATTTAACATTTCAGCTAGAGCACTTTATTGATTCTAAATGAAAACAAAACAAAATGTTCCATTAATATAGATGACCCTCTGTGTAGCTTAAGTAACTACTATTGGAATGAACTCATTGCTTTATACAGATTTCACTAGCTAATGATGTTGGAAAGTTGGCAGATTCAACATATTCCTGTGGTATTATCTCCCATTTCTTATCAAGATATCAACTATTTCTGTTGAAGCAGACAGACTAAAATGAGGCTTGATGGTTGTGAGCAAGGCTTAGAACCCAGATGAGCAGGATATCTCTGTGAGCTTGTGAGCCAGCATTGAAATGTATCAAACAACATGGATTTTGGGGAGATCTTGGCCTTGTGGTCTCCCCAGAATAATCCAAGATGTTACTCAATAAAGGATAATGAGCAGTTCTTTTAAAATATAAGTTTCCCAAATTGAAGAATCTCAAGTGTAGATTGTTCTTCAAAAGCCCATCTTCCTTTTAGACATACAGACTAACAAGTTAATCATATCACTTAAATAGGTCTGTTCCTGATTTCTGAGATTTTTTTCAGAAAAAGGGGCACATACAGATAATTTTGTGAACAAAGACACAAGTCTTCAGAATCCACCATAAATTTTAGTGAAGTAAGCAATAGGTATGAGCTTCCTGGGTGGCTCAGACAGTAAAATAATCCACCTGCAATGAAGGAGACCTGGATTCAATCCCTGGATTGGAAATATCCCCTGGAGGAGAGCATGACAACTCCAGTAATCTTGCCTGGAGAATCCCTATGGACTGAGGAACTTGGTAGGCTAAAGTCCATGCAGTCTCAAAGAATCAAACACAAATGAATGATCAAGCACAGCACATAAAAACAGTAGGTATAATGGAAAGTTTTAGAGAACATCAGGAATTAGTAGTTGATTAATGTCATGAGGATGACCTACTTTCAGTGTCTTGTGGGATGATCAAGATAATCCACTTCTCGATTCATGAAGTTAAAAAAAAAAAAAAAACTAGTATCTTACCCAAAGCCATGTTTGCCTCTCTGGTAACGACTTCAGTGGATGCCTTGTTCAGAACTTTCAACAGAGTTAAATCCATGGAAAATCTGTGAATTTCAATTGTTCATGGCTCATGGATAATACAGACTTAACTTAAATTGACCATAGAAAATATTTAACTAATGGAACTAAAATGGACTGGTTTGGGGCAAAATTATAACTTGTAGTTTATCATGTTTTGCATATACATACCTCTTTACTTGGAGAAAAAAGCTGAGACTCATTATCACATTTAAAAGTAGTTATAAAAAATTTAGATATTAAAGGGGAAATACAGAGACTGTCTTTTTTAGAATTAAGTTAAACTCTAACCCTTCTGATCTCAAACTTTATTGCCACTTTTACTTTATAAGTTCTATTTATACAGTCTTTGGGGTATTAAACTACTTTTTTTGCAAGTCTAGTTGCTTCTTATAAAATCTTTTCCTTTTGATTCATTGACAGCTCATCAACCAACAAATCTCAGTAGTGACAAACTATGATTGAAGCACGTATCTCGATTTCTCTCAGAATCTCAATATATTTCTGATTCAACACCGAATTTACCATTATTAGCTCATCCCTTCTCTTACTGTCTCCGTTCATCCATCAAGGATAAACTACATGTCAGGCCTAGAATCATTTGAACCAAGAGGAGAAAAAGGAATAAAATAACATTAGCTCACTATAATCCTATCATTTAATTTATTTTACTGTAAAATTTATTTCTTAATAATTATATCCAATAGGAAATTATACTTTTTCAATTTACTAATTCCTAAAAATTGAAATGATTTCTCATTTGATAATAATCAACAATTAGTACAGTTTTTCTTTGTTATGCCTTAAACTACTAAGTTTGGAAAAAATACCTATAAACATAAATAATCATCCGGTAATGATATCCACCTAGCATATCAAGCTAAATTTGTATTCTGAAGTATTTTAATGCTTCAACTGACTGAATAGTGCATACCGTGTATCCAATACGAGCCAGCCATGTCTATTAAGGAAAATTTGAATTTGAATTTCATTACGAAATTCCCTTTATTCATGATTCATTGCCTAGCAATTCAGCCCAAATTCAGTTGGGCTCTAGGAATATGTAATATTTTTATCAATTTAAAATAATAAAATAAAGCTATAAAATATTATATATATATCATGATAAATTAGTATATATATATGATTTACATTCATATGTATATATATATATGTATATAAAGGATATACATGATACATAAAGGATATATATATATATTTGTTAAATGGCAAGCTACACTACATCGTATTGGAACCAAAATAAAAGCTAAGACAATTTCATACATGGGATTTTATTTGGCTGTAAAGATAAACCTAACAATGAAAGTAATTGTGGAGTAAATATTTCCCATTTTATTCACTATCATATGTGTATTTGTAGTAGGCAGAATAATGACACTTCTCCCACCAAAGATGTCTCTCATATCTGTAATTTGTGAATATCTTACTTTAGGTAACCAAAAACGATTAAGGTAACCAAGGGGGATTAAGAGGCTGGAGAATTCCCGTTATCTGCCATCTATAAGCTGAGACCAAGGAAAGTCAGTGATACTGAATTGTATCACGTACAAAGTACTTGAATTGAATCAAGTACAAAGTACTGAATTGTTCAAGTACAAAGATCCAAGAATTAGAGGAACCAATGGTGTAAATCCTAGTTTAAGGACTGTGAAAGACCAATGTATATTGCTCAAGTAGATAAGAAGGTAAAAAGGGAACAAATTCTTCCTTTCTCTGCTTTTTGTTATATTCATGTTCTCAAAAGAGTGGATGATGCCCATTCACATAGGGAAGGTAATATATTTTACTGAGTCCACCAATTCAAATGCTAATCTCATCCTGAAACAACTTAACAGACATATCCAGAAATAATGTTTAATCTGGACACCCCATGCTACCCTTAATTAGACACATCTAGGTAACTAACCCAGGTTGCTATAACATATTACCATAGACAGTGACAGAAACAATTGACATTTATTTCTTACAGTTATAGAGATTAGAAAATACAAGATCAAGTTCTGGCAAATTTTGTTCATGGTGAGCACCTGATTCTTGGCTTGTAGACAAACACCTTCTTAAGATATGCTCAAATGCCCTTTGAGGGAGAGGGCTCTCTTGTATCTCTTTCTCTTCTCATAAAGACACTAATCCCATTATGAGGGCCCCATCCTCGTGACCTCATCTAAACTTAATTCCCAATGACCTCACCTCTAAATATCACCACACTGGGGGTTAATACTTTTGAGAGGAACATATTTGGTCCATAACACAAAGCAAGGTAAGTCAGTTGTTTGCATTTGAAAGAAAGCCTGTAAAAGCCCTAATAAAGATCTCTGCAAAAGCTGGGACCTCTGATCTCCCAGGAAAAAAATATGACACAGAAACTCAGCCAGCCCGACTATGAATAAGCATTGGGCATTGTTCTCCCTGGGACTTCCATGGACTATGCTGAATTGGGTTTTCAGTGTACTGGGATGTACACACGGAAAAAAAACTCCAACTTCTTCGTGCAGACCTTAAGAAAAAATTTCCCTTGCAGAGGTCACTAACCTGCCAGCAGGAGAGTCAGAGAATTAGAATCAATAATAGACTGACCGTTTTTAATGCAACAATGTCCTTATTATCCTTCTCACGTTCATTAACTCTGGCTGCTTAGCTTGTAGGAGGAAATAAATGTAAATATTTCATAACCAAGTGTGCATATCATTAGTAATTTCTACCAATGTTCTCTATCCTTGGATATCTTGAACTGAAGATTTTTACCTTTAACCTTCAGCTAATACCCACAACAAAACAACTGCAAAAGAACCAGTGGATACCCAGCTGGAAACATGAGTAATTCAGAATATAAACTAGTTTCTGGTCTTGACAATTCACGTGATTGTCCAATAGCCCATAAAAGGAGCAGCCACGGAAGCTTTGTACAGGCCCAGCAGCACCTTATGGGCTTCTCAGGTGGCTCCATAGTAAAGAATCTGCCTGCGATGCAGGCGGTGCAGGAGACACGGGTTCAATCCCTGGGTCGGGAAGATCCCCTGAAGGAGAAAATGGCAACCCACGCTGACACTCTTGCCTGGAGAATCCTATGGAGAGGGGGGCCTGGTGGGCCCATAGGGTCGCAAAGAGTTAGACCTGACTAAGCAACTAAGCACACAGCACATGCTTCCTCTTGCCAAGACTGACCTAATTATTGATCCTTCTGTATGTCTGAACAGTTAGAAGTCAAGGAAAACACAGCTCTCAGTGTGGCACCATGCCCCCTGTTCTACATAACAAATTTCCACAAACCAAGTGACATAAAGCAAGAATTTGTTACCACACAGCTCTACAGGTCAGAAGCCTGAGACCAGTGTGAGACCCTAGATAAGCCCCATAGGGTCTCATATGGCCAAAATCAAGATATTACCCAGGCTTGGCTCCTATCTGGAACCTCTGGGGAAAGATCCACATCTAAACTCGTGTAAATCGCTAACAGAACTCAGTTCTGTGTGTTTGTAGGAGTGTTTTTCTTGGCTGACTCTCAACAAGCCTCTCTAGCCTTCCTCGAGGCTGCTGTCAAGACCTTGCACTTGACGTCTCAAATTTCAAAGCCTGCTGAAATTTGTTGAGTCATTTTCCTTTTTCATGTTTCTCTGGCTCTGTCTTTGTCAACCTCCAGGTGAAAAGCCTCTACTTTTAAAGGGCTCATAGGATTCAGTTAGGTATACCTGGATCATTTCCATTATGATTAACTCAAAGTCAACTGATGGTTTGGGGCAGAATGGATACATGCATGTGTATGGCTGAGTGCCTTCACTGTTCACCTAAAACTACTACACCATTGTTAATCGGCTATACCCCAATACAAAATATTTTTGGTGAGGGGAAAAAAAAAGTCAAGTGATGGATGTAAATAATGGATACCCACATATAAATTTAGTACACATAGGTACTTAAGATTTAGTAACTTTCCTATCTATGCAAATTTTTTTTCCATGTAATGTAACAGTCATGGGCATGATATCTTATCATATTCAAAGTCACAGGAATTAGGAGTGAACATCTTAGAGAGTTATCTTTTAGAATTCTTGTTGTCCAGAGACTAATCAGCCACTTGTGAGGGGGGAAAAAAAAAAAGGTTTATATCACACTTCTATTCTGGAAAAGGCAGCAATTCTTTCTGACCATGACTGGCAGTTATTCTGGATATGGTTAGCTTTTCATGTCTATAGCACTGCAACCAGCAAAACTGTCCAAGAGCTCACAAAATATGTGATATATTGACACAGATCCAAGATAATAATGGACTGTGGAGCCATTTTATGGCTAAGGAAGGGTGGCCAAAGGCATATGATTATGGATCCACTGTTCTTACAATGCACCACACTCCTAAGAAGATGGTTGCCTGATAAAATCTCAGAATAACCTCTTAAAGGTAGAGCTAAGGAGCTAGAAATGACATACTATGACTTTAAGAAAGTGTTAGGATCTAGTTTATAGTTAAACCATCTGACATTTTATAGTGCTGTGTCACCAATAGTTAGACTGTATGCATATAGTTTAAACGTTGGAAAGCAGGGGTAGCAATACTCATATCAGATAAAATAGACTTTAAAATAAAGGCTGTGAAAAGAGGCAAAGAAGGACACTACATAATGTTCAAAGGATCAACCCAAGATGAAGATATAACAATTATAAATATATATGTACCCAACATAGGAGCACCACAATATATGAAGCAAATTCTAACAAGTATGAAAGGGGAAATTAACAATAATACAATAATAGTGGGAGACTTTAATACCCCACACACACCTATGGATAGATCAACTAAACAGAAAATTAACAAAGAAACACAAACTTTAAGTGATACAATAGACCAGTTAGACCTAATTGGTATCTATAGGGCATTTCACCCCAAAGCAATGAATTTAACCTTTTTCTCAAGTACACATGGAACTTTCTCTAGGATAGATCACATCCTGGGCCATAAATCTAGCCTTGGTAAATTCAAAAAAAATTGAAGTCATTCCAAGCATCTTTTCTGACCACAATGAAGTAAGATTAGATGTCAATTACTGAGAAAACCTATTAAAAATTCCAACATATGGAGGTTGAACAACACTCTGTTGAATAACCAATAAGTCACAGAAGAAATAAAAAAAGAAATCAAAATATGCATAGAAATGAATGAAAACGAAAACACAACAACCCAAAACCTATGGAACACTGTAAAAGCAGTGCTAAGGGAGAGGTTCATAGCAATACAGGCTTACCTCAAGAAACAAGAAAAAAGTCAAATAGATAATCTAACTCTACACCTAAAGCACTACAAAAGGAAGAAATGAAGAACCCAGGGTTAGTAGAAGGAAAGAAATCTTAAAAATTAGGGCAGAAATAAATGTAAAAGAAACAAAAGAGACCATAGCAAAAATCAACAAAGCTAAAAGCTGGTTCTTTGAGAAGATAAATAAAATTGACAAAGCAGTAGCCAGACTCATCAGGAGACAAAGGAAGAAGAATCAAATCAACAAAATTAGAAATGAAAATGGAGAAATCACAACAGATAACACAGAGATACAAAGGATCATAAAAGACTACTGTCAGCAACTATATGCCAATAAAATGGACAACTTGGAAGAAAAGGACAAATTCTTAGAAAAGTACAACTTTCCAAAACTGAACCAGGAAGAAATGGAAAATCTTAACAGACCCATCACAAGCATGGAAATTGAAACTGTAATCAGAAATCTTTCAGCAAACAAAATCCCAGGGCCAGACGGCTTCACAGCTGAATTCTACCAAAAATTTAGAGAAGAGCCAACACCTATCCTACTCAAACTCTTCCAGAAAATTGCAGAGGAAGGTAAACTTCCAAACTCAATCTATGAGGCCACCATCACCCTAATACCAAAACCAGACAAAGATGCTACAAAAAAACAAAGCTACAGACAAATATAACTGATGAACATAG
Organism: Muntiacus reevesi; assembly: GCF_963930625.1. Classification (NCBI taxonomy): domain Eukaryota; kingdom Metazoa; phylum Chordata; class Mammalia; order Artiodactyla; family Cervidae; genus Muntiacus; species Muntiacus reevesi. The sequence goes on from NC_089264.1 coordinate 51,661,373, forward strand.
ATGCAAAAATCCTTAACAAAATTCTAGTAAACAGAATCCAACAACATATTAAAAAGATCATATATCATGACCAAGTGGGCTATATCCCAGAGATACAAGGATTCTTCAATATCCACAAATCAATCAATGTAATACACCACATTAACAAATTGAAAAATAAAAACCATATGATTATGTCATTAGATGCAGAGAAAGTCTTTGACAAAAATCAACATCCATTTATGATAAAAACCCTCCAGAAAGCAGGAATAGAAGTAACACACTGCAACATAAAAGAAGCTATATATGACAAACCCACAGCAAACCTTTTCACCATTATCCTCAATGGTGAAAAATTGAAAACATTCCCCTAAATTCAGGAACAAGACAAGGGTGCCCACTCTCATCATTACTATTCAACATAGTTTTGGAGGTTTTGGCTACAGCAATCAGATTAGAAAAAGAAATAAAAGGAATCTAGATTGGAAAAGAAGAAGTAAAACTCTCACTGTTTGCAGACGACATGATCCTCTACATAGAAGACCCTAAAGACTCCACCAGAAAATTACTAGAGTTAATCAATGACTAGAGTGAAGTTGCAGGATATAAAATTAACACACAGAAATCCCTTGCATTCCTAAACACTAACAGTGAGAACACAGAAAGAGAAATTAAGGAGATAATTCCATTCACCATTGCAATGAAAATAATAAAATACTGAGGAATATATCTACCTAAAGAGACAAAAAACTTATATATATAGAAAACTATAAAACACTGATGAAAGAAATCAAAGAGGACACAAATAAATGGAGAAATATACCGTGTTTATGGATTGGAAGAATCAATGTAGTGAAAATGAGTATACTACCCAAAACAATCTATAGATTCAATGCAATCCCTATCAAGCTATAGACAGTATTTTTCTCAGAACTAGAACAAATAATTTCACAACTTGTAGGGAAATACAGAAAACCTCAAATAGCCAAAGCAATCTTGAGGAAGAAGAATGGAACTAGAGAAATCAACCTGACTGATTCAGGCTCTACTACAAAGCTACAGCCATCAAGATAGTATGGTACTGGCACAAAGAAAGAAATATAGATCAATGGAACAAAGTAGAAAGCACAGAGGTAAATCCATGCACCTATGGATACCTTATCTGACAAAGGAGGCAAGAATATACAATGGGGAAAAGACAATCTCTTTAACAAGTGGTGCTGGGAAAACTGGTGAACCACTTGTAAAAGAATGAAACTATAACACTTTCTAACACCATACACAAAAATAAACTCAAAATGGATTAAAGGTCTAAATGTAAGGGCAGAAACTATAAAACTCTTAGAGGAAAACATAGGCAAAACACTCTCCTATACAAATCACAGCAGGAGCCTCTATGACCCACCTCCCAGAGTACTGGAAATAATAGTAAAAATAAACAAATGGGACCTAATGAAACTTAAAAGCTTTTGCACAATGAAGGAAACTATAAGCGAGGTGAAAAAACAGTCTTCAGAATGGGAGAAAATAATAGCAAACGAAGCAACTGACAAAGAATTAACCTCAAAAATATGCAAGCAACTCCTGCAACGCAATTCCAGAAAAATAAACTACCCAATCAGAAAATGGGCCAAAGAAATAAACAGACATTTCTCCAAAGAAGACCTACAGATGGCTAGCAAACACATGAAAAGATGCTCAACATCACTCATTATCAGAGAAATGCAAATCAAAACCACAATGAGGTACCATTACACGCCAGTCAGGTTGGCTGCTATCCAAAAGTCTGCAAGCAATAAATACTGGACAGGGTGTGGAGAAAAGGGAACCCTCTTACACTGTTGGTGGGAATGCAAACTAATACAGCCACTATGGAGAACAATGTGGAGATTTCTTAAAAAAACAGGAACAGAACTGCCATATGACCCAGCAATCCCACTTCTGGGCATACACACTGAGGAAATCAGAACTGAAAGAGACACGTGTACCTCAAAGTTCATCGCAGCACTGTTTATAATAACCAGGACATGTAAGCAACCTAGATGTCCATCAGCAGGTGAATGGATAAGAAAGCTGCAGTACATATACACAATGAAATATTCAATTCAGTTCAGTTAGTCCCTCAGTCATGTCCGACTCTGCGACACCATGAATCGCAGCATGCCAGGCCTCCCTGTCCATCACCAACTCCCAGAGTTCACTCAAACTCATATCCATCGAGTCAGTGATGCCATCCAGCCATCTCATCCTCTGTCGTCCCCTTGTCCTCCTGTCCCCAATCCCTCCCAGCATCAGGGTCTTTTCCAATGACTCAATTCTTCACATGAGGTGGCCAAAGTATCGGAGTTTCAGCTTCAGCATTAGTCCCTCCAATGAACACCCAGGACAGATCTCCTTTAGGATGGACTGGTTGGATCTCCTTGCAGTCCAAGGGACTCTCAAGAGTCTTCTCAAACACCACAGTTCAGAAGCATCAATTTGTTCAGCGCTTAGCTTTCTTACAGTCCAACTCTCACATGTCCACTGGAAAAACCATAACCTTGACTAGATGGACCTTTGTTGACAAGGTAATGTCTCTGCTTTTAAATATGTTATCCGGGTTGGTCATAACTTTCCTTCCAAGGAGCAAGTGCATTTTAATTCCATGACTGCAATCACCATATGCTGTGATTATGGAGCCCCCCAAAAATAAAGTCTGACACTGTTTCCACTGTTTCCCTATCTATTTGCCATGAAGTGATGGGACCAGATGCCATGATCTTACTTTTCTGAATGTTGAGCTTTAAGCCAACTGTTTTAACTCTCCTCTTTCACTTTCATCAAGAGACTTTTTAGTTCCTCTTCACTTTCTGCCATAAGGGTGGTGTCAAGTGCATATCTGCAGTTACTGATATTTCTCCTGGCAATCTTGATTCCAGCTTGTGTTTCTTCCAGCCCAGTATTTCTCATGAATAGAGAATCTTTAGTCACAGGAAATAGTAAGATCCCCAGTAAACATGAATCTGCAACTGTCACCTGATCACTTTGGCCTCCTCATGTTGATCACTCAGTAAGCAAAGGGAGGAGTTACAATATTTATAGGACTACAACCTTATTTTTAGGTATATGTATATGTGAAAGTCACTCAGTCGTGTCCAAATCTTTGTGATCCCGTGGACTATAGAGTCCATGGAATTCTCCAGGCCAGAATATTGGAGTGGGTGGGCATTCCCTTCTCCAGGAGATCTTCCCAACCTAGGTATCAAATCCAGGTCTCCCGCATTGCAGGCAGATTCTTTACGAACTGAGCCACGAGGGATACCCAATATACATTTATATACATACAATATGTATGTACAGGTCTTCCCTGATGGCTCAAGGGTAAAGAATACATCTGCCAATGCAGGAGATACACATTCAATCCCTGGGTTGACAAGATCCCCTGCAGTAGGAAATGGCAACCAACTCCAGTATTCTTGCCTGGGAAATTCCATGGACAGAGGATGGACTGGTGGGTTACAGTCCATGGGGTCACAAAGAGTTGTAAATGACTGAGCAATTATCACTTCACATCTATAGCATATGCATACATGTTGCTGCTGCTGTGGTCAGCAGCGTCCAACTCTTTGTGACTCCATGGACTGTAGCCCGCCAGGCTCCTCTGCCCATAGAATTTGCCAGGCACTAGGTAATTATGAATATATTTTCTGGGGAAATTACTGATGAATTATAGTATAAATTACTGAAGATTTTTAAATTAACATTATGAGTGTTTGTTCCATAAACCAAAGGGATTTATACTATGTATGTATACATATAAATATATAATTATATGTATGTAGGTTTAGTTGTAACTCATGTCTGACACTTGTGACCTCATGGACTGTAGCCCATCAGGCTCTTCTGTCCATGGAATTTCCCAGACAAGAATATTGGAATGTGTTGCCATTTCCTTCTCCAGGGGATAGTCCCAACCCAAAGATCAAGCCCAGGTCTCCTGCACTGCAGTCAACTCTTTAAGTACTGAGCCACTAAGGATAACTATATATGCTTATACACATAAATATACTTATTTAACTTTTCAAATGAAACATTTCTTCTAAAATGTGGTCCATATTTTTAATCAATATCATGTTACTAATGTTATATTTAAGTTATAAACACCAATATATCACCTTGGTTTATGGAACAAACACTCATGAAGATTACTTAAAATCACCAATAATTTATTCTGTACAATGATCCAAGAAATATATGCATAATCATCTAGTTACATATTAGAATCAAAATATACAATAATATATATGAAGAAGTCAAGCGGGCCACAGGAAGTATTATTATGAACAAAACTGATGAAGGTGATGCAATTCCAACTGAGCTATTTCAGATTCTAAAAGATGATGCTGTTAAAGTGCTGAACTTAAAATGCCAGGAAATTTGGAAAATTTGGCAGTGGTCATAGGACTAGAAAAGGTCAGGTTTCATTCCAATCCCAAAGAAGGGCAATGTCAAAGAATGTTCAAACAACTGCACAATTGCTCTCATTTGGCAGGCTAGCAAAGTTATCCTCAAAATCCTTCAAGCTAAGCTTCAGCAGCATGTGAACTGAGAAGTTCCAGATGTACAGGCTCAGTCTAGAAAAGGCAGAGGAACCAGAGATCAAATTGCCAACATCTACTGGATAATGGAGAAAGCAAGTGAATTCCAGAAAAGCTTCTGCTTCATTGACTATGCTAAAGCCTTTGACTGTGTGGACCACAACAAACTGTGGAAAATTCTGAAAGAAATGGGAATACTAGATCAGCTTACCTGCCTCCTGAGAAACCTGTATGCAGATCAAGAAGCAAGTTAAAACCAATACGACTGTTTCAAAATTGGGAAAGGAGTACATCAGGCTGTATATTGTCACACCACTTTTTTAACTTAGATGCAGAGTACATCATGTGAAATGCCAGGCTTGAATAATCACAAGCTGGAATAAAGATTCCCAACAGAAATATCCATAACCTCAGATATTCAGATGACACCACCCTAACATCAGAGAGCAAATAGGAACTAAAGAGCTTCTTGATGATGGTGAAAGAGGAGAGTGAAAAGCTGGCTTAAAACTCAACATTCAAAAACAAAGATCAGGGCATCCAGTCCCATTACTTCAAGGTGAATAGAAGGGGACAAAATGGAAACAGTGACAGACTTTATTTTCTTGGCTCAAAAATCACTGCAGATGGAGAAATTAAAAGATGTTTGCTCTTTGGAAGAAAACTATGACAAATGTAGACAGTGTTTTAAAAAGCAGAGACAACACTTTACTGACAAATGTCTTTTACTCAAAGCTATAGTTTTCCAGTAGTCATGTATGGATGTGAGAATTGGACCATAAAGAAGGCTGAGCACCAAAGAATTGATGATTTCAAATGTTGTACTGGAGAAGACTCTTGAAAGATCCTTGGACTGGAAGGAGATCAAACCAGTCAATCCTAAAATAAATCAACCCTGAATATTCATTGGAAGGACTGATGCTAAGGCTGAAGCTCCAATACTTTGGCCACATGATGTGAAGGGGCAACTCACTGGAAAAGACTCAGATGCTGGGAAATATTGAGGGCAGAGGAGAAGGGGGTGAAAGAGGATGGGATGGTTGAATGGTATCATTGAGTCTGTGGACATGAGTTTGAGCAAGCTCCAGCAGATGGTGAAGCACAGAGAAGCCTGGCATGTTGCAGTCCATTTGTCACAAAGAGTCAGACTCAAGTAAACAATAATAAATCATTGGCATATAATGAGGCTAACAAAGGTATAAAACATATTGAGCAGCTGCAAAATGAAGAGAGAGTTAAAAAGGTTTTAATGATATATAATAAAGTGAAAGATGGGGATGAATTTACTTGTTACAATGTATCATATAATTGAAAAATAAAATGTAATATTCTAAATTTACAAATATTTGTAAGGGATATCTTTATTAATCAATACCACAATAAAATCACTGTTTTCTGAGAAATCATTATGGGACATGAATAGATTCAATTAGACTACAGTCTATGGGGTCACAAATAGTTGGACATGACTGAGCGACTGAGCACACGTGCATGTGCAACAGACATTGTAGGAATAAACAAACAATTGTCAACATGTAGTATTAGCCCATACATTTTTTGCACAAGATTTTGCTAATAAATTTCCAGTAAAGGCAATTTGATTGACAGTAAGTTGGGAGGTCATTTATTTGAAAATTAACATACTCTCTTTTTTCTGTGTCTTATTTGGATTATTTTCAAGAACTATGTGTCTGATTTTCAAGTTTTCAAACATTTTAAAGATCATTTTTATTTATACTGTCACTTAATTGCTTTATAATTAAGGGAGCAAAATTTCCTACTTTCATACATTCAGTATCCACTACTGTGGCAACAGAAAAGGAATGAAAATAATAAATACTCACATGTATCAAATGCCAATTTGTAAAATAAAATCAACCAACAATGTTAATTTTTTTTCTGATTTTCCTAGGACTATTTCATTATTTACTCTGTAATATCCTTTCTACTATCCTTACTCAGCTTGCTTGTATCAAATAGTTTTCATATTCTTGTATTCTATGCTCTTACAAATGAAATTGCCAATCTTGTGAGAACTATGGAAAACTATGAATAGATGTTGAGTGAGTATTTGAGATAAGTGCCAATATTTTTATTCATTATATCTAGTTTTCACTTAGAAATCTGTCCTTATGACTCTCTGGTTTTCATTTGCATTAACACAATTTTTTCCCAGACGTCTGGACACACTATAGGTCAGAAATGAAAAGAAAAGAGTTTCAGAGTCAGATTGACTCCAAAGAGAAGTTTGAGCCTCAACTCAAGGCACCAATTTGCTGAAATTTATACGGCAAACTGATTAAATATTTCAAGTCTTCATTTTCTTATCTATAAATGTGAAAAATAAGAATTCTACTTTCTAAGGATCCTTAGGTGTCACACAGAGTAAGTATTCCACAGACATTACTTATCATTGTCCTGTTATTTTTCTTAAATGAAAAATTAATGAACTATAAATAAGATCAATTGAAGAAATCTCAAAAAATGATGTCTCAGCTATCAATTTCTTGGACCATTGGTTTTGAAAATAAAGATTAAATCAGCCATACTCAACCCAAAATAAAAGTTATGTCTTTTTAGCTATGGTATATATTCCAGTACCTGAATTATACTTTATGAATTACAATGAGTTTTAAAAGCAATATATGTCCCATGGATACTACAACTAAGGGGATTGTTGATGTATCCAATTTATGCTTTTATTTGTTACTTATTTTTGTGAGTACAGAATAATTCTATGATTTCAAATATGAAGATTTAAGTATATAACCTCTAAGAATTCAAAAAGTTAATATTTGCAAGTATACAGTAATTAATCCATATTGAAAGTACACTATTTGTTCAAATAGATATGCCAGCTTTGAGTCATATTCAAATTTTCTATATATATATATTTGGGAGTGAAATTGGTTTATTTATACTAAGTTAATTTTATTACATTGTATTATGATATGCACATGAAAAAAGTATTTCAAATATTTCATTTAAATAAAATCAGTGCAAACAAAGTTTGACTTCTTCAGATGTATTTAGCCTAGAGGTTCTTGAAATGTTTATATAAATCCCTTAACAAGTGGTAAGAGAAATAGTAATTCCTATTGTTAATACTGGAGTTCCAAGAAATAAATGTTCTCCAATTTAGAAACTTTATACATATTCATAATATACTCTTTCTTATGAATATTTGTGGATGCATATTTCTAACACTGTTCATTAAAACAACCAAAGACATATTCAGTTGAAAATCTCCAGCTTAAAACAGTGGAAATTTATCTCAATGAGATATTCTTTTCATACATATGATAGAGTATGTGTGGTGTGTATGTGTGTGTAGTTAAAATTAAATCTAATTTTATCCCAGAAAACTGTAAATGAAAGAATATGTAACTGATCTTGGTGAAAACTGAGGAAAATTTAGAATTTCCACTTATATTTTTGTTCTTCATTTAATAGTATTAAGCATTGTGCTAGGATCTAGGAATATAGAAGTGAGATATGTACATTACATACATATATATGTAATGAATATACATGTAAATGTGTATACACATATGTATATATGTCTTCTTCAAGGCACTAGTGAGCGATATATATGTAATGAGGATAATAACGGCACAGAACATCTTTTTTAGTATATATTGATGTGTAGGCATTGAGAGAGGAGAGGAAGAGAAAGAGACAGCATGGCAATGTCTACAACTATGAACTGTTCAGAAGAGAAGTTCAAACGTGTGAATTCATTTCTTCTGTGTAATTTTTGGCAGCTGGGAGAATTTTGAAGTCACTCTATTGTCCTACCGATTTTTTTAAGATGGTGGTAAACTTTTGTGTTCACTGACCTCTACTCTTCTGACTTTTGTTCTGTTTTCCACCATTTCATTCTTGCTGACTCTCTAGGCATGGCTAATACAGTGAAATGCCATTCATGTCATCTTATATTGGGTGTGAAGCAATTTAATAAGAGCTGATGTTGATGATGCTATGAAGTGTAGATTGACATACTGTGTCCAGTTTTGACAGAGGTAATTCATCCATAGCCAAGTGTGTTTGAAATTGCCACCTCATCACTGATCACTTTGAGTGCTAGGAGTGGCAGAAAGAATGTAACTGGCTGTTGTGCTTTCTGAGCAGCATGGCACAGCTATGCCATCAGCAGACCAAAAAGACAGGGTTTTCTTGCAATTAATGAAGAAAGTCAAAGCCCTCCTTGAAACCAGCAGTTCACTATTTCTATTGCTAAACAATAATACTGGCCCAGAGGGATCGGGTGGAGAGGGAGGTGGGAGGGGGGAACGGGATGGGGAACACATGTAAATCCATGGCTGATTCATGTCAATGTATGACAAAAACCACTACGACATTGTAAAGTAATTAGCCTCCAACTAATAAAAATAAATGGGAAAAAAAATGCTGGCTTACCTACTCTGTGCCAAGGGCTACCTGGTGGCTCAGTGTTAAGAATCTGCCTGCAATGCAGAAGACATTGGTTCGATCCTTGGGTCGGGAAGATCCCCTGGAGAAGAAAATGAAAACCCACTCCAATATTCTTGCCCAAGAAATCCCATGGTCAGAGGAGACTGGCAGGATACAGTCAATGGGGTCACAAGAGTCAGACACGACTAAGGAACTAAACAACAACATTCTGTGCCAGGCATTGTTCTAGATACAAAAAGCAAATACACCTCTGAGCACAACAAATCTTGTATTTTGCCCTAATGTTCATAACCTAACATATTCATAGACTTTATTTTGTGAAGTCACTAAGAGAAGTCTAACTATAAAACTTTAGATAAAATGCAAATGATTTGTTCCAAGGGTATAATCATATGTAAAAGATTATCCAAAAAAAAAATCATTTGGCATATATACATCCTTCAAAAGAGGAAACACATTCAGAAAGCCTAAAACGTCATTCTCAAATGTAGTCCAATAAATTGTCATCTGTCATGATAAAATCATCCTAGAAAATGTTCCAGCCATCTGTCTTTCTTATCAATTAGAAATATATATTAGCAGATTAAATTCTTTCAGATTTTTTCAGTGCAAAAACTACTACATGTGACTGAATCCCATGTTTTTCAAACCTGAATTTTTTATAAAAATTGCTTTTCACTGATAATTTATCCTATGGAATTAATATTTCATAGAATAGTTTTTGAGGCACCTTGGTTTAATTAGTATATATCTATATAGGTTCATATAAACCTTCAGAGGAAGATCATATGCTCCTGCTAAGGTAAAGATATTTTTACTGTAGGAAAAATCGGGCAGAATGGTTATATTTCTTAATTATAATCTATATTCATGTTTCTTCCTTATAAATAATCATCCTCATCTGCATCATGAATGCAACATGGTCATCAAAAATGCAAGTCATAAAGGAATCAAAGATTTATTCGACTGTATAATAAATTTTATTACAAATTAATGTTACTCAAAATGTCATTAAAATTCTCCTTTTCATGAGGTTTTTTAACTGTTTTAGTTTAGGAATAAAAATAGGAGGAAAACTTTGACCATGTCTATCCCATATGGCATTTATATTGAAACAAAAGTACTGTTAAGTTTGCAAGAATCTAACTCTAGGGACCTAACTCTGGGGAACACTAGGGAGTTCACTTTAAAATACCCAGCTGTCCTTATTTCTAACACTGGAAGCAAGTTCGGTAGAATCATAAACTTAGTTTTAGGGCTAATACTAAACTCCAAGCCTGAATTTTGGAGGAAAAAAAAGAAATCAAGATCTAGCTATTTAATGAAACTCAGTTTATTTATGATGAATAAAAATCATATTTTCAAAAAGAATCTGAGGTATTCAGATGGATCCTGTGAAGGTGTGATTGCCATTTATAACTATGACATTAAGCTTTCATAGATTACAGAAGGATTTACTGGTTAGGAATAATAAATAACCTGAGACAATCCACCTAGAACGGCCTTCACCATCTTATTCTGCAGGTCACTTGAAGAACTGTCAGGAAAGCAACCTATTAGAGGAAAATTAGTTTTGATTAGGCTAATGTTTTCTCTTAACTATTTTTTCTTAACTTCAGAGAAGATGTTAATTTATATCAATTGACTAAGGTGTTCTGTAACAAGGTCATCCATACTCAAAAACAGATTAACTTTTAACCTGTTCCAGGGATGAAGCATTTAAAAATTCCAAGCCATTTTTTGTACCAGCAGAATTTTAAAAATGAGTTAGGGAGAGGAAAAGCAGGTTATGAGATATGGACACTAGGTACAATCCTTGTATCTTAATAAAAAGGAAAATACAAATAGAAAATACAAGAAAGAAACAGAAAATTGTTTCACCTAGTAAAGCTCTTTATTTCTTGAATGACCAAGAGGAAAAGAATAAAGTGTGCATCCTTAAGTAGCTTATACACACAAATGTAATAACTTGGTAATATTTGTTAATGTTGATTATTATAAAATAAAACAAAGAAAGGAAGCTAAGAAGTAATTGCAATGTAAATTTTGTTAACAATTCATGTTATTTTTATTCATTAAATTCAGCAATAATTATTTGAATAGACATCTGTATGCATTTTAGACAAACATTGGAATAATAACAGAATAATTATATCCTTCACTTCCCACTCCCACTGAAAGAAATAACTGGAAAGAGAGAGAGAAAATGTGTTATCAAGATGTAAAAAGAGGACTTCCCTGGTGGTCCAGTGGTAAAGAATCCACCTGGCAATGTAGAGGACACGGGTTCGATCCCTGGTCCAGGAAGATTCCACATGTCACAGGGTAACTGAGCCTGTGTTTCACAACTACTGAAACCCGTGTGTTTTAGAGCCAGGCTCTGCAACGAGAGAAGCCACTGCAGTGAGAAGCTTGAGCCCCGCAACTGGAGAGTGACCCCCGCCTCACTAAAGCTAGGGAACGCCTGCGAGCAGCAACAAACACCCAGCCCAGCAAAGTTAATGAAGCAATTTTTTTCTTCTTTTTATAAATTTACTTATTTTTAAGTTTATTTATTTTTTAATTGAAGGACAATTGCTTTACAGAATTGTGTTGTTTTCTGTCAAACATCAACATGAATCAGCCATGGGTGTACATATGTCCCCTCTCTTGAACTTCTCCCCCCATCTCCCTCCCCACCCCAGAACCCCTCTAGGTTGATACAGAACCCCTGTTTGAGTTCCCTGAGACATGCAGCAAAATCCCGTTGGCTATTTAAGATGGAAAAAAAAGAAAACTTTGGATAGGTGCTATTGGTGTACTTGATACAATTTCAAAACTACACGCTTGACAGAAGCAGTGAGAATCTGCCACACCCCTCTCACTCCATCTGACCCCCTTTGCCTCTGCTGCTGTTGCTGCTGCTAAGTCACTTCAGTCGTGTCCGATTCTGTGCGACCCCATAGACGGCAGCCCCCCAGGCTCCCCCGTCCCTGGGATTCTCCAGGCAAGAGCACTGGAGTGGGTTGCCATTTCCTTCTCCAATGCATGAAAGTGAAAAGGGAAAGTGAAGTTGCTCAGTCGTGTCCGACTCCTAGCGACCCCATGGACCGCAGCCTACCAGGCTCCTCCATCCATGGGATTCTCCAGGCAAGAGTACTGGAGTGGGGTGCCATTGCCTTCTCTGCCTTTGCCTCTACCATCCAGAAAAAGAGAACAGTGTTTCAGGACGTAAAGATTGGGGAGATCTTTACAAAACTCTCTGACCTTCCCAATGAAAAGGATGACAGACGAAGGTAAGGAGTCTGGGGTCTCATCTCTTCCCACTGGTTAAAAAAGGATTTTAGGGGCCAGGATTCCCTCCCACTGTAGAAAGTCAGGCCAGTTGAATTTAGCCATGGCAACTTCATATGACTCTACGAAGAGCAAAGAAAAACCTCAACAAAGAAAAAGCCTCAGGATTTATGATAGAAGTTAAGTATCATGTTCTGTGAGTTTCATAAAGATGTTTTCATTTTTTAAAAAGGCCCCCAGGACATTCATGGTTATCTATAAATTCAACTCTTTTTGTTCATTGCTCCCATACCATGTTTTTGAACTCGAAATTTACCAAGTAGTTTTTATTCTTTCACCTCCATCCCTTGAGGTCCTCTAGGTAAAATGTGGTCAGGAATGTCAACCAGCAATGAAAAACACTCAGTCCTTAAATACATATATAAGCCAATGCAGGGCAGGTATTGCCCACATTTGTGTACAAACAAATGAATAGCATCAAAGCTTAGATGTTTCTACCAATCAAATGATCTTCCTGAAGATCCAAAGAAAGTGGAAAGTGATCTGCAACAGGTTTACTATTGAAAATATGAAGTAAAAGAATCACCTAATCTAGACAAAATTCCAAAGAAAAGTCTATCCATAAAATGTATACAGCAAAAAAAAAAAAAATGTAAGATTAAGAAACATTGTAAAAGTAAATAAGATAATTATTGAGTTAAAACTATAATGTTAATTGTGAAGAACAGCAGATACTGATAAATACTAATTTATCATACTAAGTTACTCATAAAGAAAGCTGGAAAATTTTCCTAACAAAAAACAATAGAGAAGTCTTTTGATTTTTCAATGAGAGAAAAAAGAAAACAACATGAAGCTATACTACGTGTGTGGTTGGTTTTAATACTATCAGTTAATAGAAAATGAATTTATTAAAGAAGGTTACATAGTTGATGTGTTTTCTTAGATTACACAAATGATCAATACAATCTCAGTATAGGAGTTCCAGAGAAAAGAGAAATAAATTATAGTTTAAGCAATACAAATATAGCCAAAGAAAAAAAGTACAATATTGCCCTAATATATCATCCCAAACTTGACAATAAGTTATGTGTTCAAAATTAATTCTAAGAGAAACACTTCTGAAAATGCATACTCTTGTATAATTCTATATTGTCTCTGCCATGGGGGAGGAAACTCAATCATACATACATATATTTTAAATGTGCTTTCTAAACTGTCATTTCTATTTCTATGAAATGAATCTAAGAACAGACTCATATATATGGAAAAAGACTTAGGTTCATCTTTGTTCACTGAAGCCTATGGCAATCACTTTTAGAGACTGCACAATAAAATTATATCTGTATAAAGAAATATTATGTATTTATTCAATAATTTGAAGAGAATATTTCAAATTATTATGTTATGTAAAAATATCAAATACAAGCTGGATAATAGTATGAACCAGTATTATAGCTATTTTACAGTAATATATCTAAATAAATAATAAAATATAGTATTGACTATTCTCTTGATATTTAAATTATGAAAGATTTCAATTTTCACATTATGCTTTCTATATTGTCATATTTTCTGCCAGGTGCATATGTAATCTTACATAATCATAAAAGCTATGTTATTTGCACTAATAAATCGGACTCTAGATGTGTCACTTTGAAGTTTTCAAGGATAGTTTATAAAATAAAATAAATCTATAGAACTCAAGGAGAGAAAATATTGTTATCCATAAAGAAATAAAAATCTAAGCAATATTATTGATTTTTCTGCAAAACCAAACTGTAAAAGAAAAATTTTTAAATAGCCACAAACTGCTGAAAATAAATTTGTGATTCCAAAGCAGTTTGAATATAGCCATAGAAATTCTCAGATTTGTGTGATCTCAGAACATGTGTCAACTATGTAACCCTCTTTAATAAACTTGTTAGCTATTAAATGACATTTTTAAACCCAGTCACACATGTAGTCTAATTATAGTTTAAATTTGGTTACAAAACCAATTAGAATCTGCAATGTAAGAAAAATTCAAATAGCATAATTTATGACTCCATTTAAAATTTTAAAAGTCAAGTAGATGTGTGAAAACCTGGAAACATATCTCAAAAAATGCTTTAAAGTTATCTTGTAAAATATTTTCTTTGATAGACACTTAGCTTAATAAAGATAAAAGAATCTCTGAAAGGACCTCCAAAGTCATCAACAGAATTAAAAGAAATGTGCCATTTCTTCAAGATCTTTGCAGAGGATAGTATAATAGTAAAGCAAGGCCATATAATAGAATTATAAAGGAAAAATACTTAAAATGAGTAAAATTAAAAATTTTAAAATATATGTATTTGAAAATTGAAATAGGTTCATAATAGAAAAATAAACATGAATGTGAATTATATATATATATATATAATAAACACATCTATTAAAATCAAAAAAGAGACTCTCACACATTAGGCTGTAAAGACACCAGTAATTCTATGGCATCGTTCTTAATAAGGGGCACTCCTAAATCATCTACTAAACACTACACACATGATTAAAACTACTAGAAAAATAATAATTACACAACAACCATTGGCTATATTTTTATATATGAGTAGGAACATTCATAAATGATAACAGAAAAAGGACTAACCCACAAGAGTACCAAAAGATATGAGGTATTTAGACACATTTGACAGCTCTGACGTCTGAAACTGCTATATCAGAAAGAGACTTTCAAAAAATCAACATAGGTAAGAAAATACTACATATAGTAAAGAGGTAAAGTCCTCCAAATTCACTTATAAACCCAAAGTAATCAGTAAAAGGCTACTAGGAATTTAACTTATTTTAAAATTCAGCTAAGACATCTGGGGAGAAGGCAATGGCACCCCACCCCAGTCCTCTTGCCTGGAAAATCCCATGGATGCAGGAGCCTGGTAGGCTTCAGTCCCTGCAGTCTCTAAGAGTAGGACACGACTGAGTGACTTCACGTTCACTTTTCACTTTCATGCATTGGAGAAGGAAATGGCAACCCACTCCAGTGTTCTTGCCTGGAGAATCCCAGGGATGGCGGAGCCTGGTGGGCTGCCGTCTATGGGGTTGCAGAGTCAAACATGACTGAAGCGACTTAGCAGCAGCAGCAGCAAGACATTTGGGTGATGGTCAGCAAAATAGGAACTGCTAGTACTCACCCCCGACCCTGAAAATCAACTTGAAGAAGTCTCTGTGCATGAAAAAAGCCTTCACAAAAGCCCAGGATTCCAGGTGAGAGCTGACAGCAAGTGGGTGAAGCACAGTAATAAGAAAAGACATATTGAGGTAGAAGATAGATTCACAGTACCCGCATCTTTTGCTCGCCAACCATTAGCAGCCCAGCATGGAGACACCCTCCCTGCAGTGAGCACTCAACTTCACTTTGAATTCCAGATCTGACCCATCCATCCCAACACCATGCTGATTCATGCAGTCTTAGGCAGCTCCCAGTGGGCTAGTGTGACTTCAGTCTGCTGGCTAACAAAGGGTGCTGGATCCAATGTCCCCAGTAGCTCCCAATGGGTTCCCATCTCACCCCAGTGTGCCTACTGTTTCAGTGGCTCCAGGAAGCCCCTGCAGCTTCATGCACCTTCTTTGGTTTCAGGGCCCTAGAAGGCCCAGTGACTGGAAGCCCTCAGGCAGCTCTCATGGCTCCAGGTGGCTTTGAAATGCCTTATGAAACCTCATGTCTGATTCTCTGATACCAGAAGGTTCCCATGGCCACTGGTGGCTCCTGTGGCCCTAGGCTCTCAGTGGGCCCTTTTCCTTATCCCTCCCACTTGGCACTTGATCTTATATATTAAATAAACATATGAAGACTTTGAAAGCTAAATAAGTAGAAAGATCAATGAGGGACCTCAAAGTCAAAGAACACAGTGGTGAGTTAGAAAGAAAACTTTTATACAACAACCACTTTTTTCCATGCAAAGTTCACAAGAAAAACATATGGCTCCATCCCCATGCATGCTAACAGAAGACAAGTAAAGATCCTGTACCCTTGCCCAGCTGAAAAGAGGCAGCCAATGTCCTCTCCAGTTCCTGCTAGAGTGGTAGCAGAGAAGCCTAGGGAGAGAGCTGAGACTTTCAATCCCATCAAGCAGTAACAAGCCCTCTCTCTTGGGGAGTCAATGAAGTCTGTGTGGGGTATCCGGACTTCAACCTTCATCTAGCAGTAATGAATTCTCCTCCATTTCCCCAGTAGTATCAGCGGGGATCTTGTGAACAATCAGGACTTTCACCACCACCAAGCATTAATGAGGTCCCACCTCTCATGTGTCAATTGAGTTCACACGAGAAGCAGTAAGTAGGCATACATGCCTTTCCCAAGCAAGGTTGTATAATGGAAGAACAGTGAGGAGCAAAATGACCAAATGACCCAGCAGTAATGAGAATCTCCTTGTGTATTAGCTGCAGCCAAGTGGGGAAACTGGAATCTCTCTCCTTCTGGCAGTAAAAAGGTGGTAACTCCCTCTCTTGCCAAAGTGGTCTCAGAAAAAGCCAACTAAAACAAAAGGTTTAAGTCTTATAATACTCATAATGTCCAGGTTTCACTTGAAAGTCACTTATCATACTAAGTATCAGAAAGATATCAAACTGAATTTAAAAAAAAAGACAATCAAAATACCAATACTATGATGAGAAAAATGTTAGAATTAGCTAAGGAAGACTTTAAAGCAGCCATTTTTAAATGCTGCAACAAGCAACTAGAAGCATGCTTCAAACACATGAAAAATAGTCTTAGCAAAATATAAACTATCAGTAAATAAATACAAAGCAAAGTCAATAGAAATTTTACAACTGAAAAAACACAAATTCTAGAAATTAGAATGTCTACTATAATCATGTTCATGAATCTGAAGATTCAACATAGAAAAGATGTCAGTTCTCCCAAATGTATATATGGGTTCTATATAGTTCCTATGAAAATCCAAGCATGATATTTTCAGATATAAAAAGGTAATTTGAAATTTTATATAGAAAGCAAAGAAATTATAATTGCTAAAACAATTTCCAAAAGAACATTAAAGGGGGAGCAATCTGTCTACATGGTGTTAAGACATTTATATAGCTATACTAATCATGATGATGTGGTACTGGCAGATAAATTAATGGAAGAGAACCCAGAAATAAACCCCCAAAATTTGCCAAAATGTGCCAACAATAAAGATGTTGGCAAAGTGCAATTAAATATCAACATCATTAGCCACTAGGGAACTGCAGATTTAAACTACAATCTATAATGCCTATCAGAATAACTAAAATTAAAAAATAGTGAAAACACCAAAAGATGATAAGGATGTAAACAAACTGAATCACTCATATACTGCTAGTAGGAAAGTGAAATCCTACAGTCATGTTGAAAAACAAGTGGTTTCTTAAAAACCAAAAGATATGAAAGTCTCTCAGTCATGTCCAAATCGGTGACCCCATTGACTACACAGTCCATGGAATTCTTCAGGCCAGAATACTGGAGTGGGTGGCCTTTCCCTTTTCCAAGGGATCTTCCCAACCCAGGGATGGAATCCAGGTCTACATGCTATTATTAGTACCATTCAGCAAAGAGCCTCTTGATAAGGGTGAATGAGGAGAGTTAAAAAGCTGGCTTAAAACTCAACATTCAAAAAACTGAGATCATGGCATCCAGTCCCTTCGCTTTATGGCAAATAGATGGGGAAAAGTGGAAACAGTGACAGATTTTATTTTCTTGGCCTCCAAAAATACTGCAGACAGAGACTGAAGCCATGAAATTAAAGGATGCTTGGTCTTTGGAAGGAAAGTTATGACAAACCTAGACAGCATATTAAAAAACAGATATCATCTTGTCGACAAAATTCCATGTAGTCAAAGTTATTATTTTTCAGGTAGTCATGCTATGGATGTGAGATTTGGACCATAAAGAAGGCTAAGCACCGAATAGTTGATGCTTTCAAATTGTGGTGCTGGGGAGGACTCTTGAGAGTCCCTTGGACTGCCAGGAGATCAAGCCAGTCAATCCTAAAGGAAATCATCCCTGAATATTCACTGGAGAGGGACTGCTGCTGAAACTGAAGCTCCAAAACCTTGACCATCTGACATCTAGAGCCAACTCATTGGAAAAGACCCTGATGCTGGAGAAGACTGAAGGCAGGAGAAGGAGGAGACAGAGGATGAGATGGTTAGATAGCATTACTGACTCAGTGGACATGAATTTGAGCAAACTTCAGAGGTTTCCCAGGTGGCTCGGTTGTAAAAAAATCTGCTTGCCAATGCAGGAGACTCGGGTTGGATCCCTGGGCTAGGAAGATCCTCTGGAGGAAGAAATGGCAACCCATTCCAGTATTCTTGCCTCGAAAATGGCATGGACAGAGGAGCTTGGGGGGCTATAGTTCATGGGGATGCAAAGAATGATATGTGATTAAGCACACACACCCCCAGAAGATTGTGAAGGACAGGAAAGCTGGCATGCTGAGGTCATTCCATGGCGTCGCAAAGAGTTGGCTACAACTTAGCAACTGAAAATATCTGGTATTGCTGGGTCATATGGCACAGAAGTACAGAACAGACTCTTGAACTCTGTGGGAGAAGGTGAGGGTGGGATGTTTCAAAAGAATAGCATGTATATTATCTATGGTGAAACAGATCACCAGCCCAGGTGGGATGCATGAGTCATGTGCTCGGGCCTGGTGCACTGGGAAGACCCAGAGGAATCGGGTGGAGAGGGAGGTGGGAGGGGGGATCGGGATGGGGAATACGTGTAACTCTATGGCTGATTCATATCAATGTATGACAAAATCCACTGAAAAAAATAAATAAATAAAAAAGAAAAAAAAAGAATAAAGCAGCAGTTTGGGGGAGGTTACAGCAGAGTGGAGTTGGGACGGAAGTGGGTATGGTTATGGGACGGAAGTGGGTATGGTTATAAAAGGTAACACAGGGATTCTGGTGATAGAAATACACATCATGCCAATATTCTGGATGTGAGGTTGCACTAGAAGTTTGCAAGATATTGACATTGGGGGAAAACTGAATAAAAGTTACATTGGATCTGTCTGATTGCTTCTTAAAACTGTGAGTAAAAATATATATATATTTCAAAATAAAAACTTCAATTAAATATAAATAAAAATTTATGTTAGAAATGCTAACAAAAACCTGAAATAGAAACACAAACCCACTTTACATAAAGTTATACCATAAACAATTACAAGAACATCTGTAGGGGGGAGGAACCAAGATGGCGGAGGAGTAGGACGGAGAGAC
Organism: Muntiacus reevesi; assembly: GCF_963930625.1. NCBI lineage: Eukaryota > Metazoa > Chordata > Mammalia > Artiodactyla > Cervidae > Muntiacus > Muntiacus reevesi. Next base: position 51,680,887 of record NC_089264.1, read on the forward strand.
CACTTTCTCTCCTAGAAATTCATCAAAAAAATAACTGAACGCAGAGCAAACTTCACAAAACAACTTCTGATCGCTAGCTGAGGTCATCAGGCACCCAGAAAAGCAGCCCATTGTCTTCGAAAGGAGGTAGGACAAAATATAAAAGATAAAAAGCGAAACAAAAGAGCTAAGGACGGAGATCCGTCCCGGGAAGGGACTTTAAATAGAGGACGTTCCCAGACACCGGGAAACCCTCGCACTGGCGGGCCTGGGGGAAGTGTTGGAATCTCAAGAGTTTGAATCTGACTGGGAGGGATAGAATAAATAAAACCCACAGATTACGAGCCTAAAAGCAACCCCCAGCAGAAAAGTACCCCAGACGCCCGCATCCGCAACCAGCAAGTGGGGGCGGAACGGAGAGGAGCGGGCGGCATTACTTGGGGCTGGATCCGGGCCTGAGCGCCCTGAGGACAATCAGAGGGAGCTTTTGTGAGTTGCCAGCTTGAACTGTGGGAGAGCAAAGAGAGAGAGAAAACTAACCGGCCCGAACACACTGCCGGCCGTTTGCAGAACAAAGGGACCGAGATTCTGGGCGGCCAAAGTCCGCCGGGAGGGTCGCGGCGAGACGGAGGGCGCGGGCGCCCGACTGGCGTGGGCGGGAACTGGGGCTGGGGACTCGGAGGGCAGAGGGCGCGCACGCCCGACTGGCGCCGGCGGGGACTGAGACTCGGACCGCGCAGGGCAGAAGACGCGCCGCACCCGGGGAGAGAGCGCCCGTCAAGCGCCTGGCTGCCTGGGCCGCTCGGGCGGCGTGGGGCCGGAGCGCGGGCCCAGCTTTGTGCGCCGCGCTTTTGTGAATCGCCCGAGGGCTGGAGCCGCGCGCAGCGTGGCGCGCGCTTCAGACAGAACAGCCCGGAGCCTGAGCAGCGCAGACCGAGAAAAGAGCACAAGCCCCTCCCTGGAGCGCCGGCCCCTCCCCGCACGGCCCCTCCCCGCACAGCCCCTCCCCCCAGCGCGACGGAACTAGCTACCTGAATAAGAATCCACCTCCGCCCCCTGTGTCAGGGCGGAAATTAGGCGCGGAAGAGACCGGCAACAGAACCCAAATAAACAAAGGGAACCGCTTCAGAAGGGACCGGTGCAACAGATTAAAATCCCTGAAGAAACCACCGACTGACTACACCGGAAGGGCCTGTAGATATCGAGAAGTGTAAGCTGGAACGAGGAGCTATCTGAAGCTGAGCCGAACCCACACTGACCGCAACAGCTGCAGAGAAATTCCTAGATATATTTTTTCTTTTTCTTTTCTTTTTTTTTTTTTTTTTCTTTTTTTTCTTTTTTTTTTTTTTAAGTAAGGAAAAAAAAAATTTTTTTTTTCTTTTTTCTTGGTTCTCTTTTATTTTCCTTTAAAAATTCCTTATTACTCCCCCATTACTCCTTAACTTTCATAGATTTTTACGATTTTTTTTAATTAGGCAAAACAATTTTTTTTCTCTTTCTTTTTTCTTTTTTTTCTTTTTCTTCTTTTTCTTCTTTTTTTTCTGTTCTTTTTTCTTCTTCTCTTCTATTTTCTTTTTCCTTTTCTCTTATTTCTTTTAAAGCCCTCTAGCACTCCTTTTACTACGCCTTAATTTTCATTTTCAATCCACTATAACCTTACAGAAGAAAGGGAAAAAAAAAAAAAAAGAAGAAGAGAAGCCCTATTTTTATACCAAACTTCATATATATTTCTAAAATTTCTTTTGTGTGTTTTGGTTTTTGTTTTTAATATAGTATTTTTAAGAGTCTAACCTCTACTCTAGATTTTTAATTTTTGTTTTTCAGTATATGATATAAATTGTGAACATTTAAGAATCCAATATTCAGTTCCCATTTTTATTCACGAGGGTGTTGATTATTCTCTCCCAATCTTGACTCTGTTTTCTACCTCAGAACACCTCTATTTCCTCCTTTCCCCTTCTCTTCCCAATCCAATTCTGTGAATCTTTGTGGGTGTCTGGGCTACGGAGAACACTCTGGGATCAGACAACTTCGTAGATCTGTCTCTCTCCTCTTGAGTCCCCCTCTTTCTCCTCCTGCCCATCTCTATCTCCCTCCTCCCTCTCCTCTTCTCCATGTAACTCGGTGAACCTCTCTGGGTATCCCTAACGGGGGAGAAACTTTCCACCATTAACATAGAAGTTTTATTATCAGTGCTGTATAGTTGGAGAAGTCCTGAGACTACAGGAAGAATAAAACTGAAATCCAGAAGCAGGAGACTTAAGCCCAAAACCTGAGAACACCAGAAAACTCCTGACTACATGGATCTTTAAGTAATAAGTGACCGTACAAAAGCCTCCATACCTGCACCGAAACCAACCACCACCCAAGAGCCAATAAGTTTTAGAGCACGACATACCACGCAAATTCTCCAGCAACGCAGGAACATTGCCCTGAACGTCAACATACAGACAGCCCAAGGTCACACCTAACACATAGACCCATCTCAAAACTCATTACTGGGCACTCCATTGCTATCCAAAGAGAAGAAATCAAGATCCGCATACCAGAACACTGACGCAAGCTTCGCTAATCAGGAAACCTTGATAAGCCAATCGTCTAACCCCACCCACTGGGTAAAACCTCCACAATAAAAAGGAACCACAGACCTGCAGAATACAGAAAGCCCACTCCAGACACAGCAATCTAAACAAGATGAAAAGGCAGAGAAATACCCAACAGGTAAAGGAACATGAAAAAAGCCCACCAAGTCAAACAAAAGAGGAGGAGATAGGGAATCTACCTGAAAAAGAATTTAGAATAATGATAATAAAAATGATCCAAAATCTTGAAAGCAAAATGGAGGTACAGATAAATAGCCTGGAGACAAAGATTGAAAAGATGCAAGAAATGTTTAATAAAGATCTAGAAGAAATAAAAAAGAGTCAATTAAAAATGAATAATGCAATGAATGAGATCAAAAACACTCTGGAGGGAACCAAGAGTAGAATAACGGAGACAGAAGATAGGATAAGTGAGGTAGAAGATAAAATGGTGGAAATAAATGAAGCAGAGAGGAAAAAAGAAAAAAGGATCAAAAGAAATGAGGACAACCTCAGGGACCTCTGGGACAATGTGAAACGCCCCAACATTCGAATCATAGGAGTCCCAGAAGAAGAAGACAAAAAGAAAGGCCATGAGAAAATACTCGAGGAGATAATAGCTGAGAACTTCCCTAAAATGGGGAAGGAAATAGCCACCCAAGTCCAAGAAACCCAGAGAGTCCCAAACAGGATAAACCCAAGGCGAAACACCCCAAGACACATATTAATCAAATTAACAAAGATCAAACACAAAGAACAAATACTAAAAGCAGCAAGGGAGAAACAACAAATAACACACAAAGGGATTCCTATAAGGATAACAGCTGATCTATCAATAGAAACCCTCAAGGCCAGAAGGGAATGGCAGGACATACTGAAAGTAATGAAAGAGAATAACCTACAACCTAGATTACTGTATCCAGCAAGGATCTCATTCAGATATGAAGGAGAATTCAAAAGCTTTACAGACAAGCAAAAGCTGAGAGAATTCAGCACCACCAAACCAGCTCTTCAACAAATGCTAAAGGATCTTCTCTAGACAGGAAATGCAGAAAGGTTGTATAAACGTGAACCCAAAACAACAAAGTAAATGACAACGGGACCACACCTATCAATAATTACCTTAAACGTAAATGGGTTGAATGCCCCAACCAAAAGACAAAGATTGGCTGAATGGATACAAAAACAAGACCCCTATATATGCTGTCTACAAGAGACCCACCTCAAAACAAGGGACACATACAGACTGAAAGTGAAGGGCTGGAAAAAAATATTTCACGCAAACGGAGACCAAAAGAAAGCAGGAGTCGCAATACTCATATCAGATAAAATAGACTTCCAAATAAAGGATGTGAAAAGAGACAAAGAAGGACACTACATAATGATCAAAGGATCAATCCAAGAAGAAGATATAACAATTATAAATATATATGCACCCAACATAGGAGCACCGCAATATGTACGGCAAACACTAACGAGTATGAAAGAGGAAATTAATAGTAACACAATAATAGTGGGAGACTTTAATACCCCACTCACAACCATGGATAGATCAACTAAACAGAAAATCAACAAGGAATCACAAACCTTAAATGATACAATGGACCAGCTAGACCTAATTGATATCTATAGGACATTTCACCCCAAAACAATCAACTTCACCTTTTTCTCAAGTGCACACGGAACCTTCTCCAGAATAGATCACATCCTGGGCCATAAATCTGGTCTTGGAAAATTCAAAAAAATTGACATCATTCCAGTCATCTTTTCTGACCACAGTGCAGTAAGATTAGATCTCAATTACAGGAAAAAAATTGTTAAAAATTCCAACATATGGAGGCTAAATAACACGCTTCTGAATAACCAACAAATCATAGAAGAAATCAAAAAAGAAATCAAAGTATGTATAGAAATAAATGAAAATGAAAACACAACAACCCAAAACCTATGGGACACTGTAAAAGCAGTGCTAAGGGGAAGGTTCATAGCATTACAGGCACACATCAAGAAACAAGAAAAAAGCCAAATAAATAACCTAACTCTACACCTAAAGCAATTAGAGAAGGAAGAAATGAAGAACCCCAGGGTTAGCAGAAGGAAAGAAATCTTAAAAATCAGGGCAGAAATAAATGCGAAAGAAACTAAAGAGACCATAGCAAAAATCAACAAAGCTAAAAGCTGGTTTTTTGAAAAAATACACAAAATTGACAAACCATTAGCAAGACTCATTAAGAAACAAAGAGAGAAGAACCAAATTAACAAAATAAGAAATGAAAAGGGTGAGATCACAACAGACAACACTGAAATCCAAAGGATCATAAGAGACTACTACCAGCAGCTCTATGCCAATAAAATGGACAACTTGGATGAAATGGACAAATTCTTAGAAAAGTATAACTTTCCAAAACTGAACCAGGAAGAAATAGAAGATCTTAACAGAGTCATCACAAGCAAGGAAATCGAAACTGTAATCAGAAATCTTCCAGCAAACAAAAGCCCAGGACCAGATGGCTTCACAGCTGAATTCTACCAAAAATTTAGAGAAGAGCTAACACCTATCTTACTCAAACTCTTCCAGAAAATTGCAGAAGAAGGTAAACTTCCAAACTCATTCTATGAGGCCACCATCACCCTAATTCCAAAACCAGACAAAGATGCCACAAAAAAAGAAAACTACAGGCCAATATCACTGATGAACATAGATGCAAAAATCCTTAACAAAATTCTAGCAAACAGAATCCAACAACATATTAAAAAAATCATACACCATGACCAAGTGGGCTTTATCCCAGGAATGCAAGGATTCTTTAATATCCGCAAATCAATCAACGTAATACACCACATTAACAAATTGAAAGATAAAAACCATATGATTATCTCAATAGATGCAGAGAAAGCCTTTGACAAAATTCAACACTCATTTATGATTAAAACTCTCCAGAAAGCAGGAATAGAAGGAACATACCTCAACATAATAAAAGCTATATATGACAAACCCACAGCAAGCATCACCCTCAATGGTGAAAAATTGAAAGCATTTCCTCTGAAATCAGGAACAAGACAAGGATGCCCACTCTCACCACTACTATTCAACATAGTGTTGGAAGTTTTGGCCACAGCAATCAGAGCAGAAAAAGACATAAAAGGAATCCATATAGGAAAAGAAGAAGTGAAACTCTCGCTGTTTGCAGATGACATGATCCTCTACATAGAAAACCCTAAAGACTCTTCCAGAAAATTATTAGAGCTAATCAATGAATATAGTAAAGTTGCAGGATATAACATTAACACACAGAAATCCCTTGCATTCCTATACACTAACAATGAAAAAACAGAAAGAGGAATTAAGGAAACAATACCATTCACCATTGCAACAAAAAAAATAAAATACTTAGGAGTATATCTACCTAAAGAAACAAAAGACCTATACATAGAAAACTATAAAACACTGATGAAAGAAATCAAAGAGGACACAAACAGATGGAGAAACATACCGTGCTCATGGATTGGAAGAATCAATATTATCAAAATGGCTATTCTACCCAAAGCAATCTATAGATTCAATGCATTCCCTATCAAGTTACCAACGGTATTTTTCACAGAACTAGAACAAATAATTTCACAATTTGTATGGAAATACAAAAAACCTCGAATAGCCAAAGTAATCTTGAGAAAGAAGAATGGAACTGGAGGAATCAACCTGCCTGACTTCAGACTCTACTACAAAGCCACAGTCATCAAGACAGTATGGTACTGGCACAAAGACAGAAATATAGATCAATGGAATAGAATAGAAAGCCCAGAGATAAATCCACGAACATATGGACACCTCATCTTTGACAAAGGAGGCAAGGATATACAATGGAAAAAAGACAATCTCTTTAACAAGTGGTGCTGGGAAAACTGGTCAACCACTTGTAAAAGAATGAAACTAGAACACTTTCTAACACCATACACAAAAATAAACTCAAAATGGATTAAAGATCTAAATGTAAGACCAGAAACTATAAAACTCCTAGAGGAGAACATAGGCAAAACACTCTCCGACATAAATCACAGCAAGATCTTCTATGACCCACCTCCCAGAATATTGGAAATAAAAGCAAAAATAAACAAATGGGACCTAATGAAAATTAAAAGCTTTTGCACAACAAAGGAAACTGTAAGTAAGGTGAAAAGACAGCCCTCAGATTGGGAGAAAATAATAACAAATGAGGAAACAGACAAAGGATTAATCTCAAAAATATACAAGCAACTCCTGAAGCTCAATTCCAGAAAAATAAACGACCCAATCAAAAAATGGGCCAAAGAACTAAACAGACATTTCTCCAAAGAAGACATACAGATGGCTAACAAACACATGAAAAGATGCTCAACATCACTCATCATCAGAGAAATGCAAATCAAAACCACAATGAGGTACCATTACACGCCAGTCAGGATGGCTGCTATCCAAAAGTCTACAAGCAATAAATGCTGGAGAGGGTGTGGAGAAAAGGGAACCCTCTTACACTGTTGGTGGGAATGCAAACTAGTACAGCCACTATGGAAAACAGTGTGGAGATTTCTTAAAAAACTGGAAATAGAACTGCCATATGACCCAGCAATACCACTTCTAGGCATACACACTGAGGAATCCAGATCTGAAAGAGACACGTGCACCCCAATGTTCATTACAGCACTGTTTATAATAGCCAGGACATGGAAGCAACCCAGATGCCCATCAGCAGATGAATGGATAAGGAAGCTGTGGTACATATACACCATGGAATATTACTCAGCCGTTAAAAAGAATTCATTTGAATCAGTTCTAATGAGATGGATGAAACTGGAGCCCATTATACAGAGTGAAGTAAGCCAGAAAGATAAAGAACATTACAGTATACTAACACATATATACGGAATTTAGATAGATGGTGGCGATAACCCTATATGCAAAACAGAAAAAGAGACACAGAAGTACAGAACAGACTTTTGAACTCTGGGGGAGAACGTGAGGGTGGGATGTTTTGAAAGAACAGCATGTATATTATCTATGGTGAAACGGACCACCAGCCCAGGTGGGATACATGAGTCAGGTGCTCGGGCCTGGTGCACTGGGAGGACCCTGAGGAGTCGGGTGGGGAGGGAGGTGGGAGGGGGGATCGGGATGGGGAATACGTGTAACTATATGGCTGATTCATATCAATGTATGACCAAACCCACTGAAATGTTGTAAAGTGATTGGCCTCCAACTAATAAAATAATATTTAAAAAAAAAAAAAAAAAGAAACATAAAAAAAAAAAAAAAAAGAACATCTGTAAATTGTGAAAATTTTTGTTGCAAAAAATAATCTGATAATAGAAAAAGTAAACCTAAGAAAATTACAGAAGAAATTTATAATTTAAATAAGCCTAGAGAAATATCTCACCTCAATCTAATTATGATTAGATTATCTAATTATTGCTTTTGACAAAATACTTTTTTGTTTCCCAAATTAACATATTTTAAAGTTGGTCCTCAGTGACAGGGAGTGTATGGCAAATTCCTTGGAAGCAGATATATTCTTTTCTCAAGGTTTTTTCTGAAGAAAACTTATCAATTTGTATCAAGAATTTTCAAAACAATTGTTACCATTTCTCCAGTAATTCTGTAAGAATCTATCCTTAGATAGCATTAAAAATCACTGGCAATGCACCGGAATTTTTACAGAATGGTTTAACTTTTGTTTTGTAATCATTAAAATGAATATGAAAATCTATCAGTGTCTTTCCAAAGACAAAATAATTTAAAAGCTGTTGATGAAATTCAGAGCACCACAGGGCAGGAAGATAGAAGTAAGAGAAAGGCAACAACATCTACTGAATTAAGACAAATATAGAAGGAGAAGCTGCATTTTCCATCATCCATCAACAGGATAAAGTGTAAAAGGTCATTATAAGAAATGGTCACAGTATGTCTCATACTAAATCTTTTCTTCTTCAGCAAAGGACCAAAATCTCTACAAAGGATTCACATCCAAAGTACTGACTGGCTTTTTTGTAGTTTTGCCAACTAGAAATTTTAAAAATAGAGGCCTCAGAGAAAACTGACATCAATTATAACACAACATCACTTTCACAAAAAGAACTATGAAGGCAGTGACAGCAGTGAGATACAGTAGTTACATAGGATGTGTTTATTTCATATTCCCTATAGAGAGAATGGCTCAAACTGAATGTTTATGGGAATGTAATGACTACCTTACACTTTCATAGCACTTTCTGCATTTAGAATTCTTTCTTATGCATTACCTACATTTCTTACCTGTGTTTACATATTCTGTAACCAGGTGCAAGTCTCACCTCTTACATCTAATTTATTAATTGTATAATTATGGAAAGAAAGACTCAGAGAAACTGACTGTTTTGATATTAATCACATGGCTAGTAAGAAATGGAACCAAGATTTTAGTCTAGGTCTTCAAACTTGAAAAACTGTTTCACATACCTCACTTTATATTTACATAAACATGCTGATATTTCTCCTCCCTGACTTATTTTATTTCAGAAAATTTTGTCATCATGTATTCTACCGTATTTTCTGTTCTCCATTTCTTTTCTGCTTATAGAAGATTCCAATTACTCATACTCTAACTGATCCTTTCAAATTGTGGTGCTGGAGAAGACTCTTGAGAGTCCCTTGGACTGCAAGGAGATACAACCAGTCAATCTTAAAGGAAATCAACCCTGAATATTCATTGGAAGGACTGATGCAGAAGCTGAAGCTCCACTACTTTGACATATGATGTGAAGAGCCAGGCAGCTTCCCTTGTACTCCGTCAGTAAAGAATCTGCCTGCAATACAGGAGACCTGGGTTCGATTCCTGGGTTGAGTAGATCCCTTGGTAACCCACTCCAGTATTCTTGCAGGGAGAATCCCTTGGACAGAGGAACCTGGAGGGATATAGTCCATAGGGTCACAAGAGTTGGACACAGCTTAGCAATTAAACCACCACCACTAGGAAGAGCCAACTCATTGGAAAAGACTCTGATGCTGGGAAAGATTGAAGGCAAAAGGAGAAGGGGGTGGCATAGGATGAGATGGTTAGATAGCATATGGACTCAATGGAATGAATTTGAGCAAACTTTGGGAGATAGCGGAGGACAGAGAAGATTGGCATGCCACAGTCCACGGAGTGCCCAAGAGCTGGACATGACTTAGTGACCTAATAACAACTGTCTAAACATGTTCCATATGACGTTGAGAATTTTTTTTTCCTTATTTTTCCTTATTTTTCCCCCATGGAAAAGAAAAGGGATAAAAAGAGACTTGAGTAATTGTTCTGGATTTTCTACGTACTTAGGAGCTCTGTATCTCTGAGTCTCACATTCTTTAACATACAAAATAGTGATAAAAATCACAATTAGTTATTGTGAAAAACAAAATAACTTGTGAAAGTTATTTTAAAGTGTATGTGAATCAGTTTATATATTGTGAAATGTTTACCACAATAAGGTTAGTTAAGACATCGGTCACCTCACATAGTTGCCATGTGTGCGTGTTGCCTCTGTGTGTGTGTGTGCGTGTGTGTGTGTGTGTGTGATGAGAACGTTTAGGATCAGTACATAATATAGTATTTCTAACTATAGTGACCATGCAATACATAATATATACATAGATCTATATGCATAGATCTCTGTAACTTAATTCATCATCTGGTTGGACATTGTACTCTTTTGACCAACATCACCCCAGCCCTCCCCACCCCACAGCCACTGGCAACTACCATTCTAGTCTCCATTTCTATGAATTCAGCATGTTAAGATTTTACACATTCTAATAAATCTTTACCGATGAAGAAAATAGATATTCTTTGTTGGAGAAACTTGTTCAGTGAAATTTAACTTATACTTTCTCTATTGAAAATAGTAGGTCTCTTAATGGGAATAATTAGATCAGCATCAAAGCGCTTCATACTTTAAAATATGTCATATTTCTTAATCGGTAGTCATTCTTTAATTTCCATACAAAGCTGAACGTAATTTGAAATAATTATATATGCCCTAACCTGGGTTCAGTGATGGTTGACAAAGACGAGGAAACAGAAACTTTGTCTTTCCATTTTCCCTTTGCTCTGCTCTGCTCACATTTTTGTTGGCAGAAAGATACATATGAAACGCATCACAAAAGGTATGTGATGCATACTGTGACATTTAAAATGCTCTATGAATCATTAATTAAAGTCAACATCAAACAACACATCTTTACTCTAGCTTTCTTGTTACATTTTCTTTTCAGTTTTTCTTTTCTTTTTTAAATTTATATGTATAAGTATGAATAAATAACAATCATTTATGACATTCACATTTATATATTTTCAACAATTAAAGAAGACATGCCATATTTTAAAAGCCCCTCAGTAATGTGTATTGACAAATCACAGTAGTATTTTTATGAAAAATATCGAGAAAATGCTTACTTTAATTATCGCTTTTTGCTGTGCTTATAACATTTTGAAGGAACTTCAGCTATCATTCATTTTCATTTTAAAGGTAAATTGTTCACGTTCAAAAATTTGACAAGACAGCTAATCTATTATTGGTTGTAAATTGCTTGTACCATTTTCCTTCTTATTCCAATAAGCTAATGTCAAAATAAGTAAAAACAACATAGCAATTAATGCTAATAATTGGTTCCTAGAATTGGTGACAAAGAAAGATTCTAATTTTTTATAGAGCCAGTTTCAGAAGAAACTGTGCACTTTTACTGGTATCACTGAGAGAGTCGCCAACATACTGCCTTCTCTTTAAAAACAAGCAGCAGTCATATTAGATGCTTCCCAAGGTTCTAGACACTTTGCGCTAATAATATTTCAAGGAAAAAGTACCATCTTCTCAATTCAGATGACAAATTCCTAAAAAGTAGAATTTTCTGATTGTTCAGAGATTTTAAATATATTTTCTTAAGTTAATGGCATTAATTATAGTCATTACTAGACTTGAAGGTAGACAAAAATGTGTATTGTTTTCTTTCCTACATAAGGGATTTTCCTCCATAAGAGAGTCTTCTGTATTTTAAAGTCTAAATAATCATGAGGCAATATAGAAATTCAATATTTTATAAGAATAAATATGAAAATCAGATCAATTCTGGTACTACATCTCTTTATGCATATATTTCATGAAGTTATTCTATGTCTTCACACATAGTTTTCCTTAGAACCAGTGTCTCCTGCATAAGTTAAGGAGATATTTGTATGTTGCTGTTGCTTCTCTATTTAAAAAGATGGAAAAAACTGTCATGAGCTCCAAAATGAACTGGTACAACCTGCAAGTCATTTCAGCTGAAAGAGAACAGTCCATTATCTTACCGTCACCTGGTTGAGAACAAACAATAGAACTGATAAAATAATAGAACAATTCTGATGGTACAAGTGGAAAAACTTTGTAGTTCAGTGCAGCTCAGTCATGTCTGACTCTTTGCAGCCCCATGAACCGCAGCACGCCAGGCCTCCCTGTCCATCAGCAACTCCCAGAGTTTACTCAAACTCATGTCCATTGAATTGGTGATGCCATCCAACCATCTCATCCTCTGTCATCCCCTTCTCCTCCTACCTTCAATCTTTCCCAGCATCACAATCTTTTCAAATGAGTCAGTTCTTTGCATCACATGGCCAAAGTATTAGAATTTCAGCTTCTGCATCAGTCCTTCCTATGAATATACAGGACAGATTTCCTTTAGGAGGGACTGGTTGGATCTCCTTGCCAGTCCAAGGGACTCTCAAGAGTCTTCTCCAACACCACAGTTCAAAGGCATCAATTCTTTGGCACTCATCTTTCTTTATAGTTCAACTCACATCCATACATGACTACTGGAAAAACCATACCTTTGACTAGACAGACCTTTGTTGGCAAAGTAATGTCTCTGCTTTTTAATAAGCTGTCTAGGTTGGTCATAACTACTCTTCCAAGGAGCAAGTATCTTTTAATTTCAAGACTGCAGTCAAAATCTGCAGTGATACTGGAGACCCCAAAAATAAAGTCTGTCACTCTTTCCATTGTTTCCCCATCTATTTGTCATGAAGTGATGAGATCAGATGCCATGATCTTTGTTTTCTGAATGTTGAGTTTTAAGCCAACTATTTCACTCTGCTCTTTCACTTTCATCAAGAGGCTCTTTAGTTCTTCTTTGCTTTCTGCCATAAGGGTGATGTCATCTGCGTATCTGAAATTAATGATCTTTCTCCTGGCAATCTTGATTCCAGCTTGTGCTTTCTCCAGCCCAGCATTTCTCATGATATACTCTGCATATAAGTTAAATAAGCAGAGTGACAATATACAGCCTTGATATACTCATTTCCCAATTTGGAATCAGTCTGTTCCATGTCCAGTTTAAACTTTTCCTCCTTGACCTGCATACAGATTTCTCAAGAGGCAGGTCAGATGGTCTGGTATTCCCATCTCTTTAAGAATTTTCCACAGTTTACTGTGATCCACACAGTCAAAGGCTTTGGCATAGTCAATAAAGAAGAAATAGATGTTTTTCTGGAACTCTCTTGTTTTTTCAATAATTCAATGGATGCTGGTAGTTTTATCTCTGGTTCCTCTGCCTTTTTTATATCCAGCTGGAACATGTGTAAGTTCAGGGTTCACATAATGTTGAAGCTTGACTTGGAGAATTTTGAGCATCACTTTTCTTGAGTGTGAATTGAATGCAATTGTGCAGTAGTTTGAGCATTCTTTGGCATTGCCTTTCTTTGGGATTGGAATGAAAACTGACCTTTTCCAGTCCTGTGGCCACTGCTGAGTTTTCCAAATTTGCTGGCATACTGAGTGCAGCATTTTCACAACCTCATTTTTAGGATTTGAAATTGCTTGACTGGAATTCCATCACCTCCACTAGTTTTGTTCATAGTGATGTTTCCTAAGGCCCATTTGACTTCTCAAACCAGGATGTCTGGCTCTAGGTCAGTGATCACAACATCATGGTTATCTGGGTCATGAAGACCTTTTTTGTATAGTTCTTCTGTGTATTCTTGCCACCTCTTCTTAATATCTTCTGCTTCTGTTAGATGCCTACCATTCTTGTCCTTTATTGTGCCCATCTTTGCATGAAATATTCCCTTGGTATCTCTAATTTTCTTGAAGAGATCTGTAGTTTTTCCCATTCTGTTGTTTTCCTACATTTCTCTGCATTGATCACTGAGGAAGGCATTCTTATCTCTCCTTGCTGTTCTTTGAAACTCTGCATTCAAATGGGAATATCTTTCCTTTTCTCCTTTGCCTTTTGCTTCTCTTTTCATAGCTGTTTTTAAGACCTCCTCAGGTAACCATTTAGACTTTTTATATTTCTTTTTCTTGGGGATGGTCTTGACCACTGCTTCCTGTATGAGCTATGCTATTTAGGGCCAACCATGGTGGAGAGTTCTGACAAAACATGGTCCACTGGAGGAGGGAATGAAAAACCACCTTAGTATTCTTGCCTTGAGAACCCTATGAACAATATCAAAAGACAAAAAGATAGGATACTGAAAGATGAACTCCCCAGGTCAGTAGGTGTCTAATATGCTACTGGAGATCAGTGGAGAAATAACTCCAGGAAGAATGAAGAGATGGCGCTAAAGCAAAAACAACAACCAGTTGTGGATGTTACTGGCGATAGAAGTGATGTCCAATGCTGTAAAGAGCAGTATTTTATGGGAACCTGGAATTTTATGTCCATTAATCAAGGCAAATTGCAAGTAATCAAACAGGAGATGGCAAGAGTGAACCATCAACATTTTAGGAATCAGCAAACTAAAATTGACTGGAGTGGGTGAATATAACTCAGATGTCTATTACATCTACTACCGTGCACAATAATCACTTAGAAGAATGGAATAGCCATCATAGTCAACAAAAGAGTCTGAAATGCAGTACTTGGATACAATCTCAAAAACGACAGAATGATCTCTCTTTGTTTCCAAAGCAGACCATTCAGTATCACAGTAATCCAAGTCTATGTCCTGACTAGTAATGCTGAAGAAGCTGAAGTTGAACTGTGCTATGAAGACCTACAAGACCTTCTAGAACTAACACCCAAAAATATGTCCTTTTCATTATAGGGGACTGGAATGCAAAAGTAGGAAGTCAAGAAATACCTGGAGTAACGGAGGCAAATTTTGCCTTGGAGTACAGAAAGAATCAGGGCGATGGCTAATAGAGCTTTGCCAAGAGAATGCACTGGTCATAGCAAACACCCTCTTCCCACAATAAGAGAAGACTCTACACAAGGACATCACCAGATGGTCAATACCAAAATCAGATTGGTTATATTCTTTGCAGCCAAAGATGGAGACACTTTATACAGTTAGAAAAAACAAGACTGTGAGGTGTGGCTCAGATCATGAACTCCCTATTGCCAAATTCAAACTTATATTGAAGAAAGTAGGGAAAACCAGTAAACCATTCAGGTATGACCTAAATCAAATCCCCCATGATTATACAGTGGAAGTAAGAAATAGATTCAAGGGATTAGATCTGATAGAGTGCCTGAAGAACTATGGATGGAGGTTCATGACATTGTACAGGAGGCAATGATCAAGACCATCCCAAGAAAAAGAAATGCAAAAAGGCAAAAGCTGTGTAAATTCCATGCAATAGTAAGTATGTGCTACTGATCATTAGAGGGCTTCCCTGATAGCTCAGTTGGTAAAAAAAAAAAAAAAAAAAAAAAAATCTGCCTGCAGTGCAGGGGACCCTGATTTGATTCCTGGGTTGGGAAGATCCCCTGGATAAGTGATAGGCTACCCACTCCAGTATTCTTGGATTTCCCTTGTGGCTCAGCT
Organism: Muntiacus reevesi; assembly: GCF_963930625.1. Classification (NCBI taxonomy): domain Eukaryota; kingdom Metazoa; phylum Chordata; class Mammalia; order Artiodactyla; family Cervidae; genus Muntiacus; species Muntiacus reevesi. Next base: position 51,696,236 of record NC_089264.1, read on the forward strand.
TGTAAAGAATCCTCCCACAATGCGGGAAATGTGGGTCCAATCCCCAGGTAGCAAAGACCCCCTGGAGAAGGAATAAGGCTGCCCATTCTAGTATTCAGGCCTGGAGAATTCCATGGATTATACAGGTTTGCAGAGAGTCAGACACGACTGAGCAACTTTCACTTTCGTTCACTGATCATTAGGGCAGAGGTACATTGCTTTAGTTATTGCTCAAAGACATCCCATGGGAAGTGGTTATATTCTCTTTTTTTTTTTTTAATTAAAAATATTAAAGTCCATTCAGAGTGGTCAGATATATTGTGCACATTACTCAGCAGGCAAGGGAACAATGAAAGTTCAAAGCCAAACTTACTGATTCCTCAACTTTATGTTAAGGTCTCCAATATGAGCAAGAGATTAGGTGTAGTTGGTATAGATTGAGGAGAATGATCGTAGGAAAGATGATTTAACATCTGATACAGAAGTATGAGGGATTGAGAGAAGCTCAAATCATGGGACCTTCCGGAGTGATCAGTGCCAGCTGAGCTAACGACACTCCTGATGCGCTCATTCCAAGGTAGTCTCCCTGTCTCTCTCTGACTGTACCTCTCTCCCTCCTTAACTATATATGAGACTTGGCTGCTCCAAGAGATTTTTAGAAATATTACTGTGAAATGCACTCCATTACTTTTATGTATCCTGACCAGGGTCAGTAAAGCCTCCACTAACAGCTCCCTTGGGCTCAGGCATGTGCATGCACAGTCACTTCAGTCGTGTCCAACTCTTTGCCATCCAGTGGGCTGTAGCCCACCAGGCTCCTCTGTCCACGGGATTCTCCAGGCAAGAAGACTGGAGTAGGTTGCCACGTCCTCCTCCAGGGGATCTTCCTCACCCAGGGATCGAATCCATATCTCTTATGTCTCCAGCATTGGCAGACAGGTTCTTTTCCACTAGGGCCACCTGAGAAGCCCAGTTGGGCTCGTACTGACCCATATTCCTCTTGAAGCCTATACAGCGAGGTCAGAGTAGTGTCATGAAGGATCATGGATTTGATTTCCCTTGTTCTGATTGACCCTGTGTGTGTTAGTCACTTAGTCACGTCCAACTCTTTGAGATCCCATGGACACTAGCCCACTAGGTTCCTCTGTCTACGGAATTATCTAGGCAAGAAGGCAAGAATACTGGAAATACGTTGCCATTCCCTTCTCCAACGGATCTCCCTGACCCAGGGATTGAACCCGTGTCTCTTACCTCTTCTGCATTGACAGGCAGGTTATTTAACACTAGTACCACCTGACCCTGATTTCCCTTAAATCTGCTGAGCATCACTCTTACCAACTTTAAATGTATTATAATACTACCCATTTCACAAGACTGTTGCAAGAATTAAAGAAGATAATATGGATGAAACAAACAGCTCAGAAACTATTTTAATAAAATGTTCATGAAGCTTTCATGTTTAATACAGTCTTTTCTTATTTGTCTACAATTCTTTCCAACGATTGACATTTCTTTGAGCCGTACTTCAGGACAATGCCAACAACACTAGTATTTTTGCTGAAAGACCTCTTGCCCTGGTGACAACATGTCAACTTTTTATTATGTACAATGTGCTCACTTTATTCATATTCTCTGTCTTTAGCAGACCTATAGCCACATTAAAATAATTGACTCCTTACCTTTAGAATTAATAGTCACGTTTTTCATTGTGTCTTTCAGTGTTATAACACAAATAACTTTATAGTACAGGCCCACATCCTCCAATTGAGGGCTCGAAAATGGTTTACCCTCATTTTCCAAAGCTCATTTCCCAAAACCATGATATTGAGCATGCACTGATTAAATTGAAATTATGTATTTTGTTTCTTATTAGATAATGACTTTTTTTGTCCTTTTTTCTCCACCATCCATTCTGGTAGAAGAAATCTTATCTTGTCCGGTGCTTTTACAGTTAAAGCGGATAGATTCAGTACAGATCATCCAAGTCATTTTATCTTTACTTACAAAGGAAGCCTAGTGGGTGATGGAACGATGCCTTGTAACACTAGCAGTGCACTTCATTTGTAGTTATTAAACACTCAGCAGGCTTCCCACCACACTGACATTTGTTCCTCAGTCAAGGCTCCTGTTTGACATGGTCCCACTGTGTTAAGGTGCCATTTACTGAAAATGAGAATTCAGCTTGGATAATTAATAAATGTCATGATGCTTTCAAACAAATGCATAACTTGTTATATGAGAAATAAAATGCACAATCCAAGGGCAGACAACAGGATCTCTCTAATTTGGCTTAGTAAAGTTTACAAAAGCTTAAGTGGACATCTGGCCCTGTCTTTTTCTGAGGACAAGAAGCCACTCTGAAAATTCCCTAATGGATGACGAGATGGTCTGAATTCGGGCTAGCATACCAAGGGACATGAACTTGCAGGTTACTAGAGTACACATTTTACACTGATGAAAACCTCTACCTCTGACTTACTGATAAAAACATGTGCCTTTGGTCATGTTACTCAATCTCTGTAACTATCTATTTTTACATCTGTAAAATGGGTACAGAAATGCATTCAGTCTTCCCCAAAGTGTAAATAGCAAACCAATGGTGGAGCAAGAGCTTATTTTAGGAGACATGTTAATAAAAGTTTCTAAATTTTCTATATTTACTTTATCTTAATCAGAATTTAAAAATACTATGAACAGCTATATCATACCCATTCTTTCAAGGATAATATTTCCCAAGTGGAGGTTAAAGTAAAAGTATTAAATCTGCATGATTTTCAAAAAAAATATACTAAGTAAATAATAATAAAGATGATCGAGAAAACTGGAAAAATCCTGGGATTTGCTCATAATAATTTATTATAAAGCATTTGGAAAACTTTGGTATTGCAAAAGTTGTTGTTGCTGTGCTTATTGGTGGGGGTGGTAGTAAATAGTGGTGCAAATAGTAGTTACAGGATGTTGAAGGAAATTCTCTACCCAGTTATTAGTTTTGTTTCTGATTTTTGTTTTGTTTTAAACTCTTTCTACCTGTTTCTTACTTGCAATAAGTTCAAAATATCCCACAATATCATAGCAAAAAAATAAAGAGGCTATATTTTAAACGTTAAATTACTTCACACTTGATGACTGTCTTTGCCACCCATCTCCACAATTCCAAGTCACAGACTTCACATAGCTGCCAAACTAACTGTCCAGAAGGTTCAATGGACAGTTAACTCACAGAGCTAATGTAATACTATAGCAAAGCTAAAATACTGAATAATATGACCCCTGTGTAAAAGCTTCATAATCCAAAAGTTTTTTTCTGTCGTAAGTCATTTCATTTGATATATGTGATGATAAGAAAGGAAGACAAGTAATAATGTGCCCATTTTGAACAAATAAGAAAGAGGAGATCTGGTGAAATTAAATGCATGACCAAAATTTACACAAGTTGAACTGAAAAAAATAGTCTCTCTCAATTTTAAGGAAAAGTATTACAAGAGGTTTATTTTGACGAGAAAATCCCCCCCCAAATTGAAAACAAATAGAAAGATTTTACATTTTAACAGCAGTTTTTCTCTTAAGTTTAATTTCTTTGCCAAGAAAAAAAAATTATTTTGTAGATAAATGTATATTAAAATATAGAAGAGTCTGTAATACAAATACATTTAGTGTCTGTTTGAAAATAATGTTCTTTTTTCAGGAAAAATGAAATGAAGAAATTAGAACACTGAATCTTATATTTTATGGGATTACTGGAGAACACAGAAGCCCATACTTCAAATTAAAATTCCATTAGAAAATACAAAGATTGTTTAAATGTTATTTTATTAATTCAACTGAATTAAATTATTTGCATCCTGAGGAAGCAACTACTGTTTGTAGCTTTGCCCCTTTGCTATGTAATCAAAATATAATCTTTAACAATTTATAACTCACATTAACAAATAGCTATCATTAATATATCTCACTTTTCCTCTACAGAGATACATGGATAGTCTGGTTGGCTTAGCTAAAAGATAATTCAAGTATCTGAACACTCATTCTCTAGGAATAGATATTTACTCACACTATGCAATGATCCTGATCTGAATGATTGTCCCTGGTTTAATCTAGTTAATTCCACCTATATCACCTTTACATCTGTTGTTTGAAAAATATTCAAAGGAGGGTCCCAAAACTTAGTTTTGAAGATTATCTAGTTTTTATCTAATTTTCACTATATGCACAATGCAAATATATAAAAACTATATAATCTTCAATATACATATTTATATATATATATATATTTATTTTTCAAACTTTAGAGTTGCACTATTGCACATATAGTGCAAGCATGTTCACCTTTTCTGACAATATCTTTAGGTGGTTTTTCCAGCACTAAAAGCCAGGAAGATCTTCCTTCTGAGGAAAGAATTTTGAAATTGCATTCACCTTTTCTATTTTCACATTTTAAATGTCATTAAGTATTCAAGGAACCTTAGGCAGATGACATCAATCCATCCTCCTTTAAGCAAGAATGGAACTAAATTATTAAATACAAAATTTTAGCTTCGAAAAGACATGATTATAATAAGAACTATTTTACTGTGTGCTATAGTGTGACAGGACACTCTTCCAAGACTTTTGCATAACTCAACAAAACAAATTTATAAATAGATTCTCTTAGGGTTGATACTATTCAATATAGTTAAATAATTTATCTGATATTGCATAATTATTGTCAAATTGTGGTAGGCAGAATTACCACATGAACATATATATTCATTATGCTATGCTACATAGATGGCTAGCAGGAAATAAGATTGCATCAGGAACTGATGAGGCCAATGGGCTGACTTCAAAATAGAGACTATCCTGGATTATTCAGGTGGACCCAACATAATCACCAGGATCCTCAAAAGTAGCAAGAGGCAGAAGAAAGGCAGTGTCAGAATGATGCCTCACGTGAAAATGATTTAACCATTTAACCATGCCAGCCATTACTGACTGGTTGGGAAGATGAAAGGTAGCCATGAGTTAAGAAATACTGAAAACATCTAGAAATTGGAAAAGACACAAAAATTGATTTTTTTCCCCACTAGCCCCCAAGAGCAATGTTGTCCTGCTAGGACTTTGATTTTAACCGAGGGAGACCCATGCCAGGTATCTGAGCTCCAGTATGGTATGATAATAAATGTGTGTTGTTTTAAGCCACCAAGATTGTGGTGATTTGATATAGCAGCAATAGAAAACTTATACTTAATTAAAGACTGCATTTATTTATTTATTCACTAATGAAACCTTCAAGTTTCTGTAACATGCCAGAAACTGTTTTAGTTTCTTGGACTACATCAGTGAACAAAACAAGTAAAATGTATTTTCATGTAGCTTAGGGTTTATTGGGTGTGAGATAGGAATTTTGAAATCAAGTAGTCAAGTTTTCATGCTATGTTATCCTATTTCTGAATAAGTATTGGAAAACATGCTGCCCCTATTTAAAACTTAAAATGTGTTAAGAATGAAGATACTTAGGCAGTAGAAATGTTTATACCTTATTAGCACACACTTAGAATTGCCTATCAATACACATTTATGACCGTACAATAAACACTGGTTTAATCCGCCAATCTTTGTTTTATTTGGTTTCTGCTGAGGCAGGTACTAGGGATATAAAGAAAGTAATTTCTAAAAATTATCCCTGGAATTGATTTTAATAAACACTTCTAATAAATACAATTTATTCAAATATACCATGGCAGATCATTTAAACCATTGATTTTATGAAGGTATAAAACCTCAGATATTGAAACATCAATATTATAATGAAAGAAAGAATGCTGGGTTTATTTTTTTAAATACTATTAAAGCATTGAAACACAACTTGCTGATAAATTTGATGAGATTGTTATATTTTAAGTATTAAAAAATGATGAAATATCATGCTGAGGCAGTTATCTTATGGATCTTACTCTCAGATATTCTGCAGACCTTATAAATCATACGAATTCAACTTTAACTATACCTAAATTCCTATGGATTTATCATTTTTTTCATATAATGCCATGAATATTGCTGTGTGTTTGAAGAACTTAAACCATTCAATAAGTGAAAATATGTCTTATGAATGGATGAGAAATTTTGATGATATATTCATGAGTGACATGGGAATGGCACAAGGCATAAACAAGAACAAATATTTGAGGATTTTCTCTGAGCTCATATAAATTTAGAGCCATTTGAAAATAATCAATTCATTATGTTGAGTAATACTCAATTACAGGTGTGAGGCTGAAATAGAAAAATGAAAATTAAAAAAAAAAAAAAAAACACATCCAAGGATCCTCTTTTTGTGTTTTTCTCTGTAGAGTTATTTAAAACAGAGAAAAAAATTCATTTAGACAAGTTAGTGATCAAAATATAACAAGGAATATGAAAAAATGTAGCTTGGAAATTACTAAATAGGTATATAATTCTTTAAATAAATTATCTATAAGCTTTTATAGTGATTTGCTTTTTAATTCTAAGGCACTTATTCTCTCTCTCTCTCTCTTTTTTTTTTTTTTTTTTTTTTTTTTGCAGTATACAGTTGACCATTGCAAAACACAGGTTTAACCTGTGCAGGTCCACCTATGTATGGATATTTTAAAATAGTAAATATTACAGCATTACATGGTCTGTGATTGGTTGAATCTGCAAATGGGGGGGGGGGACAGTGAAAATAGTTGAGCAAATTATATATTATATTTGAATTAAATCTCTCATTGTTCAAGGATTAACTGTATATTTAGTAAGCCTTGATTAAGTGTCAACCACTTGAAGAATGCTGGGGAACAAAAGAATGGTCCAGTCTTTATGCTTTGAAAGCTTAGTTTAGTACAGTGGTTTTAAACAGTGTATTTGCATTGAACCGGGAGACCTACAAGAACTTTTAGAACTAACACCCCAAAAAGATATCCTTTTCATTATAGAGGACTGGAATGCAAAAGTAGGAAGTCAAGAAACACCTGGAGTAACAGGCAAATTTGGTCTTGGAGTACGGAATGAAGCAGGGCAAACACTAACAGAGTTTTGCCAAGAGAACACACTGGTCATAGCAAACACCCTTTTCCAACAACACAAGAGAAGACTCTACACATGGACATCACCAGATGGTCAACACCAAAATCAGGTTGATTATATTCTTTTCAGCCAAAGATGGAGAAGCTCTATACAGTCAGCAAAAACAAGACTGGGAGCTGACTGTGGCTCAGATCATGAACTTACTGCCAAATTCAGACTTAAATTGAAGAAAGTAGGGAACACCACTACACCATTCAGGTAAGACCTAAATCAAATCCCTTATGACTATACAGTGGAAGTGAGAAATAGATTTAAGGGACTAGATCTGATAGACAGGTGCCTGATGAACTATGGATGGAGGTTTGTGACATTGTACAGGAGACACGGATCAAGACCATCCCCATGGAAAAGAAATTCAAAAAGGCAAAATGGTTGTCTGAGGAGGTCTTACAGATAGCTGTGAAAAGAAGAGAAGCAAAAAGCAAAGGAGAAAAAGAAAGATATTCCCATTTGAATGCAGAGTTCCAAAGAAAAGAAAGGAGAGATAAGAAAGCCTTCCTCAGCGATCAATACAAAGAAATAGAGGAAAATAATAGAATGGGGAAGACTGGAGATCTCGTCAAGAAAATTAGAGATACCAAGGGAACATTTCATGCAAAGGTGTGTTTGATAAAGGACAGAAATTGTATGGACCTAACAGAAGCAGAAGAGGTGGCAAGAAAACACAGAAGAACTGTGTACAAAAACAGATCTTCATGACCCAGATAATCATGATGGTGTGATCACTCACCTAGAGCCAGATATCCTGGAATGTGAAGTCAGGTGGGCCTTAGAAAGCATCACTATGAACAAAGCTAGTGGAGGTGATGGAATTCCAGTTGAGCTATTTCAAATCCTGAAAGATGATCCTGTGAAAGTGTTGCACTCAATATGCCAGCAAATTTGGAAAACTCAGCAGTGACCACAGGACTGGAAAAGGTCAGTTTTCATTCCAATCCCAAAGAAAGGCAATGCCAAAGAATGCTCAAACTACCGCACAATTGCACTCATCTCACACACTAGTAAAGTAATGCCCAAAATTCTCCAAACCACGCTTCAGCACTATGTGAACCCTAAACTTCGAGATGTTCAAGCTAGTTTTAGGAAAGGCAGAGGAACCAGAGATCAAATTGCCAACATCCGCTGGATCATCAAAACAGCAAGAAAGTTCCAGGAAAACATCTATTTCTGCTTTATTGACTATGCCAAAGCCTTTGACTCTGTGGATCACAATAAACTGTGGGAAATTCTGAAAGAGATGGGAATACCAGACCACCTGACCCACCTTTTGAGAAATCTATATGCAGGTCAGGAAACAACAGTTAGAACTGGACATGGAACAACAGACTGGTTCCAAATAGGAAAAGGAGTATGTCAAGGCTGTATATTGTCACCCTACTTATATAACTTATATGCAGAGTACATCATGAGAAACGCGGGGCTAGAAGAAGCACAACCTGGAATCAAGAATGCCGGGAGAAATATCAATAATCTCAGATATGCAGATGACACCACCCTTGTGACAAAAAGTGAAGAAGAACTGAAAAGCCTCTTGATGTAAGTGAAAGAGGAGAATGAAATAGTTGGCTTAAAGCTCAACATTCAGAAAACAAAGATCATGGCATCTGGTCCCATCACTTCATGGGAAATAGATGGAGAAGCAGTGGGTGCAGTGTCAGACTTCTTTTTTTGGGGGGCTCCAAAATCACTGCAGATGGTGATTGCAGCCATGAAATTAAAAAACACTTACTCCTTGGAAGGAAAGTTATGACCAACTTAGATAGCATATTAAAAAGCAGAGACATGACTTTGCCAACAAAGGTTCATCTAGTCAAGGCTATGGTTTTTCCAGTGGTCATGTATGGATGTGAGAGTTGGACTGTGAAGAAAACTGAGTGCCAAAAAATTAATGTTTTTGAACTGCGGTGTTGGAGAAGACTCTTGAGAGTCCCTTGGACTGCAAGGAGATCCAACCAGTCCATCCTAAAGGAGATCAGTCCTGGGTGTTCATTGGAAGGACTGATGCTGAAGCTGAAACTCCAATACTTTGGCCACCTCATGCGACTAGTTGACTCATTGGAAAAGACTCTGATGCTGGGAGGGATTGGGGGCAGGAGCAGAAATGGACGACAGAGGATGAGATGTTTGGATGGCATCACCAACTCGATGGATATGAGTTTGAGTGAACTCTGGGAGTTGGTGATGGACAGGGAGGCCTGGCATGCTGTGATTCATGGGGTCGCAAAGAGTCGGGCATGACTGAGCGACTAACTGAACTGAACTGAACTGAACTGGGAGACTTTGGGGATTTTGCCCCCAGTAATGGGAGATGATTCAACCTCAAATGTCAACAGTCTCAAGTTTGAGAGACTCTGAATTAGAGCAATATCAGACTGAAACTCAGTTAGGTCTAAAAATAGAGATGTACCTTTGATATCATCTTTCCAAGAATCTTCTTTTTTTTTATTATTCTAAAATGGACCTAGTTCTAAAAAAGTGCTGAAGACATAAAGTAGAAAAAGATCAGGCCATTGAATTAAGACACCTCGATTTAATATTTAATTCTTATATCACTCCTTTTTTCTTCGGAAAAATTGAGAAATGGAGCTAAAATGTATATGATGCCTGACACAGAGAAGACATTCCATAAATTTCAATTACCTTACATTTTCCTGTGTATTCTGCACAGAGCAGTTTGCAGGTTGTAGGTGATCTATCGGCATACTGGGGAAGTGAGCCCTGGAGGTACAAATGACACAGCTTCAAGAGAGAAAACTGAAGAAGGAGGAAATGGCCATAATGAGGATATATTATTGAGTTTATTGAGTTCAGTGGCTTGAGAAAGAGTGGTTATACTGGTGGTAACTTCTGAAAGCCCACGGAATTCTTCCCAGAGTTGTATATGTTGGGGGGGGGGGGGAGGACAAGGACCTTTATTCAGAGGATGTTTTTCATCCTTCCTTAAGAAATTTTCCCCAGGATGTTAATGCCCTGGCATTTCAGCTTTGCCTGCATAAATGTTGAGGGTTGGATGAGCTCTGCTTTGGAGAAGGCCCTGGGTTAGACAGTTGTATTGCCGATGCTGGCTTGCGGAGTGGGTGTTAGCTCCTGCTTAACAGTCTAACACAGAAATCAGATGTAAGTTAATGAAATAGAGCATGAGCAACATATACCTCTCCTTTATCTCTTTATTTTTAATAAAATATGATAGATAATTTTTAAATAGCTTCAATAATTTATAGAAGAGCACTATGAATACAAATATCAAATGGACATGTTAACAAGATTTGCAATTAATTTTATATTAAACTGTGAATAATCTTATGAGTATATTAAACACAAAATGTAAGAATCTTATTTTTTCCTGGATGATTGAAACTCAACAATTAAATCCAATAAATATTAGATAGTGGACATAGATCATTAAAAGCTTGGAATTAATTCACCTGTTATTGTGTGGTACTAAAGAAAGAATATATAAACATAAGTATGTATGTATATATATATACATAAACATATATATTTTTGAGGTGTATTTGCCATAAACATTATACATTTTTAAGAAGACAGAACAGAGCTCAAGTATTGTCTCTAAATAAGCCAGTACACTGTGCTATATAATTTGATCTTCTTTCTTTACAATTAAAGCTATGTGTTAATAAGCTTAGATGAAATTATTATTAAGAATAGATAATTTATTTAAAACTTGACAAAAACTAACTGTAGAGAACTATGAAAGATCTCAAACTTCATCTCACACGCAGACTGATAAGACATTCTGTGCCATGGATGATAGTAAAAGACATGGGATTTCTGAGTTATAGATGAAAAATAGTTTATCACTCCCAGAAACAGCAGAAGAATATCAGTGTTTCTCCACTGTTTCCCAGAGCCCCACTTCCCACAGGGTGACGCAAAGCTGGGGACAGTGCTATGCTTCACCTTTGTTTCAGAGATATTGTCTTTGTCTTGAAAGCCTGCCTTTTGTCAAATAGGTGAGCAGTGTTTCAACTTCCCATGACTGTTAGCTATACAAACATCTTAAAAATATAGTCCAGGACTGCTGCTGTCAGCATTTTGCTTAGAAAATGTGTAGACACATGAGACAATCATGGAGAACTGTATTCCACAGTAGCTACTCAACACGGTGTTAACCTGTTCTGTTTTAAAATATAACAGTGCATCAGGGTAAGAATACAGTTGACTGCACCTTCATATAAATTCATTTTTGATGCCAGAAATTATTTGAGGAATTGGGGAAAATGTTACCCAGTAAATTATGAAATACCTACTATACTTGATAACTGATGAAAAGTGTTGGAAATTTTGTACTGATGCAATCAAAAAATTTAGTGAATTTCAAGATTTAAATTTTGTAGATCTCTTTTAAGATGCAGCACAAGTGAAACAGCTTAAAATCAAGAAGTAAAACTGATTTATAATAAGGACAAACAGTTATCTCACTGAAATCTATGGGACTAAACCCAGGAAGTGAAAAATAACTCCCCAGATTTTCTCTGTTTCTCTCTTTGTCCCTCTCAACCTGTTCCTCATACTATCATTATTGTCTGACTCAGAACAGAAATTCTCTGCTTTTCTACTGTATGCATAAACATGAAATATGCCCACATTACACTATATAGTTCCAGCAACATAACACGAGACCTAGAATTTTCTCCATATCAAAACTTCAGGCACCTAGAGAAATAAATGATTTAGCCCCTTCTGGACTAATCAGTTATGCAGGGATCAGGGGTATAGCACATGGTGGGATGCTTCATATTGTTCAACATGTATTCCACGGTTCCTTCTCTGTAATTTTTGTGGGTGGAAAAGAAGGAAACAGAAAGAGGCAGTTCCCAGAATGCACCGTCCGTCAGTCTTAATAATTATCTGCCACAATTTTTCTACTGTTCCTTTTTATATACAGTGATTTCTTTACAACTTAGAGTGTAGGAAGTAAAACACACCCTTTATCTTGTTAGCAGTGAAGAGAGAGGGGGAAAAAAGTGACTTGAATCTCTGCTATCCTAAGTGGTTTCCCCTGAGATAGAAGAGTTCAACTGTACATTTAGCACATGATTTCTTGTGACTTACACACTCTTTCAGTCATAGTCTCAGTATTAACAATAACACATAAAATGTTGAAAGTATTTTTTAGCTAACAAAGATTAATATGCATAATATTTGGCTTTTTCAGTTTCAGTGCACCTGAAGGGTGAAAAATTAATTTGAAAATATGGTCAGAGCAAACAATAAGTCACCATAACCATATGTAAATATGGTAAAACACTGTAAATATGATAATCATCTGTCCAGTCTGTCTAGTCAACCTCAGATATGCAGATGACACCACCCTATGGCAGAAAGTGAAGAGGAGCTAAAGAGTTTCTTGATGAAGGTGAAAGAGGAAAGTGAAAAAGCTGGCTTAAAGTTCAGCAATCAAAAAATGAAGATCATGGCGTCTGGCCCCTTCACTTCATGGCAAATAGATTGGGAGGCAATAGAAACAATGACAGACTTTACTTCCTTGGTCTCCAAAATCACTGCAGACAGTGACGAAAGCCATGAAATTAAAAGACTCTTGCTGCTCGGACGAAAGGACAAACCTAGATAGTGTGTTAAAAACAGAGACTTTGCCAACAAAACTCTGTCTAGTCAAAGCTATGGTTTTTCCAGTAGTCACGTGTGAATGAGAACTGGCCCATAAAGAAGGCTGAGCACCAAAGAATTTATGTCTTTGAACTGTGGTGCTGGAGAAGACTCTTGAGAGTCCCTTGGACTGCAAGGAGATACAACCAGTCTATCCTAAAGGAAATCAACCCTGAATATTCATTGGAAGGACTGATGCTGAAGCTCCAATACTTTGACCACCTGATATGAAGTGCTGACTCATTAGAAAAAACCCTGATGCTGAGAAGATTGAAGGCAGGAGGAGAAGGGGACAACAGAGGATGAGATCAACTCTATTCATCAAAATGTAATTTTGCATAAAATATTAACTACTGTTTTTCTACTTTTGCTCTTAAGGAAATATATGTATAAGTGTATTCAAAATAACACCACACAATTCTAAAGCAATTCCCAAATACATGCAGTGAAGCATACGTGATTCTTATATCTAACATTTTCAAAATTAAAAATTTGCCTAATTTGTTTAGTAAATGAACCATATAATCGATGCTTATAAGCTTTCAGTTGTATTATATGACCTGTTGAGTTTAAACACACATTTATTATATACCTGGGAACTTAATATTCCACTGTATACATAATGCTCAGTATCTGACTCCATATATGTATGTATGTGTTGGTGTGTGTGTGTGTGCTAAGGTCACTTCAGTCATGTCTCTTTACAAACTTTTGGACTGCAGCCCGTCAGGCTCCTCCATCCATGGGGTTCTCCAGGCAAGGATACTGGAGTGGGTTGCCACGCCCTGACCGCGCCACCTCCTCACTTGCCTGTGTGTTCACTCACTTAGTCGTGTCTGACTTTCTGACCCCATGGAGTGAAGCCTGCCAGGCTACTCTCTCCGTGGGATTATCTAGGCAAAAATACTTGAGTACTTCTCCAGGGGATCTTCCTGACCCAGAGATCAAACCTGTGTTTCCTGCATCTCCTGTATTGGCAGGGAGATGTTTTACTACTGAATCACCTGGGATGCTTATACACACACACACACACACACACACACACACACACATATGAATGTATGAAAAGTGAAAGTGAAATTTGCTCAGTCATGTCTGACTCTTTGTGACCCCGTGGGCTATACAATCCATGGAATTCTCCAGGCCAGAAGACTGGAGTGGGTAGCCTGTCTCTTCTCCAGGGTCTCCTTGCAGGTGGATTCTTTACCAACTGAGCTAACAGTGAAGCCCATATTGGAGGATTCCCTGGTGGCTCAGTAGTAAAAAAGTTTGCCTGTCAATGCAGGAGATCCCGGGTTCAATCCCTGGGTCAGGAAGATCCCTTGGAGAAGGAAACAGGAACGCACTCCAGCATTCTTGTCTGGAGAATCCCATGGACAGAGGAGCCTGGTGGGTTACAGTCCTTAAGGTTGTCCAAAGAGTTGGACGTGACTAGTGACTAAGTACATGAGTGTGTGTGTGTGTGTGTGTGTATGTGTGTGCTTCCCCTCATTCTTACCTGCATTTCTTTCCTTCTCAAGCCTAAATGAGAAATTTCTCTTTTAACTTGAGTGACAGCTACTCTGAAGAATCTCGCCCTCACTAAAATTGTCCATCTAGAGGCATAAAAGGTATAGGGAGCTTAGATAAGTAGAAGAAAAATGGCCTGATAGCATACTTTTAATTTTATATCTCTGCTTCACTTTTTAATTTCCTCTCATGTGATCACTGATCCATTCAAAATCCTGATGATATTTTGATTACATTCACTTAAGAATTAAGGACCTGTCTCATGGTTTAGTGGCTTGGAAAAACCACTATTGGTTGGAAAAAAACACTTAAAGAAACGAGCAAAGTTCTCTTCCTTTCTTTAATGTTATGTAAAAATATTTTTGGAGAACAATAGTAGATGTGTATTCTTGAGATTGTGATTAAAAGTTTAAAAGAAAATAAACAGAATTACCTTTGGAATGAATTTTGAACCACAACTATTACTGTAATATCACATTACATAACACTCTTTTGCATACATTACAAAACATAATCAGTCTATGTAGAAGGAAGAGTCATCACAGCTGAGGTAAATATAGGAATGAGAAGTAACTAGTATAGATGATGAGACTCAAGACTTTCATTCGCATTTTATAATGTAAAATTGCTTGGATTTTATAACAAGTCTTCGAAGAACAGCATATGATAAAAAAAAAATTCTCTTAGGGCTTTCAGAAAAAATAGAATTTTTCTATGCTTGGTACAAATGTGGAAATGCTGCTGACAAGAAAGCAAAGAAAAGCATCTGGGGCTGAATTTCTCCCCATGGAAAGAACATTTGACTCCATAATGGAATGGAATGGAATTCAACAACAGATCCATTTTAGTTACTGCACTAGAAGCATAAATGTATGAAATTTACATAACTTAGGAAACTGTTTTAATATGCTTGAGTTGTTCTTCTATGCTAATTTTACTGTCAATATTTTCCAGTTATCTTTGCACCAATATCTTATGTTAAACCACTTTTTTCTTTAGCGTCAGACCTGGCATATGTTATCCAGTATTTTTGAAGTCTCTTAAGCTTGGGAGACACTGAAAATCTCTCTTATTTCTGGAAATCCATGAGATGCTTGATAGCTTTCTGGCACACAACCAGAATAAACTGCTTATTTAGCCATCTCTTCTTATTGTAGTATACCCCGTGATACTCACTAACATAGCTGCACTGTTGAAATGATAGATACTCCTTTACTTAATTCAGAAAAGCCAAGTCAGATTCAAGACACTTGAGTGAAAGTTCAAATGTCAATTCTACTTGTGAAATGAACTCAGACCTTATTTCTAAAATATAAAATAAAAACACAATGAAAGAAGTGCATCACTACATTATACATGTGTATTGACAGTATTTCACTCAAGTTACTTGTCCACGTATTTACTAAATTCTGCAAACTGGTAGCCTAACCATTTAGGCTATTATGAGGCAACCAAATACCAACTAGACATAGTTGATCTAAATCTAATCTTTTTTGTCAGGCACAGTCGCTGGCTCAATTTAATTGGTCAGCAGAATTCAGGATTATAAATTCTGTTCCCTTATATCAAAAATATACAGAAATTCAACACCTCGTTTTATTACAGTTTACAGAATAGTGGTAAAAGAACAATAAAAATTCTAGGATGTATGTGTTTGTGTGTTACAGTTCAAGAGATTTATTGGAGGTTGCACTCTCATCCCAGTCTAAGTTCCATTGCTCATGGCAATACCTTTAATGACATTCCTTTGGGAGAGGATTCTTTCACCACAAAAGAATCTTAATAAATTATTTCCACTAAAAGTATTAAAGAAGTTTTTTTTAAAGGCCATAGTCTAGGCCATATCTTTTCCTGAAGTATTGTTAAAACTAGATTATTACTGAATCCAGGTCTTCTACTGGAATCAATACATCCTATACTCCATAGCCAGATTAAGCTAACCAATCGATCTGGGCGTACTATTCATCTATTCCAAATTTTTAAAAATTCTGATTAAGTCACAATAGAAATATCTTATTTGCTTTTAAGTGTTCCTACCTGTATCACTAGGATGCTCTTAGATGCCCACATGCCCTATCTTTTATGATGTTTGTGTGTGCTAAGTCACTTCAATCATGTCTGACTCTTTGTGACCCAATGGACTGTAGCCCACCAGGCTCCTCTGCCCATGGGGATTTTCCAGGCAAGAATACTGGAGTGGGTTGCCAGGCCCTCCTCCATGGGATTGGAGCATCCCTAACCTTATTCTTTAAACCTGGTGAAAATACAACTAGCCATATCTCAATTCTATTAATATTAAAACAAAACTAGAGAAACTTGCTGCTATTTATATAGCATTTTATTTATTACATATCTGCTCCTCAATAGAATATAAATTCTCAGGTAGCACAAAACACATTTTATTAACATTTGGGAAAATCATGTAACCTAAGATGATGCCTGGATCAAATGAACTTTTTACTACATTTAAAAATAGAATACATTTTTGTTTAAAAATAATCTTGCAGTTATATCTGTAAACATTTCACAATTCCCAAATTTAAAGCCTCCTTTCAAAAAAATAAATATTAAATTCATTTAAAAATGTTTTATAGAAACTAAGAATTTTTCCAAATAGTATTAAATATATTGCTCTGTTAATGTTCTGAAACAAAATGGCATGATGGAAACTCTTGTCTAGTTCCCAAGGTAATATTAACTTCACTGGAGCATTTTTACACTAGTTTATTGTTTGTCTAACATTTTACATAAACATCAAAAAAATCTTACAATTATTTAATATTTGAAAAGCCTCCATATTGGTAATTTTTCTTATAGTGTTATAAATTTATAATAACATGTTAAGATATTAATCACTGTGCTATACTTTTTCACACTTGCTTGTATGTAATTCTTCTTGTCATATCTTTATTTACAACTGTAGCTGCATATTGTGGAGAAGACAATGGCATCCCACTCCAGTACTCTTGCCTGGAAAATCCCATGGACGGAGGAGCCTGGTAGGCTGCAGTCCGTGGGGTCGCTAAGAGTCAGACACGACTGAGCGACTTCACTTTCACTTTTCACTTTCATACATTGGAGAAGGAAATGGCAACTCACTCCAGTGTTCTTGCCTGGAGAATCCCAGGGACGGGGGAGCCTGGTGGGCTGCCATCTATGGGGTCGCACAGTCGGACACGACTGAAGTGACTTAGCAGCAGCAGCTGCATATTGAACTCCCCACACAGCTTTTTAAAAATTACTGAATGTTAGGTTACACAGCATAATGATTAGATATGATTCATGGGTTGGTGCAAGAATAGTAGTCATTTTAAATTCCAGCTGATTCTAATGTATAGCCAGATCTGAGAATCACTATTTTAGTCCATCAGAAGTATCCACATTTCTGTAGGGAAATTTACGCTTGTTATAAAAGATCTGCAAGAACAAATCAAACATTTGATTTCCAAGAGCTGGTTGTATTGAGAGAAGAAATGTCTCAAAGTAATCAGAATGGAATCCTCTGAGGGAATCAAGGCAACAGTTTTTATTGCACCAATCTGAAAGACACAAGAACAAGATCAGATTATTCAACTCTCCAGGGATTCACTGGACTGCATACTTAGAGAAGAAAAGGACATGATTTTGGAGCAGATCCGAGCAGATCCTGAGACAAAGGGATGATAGCTACTGATGGAGAGAGAGAATCAGTGCCTGGAAACTGCCCAGAGTCATGCCTGACCAATACCAAGGACAATTGTTAATGTTGAGTCAAAGCCTGAAAAACACTCCTGACTGTTTAAGAATGTATTTCTGTCAGCAGAGCTGGAGAACTTTCATAGCTCAGATCATCTTCTTCTTGGTCTTTGCTGAGGGTCCTCCATCTTCAACTATCTATGTACTGTCTATGGATGAACAAGAATCATTTCACCCAATAAGACAAAAAGGCATTTAGTTCAGTTCAGTTGCTCAGTCATGTCTGACTCTTTGTGATCCCATGGACTGCAGCACACAAGGCTTCCCTGTTCATCACCAAATCCCAGAGTTTATTCAAACTCATGTCCATTGAGTCAGTGATGCTATGGCCAAAGTATTGGAGTTTCAGCTTCAATATCAGTCCTTCCAATGAACACTCAGGACTGATTTCCTTTAGACATTGCCTTCAGATATTTTTTCCTTTTTTTTCCCATTTATTTTTATTAGTTGGAGGCTAATTACTTTACAGTATTGTAGTGGTGTTTGCCATACATTGAGAAACTCTCACTGTTTGCAGATGTAGAGGACATAGAAAACCCTAAAGACTCTACCAGAAAATTACTAGAGCTAATCAATGAATATAGTAAAGTTGCAGGATATAAAATTAACACACAGAAATCCCTTGCATTCCTATACACTAACAATGAGAAAACAGAAAGAGAAATTAAGGAAACAATACCATTCACCATTGCAACAAAAAAATAAAATAAAATAAAATACTTAGAAGTATATATACCTAAAGAAACAAAAGACCTATACATAGAAAACTATAAAACTGATGAAAGAAATCAAAGATGACACAAAAGAAATATACCGTGTTTATGGATTGGAAGAATCAATATTGTGAAAATAAGTATACTACCCAAAGCAATCTATAGAGTCAATGCAATCCCTATCAAGCTACCAACGGTATTCTTCACAGAAGTAGAACAAATAATTTCACAATTTGTATGGAAATACAAAAAAACCTCGAACAGCCAAAGCAATCTTGAGAAAGATGAATGGAACTGGAGGAAATCAACCTGCCTGACTTCAGGCTCTACTACAAAGCCACAGTCATCAAGACAGTGTGGTACTGGCACAAAGACAGAAATATAGATAAGTGGAACAAAATAGAAAGCCCAGAGATAAATCCACATACCTACAGACACCTTATCTTCAACAAAGGAGGCAAGAATATGCAATGGAAAAAAGACAACCTCTTAAACAAGTGGTGCTGGGAAAACTTGTCAACCACTTGTAAAAGAATGAAACTAGAACACTTTCTAATACCACACACAGAAATAAACTCAAAATGAATTAAAGATCTAAATGTAGACCAGAAACTATAAAACTCACAGAGGAGAATATAGGCAAAACACTCTCCAACATAAATCACAGCAGGATCCTCTATGACCCACCTCCCAGAGTATTGGAAATAAAAGCAAAAATAAACAAATGGGACCTAATGAAATTTAAAAGCTTTTGCACAACAAAGGAAACTATAAGCAAGGTGAAAAGACAGCCCTCAGAATGGGAGAAAATAATAGCAAATGAAGAAACAGACAAAGGATTAATCTCAAAAATATACAAGCAGCTCTTGCAGCTCAATTCCAGAAAAATAAATGACCCAATCAAAAAATGGGCCAAAGAAATAAACAGACATTTCTCCAAAGAAGACCTACAGATGGCTAGCAAACACATGAAAAGATGCTCAACATCACTCATTATCAGAGAAATGCAAATCAAAACCACAATGAGGTACCATTACACACCAGTCAAGATGGCTGCTATCCAAAAGTCTACAAGTAATAAATGCTGGAGAGGGTGTGGAGAAAAGGGAACCCTCTTACACTGTTGGTGGGAATGCAAACTAATACAGCCACTATGGAGAGCAGTGTGGAGATTCTTTAAAAAACTGGAAATAGAACTACCATATGACCCAGCAATCCCACTTCTGGGCATACACACCAAGGAAACCAGATCTGAAAGAGGCACGTGTACCCCAATGTTCATCGAAGCACTGTTTATAATAGCCAGGACATGGAAGCAACCTAGATGCCCATCAGCAGACGAATGGATAAGAGAGCTGTGGTACATATACACCATGGAATATTACTCAGCCGTTAAAAAGAATTCATTTGAATCAGTTCTAATGAGATGGATGAAACTGGAACCCATTATACAGAGTGAAGTAAGCCAGAAAGATAAAGACCAATACAGTATACTAATGCATATATATGGAATTTTAAAAGATGGTAATGATAACCCTATATGCAAAACAGAAAAAGAGACACAGATGTACAGAACAGAATTTCAGATTCTGTGGGGGAAGGCAAGGGTGGGATGTTCAGAGAGAACAACATTGAAACAAGTATACCATCAAGGGTGAAACAGATCACCAGCCCAGGTTGGATGCATGAGACAAGTGCTCAGGGCTGGTGTACTGATTTCCTTTAGGATTGACTGGTTGGATCTCCTTGCAGTCCAAGTGACTCTCAAGAGTCTTCTCCAACACCACAATTCAAAAGCATCAATACTTCAGCACTCACTTTTCTTTATAGTCCAACTCTCACATCCATCCATGACTACTGGAAAAACCATAGCCTTGACTAGATGGACCTTTGTTGGCAAAGTCATGTCTCTGCTTTTTAATATGCTTTCTAGGTTGGTCATAACTTTCCTTCCAGGGAGTAAGCGTCTTTTAATCTCATGGCTACAGTCACCATCTGCAGTGATTTTGGAGCCCAGAAAAATAGTCAGCCATTCTTTCCACTGTTTCCCCATCTTTTTCCCATGAAGAGATGGGACCGGATGTCATGATCTTAGTTTTCTGAATGTTGAGCTTTAAGCCAACTATTTCACTCTCCTCTTTCACTTTCAGCAAGAGGCTCTTTAGTTCTTCTTCACTTGCTGCTGTAAGGGTGATATCATCTGCATATCTGAGGATACTGATAATTCTCCTGGCAGTCTTGATTCCAGATTGTGATTCATCCAGCCCAGCGTTCCTCATGATGTACTCTGCATACAAATTAAATAAGCAGGGTGACATTGTACAGCTTTGACATACTCCTTTTCCTATTTGGAACCAGTCTGTTGTTCCATATCCAGTTCTAACTGTTGTTTGCTGACCTGCATACAAATTTCTCAGGAGGCAGGTCAGGTGGTCTGGTATTCCCATCTCTTTCAGAATTTTCCACAGTTTATTGTGATCCACACAGTCAGTGGTGGTACAAGAGGCTGGCAATCTTTCCCAGTGACATAACCAGTCATAAGTTTATCCTATTTTACTAATTATGTGATTCCATACTACATTATTTAACATAGTCCCTACCAAGGCAAAATTTCATCTATTCTTGAAAGATTATTTTTTTTAACTAGAGAAATGTGCTTGACATAAACAATATTTAAATCAATTGATTCTTGAAATTCTGGGTTTGGAGAAATTTCAACGGAGAGCAACACTTCCTTTCTTCTTCCACTCCTCTTCTTTCCTTTTCTTCTTCCCTTCCTTCTTAGCATACTTTTTTCCCCTTCTTTCCTTCCTTTCTATTTTCTTTAATGATTTTATATTATGGCTTAATAATGAGCAGATTCTAGTTATCAGCTGCTAAGATACACATCTATTAAAGGGACACACATGAGGCTCATTGTCTTTCAGTACTTTCAAGCTCTGAAAATCAATACAATAATAAATCCTTAGTTTATAGAAAAAGCAGTTACATAGTGTCCATGTTATCTCAATGTCACAATTTATTTAAAAAATCATATTACAAATAAGATATTCAGTATTCACAAATAGATGCTTATAACCATACAATGAGTTATGAAGAAATAAAAAAGAAAACTGTGCTAATCTATGCCCTGAGATTCATCATTTATGCAGGCATTTAATTCTCCAGTAAAAGTTGTCAATGTTATAGGCTGAAATATCAATTTCACATTATTCCCTCCTAAAGAAAATTTTCAATTATGCAAGATCTTTTCAGTCTATAAAATACGTTCCCTTGAGTCTTACTTCTCTCTGACTCTTTCCATTCTTTTGTCCCTGCAGAATACAGGTAATTATTAAAATAGATAACTTCCATAAAGATCACAATATGCTCTTTAATTTACAACACAGTTACAAATTTTCCCTTTCATCTTGAGGTCCTAAAACAGGTTCAAACCATCTGCTTAGGCATATATTTACTAGTTACTTAGTAAACATAATCATATATTGATAATATGTACATATATATTAAACCTCACTTACACCATACAAAACACCCAAGTTCTTAATTAAACAGTTGCTATTTTCACTCAATATATGCATATAAATTAGAAATGTATTCTTTACTGGTAACTAATAAGGTTATTTGAAAGCATTACTTTAATATTTACAGTTAATACACCAAATAATATACATCACCTTATTTAACCTGAAACATGTATTCATACGTAAAAGAGAATTGTTTTGACTCCACGACACACACAGTGAAATTTTATTTCTAAGTTTTCAATTTCTTTAGTCACAGAGTGGGAAAACAGATGATGATATAAATGCCATGTATTTGATTCTACAATATGTTTTTCACATATTTAACTTCATAAAAATTAACATTTCCCTTACAGTCAATGTAAGAAAAAACTCTACCAGCTGCCTAGATATTATATAGTCTCAGTTATTGCAAGTGTTCCTATTTAAATCAACTTACAAATATTAAAGCAACATTTCTATTCAAAGAAAATTTTCACATTATTTGTCCTTCCTTCCCAAAGCAAAAGTTAGAACTCATTCCCCCAGCACCCTCTGCAGCTTGGGGAAAGGCATGTAACCTGTTTTTGCTGATAAGTTCCTAGTCACGCCCAACTTTTTGTGACCCCATGGACTGCAGAATGCCAGGCCTCCCTGTCCCTCACCATCTCCCAGAGTTTGCCCAAGTTCATATCCATTGTATCCGTGATGCCATCCAGCCATATGATCCTCTGACACCCTCTTCTCCTTCTGCCCTCAATCTTTGCCAGCATCAGGGAATTTTTCAATGAGTTGTTGTTCGCTTCAGATGACCAAAATACTAGAGCTTCAGCTTCAGTATCAGTCTTTCCAACAAGTATTCAGAGTTGATTTCCCTTAATATTGACTGGTTGGATCTCCCTACTGTCCAAGGGACTTTCAGGAGTCTTCTCCAGCACCACAACTTGAAGGCATCAATTCTTTGGCATTCTGCTTTCTTTGCAGTTCAACTGTCACAACTATATGTGACCACTGAGAAGACCTTGGCCTTGACTACATGGACATTTGTTGGCAGAGTACTGTCTTTGCTTTTCAACATACTGTCTAGGTTTGTCATAGCTTTCATGCCAAGAAGCAAACGTCTTCTGATTTCATGATTTCAATCACCATCCACAGTGATTTTAGAGCCAAAGAAGAGGAAATCTGTCACTACTTCCCCATCTATTTTCCAAGAAGTTATAGGGCCAGATTCCATGATCTGAGTTCTTTTAATAGTTAGTTTTAAGCCAGCTCTTTCACTCTCCTCCTTCACCTTCATCAAGGGGCTCTTTAGTTCCTCTTCACTTTCTGCCATTAGAATGGTATCGTCTGCATATCTGAGGTTGTTGATGTTTCTCCCACCTATCTTGATTCCAGCTTGCAACTCATCCAGCCCAGCATTTCTCATGATGTGCTCAGTGTATACGTTAAGCAAACAGGGTGGTAGCAGACAGCCCTGTTGTACTCCTTTCTCAATCTTGAACTAACCATTTGTCCCATACAGGGTTCTAACTGTTGCTTCTTGACCCACAATACAGGTCTAACTGTTGTTTCTTGACCCACATACAGGTTTCTCAAGAGACAGGTAAGATGGTCTGGTATTACCATCTCTTTAAGAGTTTCCACAGCTTGTTATGATCCACATAGTCAAAGGCTTAGTGTAGTGTATGAAACAGTGGTAGATGTTTTTCTGGAATTTTCTAGCTTTCTCTATGATCCAGTGAATGTTGACAGTTTGATCTCTGGTTCCTCTTCCTTTTCTAAACCCAGCTTGGATATCTGGAATTTCTTGGTTCACATAATGCTGAAGCCTAGCATGCACAATTTTAAGCATGACCTCACTAGCATGGGAGATGACTGCAATTGTCCAATGTTTAGCATATTCTTTATTAGTACCTTTCTTAGGAATTGGGATGAGGATTGATCTTTTCCAGTCCTGTGGCCACTGCTGGGCCTTCCAGATTTGCTGACATATTGAATGCAACACCTGGATGACATCATCCTTTAGGGTTTTGAATAGTTCTACTGGAATTCCATTGCATCAGCTAGCTTTATTAATGGTAGTTTTTTCTAAGGCCCACTTGACTTCACACTCCAGAATATCTGGCTCTGGGTGACTGACAACAGCATCATAGTAATCCCATTCATAAAGATCTTTTTGTACAATTCTTCTATGTATTCTTTCCATCTCTTCTTGATCTCTTCAGCATCTACTAGGTCTCTATCATTTCTGTCCTTTATTGTGTCCATCTTTGGTCAAAATTTTCCCTTGATAACTTCAATTTTTGTTAAGAGAGATCTAGTCTTTCCCTAGGCATGTAACCTAGGCTCCCACAATTAGGAATATCTATGCTTTATAATTTTGGAAATGAATGACATGAAGAAATATGTTAGATGAGGAAGCAAGAATGAATGAACAGTATTGATTATTTGTGTGCCAGTTAATGTTTCTGTCTTAGCAGCAATAGCAGGAATACAGTCTGTATCTATTCCCCAACAATATAATTATATATGTCATTTCCCCAGGCTCAGTGGTCCAAAGTCTGAGGGCGATGGAAATTTCAATAGATCCATTCATTTTCTGTAGTTCTCATGACTTGTTTTCAGGTTCTCCTAGAGAGCCTGTTAGTAACTTAGTGTTATTTTATCTGTCCTCTTTCTGTTTAAAATAGATATGAACCAGGAACCCTGAATAATATACTTCTCATCAGATTGTCATCTCACTTATGATTTTTGAACCACAGTAATTCAATATGGATCCTTGATTGTCTTAAAAATATTACACAATGTAAAGCTATTGGACATTCAAAAGATTGTAGGTCATATGTCATACAATACAATAAATAGCAATAGAATTCCCAAATAGTTCAGAATACTCAATTCTTTGAGATAGAAAATGGTTTTTGTGAGCAACTTATGGTTCACAGAATATCATTCAAATGCTAAATATTTCTGGGTCATACGCTTCTGACTTCTTTGTAAAAGAAATTGTTAAACAAATATAAGAATATTTAATTCAACTAGTGAAAAAAAATTTTTTGAATAATTTTAACCAGTAGGAATTCCAAATAATACTCTGGTATTCTTCAATGTGCCTTGAACTTTCCAAGGTACAAACCATCAAATTCAGGTCATTCTTAAAAATGTGAAGATACAAATAAGAATGGGATTTTTTTTTTTTTTTGCAATTTTATGATTTACAAATGAAAGAGCTGTAAGACATAGACTGTCACTGAGAAAAAATAAACCTAGAAGAACAAAGTCAACAGGAGAGACAAAAACAAGTCCAGTAAAGTAATTGGAAGTCTCTCAATCCAGGCAAGTAAATGTTAAACACAATCCAGCTCCTAGCCAGGTGAGTATTAAACTTCATACTAAAGTCTACTCATCTCAGTTCCTATAACCCACTACAACACTTTTGGTTTCAACAAAAATTTGAAAGGCTTTCCAAAAGATGAGCTAAAACTCAGCCTGAAGATGAAAAGCAAGATTCAGAATCAGACTCAGCTAGGGCACAGAAGTTTTAATTTTTAGGCAAGAAATATAAAATACCTATGATTCATATGCTAAGGACACTAATTAAAAAGAAATTTAACAAGATGCTAGGATAAATGGGTAATGTAACCAGAGAGATGGAAACTCTAAGAAGGAATCAAAAGAAACTGTGGGAAATGTTGCCTTCAATGGAAAGTCATAGAAAAATAAAAGGGAAAAGACACAAATGTTCAATATTAAAATTAAAGAGCAGCCCTGAACACCCTGTCTCATGGGGAGGGAGGTGGGAGGGTGGCTCAGGAGGGGGAACACAGGTACACCTATGACTGACTCGTGTCAATGTATGGCAAAACCACTACAATATTGTAAAGTAATTAGTCTCCAATTAAAATAAATTTTTAAAAAACTTAAATTAAATAACAGTCATTGCTACTGATCACATGACAATAAAGAATAATAAAGAACACAATGAACAAATCTCTGTCCACAGATTTGATAAATTATATGGAATGGATAAGTACTTTGAAAGCAACAAACTACCAAAAACTCACATAAGGAGAAATAAGCATTGGAATAGGCCTATAGCTCACAAAGAAATTGAATCAATAATCAGCAGCATTCCAAGATAATATCTTTTCTAAAATAAAACCCAGATATAAAGTAGTTTATCTACAAAATATCAAACAACCTCAAGGCTCTGTGAAGAAGTAAAAAAACATTTAGTTATTTCTATGCATAGATAGAGCAGCATATATTAATAAATATGTACTTTTAATTTACTTGAAATATTATTTTTCTGAGCTATGCAGATGACACCACCCTTATGGCAGAAAGTAAAGAGGAACCAAAGAGCCTCTTGATGAAAGTGAAAGAGGAGAGTGAAAAAGCTGGCTTAAAACTCAACATTCAGAAAACGAAGATCATGGCATCTGGCCCCATACCTTCATGGCAAATATATGGGTCAACAGTGGAAAGAGTGACAGACTTTATTTTCTTGGGCTTCAAAATCACTGCAGATGGTGCCTGCAGCCATGAAATTAAAAGATGCTTGCTCCTTGGAAGAAAACCTATGGCCAACACAGACAGCATATTAAAAAACAGAGACATCACTTAGATGACAAAAGCCCATCTAGTTAAAGTTATGATTTTCCCAGTGGTCATGTATGGATGTGAAAGTTGGACCATAAAAAAAAAAAAAAAAAAAGAGCACCAAAGAATTGATGCTTTTGAACTGTGGTGTTGGAGAAAACTCTTGAGAGTTCCTTGGACTGCATGGAGATCCAGCCAGTCTATCCTAAAGGAAATCAGTCCTGAATGTTCGCTGGCAGGACTGATGCTGAAGCTGAAACTTCAATACTTTGACCACCTGATGTGAAGAACTGACTCATTCGAAAAGACCCTGATGCTGGGAAAGATTGAACATGGAAGGAGAAGGGGATGACAGAGAATGAGATGGTTGGATGGCATCACCAACTCAATGGACATGAGTTTGAGCAAGCTCTGGGGGTTGGTGATGCACAAAGAAGCCTGGTGTACTGCAGCCCATGGGGTCGCAAAGAATCAGACACAACTGAGTGACTGAACTGAACTGATAGTTCAAAAGAGAACTATTAGCTGTTAATTTTAAAAGAGCAATTACTTGCAGTTTACCCATTTCATTACTAATCAAAGAAAGGATAGTGTCACTATTTGCATATTAAAATGTTCAAGGTAAAAAGTAATGAGGGTTGGTAGAAAAATGAATATTTTGAGCAGAGATTTGTGGGTTCTGAGTGCATTAGCCTTTTATTACAATAACAGAATAATAAATTACTATAAATTCTATTAGTGGCTTGAAACAATACAGAATTATCATTACAGTTCTGGAAATCAGAATTTCAGCATTGTCTCACTGGCTAAATCAACATGTCAGCATACTGCCTTCCCTTCAATGGACTCCAGCAGAAAATCCATTTCCATGGTCTTTGGTTATAGGCAGAATTCAGTTTGTTGTTGTTCAGTTGCAAAATCATGTCCGACTCTTTGTGATGCCACGAACTGAGGTGCACCAGGCTTCCCTGTCACTCATTAACTCCCTGAGTTTGCTCAAATTCATGTCTATGATGTTATTTAACCATCTTATCCTCTGCCACCCTCTTCTGCTTTTGCCTCGATCTTTCCCAACAATGGGTTCTTTTCTAATGCTCTTCGCATCAGGTGGCCAAAGTATTGGAGCTTCAGCAGAATTCAGTTAGTTCCATGCAATTGTCTTGAGGTCTCCATTCCCTTGCTCACTGTAATCTGGAGGCTGCCATTAGCAACTAGAGACATCTTTCTCATTCCTGCTCAAAGCGCCCTTCTTTTAAGAACTAGCAACTGGGTATGAAATCCTTCATATCCTGCTATCAGTCTTGCCTTCTTTCATTGGCATATCCCTCTGACTCATTCTTGTTGCTTTCTGCTGCACTTTTAAGGACCCATGTGACTACTACACCAAATCCACCTGGATAATCTAGAATATTTTTCATATTTTTGTTGTTGCTGTTGTTGATGTTGTTTAGTTGTTAAGTCATGTTCCACTCATTTGCAGTCCCATGGACTGAAACTCACCAGTCTCCTCTGTCCAGGCAAGAATACTTGAGTGGGTTGTCATTTCTTTCTCCCAACTCAGGGATGGAACCTGTGTCTCCTGCATTGGCAAGCAGATTCTTTACTGAGCCACCAGGGAAGCTATCTCCAGATTTTAAGGTCAATTAATCAGCAACATTAATTCCATATGCAACTATAATTCCCTTCTGTCATATAATGTTAACATAGTCACAGGTTTAACATCAGGAATTAGAACATGGACATCTTTGGGGAGCCATTATTCTGATTACCCTCTAAGCTTCCAATGAGATATCAGGGCCTTATTTCACCTTACACAGAGACTGTATTTGATTAGGAAAATTAAGCCAGTGAAAGCAAGGTAGGACAAACTCATGCTGGGATATAGACTTAAACTTAGTAGCCTTTGAAATTTAATGGTGCATACCTTCATGGAAGACTTCTGCTGTCTTATCTAAATGTATTACCTCCTTCACTTATTTATTGAAGGATCTGGCTTGATAGTGTGCAAAGCAGGAAACAATCTCATTCTTTCCACTCCAGCTTTTAGATGAGTTCTGTTGGAACTCTCCCTCCATGTCTAGATGATTGATAAATCAAAATGAACCACAGACTTTAAAATCATATTCAAGCATTAGCAATTTTATTGTAGGCATTAAAATGTCTATTCCAAGCAAATTTCAAATTTGCAGTATAATTTTGTGTCAAGATTCCTTTATTATCTTTAGGATGTAGACACAATTCTCACCTACTGTGACAAAGTTTAAGGTTCAGTGTTCAATCTCTAACAATTTGTATTGTTTTATAATTAAAGCTAAAACAGAACTTCTTTAAGATAGCTCAGATACGTATAGCAAGGTAAATGCCGTAAGCCTATTTAGTGTAATGATTATAAGAGCCTTGGGGTCCCATAATCTGAGCTGTAGTCCTGGAACTTTCTTCTTAGATCTGTGTCCTGGGGTAGCTCTAAATATTTCTCTGCCTCAATTTTCTCAATTGATATACTCCAAACCATTATCGAGTATTATTGAAGTAATATATAACAAAGCAGAGAAGAGTGCCTCAATAACATATGCCCTAATTGACTGTGAGATTTTGGTTTGTACGTTTTAATTCATTCACTTACATTTTTAATATGCTCAAGAAGAGGTATAGAGAGTTGGTATTAAGTTATACACTAAGGGCTAATGCCAGCCTACATATATAAACATAGCGGAATTTCAATTTTTTACATCAGTATAATTTAAAAATTAGGAAATAGGCACATACACAAGAGAAATTTTTGACTAAAATTGTCTTCCTATTAATAGCATATGTTAAATAATTTGGGATCTGTAATATTTTAAATTGCATACAACATGGTTGTACTAGTCATGCTAGTTTTTAATCTAATTCTTAAAATAATTAAAAACATACTAAGGTATGCAATGAAATATTATTGGAACTTAATAGACAACTATTTCTTATTGTTTCCATTAAAGTTACTTTAAGGAAAGTTTGTCATAAATAAAAGAATTATACTAAAATCAATGAACTCAGAGAAAGCAAGAATAATGTGAAATAGTCAATACTTGTTTAATGGACCAGGTTATTGCTCTTATCTCTCCTTGCTATTCTTTGGAACTCTGCATTCAAATGGGTATATCTTTCCTTTTCTCATTTGCCTTTCTCTTCTCTTCTTTTCACAGCTATTTGAAGGCCTCCTCAGATAGCCAATTGCTTATTTGCATTTCTTTTTCTTGGGGATGGTCTTGATCCCTGTCTCCTATACAATGTCACCAACCTCTGTCCATAGTTCATCAGGCACTCTATCAGATCTAGTCCCTTAAATCTATTTCTCACTTCCAGTGTATAATCATAAAGGAATTGACTTAGGTCATAACTGAGTGGTCTAGTGGTTTTGCTTACTTTCTTCAATTTAAGTCTGAATTTGGCAAGAAGGAGTTCATGATCTGAGCCACAGTCAGCTCCTAGTCTTGTTTTTGCTGACTGTATGGAGCGTCTGCATCTTTGGGTGCAAAGAATATAATAAATCTGATTTCAGTGTTGGCCATCTGATAATGTCCATGTGGAGAGTCTTCTCTTGTGTTGCTGGAAGTGGGTGTTTGCTATGACCAGTGTGTTTGCTATGACCAGTGCATTCTCTTGGCAAAATTCTGTTAGCCTTTGCCCTGCTTCATTCTATACTCCAAGGCCAAATTTGACTGTTACTGCAGGTGTTTCTTGACTTCCTACTTTTGCATTCCAGGCCCCTATAATGAAAACGACATCTTTTTTGGGTATTAGTTCTAAAAGTTCTTGTAGGTCTTCATAGAGATAAGAAAGCCTTCCTCAGTGATCAGTGCAAACAAACAGAGGAAAACAATGGAATGGGAAAGACTAGAGATCTCGTCAAGAAAATTAGAAATACCAAGGGAACACTTCATGCAAAGATGGACTCAATAAAGGACAGAAAATGGTATGGACCTAACAAGCAGAAGATATTAAGAAGAAGTGGCAAGAATACACAGAAGAACTGTACAAAAAAGATCTTCATGACCCAGATAATCACAATGGTGTGATCACTCACCTAGAGCCAGACATCCTGGAATGTGAAGTCAAGTGGGCCTTAGGAAGCATCACTATGAACAAAGCTAATGGAAGTGACAGAATTCCAGTTGAGCTATTTCAAACCCTAAAAGATGATGCTGTGAGAGTACTGCACTCAATATGCCAGCAAATTTGGAAAACGCAGCAGTGGCCACGGGACTGGAAAAGGTCAGTTTACATTCCAATCCCAAAGAAAGGCAATGCCAAAGAATGCTCAAACTACTGCACAATTGCACTTATCTCACATGCTAGTAAAGTAATACTCAAAATTCTCCAAGCCAGGCTTCAGCAATACATGAACTGTGAACTTCCAGATGTTCAAGCTGGTTTTAGAAAAGGCAGAGGAACCAGAGATCAAATTGCCAACATCCGCTGGATCATCAAAACAGCAAGAAAGTTCCAGGAAAACATCTATTTCTGCTTTATTGACTATGCCAAAACCTTTGACTCTGTGGATCACAATAAACTGTGGAAAATTCTGAAAGAGATGGGAATACCAGACCACCTGACCTGCCTCTTGAGAAACCTGTATGCAGGTAAGGAGCCAACAGTTAGATCTGGACGTGGAACAGACTGGTTTTAAATAGGAAAAGGAGTACGTTAAGGCTGTATATTGTTACCCTGATTATTTAACTTATATGCATAGTACATCATGAGAAACACTGGGCTGGATGAAGCACAAGCTGGAATCAAGATTGCCAGGAGAAATATCAATAACCTCAGATATACAGATGGCACCACCCTTATGGCAGAAAATGAAGAAGAACTAAAGAGTTTCTTGATGAAAGTGAAAGAGAAGAGTGAAAAAGTTGTCTTAAAGCTCAATACTCAGAAAACTAAGGCATCCGGTCCCATCACTTCATGGCAAATAGAAGGGTAAACAGTGGAAAGAGTGGTCGACTTTATTTTGGGGGGCTCCGAAATCACTGCAGGTGGTGATTGCAGCCATGAAATTAAGACACCTACTCCTTGAAGGAAAGTTATGACCAACCTAGACAGCATATTAAAAACCAGAGACATTACTTTGTCAACAAGGGTGCGTCTATTCAAGGCTATATTTTTTCCAGTAGTCATGGATGGATGTGAGAGTTGGACTATAAAGAAAGCTGCACACCGAAGAATTGATGCTTTTGAATTGTGGTGTTAGAGAAGACTCTTGAGAGTCCCTTGGACTGCAAGGAGATCCAACCAGTCCACCCTAAAGGAAATCAATCCTGGGTGTTCATTGGAAGGACTGATGTTGAAGCTGAAACTCCAATACTTTGGCCACCTGATGTGAAAAGCTGACTCACTTGAAATGATCCTGATGCTGGGAAAGACTGAAGGCAGGAGGAGAAGGGGACGACAGAGGATGAGATGGTTGTATAGCATCACCAACTCAATGGACATGAGTTTGAGTAAACTCTGGGAGTTGGTGATGGACAGGGAGGCCTGGCGTGTTGCATTCCACGGGGTCTCAAAGAGTCGGACACGACTGAGCAACCGAGCTGAACTTATTGCACTTAGTATGAAGCATTCCTGAAAACTTCTTTTAACATTGAAACTGTGGGAAACACAAATTAATAAAATATACATATTGTATAAACTCTTTACTTCTTTAAAGTTTAAGGTTTGTTTGTTTGTCTGTTTTATTGAGTTTGATTCTAAGAAATAATAATATTGCAAGCCCACAGAGCAGGGAACCTGGGACAGGACAGTAAGTGTAAGCTAAGCATTTTAATTTAATTTTGAAAGTACACGTGTATAATATCCTA
Source organism: Muntiacus reevesi (assembly GCF_963930625.1). Classification (NCBI taxonomy): domain Eukaryota; kingdom Metazoa; phylum Chordata; class Mammalia; order Artiodactyla; family Cervidae; genus Muntiacus; species Muntiacus reevesi. The sequence goes on from NC_089264.1 coordinate 51,728,831, forward strand.
GACTGTGATAAATCACAAATAAATGAGAGAATTGGTATGAACTTAAGCAGACCTTTCGTAAATCCTCTTTTAATTTCAGATTTTCATTTCTTAAATCAGTAAATCTAGGGTAATAAAAGTCTTTACTTAGATATTATAGAAACTAAGTTTTCTTAACAGCTTTCAAAAACACTAAATAAGGGCCTGGTGTTAAAATTACACAAATATCTGTGGGCACCCAATGCTTCATATTTGTATTAGACCCACCCTTATAAGTAAACAAAATAAAGAATAGTCAAATATATTTGTAGTTTCAGTGGTAATTTACATGTAATTTACATGTAAATTAAATTACATGTAAAAATTATTGAGCCCTTTATTTTATATATATATATATATACACATATATGTATGCAGATATTGTGAACATCACAAGCAGTTCACAAATGTCATTTTAATTTATTGTAAAAAGTCTTAGAAAGATAATGTAGCTTGCCTGTTATAAAGATCAAAGTAGGATTCAAACTCACTTCCTTCTGATACCATTGGAGAAGGGAATAGCAATGCATTCCAGTGTCCTTGCCTGGAAAATTCCATGGACAGAGGAGCCTGGTGGGCTAAAATCCATGGGGTCTCAAAGAGTCAGACAGGACTCAGCGACTAACAGCCACAGACTTCTGATACCATAGTTTGTGTTCTTTAGCCAGTAGTTTAGAAAAGATACTCACCCTAATTTATCTTCTCTGATGAGGTCACAAAAAACTTACTATGTTGATGTTTAATATTTTAGTAGTTAATACATTATATTAACATCTCTGTAAAATATGTATGGATTAAAAAGAGGTGGCTCAGATGGTAAAGAGTCTGCCTGAAATGTGGCAGGCCTGGGTTCAATCCCTGGGTTGGGAAGATCCCTGGAGGAGGGCATGGCAACCCACTCCAGTATTCTTGCCTGGAGAATCCCCAAGGACAGAGGAGCCTGATGGGCTACAGTCCATGGGGTCGCAAAGAGTCAGACACGACTGAGCGACTAAGCAGAGCACAAAATATACATGGATTAGAAAGACAGATATAGATAAGAAAGGCTTACGTTGTGTGGCATCTTAGAAAAGAGGAGAAAGAGAACACTGAGATGGAACAACCAAGAAAAGTAATAAATGTTTAAGAAGTTTCTAATATGAGGCGAGCACAGGCTTCCATGGTAGCTCAGTGAGCAAAGAATCCACCTGCAATGCAGGAGACCTGGTTCGATCCCTAGATTGGGAAGATCCCCTGGAGGAGGGCATGGCAACCCACTCCAGGATTCTCGCCTGGAGAATCCCCATGGATGGAGGAGCCTGGCGGGCTACACTCCATGGACTCGCAGAGTCAGACACGACTGAGCGACCAGCACAGCACAGCGTGAAACAAGCATAATCTAGTAGTTTAATGTAAGTCATTGACACATTCCTAAAATAACTTGAAGAATAACCTCATGGTTTCAGCGTTTGGTTCCACATTACCAATAAGCAAACTGATCTCAACTCAAAAATCAGGGGCAAAAGTGCTGTCACACAAATCCTAGCTTTTTAGGAAGCAAAGATGAAATTCAAGTCCAGGTTTTTCTGATTCAAAAAATCTAACATAAAAAAGCTTACAAATAAGTCATATTATTCTATATTCATATGTAAGAACACAGAGCTCCAATAGGGCTCAATTTTATTAATTATGCCAAAGACTGGGTTCTCTCTAACCTTACCTGTTGTTGCATTTTCTTTTTTAAACCAAAACTGCTGTTCTCTAAATAGAATTTCTGCTCTCTTGTTTTCAAGAGGAATAGAGATGGTGTTTTAAATTTTTCTTTGTTGAATAAACTGGAGTTTCAACTGAATTTTGAGCCTCACACAAGCCTGAACCAGGGATGGACAATTTACTTCCTGGGTATGAACATTAAAAATCTCCTTGGAGTAGAGCATCTCAACTGATAGGTTTTCTAATTATATGCACCCTATATTATGTTGGCTATCCATGTGTTTAGTGGAAAATAAAAACAAATATTTTTTTAGGGGAGTTATTTTAAATTAAGAGTTGGAGACTAAACTCTCTAGGTGATCTTTTTTTAATATCTTTCCAGGAAAAAATAATTGGCTGTATCCCAATAAATTCACCTCACTAGTTTTAATTTTAAAAATCATTTTAAAGTTCACTATGCTGTTATTTGGAATGAGAATTCTAACTCTAAATTATGCACTTATAAATATTTATTTCTGATCTGATAATCTTAGAGCATGCAATAATGTTTGGATCTCTTTTGATAGATTAAATTAATTCATGGATGTTACAATATTGCCTAAGGAAAATCTATGAAAGAAAAACCTTTAGGATCAGTTCTAGAGAGATTATAACATTGAATGTAAAGGAGATTGAGCATGTGAAAGATAGTAGCCAGAATGATAAAGGGTGAAAAAGGAAAGTATTGTCTCAAGTGATATAAGAGTCCAGAAATCTTCATGGAAAAAAAAAAAATAAAAACAGTGAGATAAATAATAAAGGTCATTGAAAAATATATTTTTGGATATAGGAAAATAAAGGCTACATTTGAATAAATGAGGATGATCTTGGTGAAGTGATGAAAGCAAACTCAGATTTGAGTGAATTGAGGAGAAAATTCCCTACAAAAGGGATTGAGAACAAGGAAGTGTCAAAAATAGTAAAATAAAAAAGATATGAATTAGCCATTCTATACATTAACTGGGGGGCTTTCCCCGGTGGCTCAGCAGTAAAGAATCTCCCTGCAATGCAGGAGCCACAGGAGATGGAGTTTTGATCTCTGGGTGGAGAATCCAGTGGAGGAGGGCATGACAACCACTCCAGCATTCTTGTCTGGAGAATCCCAGTGGAGGACAGAGGAGCCTGGTGGGGAGGGGGGGTGGCTGCAGTCTATAGGGTTGTAAAGAGTCATACATAACTGAAGCGATTTAGTACTCATGCAAAATAACTGGGATTAACATTTCTGTTCTTTAATTAATGGATTACATGCATTATTTTTATTAACAAATAAGATTACTCTCTACAAAAATACAATTCATTTATTTTTTACTTTCTTGCAAAATTTATCTATTCCAATAAAACTGTAGCATATACAAACAAGAAAGATGCAATTTTCCAAAAGAATTAGACTGTTTCCAACAAATTGTATCTGCTAATAGAATTCACTGATGCAAAATGCTCTTGAGTCAACTATTATGTCTGAGCTTTGAAAAAAATAAAAAGCACTATGTAACTTTATGACCAATTATGCTGCTTGTAGCTATCTAGATAAACTAAAGGTAATTAAATTTTCATGTTTCAGGATCTAAACTGAGAGCCAGCATGCCTCTACTGCAATTGAATTAATTACTTAAATGCTCTATTAATCAAATATCACATAAAATTATCAAAAAGAGCAAACTTAGGCAGTCCTTGTAATGAAAATGCCTATCGAAATATTTCTGGTACATTTTCAATATGTTATCTGTAAGACAAAGCATGTGTATGTTAAATTTCTATTTGGGTTGATTTTTACTCTCCAAACAAGAAAAATAAATATTCCATAAACCTATTAATAGTATAGGAAACCAAATAATATATTTTGCCTAAAACTGTCTATGGAGGTTAACAAAAATTGCAGTATTGTTTCAGAAAACCAACTACTAAAGCTTGATAAAAGGACTTGAAGAGGTGTGAGCAGTGGCTAAATTTATTTTCTTTTTCAAATAGGATTTAATTACTCAGTTCACACTTTTTCAACAGCACATACTAACTTGTCATAAATTCACAACTGCCCTTTCTCAGCAAAAGCTATCAGAGATAAAAATAATGCAGTAAAAAAAAAATGTATAAATGCATGTAAATACTCCTACAAATATTGAAAATGGGGGGATTTAGAAGTAAAGTTATATAATTTTTAGTAGTAAATTACTTAATATGTTATATAATACAGAACTATTTTATATAGATTTTGTTAGTAGATCATCTATTAACTAATAGATGATTTAAAAAAAAACAACACTCTATTATAAAAATCTACTATTAGGTCTTTTATTTTGTTGAAAAAATCCTACCAAAACTATATGTATCTGAAGTGCAGCCTGACTTCACTTCATCATAGTCTACCATCTGTAAATGACCCACAGTTAAAATACAGTACATTTTTTGTATTTTCATATGTGAAATAGATCGCCAGCCCAGGTTTGATGCATGAGACAAGGTGCTCAGGACTGATGCACTGGGATGACCCAGAGGGATGAGATGGGGAGGGAGGAGGGAGAGGGATTCAGGATGGGGAACACATGTAAATCCATGGCTGATTCATGTCAATGTATAGCAAAAACCCCTACAATATTGTAAAATAGTTAGCCTAATTTTAAAAAATAAATAAATAAAAGTGGCTTGCAAACAAACAAAAAAAATACAGTACATTTTTATCCTATTGGGTATTTTCTAAAACAATTATTTAATCCACATAAATAATAAACATTTATCACTCTGTACAGTATAAACTATAAAAAATTTCCCATGGTAAAGGTGATCCTCTAGCGTTAATACATTATATACACATATACTTGTATGTGTGTTTGGGCTCAGTCACGCAGTTACGTCTGACTCTTTGCAGCCCCAAGGACTGTAGTCTGCCAAGCTGCTCTGCTATGGAATTTTCGGAGCAAGAATACTAAAATGGGATGTCATTTCCTTCTCCAGGGAAACTTCCTGACCCAGGGATCGAACCCACATCTCTAGTGTCTCCTGCATTGGCAGGTGCATTCTTTACCACTAACACCACCTGGGAATATATACTTACATATAAATATATCCATTATATTTCATCTTTACATGCACTAACAATTTTTCTCAATCTTATGAATCAGAGACTGTAATTATCTCCATTTTGGATCTCAGGATGAGAAAGATTCATAAATATCTTGAATCTTTTTCACCCTGCTATCTAAAAGTAAATTGCTTTGTGTGTTTACTTCTTTGACAAAAAGAATATGAATATGTATTTTTTTGTTCCTATTCAACTAAGTATGTTGAAGTCAAGTGTACAAGTTATGTACTGAAGAAAGCATACCCTGATATTAAATAAATAAGATAAAATCTTCATTTAAAAATATGCTTTATTTTAAACTTGATTTGGTAGATTTGCATGTCTTTATATAACTATTTAAATTGTGTCCGTTTTCCTGTTATATTCATACTTATTTAAAACTAAATTATCTTTATTGAGAGAAACAGATATAAAGCCATGATGCTTCTTTTCCCTACATGGTAAGAATTCCACACATACTACTACTAATGATCTTAATATAAAGAACAATACTGATGATTACCATAGAGATGATAGCTTGTGTGTATTGAGTACCTGTTCTGTGACAGAAACTGTGTTGGCTCTTTACTTGCATTATCTCATTTAACTTTTCTAAAACCTATGAGACAAGACTATAATTTTTTCCACTTTACAGAGAGGGAAGCAAGTTTAGGGAGGCTTAGTTATTTTCCAACTTAATATATATATGCTGCTGCTGCTGCTAAGTCACTTCAGTCGTGTCCAACTCTGTGCGACCCCATAGACGACAGCCCACCAGGCTCCTCTGTCCCTGGGGTTCTCCAGGCAAGAATACTGGAGTGAGCTGCCATTTCCTTCTCCAGATATATATATATATATGTGTGTTAAGTTGAAAACTTTGATTTGCACTTCGATCTGTGCTTTAGTAACATAAATGTGCTTAATTACTCTCATATCAGGATATGAGCATTTTTAATTTAAATTCATTTGAATTCATTCTCCACTTACAAACTCTTAGCACAACAAAATCCAGTAGCTCCTGCAGAAATGTTAGCTGTCAGAGCCAACTTCACTTTTGTATCAGAATGTCTAGTGATGAGGTCTTTGGTGCAATGTGTGTGCATATGTGTTTTCTAACTGGAGGTACACAGAATGGGCCCTGATACATTTCTTTTTAACCACAAAGTGGATTTTTCATTTTCTCTAGCATTCTGTAAATCAGCATCTTTTTATATGTGTTTCTTGATGTATAAAATTCTGAGAAGCAATTATCTAAGGAAAATGAAGTGGGATCGAAATGCTGGAATTTACTGGGGTTCCTCCTCTCTCTCTACATTAGATTTCAGTCTTAATATCACAGGAAAGCCAGACTGTGGTATCCTTTAGTCCAGCAAATGCAAGTGGCCCCAACAAAACTGTTGGACCATACTGAAGGCTGAGTGCTGAAGAATTGATGCTTTCAAATTGTTATTCTGGAGAAGACTCTTAAGAGTCCCTTGGACTGCAAGGAGATCAAACCAGCCAATCCTAAAAGAAATCAACTGTGAATATTCTTTGGAAGGACTGATGCTGAAGCTGAAGCTCCAATACTTTGGCCACCTGAAGCAAAGAGCTGATTTATTGGAAAAGACCCTGATGCTGGGAAAGACTGAAGTCAAGAGGAGAAGGGGATGTCAGAGGATGAGATGGCTGAATGGCATCACTGACTCAACGGACATGAGTTTGAGCAAACTCTGGGAGATGGTGAAGGACAGGTAAGCTTGGCATGCTGCAGTCCATGGGGTTGCAAATAGTCCTACATGACTGAGTGAGTGAACAACAACAACCAACAAAACTAAGCCATCAAGAGTCAATTTCAATTATGTACTACAAACATTAAGATAATGAAAATTTTAAATATTATTGTATGAGATGAGATGTGGCTAAAACTAAGAAGGAAATAAATAGGAAAGGAAATGATAGAAAGTATAGATAAACACATTAAAGTTATGAAATTTATTGAGCATACCTTGTACTGCTTGTTATTACTATGCAGGTCTATGATGTTCTTCACTGATTTTTTTTTAAATCACTTTCTCTCTGTTCCCTGGATTGGATAATTTCTATTCATCTGTATTCAAATTTATTGATTCTTTTTCTGTCATCAAAAACTTACTGTCAGAACCATTCAGTAATTAAAAAAAAAAAATTTAGACACTGTATTTTTCAATTTTAGAATTTCAATTTGACTTTTTTCTCTATAGTTCAATTTTGCTAATGAGACTTCCCATTTATTAACTTATTATGGTCATCTTTTTCTTCAAATTTTTGAGATTTCATAATAGCTCTTTTAAAGTGCCATTCTGCTAATTCCAACATCTTAGTCACCTGCGAGTCTGTTCCTTTGAGAGATTTTTTTCTTAATTATATGCATTTTCTCTTCCTACACATGCCTGGTGACTTTCTTTTTATTGAGGACATTTTTTTCTGGTTCTATTTTGTCATTTAAGGATGCTTCATTATTTTTGTAGCAGGCAAAGAAATTAATAGGTGATTACCAAGAATTTGTGGATGCTTAATGTTAATACTGGGTAGTGCAAATTTGTGTAAAGCCTGAGTTGTTTATCAAACTCAGCAAAAGTCAAACAGAAAACCCTGTTTCTATTGTAATAGACATCAGCTAAAATATTTGCCCAATTCCTTTAACTTTCCAGATGTTATTTTTAGCAGGAACTTCAAACACATAAAGTTTAGATTTAGGTAAACATTTCAGGAGGATATACTCACAGATTTTAGGTTTCTTTCCTTTCTTTTCCTTTCCTTTCTGCTCCCCACCCAGCCCTTGAATTCTCTGACAGCCCTAAACTGTCTCCTTGGACATTTTAAGTCAATAAAACTGCTTTTCTGCTTATATTTCAACCAGCCTCATGTCACACTGACAGGGGTGTGACTTTGGGGAAATGCAACGTAATTGTGACTGTCACTCAGTGAATTTGTTTTTCTTCTTTCAAGGGTTGATTGATAAAGAAGACATGGTCCATATATACAATGGAATATTGCTCAGCCATAGAAAGGAAAAGATCAGGTTATTGGTAGAGATGTGGATGAATCTAGAGTCTGTCATACAGAGCAAAGTAAGTCAGAAAGAGGAAAACGAATACCATACATCAATGCATGCATGTGGAATCCAGAAAAATGGAACAGATGAAGCCAGTTCTGATCCCTGGTTTGTGTGCATTGTTGTCACATGGCTTGAATTGAAGAGGTCACCAGGGAACCCGGATCAGCAATCTTGATCCTTTTGATAGCACGCAAAAATTTGCAAACTGCCACTTTGGGCTTGAGTGCAGAGCAAAGTTTATTAAAGTACAGAGACACTCTCAGAGGGAGAGTGGGCCTCTGTGAAGTGAAACCTGCATTCTATGAAGTGAAACCAGCACTACCATACATGCTTAAGGGTATTTAGGAGGAGTTATTCTGTGAGGAGGTGGGTGCAATCACGGGTGAGTGACAGAGGTTTGTGATTTGATTGACTATCCTGAGTTCTGTAACACGTTCATTATTGCATATGCCCCTACCCTTGATTCACTAACAAAAACCCACCTGGGGGAGGTCAAAGTCACATGTAGATTTTATTATAATGCTGGTTTAATGAGTTTGGGTTTACTAGACGTTATGGGCCTGTCTGGGTTTCTCTGGTGGTTCAGATGATAAAGAATCCACTTGCAATGCAGGAGACATGGGTTCAATCCCTGCGTCAGAAAGATCCCCCGGAGAAGGGAATCCTACCCACTCCAGTATTCTTGCCTGAGAAACCCCATGAACAGAGGAGCCTAGAGGGCTATAGTCCGTGGTGTCGCAGAGAGTTGGACATACGTATGCCTGTCTATCCTGGTATGTGCAGGCCAGGGAAGTTCTCATGTTACCATTCTCACTCTTTATTGGGATAAATTGCCCACCACCTGACCACAGTTTCACCCATTCTGGATGAGGTCAGGGGAGGGTCTCCTGATGGTTGGGACCTAACTAGACTATTCCCCTCTTGACTTCACCCAATATCACCTCTTTGCTGCTAATGTCAGAGGAGGGTCCCCAGATGATTGGGGCTTAACTTAATTAATCTCCTCTTTTTTCTTTTCTACTCATGTCACCTCCTTGCTGCTTATGTCTGACTGTATAATAGTTCCAGGCAGGAATAGAGACACAGATACAGAGAATGGATATGTGGAGACAGAGAAGGAAGGGGAGGGTGGGATGAATAGGGAGATTAGGTTTGACATGATGCATATAGGACAGGGAGCTCAACTCAGTTCTCTGTGATGACCTAGATGAGTGGGATGGGGAGGTGGGTGGGAGGGAGCTCAAAGAGGGAGTGGATATATGTATACATATAGCTAGCTAATTAATTCCTGTTGAACCTAACACAACACTGTAAAGCAATTATAATCCAGTTTAAAAAGGATGGCTTCTTAGTGAGCATGTGGAAAAAAAAGAAACTCTGCTTGCTAGGACCAATTCCTCACTACCTTTGAAGAATTTGTTTATACTTTGTACAGTGTTTGCAACTGTTATTTCCTTGAGTATTAGAATCACCATTACCAGAGGAGGACATGGCAAACTACTCCAGTATTCTTGCCTCAAAAACCCCATGAACAGTATGAAAAGGTACAAAGATATGACACCAGAAGATGAGCCTTCCACAAGTCAAGTGTTCAATATGCTATTGGGGAAAAGCAGAAAAATAGCTCCAGAAAGAATGAAGCAGATAGGCTAAAGCAGAAACTATGCTCAGTTGTGCATCTGTCTGGTGATGAAAGTAAAGTCTGATGTGATAAAGAACAATATTGCATAGAAAACTGGAATGTTAGTGGGTCATCCATGAAATCAAGGTAAATTTGTTTTTGTTCATTTTCAAAGTTGTGTCTGACTCTTTGCAACTGCAAGGACTGTAGCACGCCAGGCTTCCCTGTGCTTTGCTACCTCCTGGAGCTTGCTCAAACTCATGGCCATTGAGTCAGTGATGCCATCCGACCATCTCCTTCTGCATCACCTCCTTCTTCTCCTGACCTCGATATTTCCCAACATCTGGATCTTTTCCACTGAATTGGCTCTTTGCATCACATAGCCAAGGTAAATTGGATGTAGTCAAACAGGAGATGGCAAGAGTGAATATAGACCTCCTAGGAATCAGTGAACTTAAATGGCATACAGCTTTCTCAAATATGCAGGTAATATCATTTTAATGGCAGAACGTGAAGAACTAAAAAACCTCTTGGTGAATGTGAAGGTGGAGAGTGAAAATGTTGGCTTGAAACTCAACATTCAAAAAACTAAGATCATGGCATCCAGTCCCATCACTTCATGGCAAACAGAAGGGGAAAAATTGGAAACTGTGACAGGGTTTATTTTCTTGGGCTCTAAAATCACTGTGGATGGTGACTAGCCATAGAATTAAAAGATGCTTACTTCTTGGACGGAAAGTTATGACAAACCTGCTTGCTCATTCACTTCAGTCATGTTCAACTCTTCACAATCCTATGGACTGTAGCCTACCAGGCTCCTCTGTCCTTGGGATTCTCCAGTCTAGAATTCTGGAGTGGGTTACCATGCCCTCTCCATTGGTTCTTCTGACCCAGGGATTGAACCCATGTTTCCTGCAGACAGCATATTAAAAATAAAAGATATCACTTTGCTGACAAAGATCCATATAGTCAAAGCTATGGTTTTTCCAGTAGTCATGTACAGATATTAGAGTTGGGCCACGAAGAAGACTGAGTGCTGAAGAACAGATGCTTTCGAACTGTGGTGCTGGAGAAGACTCTTGAGAGTCCCTTGCACTACAAGGAGATCAAACTAGTCAATACTAAAGGAGATCATGCCTGAATATTCACTGGAAGGGCTGATGCTGAATCTGAAGCTCCAATAATTTGGCTACCTGATGTGAGGAGCCAACTCACTGGAAAAGACCCTGAGAGTGGGAAAAATTGAAGTCAGGAGAAGAGAGTGACAGATGATGTGGTTGGATACCATCACTGACTCAATGGACACGAGTGTGAGCAAACTCCAGGAGATAGTGAAGGACAAGGAAGCCTGGCATGCAGCAGCCCATGGGGTAACAAAGAGTGGTACATGACTTAGAGACTGAGGAACTACACTATCTTCTTTTCCCTGGAAAGAGTAAACTTAGTGTTTTATCATGCAGATTGCTTCCTTCCCTAGAGAAGGAATTGACCGCGGTGGGCAGGGGGCGGGTGGGGGGAGGGAAGGGAAAGGCCCATAGGACAAATTACCGCATTGGTGGTGGTTCTTGTTGTTTAGTGATTAGTAAATAAGTCATGTCTGATTCTCTTGTGATCCCATGGACTCTAACCCACCATGGGATTTCCCAGGCAAGAATACTGGAGTGGGTTGCCTTCTCTGGGGATCTTCTAGACCCAGGGATTGAACCTGCATCTCCTATTTGGTCGGCAGATTCTTTACCACTGAGCCACGAGGGAAGCCCATTACCTCACTGCTACTGACCAGAAAATTTCTGGTTGATTAGAAAGATTATATTTCTGAGGAAGTTTGAAACTACAGTTAGGTGACGTATTAAATCTAGATTTGGTATCAGACTTTAGCACCTGTGTGCTAAAGCCGGGACCTGTGTTTTTTTCTCTTTAACAATGATCCATGCTATTAGTATTTACTTGAAATTATGCCTTTATTATTTGAGTTAATTATTTCATTGTTTAGCTCTTTAGGAAGGATTTAAGAGAGAGTTGCGTCAAAGAGGACTTTTCCAAAGGTTCAAGTGGTAAAGAATCTGCCCACAGATTCTTGCCTGGAGAATCCCAGGGATGGGTGAGCCTGGTGGGCTGCCATCTATGGGGTCGCACAGAGTCAGACACGACTGAAGTGACCTAGCATCAGGATATGTTAGGCACTCAATAAATGCTTATTAGAAGAATAGAGTGGAAACAGTGACAGACTTTATTTTGGGGGGCTCCAAAATCACTGCAGATGGTGACTGTAGCCATGAAATTAAAAGATGATTACTCCTTGGAAGGAAAGTTATGACCCATCTAGACAGCATATTAAAAACCAGAGACATGACTTTGCAACCAAGGTCCATCTAGTCAAGGCTATGATTTTTCCAGTAGTCATATATGGATGTGAGAGTTGGACTATAAAGAAAACTGAGCGCTAAAGAATTGATGCTTTTGAACTGTGGTGTTGGAGAAGACTTTTGAGAGTCCCTGGGACTGCAAGGAGATCCAACCAGTCCATCCTAAAGGAGATCAGTCCTGGGTGTTCATTGGAGGGACTGATGTTGAAGCTGAAACTCCAATATTTTGGTCATCTGATACAAAGAGCTGACTCATTTGAAAAGACCCTGATGCTAAGAAAGACTGAAGGCAGGAGCAGAAATAAACGACAGAGGATGAGATGGTTGGATGGCATCACCAATTCAATGGACATGAGTTTGAGTAAACTCTGGGAGTTGGTAATGGACAGGGAGGCCTGGCGTGCTGCAATCCATGGGGTCACAAAGAGTCTGACATGACTGAGCAACTGAACTGAACTGAGAAGAATACACAAATCCTTCAGTAATGATACTACAGGAAATGGTGAGTATAATACTGCATATTGTCAAATCTCTGCATTTCCTTTAGCTATGCCTTGAGGCAAGCAGATAACCTTGTCTTTGCCCTACTTGTTCATTCAATAAATGATAGTAGATTTGCTCATGTTTTCTCCTGTTTCTACATTCTTCTCAGCTGCAGGCTCATACTTTATATGAATGAAGTCGACCTACTATATTCATCCTTAATTTTAAATATTTTTGTGAGCGCCTTGAGCTCTGTACCATTGTTCAAACATTACTGTCATTTAGGAAGTCCCAGACATTCAATGCTTAGTGTGAATGTCAATAGCAGCCTTTTTCTTCATCCTATGATTTAGTTTCTATTCTGCTATTAGTTTGCAAAGTCAATAACAAACCTTGGTAGAATTGTTTGGGAGAATGATTGTTGGATTGAGACTGATTGCTTCTTATACAAGTAAACCACAAGAACTCTACTCATGAAAGTTAAGGCATCTGATTTGCTTTTTAGGAGTCTTTTTTTTCTCTGTGATCTTTGGGGGATTTTGTCTGTTTGTTTTGGTTTCTATTTATTTATTTCTTTACTTTTTTGACTGCCCTGGGCCTTCATTGCTGTGTGCAGGCTTTCTCTAGTTGTGATGAATGAGGACTACTCTCTAATTGCAGTGCACTGGTTATTGTGATGGTTTCTCTTGTTGCAGCCCACAGGCTTAGTTGCCCCTTGGCATGTGGAATCTTCCTAGAAAAGGGATTGAACTCATTCTGCTGCATTGACAGGGAGATTCTCAACCACTGAACTACCAGAGAAGTCTTCTCCATGACCTTTGATGTTATTGTTTGTTGAAATTCTAGAACAGTTAAGTTTTTGATAGCTGATATAATCACTGTATATCGCTAACTAGTCTGTGTATTTATCTTTCTATCTATAGTTTAAAATACTCACCAGCATTCCCCAAAGTATGAAGATACATACATGTAATGTATATTTATTTGTGTGAGTACCATAGGGTGACCAACTGTCCTGACTTGCGAAAGAGGGATTTCGCTGGCAAAACTAGGGTGATCTGGAGCAACTTGGGGTGGTTGGCCACCCCAGTGTGCTGAATATGTTGTGTTTATCCCTGACATGAAGGTATTTTTTATATCATCATGCTTAATATATACTCATACATAATTGTATGAGATGAATTTTATTGTTATCCCCATAATCCAAATGAGAGTTCAAGAGCAGTAGCTGCATATCCTAGGTTAAACAGCTGAATTCTGCCAAAGTTTGAGTTCAAACCTAGTTTTGTTTGTCTTTAGAGTCTGAGATGTTTAGAATATACAGAAATGGATGGATTCCAGCCAGACATAATCATCACTCAATAAAAGTGACCTAAGGAAGAAAATTGCAGAAAACAGTAAGTTTTCTGTGGCCTGAGTATTTCATGACTTGTGCTGATATAATGGATTATTTATAACGATCTCATTTATTCAAAGCTGAGAAATGCAACATTTATAAAATCTGTCTACAATTGAAGTATTTTTTCAGAATTATTCTTTCTATGAAATCTGTGTACATCTTTTTAAACTGCCACGAGAGTGTTAATATTTTATGAAAAGGTCATAATTGCATGTATAATTGAACTATGACTTATCTGGATTTCATCATGTAAGCTGCTTGGCTTCTTAGAGTGAAAAAAAAATTACACTCATATATTTCTATCCAAAGTCTTACATAGATTCTGACTGTGTTGAAGTGAGTTGATTAAAAAATAATATTTAGGTTGGTCAAAAGCTTCATTTTGTTGTTGTTGTTGTTGTTTTTTAATATAAGATGGCTCTAGTAGCACTTAGTTGTGTTTAGAATTGTTCTGAACAATTCTGTTAGATTTTTTTGCGATAGCTGTATTGTGGAAGCTATTGTATCAGCATCTATTAAAAACAACCTTATCAAAATTGGTGAATTTTTGAAAAGCCAATTTAATACTGAATATGGAAGGAAAAAACAACACTTTCATGATATTATGCCATATTATTTCAAGAAAGTTAAAAAATGCAACTGAAATGCAAATGAAAGATGTGTGCACTGTATGGTGTAGGTGCTGTGACTGGCCAAGTGTGTCAAAAAGTGGTTTGCAAAGTATGGTGCTGGAGATTTCTCATTGGGCATTGCAGCAGAGTCAAGTAGACCAGTTGAAGTTGATGACAATCAAATGAAGATATTAGTTGAGTACAATCAACATTATGTCATGCAGGAAATAGCTGCCATTCTCCAAATATCCAAATCAAGCATTGAAAATCACTTGCACTAGCTTGGTTATGTTAATTACTTTGATGTTCGGGTTCCACACACAAGTAAAAAAAAAAAAAAAAACCCTTCTTGACCATATTTCCACACGTGACTCTTTATTGAAATTTAATGAAAATGCTCCATTTTTAAAACAAATTCTGATGGGTGGTGGAAAGTGGTTACTGTTCAATAATGTGGGATGTAAGATATTGTGCAGCAAGCAAAATAAACCATCACCAACCACATCAAAGACTGATCTTCATCCAAAGAAAGTGATATTGTGTATATGGTAAGACTGGAAGGGAGTCCTCTATTATGAGCTTCCTCAGGAAAGTCATAAATGAATTCCAACAAACACTGCTCCCGATTAGACCAATTGAAGGCATCATACAACAAAAAGTACCTGGAATTATTCAACAGAAAATTCTTAATCTTCCATTGGGAGAACACAAGACAGCACATTTCTTTGATGACCAAGGCAAAAACTGTTACAACTTGGCTAGGGAGTTCTGATTCATTTGCCGTATTCACTAGACATTGTACCATCAGATTTCCATTTACTTTGGCCTTTACAAAACTTTTTGAATAGAAAAAATTTCCATTTCCTGGAAGACTGTAAAAGGCACTTTGAATAGCTCCTTACTCAAAAACAGATAAAACATTTTGGGAAGATGGAATTAAGAAGTTGCCTGAAATGTGGCAGAAAGCAGTGGAACAAAATGATGACTACATTATTCAATAAAGTTCTTGATGAAAATAAAAAATGCATCTTTTATTTTTATTTAAAAATTAAAGAGACTTCAGAGATTGAGCAATTCAGACTACCACTAGATTGTTTGTATATATCATGCACCCATCATACAGCTTGAATCTGAAAAATGGAGAGTAATAATAGTCAAATTGCCATTTTTATATTGCACATTGTCATAAATTTCTCAAGCACTTAATATGGTTTGAGAAATGTTCTATATTATTAATATAATAACATATTGTAAATGTTTTTTTTTTACTTGACACAATAAAAAACAAAAGCAAATTCAATACAATAGTTAATATGTAAAGATTTGGATTATACATTTTAAACAATATAACTTTCTAGTATTTTTGTATATTTCAGTATATATTTGTTTGAAGGAAATGTCTCCAGTGAATGTGCATCTCCCAGCAGCATTGTATTCTTATCAAGAACATGACCCCTGTCTTCAGATGACACATGTTTGAATCCCAGCTCTGTCAGTTCAGCTCAGTTCAGTCACTCAGTCATGTCTGACTTTTTGTGACCCCAGGACTGCAGTATGCTAGGCCTCCATATCCATTACCAACTCCCAAAGATTACTCAAACTCATGTGCATTGAGTCGGTGATGCCATCCAACTATCTCATCCTCTGTCATCCCCTTCTTCTCTGGCCTTAAATCTTTCCCAGCATCAGGGTCTTTTCAAACAAGTCAGCTCTTCACATCAGGTGGGCAAAGCATTGGAGTTTCTACTTCAGCATCAGTCCTTCCACTGAACACTCAGGACTGATCTCCTTAAGGATGGACTGGTTGGATCTCCTTGCAGTCCCAGGGACTCTAAAGAGTCTTCTCCAACAGCACAGTTCAAAAGCATCAATTGTTCGGCGCTCAGCTTTCTTTATAGTCCAATTCTCACGTCCATACATGATTACTGAAAAAACAATAGCTTTGACTAGAGAGACCTTTGTTGGCAAAGTAATGTCTCTGCTTTTTAACATGTTGTCTATATTGGTCATAACTTTCCTGCCAAAGAGTAAGCATCTTTTAATTTCCTGGCTGCAGTCACAATCTGCCCTGATTTTGGAGCCCAAAAAAATAAAGTCAGCAACTGTTCCCACTGTTTTCCCATCTATGTGCCATGAACTGATGGGACCAGATGCCATGATCTTAGTTTTCTAAATGTTGAGCTTTAAGCCAAGTTTTTCACTCTCCTCTTTCACTTTCATCAAGAGGCTCTTTAATTCTTCATTTTCTGCCATAAGGGTGATGTCATATGCATATATGAGGTTACTGATGTTTCTCCTGGCAATCTTGATTCCAGCTTGTGCTTCCTCCAGCCCAGCATTTCTCATGATGTACTCTGCATATAATTTAAATAAGCAGGGTGACAATATACAACCTTGATGCACTTCTTTCCCAATTTGGAACCAGTCTGTTGCTCCATGTCCAGTTTAAACTTTTGCTTCCTGACCTGCATACAGATTTCTCAAGAGGCAGGTCAGGTGGTCTGGTATTTCCATCTCTTTCAGAATTTTCCACAATTTATTGTGATCCACACATCAAAGGTGTTGGCATAGTCAATAAAGAAGAAATAGATGTTTTCCTGAAACTCTGTTGCTTTTTTGATGACCTAACGGATGTTGGCAATTTGATCTCTGGTTCCTCTGCCTTTTCTAAAACCAGGTTGAACATCTGGAAGTTCACAGTTCACGTATTGCTGAAGCCTGACTTGGAGAATTTTGAGCATTACTTTACTAGCATGTGAGATGAGCGCAATTTGATGAGTGCAGTGGTAGTTTGAGCATTCTTTGGCATTGCCTTTCTTAGAGATTAGAATGAAAATCGACCTGTTCCAGTCTTGTGGTCACTGCTGAGTTTTCCAAATCTGCTGACATACTGAGTGCAGCACTTTCACAACATCATCTTTCAGGATTTGAAATAGCTCAGCTGGAATTCCATCACCTCCACTAACTTTGTTCATAGTGATGCTTCCTAAAGCCCACTTGACTTCACATTCCAGGATGTCTGGCTCTAGGTGAGTGATCACACCCTCATGATTATCTGGGTCGTGAAGATCTTTTTGTACAGTTCTTGTGTGTATTCTTGCCACCACTTCTTAATAGTCTGCTTCTGTTAGGTCCCTACCATTTCTGTCCTTTATTGAGCCCATCTTTGCATGAAATATTCCCTTGGTAGCTCTAATTTTCTAGAAGCAACCTCTAGTCTTTCCCATTCTATCATTTTCCTCTATTTCCTTGCACTGATCACTGAGGAAGGCTTTCTTATCTCTCCTTGCTCTTCTTTGGAACTCTGCATTCAGATGGGAATATATTTCCTTTTCTCCTTTGCTTTTTGCTTCTCTTCTTTTCACAGCTATTTGTAAGGACTCCTCAGACAGTCACTTTGCCTTTTTGCATTTCTTTTTCTTGGGGATGGTCTTGATCCCTGTCTCCTGTACAATGTCAGGACCTTCCATCCATTGTTCATCAGGTACACTCTCTATCAGACTAGTCCTTTAAATCTATCTCTCACTTCCACTGCATAATCATAAGGGATTTGATTTAGGTCATACCTGAATGGTCTAGTGGTTTTCCCTACTTTCTTCAGATTCTCTGAATTTGGCAATAAGGTGTTCATGATCTGAGCCACAGTCAGCTCCCAGTCTTGTTTTTGCTGAGTATATAGAGTTTCTCCATCTTTGGCTACAAAGAAAATAATCAATCTGACTTCAGGGTTGACCATCTGGAGATGTCCATGTGCAGAGTCTTCTCTTGTGTTGTTGGAAGAAAGTGTTTGCTATGACCAGTGCATTCTCTTGGCAAAACTCTATTAGCCTTTGCCCTGCTTCATTCTGTACTCCAAGGCCAAATTTGCCTGTTACTCCAGGTGTTTCTTGACTTCCTACTTTTGTATTCCAGTCCCCTATAATGAAAAGGGCATTTTTTTTTTTTTTTTTTTTGGTGTGTTAATTCTAAAAGTTCTTGTAGATCTTCATAGAACCATTCAACTTCAGCTTCTTCAGCATTACTGGTCGGGGCATAGGCTTGGATTACCATGATATTGAATGGTTTGTCTTGGAAACGAACAGAGGTCATTCTGTCATTTGTGAGACTACATCCAAGTACTGCATTTTGGACTCTTTTGTTGACTATGATGGCTAATCCATTTTTGCTAAGGGGTTCTTGCCCACAGTAATAGATATAATGGTCATCTGAGTTAAATTTACCCATTCCAGTCCATTTTAGTTCTCTGATTCCTAAAACATCAATGTTCACTCTTGCCGTCTCCTGTTTGACCGCTTCCAATTTACCCTGATTCATGAACCTACCATTCCAGGTTCCTATGCAATATTGCTCTTTACAGCATTGGACCTTGCTTCTGTCACCAGTCTCATGCACAACTGGTTTTTGCTTTTGCTTTGGCTCCATCTCTTCATTCTTTCTGGATTTTTTTTTTTCTCCACTGATCTCCAGTAGCATATTGGGTACCTACCAACCTGGGGAGTTCATCTTTCAGTGTTCTATCTTTTTACCTTTTCATACTGTTCAAGAGGTTCTCAAGGCAAGAATACTGAAGAGGTTTGCCATTCCCTTCTCCAGTGGACCATATTTTGCCAGAACTCTCCATCATGACCTGTCTGTCTTGCGTGGCCCTGCATGGCATGGCTCATTGTTTCATTATGTTAGACATGGCTGTGGTCCATGGGATTAGATTGGTTAGTTTTCTCCAATTGTGGTTTTTAGTCTGTCTGCCCTTTGATGGAGAAGGATAAGAGGCTTATGGAAGCTTCCTGATGTGAGAGACTGACTGATTGGGGAAACATCCTGTTCTAATGGGCAGGGCCATGCTCAGTAAATATTTAATCCATTTTTCTCTTAATGGGTTCTGTAGGTTGTGAATCATATAGTTATAGATAAATCACTCAATTTCTCAGTGTCTCAGTTCCCTGACCTTTAGGACTCCAAGTTCTTCCAATGTTTGATTAGTTGAGCAAATAACTGTACATCCCTTAGAACTGTGGCTGACACATTGAGCTTACCTAATGTCATATCATTCTGTATCTAAGGGGCGTGACTTAATTGCTCAGTAGTTTCCAACTCCTTGCGACTCCATCGACTGCAGCCTACCAGGCTCCTCTGTCCATGGAGCTTTCCAGACAAAACTGGTCTTTGTGTATACAGCCTTCAATTATTAAATTAAATTTTAGACCACATTGTGGCATGCATTATTTTAAGTATCAGGTTTTTTTAATTAATTTATTTATTTATTTTTTCCAGTGGGTTTTGTCATACATTGATATGAATCAGCCATAGAGTTATACGTATCAGTTTTATATTAGTTAGTATTATTGCTAGCACACTTTAACATCTCTGAAATATCGTGTTGGTGAAATTAAATGCAGACAATAAATGGGTTTTTATTCCTTGAGATTGACCATTAATTCACTTCTTTACATCAAAATGGAAATAAAAGGCACTGTGTTTCTATGCTGTGTTAGAGTATAGCTGACACATTCCAAACACTTGTGGGAAGGTCTGTTACTGAGCGTGTCCCAGAGGTACAGAGTCAGCAAACATTTCCATAGTCCTTGTGGCCTGAGGAATGCATGCCTCTAACAGATTGCCAGGAAAGATTAACTGCTGCAGGTTAAACAGCTGCTGGTTCAAACAGTTTTGATCTTTGGATATCTCATGTTCATTCCGTTTCCAGATGGAACTGGCCCACTTGTTTAGGAGAACCACAGGTAGTCCAGCTGCTGGTTCAGAAAGTCCGGTCATCTTGCACATCGTGATCATTGTGTTTTGACCCAGAATTGGCTCAGTTGTTTTTAGAAAGCCCCCAAGGGAAAACTTTACAAAATAGTGTTTTAACCTTTTCAAGGAGATAAATATACCTCCCATTTTTCATTCCTGTGGCAAGTAACATAGGACATCCAGGAAACCCAATTGTAAAAAAGACTGCCCTAAAATGTATGGAAGAGAATAGTACAGAGTTCAATCAATTAATCAGGAAATTGATAAATAGCCAGATTTTTATGCTCAGCTTTTTCTTTTTTTTCAAAAAAGGGGTATTTGGCCATTACAAAGGAGAATCTGGCATTTGTGTGTAGGAAGGTATCTGTGTGCTTAAACCACCAAAAAGAAATTGTTCTGCTGAAACATGCTTTACAGAACGTAAATCACCCTTTACTACAGGACTTTCCCACTCAGAGTACAGTAGGAGGGTTTTTAGGTTGTGGCCATCACAGCCTTTTAAACATTTAGAATTATAAAAAATGATATATATTTTATATATGTATATTTGTATGTACACATTTACCAAAAAAAATTTCAAATGCCATATATATTAATAGATGTATGCTATTGAGGTGAATTTCCTTCTCTTCCAGGTTTTTGATTCCAGATATTTTGAAATCCAGTTCTGAGTTTCATGACATTACATTCCCACATCTCCAATGAATAAAATTCACATGCAAAATTATTAACATGTGATAAGAGCGATCACTTTTGAGCACATTTATTCTTTCTGGAAATTATTGGCCAATAAAAAACTCTCTATACAAATCTCTTTCTATTTTAATTAAAATCCTTACCTGACTGTAATATCATTTATATGTTGTTAGCATATTGTGTGGCTCAGGGGATAAAAAAACCTGCCTGCAATGCAGGATATACAGGAGACACAGATTTGCTCCCTGGATCAGGAAGATCCTCTGGAGGAGGAAAATGGCAACCCACTCCTGTGTTCTTGCCTGAAAAATCCCACGGACAGAGGAGCCTAGCAAGCTATAATCAAAAGTGTTGCAAAGAGTCAGAAAGGATTGAGTGAAAGCAAACCAGCAGCATGCTCTGTATCTTTGTGCTTATTGAACCTCAGCTCCTGTGCCTCCTGAAGTGCAGGAGTGGGTTGCCATTTCCTTCTCCAGTGCATGAAAGTGAAAAGTGACGGTGAAGTCGCTAAGTCGTGTCCGGCTCTTTGCGACCCCATGGACTGCAGCCTACCAGGCTCCTCCGTCCATGGGATTTTCCAGGCAAGAGTACTGGAGTGGGGTGCCATTGCCTTCTCCAGCCTAACATATCCTAGGGATACAATAATGAACAAGAGAGATAATGTCCCTATTTATTCCACATGAAAATGACAAAAATATTAATAAACAAAATAATATTGAATAGTGAAAATTGCTATAGAAGAAATAAGGTAATTTGATAAAGAGTGACTTGGAGGGCACTTTAACACAGGATGGTCATGGGGGGTGCCTCTAGAGATGTGTCCCTGGAGCTGAGATCTGACTGATAAGAAGCAACCTGCCTTGAGCCCAAGGAGCCTCCCAGTGCAGAGAAAGGCAAGGCCTAGGATTGGCCTGAAGAAGGGGAAAAGAGAAGAGACCGCTATGTAGTGGAGTGGTCTCTTGGGATGTAGTGATGACAGAGACAGCAGTCTGAGGTGTGGATAAAGATGCGGTCGTGTGGGCCATGAGACCATGATAAGGTTGCTCTATGAAGTCAGCAGAGGGTGTTAAGCAGAGGACGCACCCAATCTGACCTAGATATGTTTTAGTCTCCTGGAGCCACTGCAGCAAAGTGCAACAAACCGTGTGGCTTAAACAACAGATATCGGGCCTCCGTGGTGGCAAGGATCTGCCTGGCAGTGCAGGAGACACGGGTTCGATCCCTGATCCAGGAAGATCGCACATGCTGCAGAGCAACTAAGCGCACACCACAGCTACTGAGCCTGTGCTCTAGAGGCCAGAAGCTGCAACTACTGGGTCCTTGCCCCTGGAGCGTGTGCTCTACAAGAGAAGCCACTGCAATGAGAAGCCTGTGCATCACAGCTAGAGAGGGGCCCCTGCTCACTGCAACTAGAGAAAGTCCACTGGCAGCAACGAAGACCTCAGCACGGCCAAAGATAAACAAAGAAATCATAATAATAATAAACAGAAATTTATTCTCTAGAAGTTTGAGAGGCTAGACATCTGAATCGAGGTGTCAGCCATGCAAAGCTCTCACCAAAGCCTTTATGGGAGATACTTCCTCACTTCCTCCAGGAATTTCTGGATATCCCCTGCCGTTGCATGGCTTGGGACAGTACAATTCCAATCTCTGCTTAGATCTTCCGAAGGTGTCTTTCCTGTGTGTCTTCTTAACCAGGCCATCTGCTTCTGAGGACTCAAGTTATCTTAACTCATTATGTCTACAATTCCCCTATTTCCAAATAAGGTCACATTCTGAGGTACTGGAAGTTAGGACTTTGAGATATTGTTTGAGGACACAATTTGACTTTTAATGACAAAGATAAGAGATCATTTCTGCCTCTCTATAGCAAAAGGGATTTGAAGGGGCAAGAGTGAGAGGGGACCAGTTAGGAACTCAATGCCATAGTTCAGGTAAGGGTAAATTTGTGTCTTGTTCTAAGTTATTAGCAGTGAACATTGACAGATGATACTGTTGGAGAGAAATAGACCAGACTTTCCTGTAAATTGAAGAAGAAATAAAGACAATATCATTATAATTTTGGCACTTTTAATGTTAACAACAAAAGAGATGAATGACGGTACTAACTAAAATGGGAAATATTGGCAAAAAAACAAAGAACATATTTGAGGTACAGGAGGAAATCGGGTGTTAAGTTTGATACATCAGATCCTTAAGTGGCCATACTTGATTTACCAGTCTGAAGCTCAAAAGAGAGTTATATAAATGGGTGTTTCAGTTACATTAATGTGAGTGAAAGTGAAAGTTGCAACCCCATGGACTATACGGTCCATGGAATTCTCCAGGCCAGAATACTGGAATGGGTAGCCTTCCCTTCTCCAGGGTATCTTCCCAACCCAAGGATTGAACCCAGATCTCCCACATTGCAGGGAGATTCTTTACCAGCTGAGCCACAAGGGAAGCCCAGGAATACTGGAGTGGGTAGCCTATCCCTTCTCCAGTGGATCTTCCTGACCCAGGAATCAAACTGGGATCTCCCACACTGCAGGTGGATTCTTTACCAACTGAGCTATCAGGGAAGCTCTAATTAAATTAATGTAATAACACATTAATTTAATGTAATAATACATTAATTTAATGCAATTAATTCACATTAACCCAGGCAACAGCCTGGATGAAAACCAAATTTCTTTTCAATGAAGAAAACCAGAACTGAACCCTGAGGCATTTTAATAATCTAAAAGGAGGGATTACATAAAACTATTTCTGAGGCATTCAGGATAAATGGAATTGTTAAAAAGAGATAAAAGATGAAATCTAAATAGAATGGAGAGTCTGGAGTTCTATGAAATAATGCTATGTGGTGGTGGTATTAGTGGCAGTGTGTGTGTGTGTGTGTGTGTGTGTGTTGAAGTTGTCTTAAAGATTCTTCCCAGTATGAAGTTCCTTTCTACAGAGACATGGATATACACTTGCTATTAAATGTTAGGTGTAAATAAAAGTCTGTGTAAGGGGCTATTTTTCTCCATGGGTCACTGGAGTGGCAGAAGTTAAAAGAAGATTTCCTATAATCCATTTCCTTTCCTTATTGGGAGGTGAGGGCTTCTGGGGAAAGCCATATGACATAGTCTAATCTCCTTGTAAATACACTAATAAATGACCTTCCTGGTTGTAGACTAATGATATTTACTAAGAGAAAGATTCTTATCTATGTAATGCTCTTGCTTGGTAAATATACTCAGAATTTATGGAAAATGTCACATAGGCTGGCATATAAAATGGAAAGGTTTCATAAATTAAATGCTTCAAGATGTATCAGGTAATATTTCATGTTTTTCACTTAGATACTCACCTAAGTGCCAGAGTGCCAGAGTGCTTATCCAATGGAGGAAAGAAAGAATCCAAGAAGAGACCATCGACATGCCTGTCCATTCTCTGTGTTCCTATGCCTTTTGATATCTTACATATTAGTAAAGCTTGTTACTGGATACGATTTCTGATTCTCATGCATCTGACTTGCCAAATTTATCTTTTTTGTTAGGGAGGTAATTTCTCTTATTCCAATCGCCTCCTGTCTCCTACAAAACAGCCCCCTTAGAGCTCTCTTCACAGAGGCTAAGGTGCTGTGGAGCAGAAATGATGCTAGGGCTTCCAGGTGGCACTAGTGGTAAAAACGAAAACCTGCTTGCTAATGCAGGAGATGTCAGAGACCCAGGTTCAATCCCTGGGTCGGGAAGATCCCCTGCACTCCAGTATTCTTGCCTGGAGAACTGCATGGACAGAGGAGCCTGGAGGGCTACAGTCCATAGCGTCACAAAGAGTCAGACACTACTGACATGACTTAGAATGCATGCAAGCAGAAATGATACTAGGGACCCTGAGTTGTCTATCATAGGGCTCCCTAAATTTTAAATTATGGATATTACTGCTTGGGGTCAGAAAAATAAGGGTTATAAAATAATTAGTTTGGCTATTGGAGAACTTATGCCTTAAAGAAAGGGGTTTACCAGGGGGCTCAGTGGTAAAGAATCGACCTGCCAATGCAGGAGACACAGGAGATGTGGGTGTGATCCCTGTGTTGGGAAGATCCCCTGGAGGAGGAAATGGCAACCCACTAGTTTTTGCCTGGAGAATTCCATGGACAGAGGAGCCTGGAGGGCTGTAATCCATGGAATTATGAAGAGTCAGACATGACTAAGTGACTGAGCATGCATGCATGCCTTAAAGAAAACTTGCAGTTCATTTCTACACTATCCTATACTATAGTATAAGATATACTATACTAGTAAACTCATAGTATATTAATTGTATAGTATTTTCTATAAAGTAGAAAATCTGTAATACATATTGGAATGAGTCCAAAGTAGAAATTCCTAATGTTGTCAAACTCTTGGTGTTTAAGAAGTAAAACTAAGTTATTAGGAAAATATAAATGTTTTACAATATTCACTCTTTGTAGGTCTCAGACACTTCAGATTTCATTGTCCATACGTTGAAGGCAAATGCTAAGAGACAGAACTCTATATCAATTATTTAGAAATTATTATCTGAAAATTTGATATAGAGAGGTGGCACTTTCAAGTCACAAGCATTGATTTGAACTGATATTTTTATTCACGTCAAAGGTTCTTTGTAATTTTCCTTTTTTAAACTTTTCCCACTGTGCACCTGCCACTTTAACCACATAGAACCATTTGGGAAAACTGGCCTCAGCAGAACATCAGAGAATAAAAGCATCAGATATCATCTTGGAAGTAAATTTTTTAAAATTCTTGTTTTATCAATAACTCGGGTATTACTTTAAGCATTTAATCCATGTAATAGTAACAAAATAAATGCTCATTTTGGGGTTTTCAAAATCATTCTAGACCTCATCCGCTGCCATCCTTCTCCATCGGTAAGTAAACTTAAGGGTCTATATTTGGTGGCCCACAGACACCTGCAGAAGTCTGACATTCTGATACTACATGACTCCTGGCTTTTTCCTCCTTTTACCTGCCATCTTCAACAAAGGGTAAAACCTACTTTATCTCTGCTGGCACAGGACAAATCAGTCATTGTTTTTGTGGCCTCTTATCACTTCTCAAAGATTTCCGGGAGCTTGCTCTGTCTTGAAAAACTGATATGCCCTCTCCAGTCACAGGAAAGCTGCTGCTTTTCCAGTTCATTTCACGCAAAATGCTTAAGCATTCTCTCTTAATGCCCCTGGCACCAAGTAAAGCCAATTCTCTTCTACTATTGCTCCATGTTCACAAGGATACCTCTGTTGAGACATATTCTATTGGAGTTCAGTGAAAGAATTAGGACAGAAGTTATCTCTATACATTCATTTCCTAAAATATACACTCTAGACCAAAGTCCCTTCACAGAGATTTCCAACACTACTAGATTCTATTATTTCCTCTGATGACACATCCAGCCCAGTTATAAAATCTTTCAGCCCAAATACAAAACCAAACCTAGGATAGAAAATCTGATCTGTAGATTAGGAAACATTTTTCTAAAATCTAGTCTTTGTTTTTGAATATCTTTGGCATTTGGAATATAAATATACTCTGGGAAAGCAAAAACAGAAAAACTTTTTTTCAAATTATGATTTTTTAGAAATTTTGAAACACTATTTCAGAATTCAAGAGGTGATAATTCACTCCTTTATGTTTCAGTGTTCCTCAGGCCACATTTCCCAGATATCTTCATATGGTCAAAATGGAAAATGAGTGGATGGTTACAATTAAGGAAGTAGAAAAAAAGGGGAAAAATTGTTGGAATGTGTAATTACATTAGATTAAGTAAAGCAATTTCCCTGAAGGTTTGATTCAGGGGAAAGAGCAATGGTGTCATAATTTTTGAGTCTTTACAAATCCCTACATACAAACAAACAGGGGAGGTAGAAGAAAGCAAAACAAAAACCAACTCATGAACCACTCCTAACACTAAACCAGGTGAAAAGATCTTTATGAACTCAAAGTTCTAAGTCAGTAAAACAACACCTACATGGTATCACCATCTGTGCAAGAGAAAAGCAAAGGGTAAGAACAAAGTGTTGGATGGACCTGAGAAGCAAGAGCTCCAGAATAACCAGCAGGTACTCAATAGGCCCAGGTTCGACCCCTGGGATGGGAAGATGCCCTGCAGAAAGGCATGGCAACCCACTCTATTATTCTTGCCTGGAGAACTCCATGGACAGAGGAGCCTGGCAGGGCCACAGTGCGTGGGGTCACACAGAGTCAGACACAACGATATGACTAACACACACTTGGTAGGGATCACGATGAGGTGACTTCAGAGCACCAGTTGAAATGGAGCGGTTGTGCCTAATCCAAAAGGATGAGTACAAGGAGTGCAGGGCAAGATCTACAAGGGACTAGAGTAGCCATCTATAAACTCTTGAAACTTAACTTTCAGAACTTCTTTTGATAGGACTCACATTGAGGAAAACGTGCTCAGAGTTGAATCAAAACTTAGTGGAAAAGTGATATTAGAGTATAAAAATCCACATGAAAGTGAAGGAGATGATAGAGCTAGGTTGCCATGCATTTGGTCATTAAACAAGCAAAAAAGGAAGATCCGTGAAGGTAGAAAAACTACCCTGAACCACACTTTCTTTTAAAAATTTATAAAACCAATTCAAATATAATTAAACAATAGAAAAGTAGCAGTCAGGGAATTATAGCTATTATCTTGCAAAAAAATTTAATGGAACATAAACTATAGAAATACTGAATCACTATGCTATACACCTGAAATTAATATAATATTTTAATCAACTATCCTTCTATCAAAAAGATTATTATGGATTGAATTGTTTCTCAAATTTCATATGTTGAAGTACTAATTTCCAGTCCTTCAGAAGGAGACCTTATTTGGGCATAAGACCTTTCAAGAGGTAATAAATAATAAATTAAAATTAAGTCATAAGGGTAGGCTCTAATCCAGTATAACTAGTGTCCTGATAAAAGGAAGAAAGCTAGAGACAGACACTCACACGGAGGAAATGCCATGTGAAGATTCATTTATGATACCACAAGTAGTAGTATTTATAAAGCTAGTCTAAGATTGGAGAAGGAAATGGCAACCCACTCCAGCATTCTTGCCTGGAGAATCCCAGGGACAGAGGAGCCTGGTGGGCTGCTGTCTATGGGGTGGCACAGAGTTGGACACAATTGAAGCTCATTAGCAGCAGCAGCAGCAGCAGCCTAAGATTGTTGTGTGTATAACGTGGGATAATCAAGTGGGCCTTAGGAAGTATCACTAAGAACCAAGCTAGTGGAGGTGATGGAATCCCAGTTGAGCTATTTCAAATCCTGAAAGATGAAGCTGTGAAAGTGCTGCACTCAATTAGCCAGCAAATTTGGAAAACTCAGCAGTGGCCACAGGACTGGAAAAGGTCAGCTTTCATTCTAAACCCAAAGAAAGGCAATGCCAAAGAATGCTCAAACTACCGCACAATTGGACTCATCTCACACGATAGTAAAGTAATGCTCAAAATTCTCCAAGCCAGTTTTCATCAGTACATGAACTGTAAACTTTCAGATGTAAAAGCTGGTTTCAGAAAAGGCAGAGGAGCCAGAGATCAAATTGCCCACATCTGTTAGATCATCAAAAAAGTAAGAAAATTCCAGAAAAGCAACTACTTCTGCTTTATTGACTATGCCAAAGCCTTTGATTGTGTGGATCACAACAAACTCTGGAAAATTCTTAAACAGATGTGAATACCAGACCATCTGACCTGCCTCTTGAGAAATCTGTATGCAGGTTAGGAAGCAACAGTTAGAACTGGATATGGAACAACAGACTGGTTCCAAATTGGGAAAGGAGTACGTCAAGGCTGTATATTGTCACCCTGTTTATTTAACTTATATGCAGAGTACCTCATGAGAAACACTGGGCTGGATGAAGCACAAGCTGGAATCAAGATTGCTGGGAGAAATATCAATAACCTGAGATATGCAGATGACACCACCCTTACGGCAGAAAGTGAAGAAGAACTAAAGACCCTCTTGCTGAAAGTGAAAGAGGAGAGTGAAAAAGTTGGCTTAAAGCTCAACATTCAGAAAACTAAGATCACGGCATCAGGTCCCATCACTCCATGGCAAATAGAAGGGGAAACAATGAAATAGTGACAGAGTTTATTGTTTTGGGCTCCAAAATCACTGCAGATGGTGAGTATAGCCATGAAATTAAAAGACTCTTGCTTCTTGGAAGAAAAGTTATGACCAGCCTAGACAACATATTGAAAAGCAGAGCCATTACTTTGCCAACAAAGGTCCGTCTAGTCAAGGCTATGGTTTTTTCAGTAGTCATGGCTGGATGTGAGAGTTGGACTATGAAGAAAGCTGAGCACTGAAGAATTGATGCTATTGAACTGTGGTGTTGGAGAAGACTCTTGAGAATCTATTGGACTGCAAGGGTAATCCAACCAGTCCACCCTAAAGAAAATCAGTCCTGAATATTCATTTGAAGGACTGATGCTGAAGCTGAAACTCCAATACTTTGGCCACCTGATGTAAAGAACTGACTCAGTTTAAAAGGCCATGATGCTGGAAAAGATTAAAGGCAGGAGGAGAAGGGGACAACAGAGTATGAGATGCTTGAATGGCATCACCAACTCAATGGATATGAGTTTGAGTAAACTCTGGGAGTTCGCGATGGACAGGGAGGACTGGTGTGCTGCAGTCCATGGGGCTGCAAAGAGTCGGACCTGACTAAGTGACTGAACTGAACTGAAAGTTAATGAGAAATTATGGGATTATTTTAATTCTCTCATCCAATATGTCCTTTAGTACAAGGATTCTCAGAATGGGGAAAAAAATTAAAAGTAGGTTAATTACAAAAGGTTAAATTTAAAGGTAGGCCTAAATATGAATCTGAAGTAATAGTATGATCAGGCCGGGAAACAATGACAATCTTGGAAGCTGTTAGGAGC
Source organism: Muntiacus reevesi (assembly GCF_963930625.1). Classification (NCBI taxonomy): domain Eukaryota; kingdom Metazoa; phylum Chordata; class Mammalia; order Artiodactyla; family Cervidae; genus Muntiacus; species Muntiacus reevesi. The sequence goes on from NC_089264.1 coordinate 51,758,546, forward strand.
TGAGATTGCATTTTGAAATTCCATTACCCATGAAAAGGAAAAAGCAAAAAATGCTGATCCACATCTGGGACAGAAAAATGGATACAATGACCCTGGAATATCTTTCAGTTCGTTCAGTTCAGTCACTGAACATTGTGTACCTTCTACTACAAGAACAAACCTCTGTCTCTATTCCTCACAAAGAAATCAGACAAGACTCTGATCAAGCCTTTGGATCAAGCTACATTTATGCAGTCAGCAAAATCCAAATTGTTGAAAAACCAACAGCAAATTAATTATTTAAAAAATCAAAATAGTGAGAGGGTACCTGTAAAAATAATTTCAAAATAGAACACAACTTTTAAAAATAATAAGCAAGACGATAGTATCTAGGAATGTAGTTTTTGTGACAAAATTGTAAAGAAATTTAAGAAAGAGGTTACCATTAAAATCAGAATAATGACTGCTTTTGAGGGAAAAGGGAATTTGAAATTGGGATGGGACACATGAGGTGCTTCAAGGGTGAGTGGCAAAGTTACATTTTTTGATCTGAGTATAAATAAATTATATGGGGCTAGCCTTACAGTAACTGATTAAGTAATACATGTATGACGATTATGTACATATGAGATTTATTTTATGAGAAAAATATATGTTTTTAGGCCACACAAATTTTATATTGAAAATTTGTATACGGTCCCACTTTTGTTGAGCAGGTTATCTCTATCATTGCCATGACTCTGTTGTTTAAAATCATTAACTACAGGAAATTGTTTAAAATTAGAAATTAAAAAAAAAAAAAGATGAAGAAAAAAGCATTACAGGCATAGCATACCAAACCTGAGTGCCAAGTTGACTTTTCCCGTTAAAGAGTGGTAGAAATCCATGATGTGAGTGAGCAGGCTGACTGACCAGGAAGGATTCTCTGATCATTCATGAAGGATAGTGGAAATGAAGAAGCATCCTATTTTTCTTAGGTAATTAAAGCTATTAAAAGTTCTCAAACATTCCTAGACAAAGCTTCCGAGTTATTACTCTATACCTCTAGAGCCAAAACCAGTTTGGGAGGAGGAAATAGAAACATGGAGCTTCCAAAAAGCAACCGAATAAAATATCCACAGACCCCCATACCATCCTGCACCATGAATAACTCTAAGCCGTCTTAATAAACTTTCCCAAATAGGATGACATCTGCTCACCTACTCTTTTACTTAGTAAAGTAACTAATGAACCTAATTCTCTTATAGTTCATTAGGATCCTAGAAAATTTTCTCTCTCCTCCATTTCTCATGTATTCCATCAGTTACTGGTATCTGAGAAAAACTGCTCTAGCCCTCGGGTCTTCTTTGGGAGAAAAGGAATAAGGAAGAATAAGTGAGGGAATCACATACATTCATAGCAAGAAACTAAATAAATATATGAGTAGATGTATGAAAGAATGAAAGATGTTATTTATTATAACCTAGTAATATAATTAGCACTTGTTCTGTTCCCAAACGGAATTGCAGAAGAGCTGACTAAGGATTCCTGTGGTTTGAACACATGCTCCAGAGGCACTGGTTCCTCAAGGACCATTTATCTCCAGAGGGATTCTTTTCATATGAAGAAAGTTTCTTTGATAAGAGGCAAGTTTCTCAGACCTAAACAATTCTGCAAAAACAGTCAGTAGAAACACTAACATGCAACCCAGGGATGTTCTCTCATTAAAGAAAGAAGTTTTTCTGTTTTCTTTTAATATTTAGAGTTTACACAGAATTCGTTATTGATGGAATAGTGCAGTGTAATTGGATATCATGGATAGGCAAGTAAAGCATGGAATATGAATGCAGTCACTGTAAATTTCAGAACTCTGTGAGAAGTCAACAACTTCTCAGATGTGTCAGTTTTTACTCTGAGAGAACAGGTATATGGTTTGTTATACCCTAGGAAGGTATATAGTACCCAGAGCAGTTTAGGTTCACAAGCGATGAATTTCTGATAGCTGGCAAAGGCCAGCTAACATCCTACTAAGGTAAAAACAAAGGTCTCTTCCCCTTTCCACCTTCACTTGGGTACCAGTGGTTTTACAATGGCGCACGCGCATGCGTGTGTGTGTGTGTGTGTGTGTGTGTGTGTGTGTGTGTGTGTGTGTGTGTTTATAAAACTATGACTAGAGTTCTGGGACTATAAATGTAAATTAAACTTGAAATACTTAGCCTGAAGTCTTGAAATACATGTTCCCTAGTTTGGAAAACATGAACTCAGTGGTGGAAGAGTCTTAACTTATTCAATTCTTTCAAAATAAAGCTAAAGTAAAATTTTATATTAAATTAATACAACTTCTGAGACCCAGAAATTATCACACTCATTTCAATAAAGGAGAGCTTGGCTTCTAAAACATCCAAACCTCACACTAACATTGAGAATGCTCTTAATGAGTTTGTCAATTTTTTTAAAAAATAATGGGGAGGATGGAATTTGGAAAAAATATGTAACAATGGTTTGGGATTTCAGACTTTCAATTTTAAAATAAGAAAATTGGACTCTCAAATTTCTTTCTGACTTTGTTTCTGAATCTAAATTGTTCAAGAGAATTTAAACCCTTTATGTTCCATTTATCTTTGACATTTGAAAATAGAAAACAGTTTTATTGAAACAGGAGAGCTTGATGTGGCTGACGTTTTATCACTGGGGTGACTAGTATTTTAATAATAGAATTCCCATACAATTTTTCCCTCATTACAGAATCTCTAATAGTTTATATTAGCTAATGTGGATGAACAAAATTTGTAGCAGGAAGCAAAATGAAAAGTGAATTTTCAGCCCTGTGAATAAAATAACCCTGAAAGAAACTTACTAAAGACAAATCTGACCCATTTTGGAGACTTCTGAGAGTGCAAGTTTAAACTACTCTGCTGATGAGTGGTCTAAGGAAGAGGACTAAATGAGCAGTCATAGTCATTGTTACTTAGAGAATTGCCTCATGAGGTTAGAGGCTTATCTTGATGGTTGGTAACCATATCTGCTCTACTGGGCAGTCATTGACCTGTGATTAAATCCAGTAGGTTTAGTGGGGGGAAAGGTGGAAATAACGTGTGCCTCCCCTTCTCTTTCCCTTAACCTTCCAAAGAATTGACATGGCCCAGGAATTAAGGGATAAGGTCAGTTATCTAATTCTCTCTCCTCCTAATGGGCCTTCTTCTAATGCAGAGACAAGGGTTAACTATCACCTTCCCTAAATACTTTTATCTTCATAAATAATGAAGTTAACATGTTATTCTTTCACTACTGATTCTTGTAATACCCAATTGGTTCATAACCTGAAAGATAAGTACTATTTTTTGGACTTCATCAAAACCCGTCACACTAAAAAAAAAGGAAAATACAATGATTCTAGAAAATTGGGAAGATATGGGAAAGTAGCCAATGTTCTTTTCATTTTGAATTATCAAATACTTAACTTTTACTCACTAATTAATGAAATACCTTAAAATTTTATAGACAGTAATGCTTTGTCTGGCAAATATTACCTAACATTTTATCAAACTAGTATTCCAATTACTCCCTTCCATCCTTTATATCTTTGAAAACAATCTTTCAAAATTTAAATTTAATTATATTAATCCTCTGCTTGAAATCCTTTTAAGTAAGATAAAGTTGAAATTCCTCATCAAAATAAGGTTCTTATTTGCCTGGCCGTTGCCAGTCATTTCAACCTACATCTTACTTCATTTTCCCTGGTTACTCTGTCATCACCCTTGCACTGCTTAAGCCCTTGCTCCACACAATGCATTTGCAATGTGAATATGATCATTTCCATGTTCTGCTCAACACTCTGTAAAATCCCCTCATCATCTAGCACATAAAATGCAAGCTCATTAAAATAGCTTTCAAGGTCAAACCACGATCTGTTTATAGCCTCACTCTACAGCCCCGTTTTCTATCATGCCTGACTTCACACTTCATGCTCAAACAACATGAAACTGTATAGAGTCCCCAGAGACACAATATGATTCCTAAGCTCTGAGTCTTTGCTCATACCAGGTTCTGTTTTTTTAATGTTATCCCTTTCTTGTTTATGTCTTTCTCCTAACTTTTAAGTCTTAGTCCCGATATTCCTTGGGCTTCCCAGGAGACATTGGTGGTAAAGAACACACTTGCCAATGCAAGAGACGTAGGAGAGCCCAGTTTGATCGCTGGGTCAGGAAGATCCCCTGGAGGAGGGCATGGCAACTCCCTCCAGTATTCTTGCCTGGAGAATCCCATGGACAGCGAGCCTGGTGGGTCATGGTCCATAGGGTCATAAATAGTTGGACACACCTGAAGAGATCTAGCAGGTATGTAGGCAGATGTTGCTCCCTCCCAAATTCCAAGACAAGTGAGAAGACACTTACTGCATGCTGTTGAGTATACTGTGCAGACATCTATGATAGTAGTTTTCATATTATTTATAATTATCTGGTTGTCTGTATTTTCCTCACTAGATTTAAGCTCCTTGAGGGCAGTTACTTAATTATATGATGATTTCTCTAATGCCTGAAGAATAGAAAGAACTCAATGATTATATAATGGATTGGACAGTGTCTAAACTAAATCATAGCTTTGATGGTTGGTAGTCACAAAGGATTACTGAAAAATCTTAAGTATACCTTGCAAATTCATATACTCAGAGTGTACATTAAATGTAGCATTTTTGGAAGACAATATATTTCATATTTAACACATAACAATGCCTTTTTCCAGCAATTCCATTTTGAACCCAGAGGGATGGGATGGGGAGGGAAGTGGGAGGGGTGTTCAGGATGGGGAACACATGTAAATTCATGGCTGATTCATGTCAATGTAAAAACCACGACAATATTGTAAAGTAATTAGCCTCCAACTAATAAAAATAAATGAAAAAAAAAGAAAGTCCTAAAATATTATGATAATATAATAATACTATAAAAACAAAAATATTTATATCATGCTCTAAAAATATCCTATAGATATTTATATCATACCCCCCAAAAGATAGTAGTTCTTTGCAGTGGTTGTGATGGCAAATAAATTAGAAATCACTATGATGGTCAATTTAATGCATCAACTTGGCTAGACTATGGTACCCACTTTTTGGCCAAATGCCAGTATAGATGTTGCTATAAAGGTATTTTTTAGATATGATTAACATTTGAATCAGTAGTATTTAGATATATTACCTCTGTAATGTGGGTAGGCCTCATTTTCTCAAGAGAAGATGCCTGGAAAAAGAAGAAACTCTTTTTCAAATAACCATAACCCAAGACTGCACTGAAATATCACCTCTTCCTGGGTCTCCAGCCTTCAGATATACCATTGAGCTTTCAGATGTACCAGTCCTTACAATCCTATGAAGCAATTTGTTAAAATAAATAAAATGATTTCCTTTGCTTTCTTTCTGCCTCTGTCTCCACATATGTCTCTCTAGATAAATAGATAGAGATGTGGAAATACAGATAGATACAGACATATGGATATGCAAACATACACACACCCTACTGGTTTTGTTTCAGGGAAACCTTAACTAATGCAAAAGGAAAATAAATAAGGAAATCTTTGGAGAAATTATCACATATTTCCTACCCGAACACCTTAATACATCTATGTTTTCATCAAAAAACAATAAGGCAGTTCTTTACATATTAAGACAGAAAAAAAGTCATGAAGAACTTTCTGGTGCATAGTACAACTGATATTTTAAAAATCCATTCATGTATATGTGTAGGTATATAATAAATCAGTCAGTTCAGTTCAGTCCCTCAGTCATGTCCATTTTTGTGACCCCATGGACTACAGCATGCCAGGCTTCCATGCCCATCACCAACTTCCAGAGCTTACTCAAACTCAGGTCCATCAAGTCAGGTATGCCATCCAACCATCTAATTTTCTGTCCTCCCCTTCTCCTCCTGCCTTCAATATTTCTCAGCATCAGGGTCTTATCCAATGATAAATTCTTCATATTAGGTGGAAAATATTGGAGTTTCAGCTTCCGCATCAGTCCTCCCAATGACTCTTCAGGACTGATTTCCTTTTAGGATTGACTGGTTTGATCTCCTTGCAGTCCAAGAGACTCTCAACAGTCTTCTCCAACACCATAGTTCAATAGGATCAATTTTTCAGTGATCAGCTTTCTTTATGGTCCAACTCTAACATCCATACGTGACTACTTGAAAACCCATAGCTTTGACTAGGCAGACCTTTGTCGGCAAAGTAATGTCTCTGCTTTTTATTACACTGTCTAGGTTGATCATAGCTTTTCTTCCAAGGAGCAAGAGTTTTAAAATTTCATAGCTGCAGTCACCATCTGCAGTGATTTTGGAGCCCAAGAAAATAAAATCTGTCACTGTTTCCATTGTTTCCCCAGCTATTTGCCATGAAGTGATGGGACCAGATGCCACGATCTTTGTTTATTGAATGTTGAGATTTAAGCCAATTTTTTCACAATCTTCTTTCACTTTCATCAAGAGGCTCTTTATTTCCTCTTAACTTTCTGCCTTAAAGGTGGTTTCATCTGTGTATCTGAGGTTATTGATATTGCTCCCAGCAGTCTTGATCCCAGCTGGTGATTCATCCAGCCTAGCATTTTGCATGACGTGCACTATGCATAAATTAAATAAGCAGAGTGACAATACACAGCCTTGATGTACTCTTTCCCCAATTTGGAACCAGTCTGTTGTTCCATGTCCAGTTCTAACTGTTGCAACTTGACCTGTACATAGATTTCTCAGGAGGCAGATCAGGTGGTCCGGTATTTCCATCTCTTGAAGAATTTTCCACAGATGGTTGTGATCTAAACAGTCAATGGCTTTCATATAATCAGTAAAACAAAAGTAGATGTTTTTTTTTAATTCTCGTGCTTTTTCTATGTTCCAACAGGTGTTAGCAATGTGATTTCTGGTTCCTCTGTCTTTTCTAAATCCAAATTGAACATCCAAAAGTTCACAGTTCATGTAGTGTTGAAGCCCAGCTTGGAGAATTTTGAGCATTACTTTGTTAGCCTGTGAGATGAGCACAATTGTGCGGTAGTTTGAGCATTCTTTAGCATTGTCCTTCTTTGGGATTGGAATGAAAACTGACCATTTCCAGTCCTGTGGCCACTACTGAGTTTTCCAAATTTGCTGGCATATTGAGTGCAGCACTTTCACAGCATCATCTTTTAGGATTTGAAATAGCTCAGCTGGAATTCCATCACCTCCACTGGCTTTGTTCGTAGTGATGCTTCCTAAGGCCAACTTGACTTCGAATTCCAGGATGTCTGGCTCTAGGTGAGTGATCACACCATTGTGATTACCTGCAACATGAAGATCTTTTTTGTATAGTCCTACTGTGCATTCTTGCCACCTCTTCTTAATATCTTCTGCTTCTGTTAGGTCCATACCATTTCTGCCCTTTGTTGTGCTCAACTTTGCATGAAATGTTCCCTTGGTATCTCTAATTTTCTTGAAGAGATCTCTAGTCTTTCCCATTCTATTGTTTTCCTCTATTTCTTTGCATTGATAACCGAGGAATGCTTCCTTATCTCTCCTTGTTTTTCTTTGGAACTCTCCATTCAGATGGGTATATCTTTCCTTTTCTCCTTTGCCTTTAGCTTCTCTTCTCAGCTATTTGTAAGCCCTCCTCAGACAACTATTTTGCCTTTTTGCATTTCTTTTTTTGGGGGGGATGGTCTTAATCACAGCCTCCTGTACAATGTCCCAAACGTCTGTCCACAGTTCATCAGGCACTCTGTCTATCAGATCTAATCCCTTGAATCTATTTCTTACTTCCACTGTATAATCGTAAGGGATTTGATTTAGATCATACCTGAATGGTCTAGTGGTTTTGCCTACTTTCTTCAATTTAAGTCTGAATTTGGCAAGAAGGAGTTCATGATCTGAACCATAGTCAGCTCCCAGTCTTGTTTTTGGTGACTGTATAGAGCTTTTCCATCTCTGGCTGCAAAGAATATAATCAATCTGATTTTGGTGTTGACCATCAGGTGATATCCATGTGTAGAGTCTTCTCTTGTGTTGTTGGAAGAGGGTGTTTGCTATGACTAGTATGTTCTCTTGGCAAAACTCTGTTAGTCTTTGCACAGCTTCATTTTGTACTCTAAGGCCAAATCACCTGTTATTCCAGGTATTTCTTGACTTCTTACTTTGGCATTCCAGTCCCCCATAATGAAAAGGGCATTTTTTCGGGGTGTTAGTTCTAGGAGGTTTTTTGGGGTTTGTTTTCATTTATTTTTATTAGTTGGAGGCTAATTACTTTACAATATTGTAGTGGTTTTTGCCATACACTGACATGAATCAGCCATGGATTTACATGTGTTCCCCATCCCGATCCCCTTTCCCACCTCCCTCCCCACCCCATCCCTCTGGGTCTTCCCAGTGCACCAGCCCCGAGCACTTGTCTCATGCATCCAGCCTGGGCTGGTGATCTGTTTCACCCTTGATAGTAGACGTGTTTCAATGCTGTTCTCTCAGAACATCCCACCCTCGCCTTCTCCCATAGAGTTCCAAAGTCTGTTCTGTACATCTGTGTCTCTTTTCCTGTTTTGCATGTAGAAGGTCTTGTAGGTCTTCATTGAACCATTCAACTTCAGCTTCTTCAGCATTACTGTTTGGGGCATAGAATTGGATTACTGTGATATTGAATGGCTTGCCTTGGAAATGGACAGAGATCATTCTGTCATTTTTGAGATTGCACCCAAGTACTGCATCTCAGACTCTCTTGTCTATGAGGGTTATTCCATTTCTTCTAAGGGATTCTTGCCCACAGTAGTAGTAGATTAATGATCACCTGAATTAACTTTTCCCATTCCAATCCATTTTAGTTCACTGATTCCTAAAATGCTGTTGTTCACTCAGGCCATCTCCTGTTTGACCACTTCTAATTTACCTTGATTCATGGGCCTACCATTCCAGACTCCTATGCAACATTGCTTTTTACAGCATCGGACTTTACTTCCATCACCGTCACATCCCCAACTGGGCGTTGTTTTCACGTTGGTTCCGTCTCTTCATTGTTCCTGGAGTTATTTCTCCACTCTTCTCCAGTAGCATATTGGGCACCTTTCAGTGTCCTATCTTTTAGCCTGTTCATACTGTTCATGGGGTTCTCAAGGCAAGAATCCTGAAATGGTTTGCCATTCCCTTCTCCAGTGGACCATGTTTTCTCAGAACTCTCCACCATGACCCATCTGTATTGGGTGGCCCAACATGGCATATAATAAATACCAAGTTGATAACAATGATTATCTCTAAGTAGAGGTAACTGTTACTTCCTTTTGTCTCATCAGTTCATTTTGAATTCCAAACCACATTTTAGAAGTATAAATTATTTCATACCTGTTCTTACAAAGCTCTTCCTTGACAATTTTCTATTACTGGTATAGTGACTACACTTCCTCTCTCTTCATCTTGACAACACATAACCATATTCCAGGAATTCAGATTTTGACGTACCTTTTCTCAGAAGTCTTTTATGACTCATCCTTTTTAAGTAGAATTGCTTACTACTTGTATGAGTCACCATTGAACCCTGAACAAAACTATATATATATATATATATGGCAAAATGCAGAACAAATAAGAACTGTACATTTAATTTTGAGTCTCCTGTCTTCAGACTCTTCTACCTACTCCTCCTCCTTGTTGCATTCATCGACATCCCAAGGCTCTTCTCCTCATTTCCCAAATTTTATTTCCTGGATTATTGTTACCCTCTTTAACATTACTCAAATCATCACAATTTCTCCAGTACCCTAACATTTTAGTTCCTCAGTCTCCCTCGCTATATCTCCTATTGTCCAGAGTTGTATCCTCTTCTCTTTCAGCTACTCTTACATATAATAACTGTAGCCCCTCATAACCCATTTCTGTAGCTTCAACTATCCAACCACCACTTTCCTTTTTTTTTTTCAGATTAGTCTTTGTAGTTTCATATTCTAACAAATCTTTGACTCCACTGGAACCTAGACAACACTGATTCTATCAACTTTTATTATTCTTTAAGCTCCATATGACCTCGCTTATTTCCTTAATCAGCTATAACCTTTTGTGTACACCGTCAATATCTTTGCCCCTCTCACTGACATACTCACTTGATTAAAACACCCTGGTTAAAGCCAAGAGTAAACTTATTGCAAGCTATTGTCTCCAGAACTGAAAATATCTGAGGGGAAAAAAATGAAAACAAACAATGTTGACTATTCTCATTTTAATATCAGCATCAAAAAACTTCAAGTCAGGACTTCCCTGGTAGTCCAGTGGCTAAGAATCTACCTGCCATTGCAGGAGACATGGGTTCAATCCCTGGTCTAGTAACTAAGATCCTACATGCCATGGGGCAAGTAAGCGCTTGTGTCACAACTACTGAAGCCCACACAACCTAGAATCTGTGGTCTATGAGAGGGTGGCCCCACTTGCTGCAACTAGAGAAAGCCTGCATGTAGCAACAAAGACACAGCACAACCATAAATAAATACAATAAATTAATTAATCAAAAAAGAAATAGCAACAACTTTAAGTAGTCTTTAATATTTCCTGGAAAAAATCATCTTTTCCTACCTCATTCTTCCACTTTTTTTTCCCCCACCTTAATTAAAAACCCACTCTCAAGTATACCTCAGCCTCTGCGATTGCCCCGTTGCTTTTTTTATTATAGCAAACTTTCATGCAAGGTGTCTGTACTTTGTTTCTCCTGGTTTTCTTCTCCTACTGCTTCTTAAGCTCATACCAATGGGAGGTTTGCCTCACCACTCCAACAAAATTACTCCTATACATATGACCAATGTTACTCACTTTGTAAAATGGAAAGATCAGTTCCTATTCTCATATTTGACTGAGCAGCAGCATCTGACCCAGGTTACCATTCTCTCTTCCTTGGTATAACCCGTTCACTGAGGCTTTAGGGATCCAAAGTCATCTTATTTCCTTCCCATACATTGAGTGCATCTTATTTTCCTCTACTCTCCCTCCAATCTCTCAACATTCACATCCAAAGGTACAATCCCAGTTTTTCTAACATTCTTCAGATAATTTCACATCTTAAATACCATCTACCAAATATACCAAATATATATCTCTATCACATCTCTCCCTACAGTTTCACAGTTAAATGATTAAATGTTTACTTGACACCTCCACAAGGATATCAAAGAGGTGTCTCATTTTTCACATGTCCTAAATCAAATTGCTGATAATAGGTAATCACTCTCTGGCAACAGTGACTCTAGACTCAGAATATAAATGGCTATATCTCCAGCTGGAAATTGAACTTGTGGTCAAGGTGTAATAGACGCTAAGAAAAATTAATAAATTTTTTAAAAATCTACTATACTGAAATTACTGAATTGGAAACTGGAAGTAAATCACAGCTGTGATAATTCAAATATAGCCACCATGCAAACATAAGCAGCTTCCTAGTGGAGCAGCTCTTTGTAAATGCTGTGAGGTACTTTCAGTAAGTAAGTTATAGATCCTGTGCTGTGTTAATGCAAATGTAGCAGATAGCTATGCAAATGAGGTGCATGTACTAAATTGTAAGTAAAATTAATTATGAACTTATGAGTTGGAATAATTTCAAGATGCTTTCCACTTAAAGACAGTTTAAAAGGAAAACTTAAAAAAAAATCAAAGTGAAAGTGAAAGTTGCTCAGTAGTCACTGTCCAACTCTGCAATCCATGGACTTCTCCAGGCCAGAATACTAGACTGGGTATCTGTTCCCTTCTCTGGGGCATCTTCCCAACCCAGGAATCAAACCTAGGTCAAAATGGTTGGAGGCTAATGG